>NC_065564.1:6224928-6832258 GCF_022605725.1 Anthonomus grandis grandis
CTCCCATCGCACATACCGCTTATGCTGCCCCAGTCGGTTATGCCGCTCAAGCCGCTTATGCCGCCCCAGCTGCTTATGCCGCCCCAACAGCCTATGCTGCCCATGCTTCTCCTCTGTTGGGAGCAGCTTACTCTGCCGCCCCAGCTGTCGCTCATGTCACCTACGACTCCGGAGTGTCCCACTACGCTTGGTAATTGTTGATTTTTATGTTATTGTTTGTCAATTTATTTATTTAAATAAATGTTTGTGATATAAAATCTTTTGTGCCACACTTATTCTGAAACCCTCCTCATTACGTTAAGAAAACCGATTACGTTCTCTATTATGGTCATCTAGGCTTAGCCTAACCTTTCATAGCTGGTACGTTAGTCTATTATTGCTGATTCGCTCGGAACCCTAAACACTCCCGTAATTTCTAACCTCACTTTAGGCCGTCACATTATTGTTTATATTTACAAAACAACAATAATGTTTATTAAATTAATACCCGATGACCGTTTTAGCTAAATGCCGGGCCTTCGCGTTAAAGTTCACCCCAAGGGCCCTCTGCCACGACGCTAAAGTGATGAAATATTTAAATGTGGCGGAAAAGAACGATGCGGCCAAGAATATCGCGGCCCATTTGTCCCGGGGGCACTCCAACCGTCGTGAGGGCTTATCCAAATTCAATAAAGTCTACGAGTTTGAGGCCCAAGTGTTCGGCCAGAACTGCAAAATGGCCATGACCTCCGTCTCCGGTCACCTGTTAAACTACGAGTTCGTCTCGGGCTTTCGTAACTGGCAAAGTTGCAATCCCCTCGCCTTATTTGATGCCCCGGTGCTAAAAGCTTGCCCCAAAGACTATGTGAATATCAAAAAGACTTTGGAAAGGGAAATACGGAGCTGCCAAGGCCTGATTATATGGACAGATTGCGATAGAGAAGGCGAGAATATAGGTTTCGAGGTTATTAAGGTCTGTACCGATATAAAACCTGACCTAAGGGTCTATAGGGCGAAATTCTCGGAGATTACTGCGGCCTCAGTGTTCAGGGCTTTAAGCACACTGGGGCAGCCCAACAAGAATGTTTCCGATGCAGTGGATGTGAGGCAGGAGTTAGATTTGAGGACGGGAGCAGCCTTTACGAGGCTACAAACTTTGAGGCTGCAGCAAGTGTTTCCCCAAAAGTTGGCCGAGAAGTTGATCAGTTACGGATCGTGTCAGTTTCCTACTTTGGGGTTTGTGGTTGAACGGTAAGTGAGAAATAAATTTTTAGTTGAGTTTGATTTATTGGGGAATTAGGGGTGTTACAGATGAATTTTTTATAAATCTAATAGGGAAGACCACAAGTTTATTGGACATTTGAGATATGATTTTTTCAGAGAAATGCTTAATAAAAATTAGATTTTGAGTTTGAAATATTAAAATAGTAATAATACTACCAAGTATAAATAATACTTGGTCCTCATATAATATATATTTACCAATCCCTACATCTTCCTTAACCAAAAAAATCAATTTTTTATGAAAGTAAGAAAATATTTAACCATCTTCCACGGCCTCTTCGTAAGACAGTATCTTATAAGTTATTTGGGAGGGAGGTAAGACAGATGTTACTTGTAAAAGACTACTACACTATAGAAGAATTCTTGGACCATTTTTAAGATATTTGACTTTGATTTTATTGACTTACTATAAGAGGTTCAGATTTAAGATTACGACAAAAAAAAAAAAGTTGAGGCAAGGTGGGTTTTACAGTATTGCATGATGAATAATTACGACACAGATTTTGCCCAATTTTAGTTACTACTATTTTAAAGGTTTTCATTATGCTTTGTTATGTGATATTTAAATGTTTTATAAATTCTGAGACCAATTTATTTTTTATGTGTTCCCATTTGTTTCTTTTATTGTCTGTTTGTTTACTCTATATTTAAGCGAGCTTTGTCAACAACATTTTTATGTTATATGTGAAAATTAGGCATATTTGATTTGATTCATTCCGTAACAGGTACAAGGCCATTGAAGATTTCATCCCTGAACCCTTCTGGAAAATCAAAATGTCCCATACAGTCAAAGAACTAACCACAGAATTTCTCTGGAAAAGAGAAAGACTATTCGATAAAACCTGTTGCGAGGCAATCCTAGCCCATTGCAAAGAAACCCCTCTAGCAACCGTGGAAAGTGTCGAATCCAAGCCCAAGAGCAAATGGCGACCTTTACCACTGGACACCGTCGAAATGGAAAAAATAATTTCCAAAAAACTCCACATAAACGCCAAAGAAACGATGAAAATCGCGGAAAAACTCTACACCCAAGGTTTCATTAGTTACCCACGTACAGAAACCAACATATTCCCCCCGGAGTTGAACTTAGCCCAGCTGGTTGAGCAGCAACAGAATGACAATCAGTGGGGCCCATTTGCCAGGAGGGTGATGGCCGAAGGGGGGCCCACGCCTCGACGTGGCAAAAAGTCCGATCAGGCTCACCCGCCCATACACCCGACCAAATACGCGGACAACCTTCAAGGGAACGAAAAAAGGGTTTACGAGTACATCGTGAGGCACTTCTTGGCTTGCGTGCACAAGGACGCCCAGGGCTACGAAACGACCGTACACGCGGACATTGCCGGTGAAAAGTTCACCGCCAAAGGCCTGGTGATCTTAGAGAAAAACTATCTGGACGTGTACGTTTACGAAAAGTGGAACGCCAAAGAGATAAACCATTACGAACGGGGGGACACTTTTGACCCAACTACTTTGGAAATGGCAGAGAGCCGCACTTCGCCCCCAAAATTACTAACCGAAGCAGACCTGATAGCCCTGATGGAGAAGCATGGCATAGGCACAGACGCCACCCACGCGGAACACATCGAAACCATAAAATCCCGTCAATACGTGGGCCTCCAAGACATTTACTTCGTCCCAGGCAACCTGGGCATGGGACTAGTCGAAGGTTACAACGAGATCGGTCTGGAGGTCTCCCTGGCCAAGCCCACCCTGAGGGCGGAGTTCGAAAACGACCTGAAAATGATCTGCGACGGTCTAAAAGACCCGGAGGTCGTCAGGGCGGAGCAAATACGAAAGTACAAAGAAGTCTTTAGGGTGGTGGCGGAAAAAATGAGGCTGATAGACAGCAGTTTGGCGAATCGGCTGAACGACCAGCCCCATCGGGTGCCCGATCTCCCTGCGACCGCTGAGGGGGCGCTTTCGGATTATCGGCCTGCCTTTAAGTGCCCCAAATGCGGCAACGATATGGTGCTCAAGTCGAGGAAGGACGGCACCGGGATGTTCCTCACGTGCGTCGGGTATCCGAACTGTAAAAACTCCGTGTGGTTCCCCTCGTTGGCGAGGAGCGTCGAGGTGACGGAGAACCACTGTCAGCAGTGCGGGCCTGACTATAAACTCCTGAAATTCACGTTCAGACCGAACCCGTTCCCCGGGGAACCCAATCCGAACGAGTTGTGCGTGGGGGGTTGCGACGAGAACGTTAACGAGGTTTTAAATATTAATTTGGCGAGTGTGAGGAGGGCGGTGGGTGATAATTCAGTGAGGCAGGACTTTAATGGGGCTACCAGTACGTCCAGAAGGGTCCAGAGCCCTCCCCCTGGCACAGGGAACCATTTGGGAAGCGTCAGGAGGGACTTTCCGAGCACCAGCAGGACCAGTTTTGGAAGCCCTAGCAACTTTGGGAATGCCCACCCGAGTAAGTAACAGTGTAGAGCCCCGAAAATGGGGTTTTTAGGGCCGATTTCTCTCTGTTTTGCAGACTCCAACGAGGAAATCGTGTGCGGCTGCAACCAGCCCGCTCTCCTCCTCACTGTGCGCAAAGAGGGTCCGAATCAAGGAAGGCAATTTTACAAATGCGCCCAGTCCAGCTGCAACTTCTTCCTGTGGGACCCCAACGGGACTCTGGACCAAAATAACGTGTCCAGAGCCCCGGGGGGCAGCACGGCGGGCCCCAGCGAGGTCCGGTGCAAGTGCGGGCAGCCTGCGCCCCTCCGCACCGTCACCAAAGAGAGTTCGAACAAGGGACGACAGTTTTATTGTTGCCCGAACATGACGAACGGTTGCAACTTTTTCCAGTGGGCGGACGAGGAACAGGGTGTGGCAGGGAATAACGGGGATGATTTTGGGGGCGGGAACGGGGCGGCTAATTGGAGTTTTGGGGGCAGGGGGCGCAGGCGGGACACTAGTAACCGAACGAGGCCGTATAGTAAGACGGGCAGGGGCGGCGAGGGTGGGACCAGGGCGAAGAGGAAGTGCAGGAATTGCGGCCAGGAGGGACACACCAGGAACCGCTGCCCCAACTAATCATTAAAAATGGTGCCTTATTATATTGTATATAAGACTTAAAGTGTAAAAATGTTAAGTTTTGCGTTAAAAAAATGATAGTTTCTTTTTAAAGCTGAATTTTATTTATTTTCTACCCTTTTAGGCGCTCCTGACGAGCCGCCCGTGGCAATAAATTTGAAACTGGCAATTTTTGCCTTAAAGCTATTAATTTAATTTTCCTTTATTGGAATATTCTTTTTTATTAATTACTTAAGCCTTGAAATACAAAAAAAATCGTAATAAAATAATTAATAATTTTTATTGGCGTCCCTGACGAGCCGCCCATGGTAAAAATTAATCAGCTGATGAATATGTTCATTGCGTCGACAACGTTGCCATATTGACTGAAACATTTTCATTCTAATACAGCTGGCATGCAGTAAATCTCTTGTACTCGTATGCCAGTAAGTTTTAATTAAATTCTAATGCATATTTAATAAAATTATAAATATTTTAACCCCATTAGAAAACCCCTAAAAAATTAATAAAACTAGGCGGTGGCAACCTGGCCCAGGGTACACATAACCTCAAACTTACGCTTTAACAAGTATATAAACAAAAATTCACCAGTTACGAAAGCTAAAAATGATTTTTTACAGAAACCGTGTCGTGTCACTCGTAGAAATCGCTTTCTAGCGTTAATTTGACCCTTTCGCTAAGCATTTACTTCGATAGTCTCGCCATGAAACTCGAAACTGCGGCAATATTGGCCCAGAAGGGCCCTAGTGACCTTTCACTCTCCACCAATAAAATATCGAATTTTTTAACTATTTTGGGGTACCAAGTGAAAGCTGTTTCCAGTGTTGAGGCAAATCACCGTGCAATAGCCCAGGAGCTGAAAGTCTTAACGAGATCGTGTGATATTGTAGTGGTTTTATCTCAGGGGGATGCCCAAAGTGTGTCCGAGGCCCTTGGCTGGATGACTTCTCAAGAATTAGTGACCATTAACGAGTTAACTGGTTATGGCGTAAGCCCCTTATGGCCTGCAGGGACGAAACTACTTAAAAACCAAGCCGCTTGCCCAGTAGTGCACTTAAGAAGAATTTTTGTGCTGAATAGTTCGTTTATGGAGCAACAGCTAGGCTCCCCATTAAAAAACCATTTAAAACAGTATAGCGAAGCCCCGATATACGCGAAAACCTTCCAAATCACTTTGAACGGTTCCCAAAAACGTATTGAGGAACTCAGGGGAATTGTGGACATACAGTTTGGGAAATCCACCAATGGCCAGGATGAAGTTACACTGTCGAGCCCCAAATTTGAAAATGTTGTTGATGGGGAGGTCGAGTTAAAAAAGAGGGTTGCCGGGCACATATTGGGTTCCAGTTGGGTCAATTCTAAGGCCGATTTGGTTTATTCTAGTGAGGACAGCAATGTTCGGCAATCAATTAATGTAAGTAAAAATGTTGATTTGTCATAGGGTGCTTGGGGATGCATTGTAACCATTAGTTAATGTAACAGGCTTCAAAAATTTAGTGCAAAACAAATTCTCTTCTATGGTACTTCATGGTTTATTTAAAAACTACCAGTAAAGAAACCATTAATTATAATAATCTGGAAAGTTTCAAGGACCTACTCTAAAAAAAAGTCAAAATTTTGGCCAATTTTGGGTTTTTTCATGCAAAAAACTTTGCTTTTGGGGGACCATTTCTGTTCTATGGTACTTAGAGAGTTGATTTAAAAACTACCAGTAAGGAAATCATTAATTATAATAGTCTGGAAAGTTTCAAGGACCTACTCCAAAAAAAAGTCAAAATTTTGGTCAATTTTGGGTTTTTTCATGCAAAAAACTTTGCTTTTGGGGGACCATTTCTGTTCTATGGTACTTAGAGAGTTGATTTAAAAACTACCAGTAAGGAAATCACTAATTATAAGAGTCTGGAAAGTTTCAAGGACCTACTTCAAAAAAAAGTCAAAATTTTGGTCAATTTTGGGTTTTTTCATGCAAAAAACTGCTTTTGGGGGACCATTTCTGTTCTATGGTACTTAGAGAGTTGATTTAAAAACTACCAGTAAGGAAATCATTAATTATAATAGTCTGGAAAGTTTCAAGGACCTACTCCAAAAAAAAGTCAAAATTTTGGCCAATTTTGGGTTTTTTCTTGCAAAAAACTTTGCTTTTGGGGGACCATTTCTGTTCTATGGTACTTAGAGAGTTGATTTAAAAACTACCAGTAAGGAAATCACTAATTATAAGAGTCTGGAAAGTTTCAAGGACCTACTCCAAAAAAAAGTCAAAATTTTGGCCAATTTTGGGTTTTTTCATGCAAGAAACTTTGCTCTTGGGGGACCATTTCAGTTCTATGATACTTAGAGAGTTGATTTAAAAACTACCAGTAAGGAAATCATTAATTATAATAATCTGGAAAGTTTCAAGGACCTACTCCAAAAAAAAGTCAAAATTTTGGCCAATTTTGGGTTTTTTCATGCAAAAAACTTTGCTTTTGGGGGACCATTTCTGTTCTATGGTACTTAGAGAGTTGATTTAAAAACTACCAGTAAGGAAATCATTAATTATAATAGTCTGGAATGTTTCAAGGACTTACTCCAAAAAAAAGTCAAAATTTTGGTCAATTTTGGGTTTTTTCATGCAAAAAACTTTGCTTTTGGGGGACCATTTCTGTTCTATGATACTTAGAGAGTTGATTTAAAAACTACCAGTAAGGAAATCATTAATTATAATAGTCTGGAATGTTTCAAGGACCTACTTCAAAAAAAAGTCAAAATTTTGGTCAATTTTGGGTTTTTTCATGCAAAAAACTGCTTTTGGGGGACCATTTCTGTTCTATGGTACTTAGAGAGTTGATTTAAAAACTACCAGTAAGGAAATCATTAATTATAATAGTCTGGAATGTTTCAAGGACCTACTCCAAAAAAAAGTCAAAATTTTGGTCAATTTTGGGTTTTTTCATGCAAGATACTTTGCTTTTGGGGGACCATTTCTCTTCTATGGTACTTAGAGAGTTGATCTAAAAACTACCAGTAAGGAAACGATTAATTATAATAATCTGGAAAGTTTCAAGGACCTACTCCAAAAAAAAGTCAAAATTTTGGCCAAATTTGGTTTTTTCATGTGAAAAATTTTGCTTTTGGGGGACCATTTCTCTTCTATGGTACTTAGAGAGTTAATTTAAAAACTACCAGTAAGGAAATCATTAATTATAATAATCTGGAAAGTTTCAAGGACCTACTCCAAAAAAAAGTCAAAATTTTGGTCAATTTTGGATTTTTTCATACAAAAAACTTTTCTTTTGGGGGACCATTTCTGTTCTATGGTACTTAGAGAGTTGATTTAAAAACTACTAGTAAGGAAATCATTAATTATAATAGTCTGGAAAGTTTCAAGGACCTACTCCAAAAAAAAGTCAAAATTTTGGCCAAATTTGGTTTTTTCATGTGAAAAATTTTGCTTTTAAGGGACAATTTCTGTTCTACTGTACTTAGAGTGTTGATTTAAAAACTACCAGTAAGAAAACCATTAATTATATTAGTCTGGAAAGTTTTAAGAACCTACTCCAAAAAAAAGTCAAAGTTTTGGTCAATTTTGGGTTTTTTCATGCAAAAAACTTTGCTTTTGGGGGACCATTTCTGTTCTATGGTACTTAGAGAGTTGATTTAAAAACTACCAGTAAGGAAATCATTAATTATAATAATCTGGAAAGTTTCAAGGATCTACTCAAAAAAAAAGTCAAAATTTTGGCCAATTTTGGGTTTTTTCATGCAAAAAACTTTGCTTTTGGTGGACCATTTCTGTTCTATGGTACTTAGAAAGTTGATTTAAAAACTACCAGTAAGGAAATCACTAATTATAATAGTCTGGAAAGTTTCAAGGACCTACTCCAAAAAAAAGTGAAAATTTTGGTCAATTTTGGTTTTTTGCATGCGAAAATCTTTGCTTTTAGGGGACAATTTCTGTTCTATTGTACTCACAGAGTTAATTTAAAAACTACCAGTAAGGAAATCATTAATTATAATAATCTGGAAAGTTTCAAGGATCTACTCCAAAAAAAAGTCAAAATTTTGGCCAATTTTGGGTTTTTTCATGCAAAAAACTTTGCTTTTGGTGGACCATTTCTGTTCTATGGTACTTAGAGAGTTGATTTAAAAACTACCAGTAAGGAAATCACTAATTATAATAGTCTGGAAAGTTTCAAGGATCTACTCCAAAAAAAAGTGAAAATTTTAGCCAATTTTGGGTTTTTTCATGCAAAAAACTTTGCTTTTGGTGGACCATTTCTGTTCTATGGTACTTAGAGAGGTGATTTAAAAACTACCAGTAAGGAAATCACTAATTATAATAGTCTGGAAAGTTTCAAGGATCTACTCCAAAAAAAAGTGAAAATTTTGGCCAATTTTGGGTTTTTTCATGCAAAAAACTTTGCTTTTGGTGGACCATTTCTGTTCTATGGTACTTAGAGAGTTGATTTAAAAACTACCAGTAAGGAAATCACTAATTATAATAGTCTGGAAAGTTTCAAGGATCTACTCCAAAAAAAAGTGAACATTTTAGCCAATTTTGGGTTTTTTCATGCAAAAAACTTTGCTTTTGGGGGACCATTTCTGTTCTATGGTACTTAGAAAGTTGATTTAAAAACTACCAGTAAGGAAATCACTAATTATAATAGTCTGGAAAGTTTCAAGGACCTACTCCAAAAAAAAGTGAAAATTTTGGTCAATTTTGGTTTTTTGCATGCGAAAATCTTTGCTTTTAGGGGACAATTTCTGTTCTATTGTACTCACAGAGTTAATTTAAAAACTACCAGTAAGGAAATCATTAATTATAATAATCTGGAAAGTTTCAAGGATCTACTCCAAAAAAAAGTCAAAATTTTGGCCAATTTTGGGTTTTTTCATGCAAAAAACTTTGCTTTTGGTGGACCATTTCTGTTCTATGGTACTTAGAGAGTTGATTTAAAAACTACCAGTAAGGAAATCACTAATTATAAGAGTCTGGAAAGTTTCAAGGACCTACTCCAAAAAAAAGTCAAAATTTTGGCCAATTTTGGGTTTTTTCATGCAAAAAACTGCTTTTGGGGGACCATTTCTGTTCTATGGTACTTAGAGAGTTGATTTAAAAACTACCAGTAAGGAAATCACTAATTATAAGAGTCTGGAAAGTTTCAAGGACCTACTCCAAAAAAAAGTCAAAATTTTGGTCAATTTTGGGTTTTTTCATGCAAAAAACTGCTTTTGGGGGACCATTTCTGTTCTATGGTACTTAGAGAGTTGATTTAAAAACTACCAGTAAGGAAATCATTAATTATAATAGTCTGGAAAGTTTCAAGGACCTACTCCAAAAAAAAGTCAAAATTTTGGCCAATTTTGGGTTTTTTCTTGCAAAAAACTTTGCTTTTGGGGGACCATTTCTGTTCTATGGTACTTAGAGAGTTGATTTAAAAACTACCAGTAAGGAAATCACTAATTATAAGAGTCTGGAAAGTTTCAAGGACCTACTCCAAAAAAAAGTCAAAATTTTGGCCAATTTTGGGTTTTTTCATGCAAGAAACTTTGCTCTTGGGGGACCATTTCTGTTCTATGATACTTAGAGAGTTGATTTAAAAACTACCAGTAAGGAAATCATTAATTATAATAATCTGGAAAGTTTCAAGGACCTACTCCAAAAAAAAGTCAAAATTTTGGCCAATTTTGGGTTTTTTCATGCAAAGAACTTTGCTTTTGGGGGACCATTTCTGTTCTATGGTACTTAGAGAGTTGATTTAAAAACTACCAGTAAGGAAATCATTAATTATAATAGTCTGGAATGTTTCAAGGACTTACTCCAAAAAAAAGTCAAAATTTTGGTCAATTTTGGGTTTTTTCATGCAAAAAACTTTGCTTTTGGGGGACCATTTCTGTTCTATGATACTTAGAGAGTTGATTTAAAAACTACCAGTAAGGAAATCATTAATTATAATAGTCTGGAATGTTTCAAGGACCTACTTCAAAAAAAAGTCAAAATTTTGGTCAATTTTGGGTTTTTTCATGCAAAAAACTGCTTTTGGGGGACCATTTCTGTTCTATGGTACTTAGAGAGTTGATTTAAAAACTACCAGTAAGGAAATCATTAATTATAATAGTCTGGAATGTTTCAAGGACCTACTCCAAAAAAAAGTCAAAATTTTGGTCAATTTTGGGTTTTTTCATGCAAGATACTTTGCTTTTGGGGGACCATTTCTCTTCTATGGTACTTAGAGAGTTGATCTAAAAACTACCAGTAAGGAAACGATTAATTATAATAATCTGGAAAGTTTCAAGGACCTACTCCAAAAAAAAGTCAAAATTTTGGCCAAATTTGGTTTTTTCATGTGAAAAATTTTGCTTTTGGGGGACCATTTCTCTTCTATGGTACTTAGAGAGTTAATTTAAAAACTACCAGTAAGGAAATCATTAATTATAATAATCTGGAAAGTTTCAAGGACCTACTCCAAAAAAAAGTCAAAATTTTGGTCAATTTTGGATTTTTTCATACAAAAAACTTTTCTTTTGGGGGACCATTTCTGTTCTATGGTACTTAGAGAGTTGATTTAAAAACTACTAGTAAGGAAATCATTAATTATAATAGTCTGGAAAGTTTCAAGGACCTACTCCAAAAAAAAGTCAAAATTTTGGCCAATTTTGGGTTTTTTCATGCAAAAAACTTTGCTTTTGGTGGACCATTTCTGTTCTATGGTACTTAGAAAGTTGATTTAAAAACTACCAGTAAGGAAATCACTAATTATAATAGTCTGGAAAGTTTCAAGGACCTACTCCAAAAAAAAGTGAAAATTTTGGTCAATTTTGGTTTTTTGCATGCGAAAATCTTTGCTTTTAGGGGACAATTTCTGTTCTATTGTACTCACAGAGTTAATTTAAAAACTACCAGTAAGGAAATCATTAATTATAATAATCTGGAAAGTTTCAAGGATCTACTCCAAAAAAAAGTGAAAATTTTGGCCAAATTTGGTTTTTTTCATGCGAAAAACTTTGCTTTTGGGGGACAATTTCTGTTCTATTGTACTTGGAGAGTTGATTTAAAAACTACCAGTAAGGAAATCATTAATTATAATAGTCTGGAAAGTTTTAAGGACCTACTCCAAAAAAAAGTCAAAATTTTGGTCAATTTTGGGTTTTTTCATGCAAGAAACTTTGCTTTCGGGGGACCATTTCTGTTCTATGGTACTTAGAGAGTTGATTTAAAAACTACCAGTAAGGAAATCATTAATTATATTAGTCTGGAAAGTTTCAAGGACCTACTCCAAAAAAAAGTCAAAATTTTGGTCAATTTTCGTTTTTACATGCCAAAAACTTTGCTTTTGGGGGACCATTTCTGTTCTATGGTACTTAGAGAGTTGATTTAAAAACTACCAGTAAGGAAATCATTAATTATAATAATCTGGAAAGTTTCAAGGACCTACTCCAAAAAAAAGTCAAAATTTTGGCCAATTTTGGTTTTTTTCATGCAAAAAACTTTGCTTTTAGGGGGCAATTTCTGTTCTATAATACTAAGAGAGTTGATTTAAAAACGACCAGTTAGGAAATCATTAATTATAACAATCTGGAAAGTTTGAACTAGAACTTAACTAGTGGGCTTATTACATATAAAATCAATCCCAAAAAGCCTCCCTCACACTTAATTCCAGATCATCGAAAACTGCTTGAAAACCTTCGGTCCCGAAAACATATTTCTCAGTTTCAACGGTGGTAAAGACTGCACCGTCCTGTTGCACCTCCTCCAAACCGTTTTAAAAAAACTCTTCCCGAATGTGAGGAGGAAACTGTTCTGCCTGTACGTGAGGAGCACCAACACGTTCCAGGAACAGGACGATTTTATCGAACGGTGCAGGATCTTTTACAATTTAGAGGTGCATAGTTCTACTATGAGCATTAAAGAGGCCCTGAGGAGCGTTTTAGCGAAAAAACCGCATTTTCAGGTGTGCTTTATGGGCTCCAGGAGGACGGATCCTTATTGTTCCGACCTGAATTTCATGCAGGTAATAAAACTTTATGACTAGACTATGAAATTTATCTCGATAATAGACGTTTTACGTAACACAATCTTATCTTAAATATGCGAGCATTGAGTGGATTTTTTCTTTTGGGTGATTGATGTTCCAGGTCTCAAATTTATTAAATTAAAGTCGAAGGATTACACGTGTTTCGCCCATACTAGGGATGTGTTTTCACTATTGCTCTCTGCTTTTTTCTTCTTTTTATTAGTGAATACACATAAGTGGATCTGATGATGCCTAGTAGGGCGAAACACGTGTAATCCTTCGATTTTAATTTAACAAATTTGAGACCTGCGACTTAGAGTTTATTTTATTGCAATTTTTTCTGTCCTTGTCCAGATGACCGATCCGGACTGGCCCCAGATAATGCGCTGCAGTCCGTTCCTGGACTGGCATTATTCCGATATTTGGGACTATTTGCTTTACTATAAAGTGCCTTACTGTAAATTATACGACAGTGGGTACACTTCCCTAGGGAGTTCCACGAACACCATCAGGAATCCCACCCTGGTGTGCTCAAATTGTTCGGAAAACGCTTATTTGCCCGCCTATAAGATGCTTAACGAGAAGGAGGAGAGGAGCGGAAGGAATGTTAGCAAAATTTAATTATATGAATTGAATAGGCTTTTTTTAATTTAAAAAATATACATTTTACACAATAGAAAAGTAATTTTCTCGTATCGGTCCACTTAAAATAGCAAGATAAGCGAAAATGAGTAATTATTAGGCAGATAGAACCACTCAAGTGTATTATACGTTTTTGTTCCATATTTATTAAAATTATTTATGTTAATTGTTGTATAGTTTATTTCCGACCTCAATATGCATAAGGCGTGATCAAAATTTTGTTTTTTAATGGCACATCTCCATAATTCGATTCATTTTGGCCAGAAATCGTTTTTTAACAAAAAAACCCCTTTTAAAAGAATTGTGTAAGTCTGAGAAAAAAATGTTTTGAGTAAACGTTGTTGGGTATAATGAGGCCTACAAGTGGGTATAAAAATCTTATTTTTATGGCCCACAGAACCGAAGAAAATGCTCCTGAAAACCGCTTGTTTCATTTTAAAATGGGCGGAGGGTTATTTCAAATCAAACTTCCCAATAGCTACAATAAGGACAACCTGTAATACCATAAACGACAAAATTTATTGCATCATATAAAAAAACAAACTTATAGACTAACAGATCAGCTTATCTACCCCTAAAACTACCCTTAAGAACGACAACAAAACCGAGATTCTTAGAACAAAATTCACGACATAGAAATGGCCGTTCGTCTGACCACAGCGCTCAGCAACTCATTTTTATCCGGCTGTTCGGTCATAACGTTGACCCTGACCCACTGTCTGGTCTGCGAGGACTGTTTTATGGCGCCGAGAACAGCCTGCACGTACAGACCGTCCTCGAAGTTGGCCGCTGTAGACACTGCAAAAAGGACGAACATTTTCCCCCTTAAATTAGTCACTTACAGAAGCCACTTACCGGGCTCCTTAATCCACCCCGCTTGGTCGTTCACTGGCAAAAAAGCCTCCCTTAGGGCCGCCACCATCTTGCAGAGCCCTTTGACGAACGTTTTCGGTAGAACCGAGTTCGGTACGGGGCATTTCAGGTCCTCCACGTCCAAATAAATCACTTCCTCGGTACTTTTGCTCTTTCGACCGAATAAATCTCCCCCCCGCACCTACAGTACCATATAAAAAACAAAACATTTTTCACCCATTCAAGGCCTATACATCAGGACTTACAGCCAAGTGTCCTGTACTGCTACAGACAATCACCTCCTGTTGAAAAGTGTTCCCGACAGTATGGCTGTTGATGGTCACAGTGACCAATATGCCAGAGAATAATTCCATTTGGAAGGCGCAAAAGTCCGGGGCGGTGATTTGCCTGATTCCTTTGATGGTTTCGGTGTGTTTTGTGAAAGTTCTCACCACCCCGTGCACCCTAACTGCCTTTTCCCCCGTTAAAAATGTCACTAAGTCAATGATGTGGGAACCGATGAGGTTTAAGGTACCACCTGAGATAAAATTATTTTAGTGACAGTGTTTTTTGGGATGAGTTATTTAAGGTGGTACCTCCCATCATACCGTCACATTTCCAGTCAAAAGAGTCTGTTTCAGTGAACAGGGAGCCAGTTTGCACCCGGATGTCTACAAGGGTTATGGGGGAACCCAAGTAGTTGTCTTCCAGTTTCTTTTTTAACTGGATAAAAGCCGGGAGGAATCTGGAATAATTCCAGGGGTGGCTTTAGTGCTACATTTAAGTGAAAATTGGGCAGCAAACTTTACCGAAAACAAATATATATTATATTTATTAATTATTATGCAGAGATTCATTGGCATCCCAGCAAGAGAAACTCACCTACCAAAAACATGTATTAACTGTTTTTTTAAATAGAACAAACAATAATAATATTTCAATAAAATCTTTTGTATAAGACACCCAGATCTATACATCTCATAATAGGTTATGATTACTTAATGAAATAAAGAATACCAAGTGGTCACTCGTATTCTAATCATACATAGCATCCATGGTACTACATCCCTCCAGAAAAACAAATTGATTCTTTGACATAATTTAAAAAATTAGACTTATTAGGTGAAAATTATTAATATCACTTTCTGTACCTGACTCCTCTATAGCTACTTATGTAAAAATAAAAGCAAACTTACCTGAACGAATGATTTATAAGGGATATCAAGGAGGGATAGTACTGGCCAGCCCTAACCATCTTTAAGGCATCGGCCTGGTTCAGGCCAGCGGGTTTATCACATACGACATGTTTCCCGATACCCAGGGCTTTTACGGATATTTGGGCGTGCAAATTGGGGGAGCACAGCACGAATATGAGGTCCACGTCTTTCCTCAGTAGCACGTCGTCGATTTTATTAGTGAAAAACGGGATGTTTAGGGCCTTGGCGGTCTCCTGGGCCTCCTGCACCGTCCTGCTCCAAATCGCCTCGATTTTGAAGCCGTTTTCGCGTAGAATCGGCACCAGGACTTTGACCACCGGCCCCGTGCCAAAAACGCCGATCCCCGGGAGCATTGTTGGGCCCCAAAACTGGTTATGTTAGTATCCCGAGCAGATTGTAAATAAATATTTTGGAAAGTGTTTGTTTACTTTTTTTTTGACATTGTCACTTGTCACCGATGTCAGTTTCATGTCAGTGGCGCACTTTGTATTACCGCTCGGCATTGGCGTACTTTGTAATATTTTTAACCGGCTTAGGATGCCCCTTTTATAGTTTTAGGGCTTAAAATGGTAATTTATTCAGCTCCTTGGAGCCCTAAAGCCTTTCTTTTCAACTAATAACCTCACTTTTCTTGTAAAATTTTGATTTCCAATGTTACATTGATTTTTAACGACTGACCGACCGAGCATGCGCGGGAGATTGTCAATTGTTTTTGAAAAGTGCGAAGACGTATAGTGAAAATCCGCTCCGAGAAAAAGCGAGGAAAAGTGTGGGAAAAAGTGTGAAATATTAACGTGAAATGGGTGGAAAAGTTTCTGTAAGTCGCGACCTTTAATTTGATGTAATTATCTTGGGGGTGCGTGAGGTATTTCTATGGAAAACTGGGGTTTTCAATTGGGTAGGATACGCACAGGGGGATCAGCATTGACGGGGCCAATTTTCCGATTTTTTCGTTGAAAAATGGGGTAACTTAAAGGGAAATGGGTGAAAATTGTATTGGGGGCCCGAGGGGGTAACGTTTACGCGTATTTCCATTGGGCGGGACAGTGAAAATCCTGTAGTGAAACAAGTGTCTCCTTATTGGTAAGTACCCAAAATGCCCAGCATTTTTACTGTTTTTTATATAATAAATTATGTTTTTTACCTATTAGTGAGTTTTCTTACATTTCAATGCATTTGTGGTATAATTTCTAATAAAAATCATTAATTCTTAAGTCTCCCCAACCAAATTTTCAACATGTTTTTTTTTTTAATTTGTAGTGGTAGGGATGGAGACTCAATTAATTGGGGCTTCTCTGGACATGTGACGAAGAGGTGCAGGGTGAGTTGCATGGATTTCTTATTTGCATGGAAATTCTTTGTCTTGGTACAACCCATATATGTCACATAAATTATACACCCCATATATGAATGTTTCAAAAAGTAAAACTCCCATAATTCCCTTTATAGTCGACAGATTTTAGAGATTTTTTAATTTTTACTTAAATTGGTCCTCTTGGCACCCTTTAAGCCTGAATTCAACAAAATCCGTTCATTGGAACCAAAGATTTTCACCAATTTACAAAACTTGTCCATTTTGTTTCATAATTTAGATTTTGCCTCAGTAAAACTACCATAATTCCCTTTATAGTCGACAGATTTTATAGACTTTTTTATTTTTACTTAAATTGGTTCTCCTGGCACTATTTAAGCCTTAATTCAACAAAATCTGTTCATTGGAACCAACGATTTTCACCAATTTACAAAACTTGTCCATTTTGTTTCATAATTTAGATATTGTCTCAGTAAAACTCCCATAATTCCCTTTATAGTGAACAGATTTTAGAGATTTTTAATTTTTTCTTAAATTGGTCCTCTTGGCACCCTTTAAGTCTGAATTCAACAAAATCCGTACACTGGAACCAAAGATTTTTCCTGATTTGCAAAACTTGTCTGTTTTGTGTAATAATGTAGATACTGCAACAGTAAAAGTCCCATAATTCCCTTTATAGTGAACAGATCTTAGAGATTTTTTCGTTTTCACTTAAATTGGTCCTCTTGGCACCCTTTAAGCCCGAATTCAACAAAATCCGTCCATTGGAACCAATGACTTTCACCAATTTTCAAAACTTGTCAATTTTGTTTCATAATTTAGATTTTGCCTAGTAAAACTCCCATAATTTCCTTTATAGTGAAGAGATTTTAGAAATTTTTTCATTTTTACTTAAATTGGTCCTCTTGGCACCCTTTAAGCCTTAATTCAACAAAATCTGTACACTGGAACCAATGACTTTCACCAATTTACAAAACTTGTCCATTTTGTTTCATAATGTAGTTTTTGCCTCAGTAAAACTCCTATAATTCCAATTATAGTGGACAGATTTTAGAATTTTTTTCATTTTTACTTAAATTGGTCCTGTTGGCACCCTTTAAGCCCAAATCCAACAAAATCCGACCACGGGAACCAAAGATTTTCACCAATTTCCAAAACTTGTCCGTGTTGCGTAATAATTTAGATGTCGCAACAGTAAAAGTCTTATAATTCCGTGTCTAGTAAAGGGATTTGAGTGATTTTTTAATTTTTACTTAAACTGGTTCTCTTGGCACCCGTCAAACTCAAATTCAACAAATTCCGACCACTGGAACCAAAGATTTTCACCAATTTCCAAAACTGGTCCGTGTTGCGTAATAATTTAGATGTCGCAACAGTAAAAGTCTTATAATTCCGTGTCTAGTAAAGGGATTTGAGTGATTTTTTCATTTTTACTTAAATTGGTCCTCTTGGCACCCGTCAACCTCAAATTCAACAAATTCCGACCACTGGAACCAAAGATTTTCACCAATTTCCAAAACCTGTCCATGTTACATAATAATTTAGATATCACAATAGTAAAAGTCCCATAATTCCGTGTCTAGTAAAGGGATTTGAGTGATTTTTTCATTTTTACTTAAATTGGTCCTCTTGGCACCCGTCAAACTCAAATTCAACAAAATCCGACCACGGGAACCAAAGATTTTCACCAATTTCCAAAACTTGTCCATGTTACATAATAATTTAGATGTCACAATAGTAAAAGTCCCATAATTCCGTGTCTAGTAACGGGATTTGAATGATTTTTTTCATTTTTACTTAAATTGGTCCTCTTGGCACCTTTTAAGCCTGAATTCAACAAAATCCGTTCATTGGAACCAAAGATTTTCACCAATTTACAAAACTTGTCCATTTTGTTTCATAATTTAGATTTTGCCTCAGTAAAACTTCCATAATTCCCTTTATAGTGGACAGATTTTAGATATTTTTTCATTTTTACTTAAATTGGTCCTCTTGGCACCCTTTAAGCCTGAATTCAACAAAATCCGTCCATTGGAACCAAAGAGTTGCACCAATTTACAAAACTTGTCCATTTTGTTTCATAATTTAGATTTTGCCTCAGTAAAAGTCCCATAATTCCCTTATTAGTTATTAGATTTAACTGATTTTTTCATTTTTACTTAAATTGGTTCTCCCGGCACTCTTTAAGCCCTAATTCAACAAAATCTGTCCACTGGAACCACAGATTTGCACCAATTCACAAACCTTTTACAATCCCCAATAGCAAATAACAAATCCACACTGTATAATATATTTTTATTTAACTTAAAATACATATAAGCACAATAATTCGATAAAAGCCCTAATGTACAAATAAATTATAAAAAATTTGCATCATAATTACAATAAAATGTACAATTTAACAGAAATGTACAAGGCGCTACTCAAAACTGTACTAATTAAAATTAGGGTAACACATTCGGGCTTAAATATTAGTCAGAATATTTCCATAAGTGTATATACAGGGGGTCCTTAAAAAATCCTTAAGAACACCCCGTACAGTCATAGCAACATTACAGGGTCTATATTATCTACTCTGCCGCTACAAAACCTGTCACTACAAATATATCACAAAAATATCCTCCTGAATCAAGGTGTTCATTTAACAATACATTAGCTAAAATAGCTACAGGGTGTCCCAAAAGACGGGTCTGGACCACCATGTGCATAAAATTGTAGGTAAATTTAATTAATAAAAAAAAAACAAACTATAATAGCAACCGAACAACGAGGGAATCCCCCGAAACATTTAACTAGTTGACACCTGCCACACGATCAGGTGACTGAGCTCCCCCTGATTGACTTTCTGCTCTGCGAAGTTGGCCGTGTCCGTTATCACGCTGTCCTCCATCTCATCACCTACTCGGATTAAAAGATACTTGAAATATATTGACTTTAATTGGGTTTAAGTAGGCCTGAAGACCCTCAAAAGAAGCCATTTTTGAGGCCTTAAAGTGACTTTAAGGAGGATTTGGTTGAGTTTAAGTGAGACAGAGAGAGAGCAAGGGAGGAGAGAAAAGGAAAAAAAATTGAAGTTACTCTACAAAATAAGCCTAAACTAAACAAAAATAAAATTTCATACCCCATGGGATTCCCAGGCGGGACGTTATTAACCTCCCAAACCAGCAGGTGCGACGCTCCGTCTCTCGGTTCGTAATCGTCTTCTGGAAATTGTTTTTTCTTTTTGGTTCACGATATGTGAGAGTTTTCCAGTTTTTTTTTCCCTTAAATTATTTACAACATTTTCCTATTCTACTACCGAGCCCAGGAATCCCATCGCATCTTATGAAAGACTATCGGAGACGAACGTACCGCTGGCACAAACGACTTGATGTAAAAAAATCAACATCAAAGAGGAGGCCGCGATACGTTTTTCCCCCTGCTACGCATGCGCAAACTAAAACGTCAACGAACGGACACTCACCGATGCGGAAGTCGACGTAGCCCTCGCCGCCCGAGATCACCAGCATCGAAGTCGGCTTGGTGGAGCTGCTGCCGACAGACGTCGCGGAGGCGGCCATGGCTTCCGACGGGGTGGACGCGGCACTGACTCCTGAAAATTGACAATTTTAAGAAAATTCTGGAATTTTTTGCAAGAGAAGGGGAACTCACCGCCTGTGCCAGGCACGGCCACGAAGAACTTCACGTTATCGCGGTGGCCGTGGAAGCTGAGCTGCGCGTGCGCCATCGAACAGTACGGGATGTAGCTGCCGGGCGGCGGGGGGATTTTCACACCTGAAATCGGGAAAAATCGTGACAATCCGTGGGAGCTGAGGTTTTTTATTTGAGTTTTTAAAAGTCGTGTGCGGGGTACTTTAAATTGCGTAAAAAACTTCATAATTTCACTTCTAGTGCACAGATTTGGGTGATTTTTTCATTTGCACTTAAAGTGGTCCTCCTGGTACCCTTTAAGACCAAATTCAACAAAATCGGTCTACTGGAACCAAAGACTTTCACCAATTTACAAAACTTGTCCATTTTGCATAATAATTTAGATGTTGCAACAGTAAAACTCCCATAACTCCCTTTCTGGTTACCGGATTTGTGTGGATTTTTCATTTTTATTTAAGATGGTCCTCCTGGCTTCCTATAACCCTAAATTCAACAAAATGTGTCCACTGGAACCAAAGATTTTAACCAGTTTACTGAACTTGTCCATTTTTCATAATAATTTAGATTTTGCTGCAATAAAAGACCCATAACTTCCTTTATAGTGAATAAGTTTAAGTGATTTTTTTCACTTTTACTTAAATTGCTCCTCTTGGCACCTTCTACGCCCAAATTCAATAAAATCCGACTACTGGAACAAGAGATTTTCGTCAATCTTCAAAACTTGTCCATTTTTCATAATAATTTAGGTGTTGCAATAGTAAAACTCCCATAACTCCCTTTATGGTTGCTGGATTTGTGTGATTTTTTTATTTTTACTTAAATTGGTCCTCCTGGCATCTTTCAAGCTCAAATTCAACAAAATTTGTCCACTGGAACCAAAGCTTTTAACCAGTTTACAAAACTTGTCCATTTTTCATAATAATTTAGATTTTACTGCAGTAAAACTCCCATAACTTCCTTTATAGTGTATAAATTTAATTGATTTTTTCACTTTTACTTAAACTGATCCTCTTAGCACCTTCTAAGCTCAAATTCAATAAAATCCGACTACTGGAACCGAATATTTGGGTCAATTTTCAAAACTTGTCCATTTTTCATAATAATTGAGATGGTGCCATAGTAAAACTCCCATAATTTCTTTTCTAGTGAACCGATTTGACTGATTTTTTGATTTTTACTTAAAATGGCTCTCCTGGCACCCTTTGAGCCTACCTTCCACAAAATCCGACCATTGGAACCAAATATGTTCACCAATTTCTAAAAATTGTCCATTTTACGTAACAATTTAGATTCTGCAATAGTAAAATTCCAATAACTCCCTTTTTAGTAAACGGATTTGAGTAATTTTTTCATTGTTATTCAAATTGGTGTTCTGGGCATCTTTTAAGCTAAAATTCACCAAAATTCGTCCACTGAAACCAAAGAGTTTCACCAAATTACAAAACTTGTCCATGTTGCATAATAATTTAGTTGTTGCAACAGTAAAACTGCAATAACTCCATTTCTGGTTACCGGATTTTTGTAATTTTTTCATTTTTACTTAAATTGGTCCTCCTGGCACCCTTTAAGCCTAAATTCTACAGAATTCGACCACTAGAACCAAATATGTTCACCAATTTCCAAAACTTGTCCGTGTTGCATAATAATTTAGATGTCACAATAGTAAAAGTCCCACAATTCCGTGTCTAGTAAAGGGATTTGAGTGATATTTTAATTTTTACTTAAATTGGTCCTCTTGGCACCCTTCAAACTCAAATTCACCAAAATCGGACCACTGGAACCAAAGATTTTCACCAATTTCCAAAATTGTTCATGTTGCATAATAATTTAGATGTCACAACAGTAAAAGTCCCATAATTCCGTGTCTAGTGAAGGGATTTGAATGATTTTTTCATTTTTACTTTAATTGGTCCTCTTGGGGTGCGTCAACCTCAAATTCAACAAAATCCGACCACTGGAACCAAAGATTTTCACCAATTTCCAAAACTGGTCCGTGTTGCATAATAATTTAGATGCCACAACAGTAAAAGTCCCATAATTCCGTGTCTAGTAAAGGGATTTGAATGATTTTTTCATTTTTACTTAAATTGGTCCTCTTGGCACCCGTCAAACTCAAGTTCAACAAAATCCGACCACTGGAACCAAAGATTTTCACCAATTTCCAAAACTTGTCCATATTTCGTAATAATTTAGATGTCACAATAGTAAATGTCCCATAATTCCGTGTCTAGTAAAGGGATTTGAGTGATTTTTTCATTTTTAGTTAAATTGGTCCTCTTGGCACCCGTCAAACTCAAATTCAACAAAATCCGAACACTGGAACCAAAGATTTTCACCAATTTCCAAAACTTGTCCGTGTTGCATAATAATTTAGATGCCACAACAGTAAAAGTCCCATAATTCCGTGTCTAGTAAAGGGATTTGAGTAATTTTTTCATTTTTACTTAAATATGTCCTCTTGGCACCCGTCAAACTCAAGTTCAACAAAATCCGACCACTGGAACCAAAGATTTTCACCAATTTCCAAAACTTGTCCGTGTTGCATAATAATTTAGATGCCACAACAGTAAAAGTCCCATAATTCCGTGTCTAGTAAAGGGATTTGAGTAATTTTTTCATTTTTACTTAAATATGTCCTCTTGGCACCCGTCAAACTCAAGTTCAACAAAATCCGACCACTGGAACCAAAGATTTTCACCAATTTCCAAAACTTGTCCATATTTCGTAATAATTTAGATGTCACAATAGTAAATGTCCCATAATTCCGTGTCTAGTAAAGGGATTTGAGTCATTTTTTCATTTTTAGTTAAATTGGTCCTCTTGGCACCCTTCAAACTCAAATTCACCAAAATCGGACCACTGGAACCAAAGATTTTCACCAATTTCCAAAATTGTTCATGTTGCATAATAATTTAGATGTCACAACAGTAAAAGTCCCATAATTCCGTGTCTAGTGAAGGGATTTGAATGATTTTTTCATTTTCACTTAAATTGGTCCTCTTGGCACCCGTCAAACTCAAGTTCAACAAATTCCGACCACTGGAACCAAAGATTTTCACCAATTTCCAAAACTAGTCCGTGTTGCATAATAATTTAGATGCCGCAACAGTAAAAGTCTTATAATTCCGTGTCTAGTAAAGGGATTTGAGTGATTTTTTCATTTTTACTTAAATTGGCCCTTTTGGCACCCGTCAAACTCAAGTTCAACAAATTCCGACCACTGGAAACAAAGATTTTCACCAATTTCCAAAACTTATCCGTGTTGCATAATAATTTAGATGTCGCAACAGTAAAAGTCCCATAATTCCGTGTCTAGTAAAGGGATTTGAATGATTTTTTAATTTTTACTTAAATTGGTCCTCTTGGCACCCGTCAACCTCAAATTCAACAAAATCCGACCACTGGAACCAAAGATTTTCACCAATTTCCAAAACTTGTCCGTGTTGCGTAATAATTTAGATGTCACAACAGTAAAAGTCCCATAATTCCGTGTCTAGTAAAGGGATTTGAATGATTTTTTCATTTTCACTTAAATTGGTCCTCTTGGCACCCGTCAAACTCAAGTTCAACAAATTCCGACCACTGGAAACAAAGATTTTCACCAATTTCCAAAACTTGTCCATATTTCGTAATAATTTAGATGTCACAATAGTAAAAGTCCCATAATTCCGTGTCTAGTAAAGGGATTTGAGTGATTTTTTCATTTTTACTTAAATTGGCCCTCTTGGCACCCGTCAAACTCAAGTTCAACAAAGTCCGACCACTGGAAACAAAGATTTTCACCAATTTCCAAAACTTGTCCGTGTTGCGTAATAATTTAGATGTCGCAACAGTAAAAGTCTTATAATTCCGTGTCTAGTAAAGGGATGTGAGTGATTTTTTCATTTTTACTTTAATTGGTCCTCTTGGCACCCGTCAAACTCAAATTCAACAAATTCCGACTACTGGAACCAAAGATTTTCACCAATTTCCAAAACTGGTCCGTGTTGCGTAATAATTCAGATGTCGCAACAGTAAAACTTTCATAACTCTTCTTCTAGTCAACAGATTTTAACGATTTTTTCATTTTTATTGAAACTGGTCCCCTGGGCACCCTTTAAGCCTAAATTCACCAAAATCCGTTCACTGAAACCACCAATTTTCCTTGAATCCCTAAAAACACCCTTAAAACAGCGCCAAAAGCTCTTACCGGCGTTGGGTAGACTAGAACTCCTCGGCAGTACCGCCCCCTGGTTACTGCTCCCGTCGTTCAGCGGTACCGAAATGATCACCCCGTTGCTGGTGCCGATCCACAAGCGATTCGAAGAGATCAGCAGACTAGTGATGCGGACTAGAGAAAAACCCAATTTGCCTGTACCTAAAATAACGGTTTTTCAGAGAAAATAGTGGAGGAAAAGATGAACAGTTTCATTACCCAACATTTTACTGACGTACGGCTCGATGTCGACGTCCTGCAGGTGCTGATAAGTGTGGGCGTGGTACAGTCTTAGGGTGGAATCGTAGCGGATTGACACCCAAACGCCTTCGCCTAGCCACGCCATTTGACGCACCTAAGAAGAAGAAGAAGATTTAGAGAATGATTAACAAAAAAAGAAGAAGAAGAAGATTGAAAGAATGCTTGAAAAAAGAAGAAGAGGGAAGATAAAGCGGTACCCACAGGACTCTCGCGTCTCGGGTGCGCCTCCAGGGTGTGCACGATTTTCAATTCCCGGGGCTCGAGGACGTAGACTTTGTTGCGGTACCCGCACCACACCCGTTCCCCCACCACGGCCAACTGACGTACCGACTGGTGGGGCAGGCCGATTTTCACGATGTGGTACTGCGACAGATCCCACTCGCCCTCTTTGTTACGCTTAAAGATGACCACTTGACCGTTGGCCACCGCCACCACCACCCTACCGTTGACGTGGCTAAAAAAGCGGAAGTTCCGTTAGGATTGACGTGGTTAAAAATTACTAGTAGTACTAACACTATACTAATCACGGCGTCCTTTAGTTTGACGGTGTGCAGCCTCTGGGCCCAATTGGCCACCGATGAGTGCACGTAGATGTTCCCGTCCTCGTCTCCGAGCCACATTGTGGCCAAAACGCTTGACATAACCTTAAATAAATAAACGTCAGCATTGTAAGAAAGCAAACAGGACCGCGGTACTGCCATATTTATTTAAATGGAGCCCATTGGAGCAACTCGTAAAGCCTTTCCAGGGAATTCGGAATACCGGATAACCCGGAAAGGCGGCTTAACTGTAAATTTTTGAGACGTTGTCGGTGGGAGGCCCCATGGGGCTGCTCTGGCAACACCGCGGCACAACATGCTCTACAAGCGGTACCTCTTGGTTAACGTTACTAGACTCCGTAGCAGCACCGTCGCCATCTACGGTCGCTTCCTGGGCGCTATTGTTTTCGGTTTTTTCCTCTTCGTCTTGAATGATGCCGCTGTCGTCTGCAAATGTGACTTTACGCTCCCCCGGTTGGTCGGTTTTGGTCTCAGGCGCGTCAACGGGCGGTTTGTGTTTGTCTTTTTGGTTCACCGCCGTCTCGTCTTTCTCGATGAATATCACTTTGCCCAGCTGCAAAAGGGTTCGCGGTAGAGGGTGCTCAGGCCTTTGGGCGTGGCATTTTTGTGGAGGGGGGGTTTTGGTTCGGTACTTACCACTGCTGCCTCCTCACTGTCTTCTTGTATTCTAGCGTTTTTGGCCGGGTTAAGAGGTTTACTGGCCTCGGTACTATCGGTAACTTTGGCGGGAAGGGCGGTTATTTCCGCGGTCTCTCCTTTGGGGGGTGGAGAGGGGGTGCGCTCCGTTTTAGCTTCTTGCACTGTAAGAGTGGTAAACAGTTAGGGGACTTGTATTTATTATAAAAGTGATATTTTTTAATCTATGGGGTTTATTTTTAATTTTGGTGAATTTTGGGTATATTCATGCGAAAAACTGCTTTTGGGAGACAGTTTCTGTTCTATTGCACTTAGAGAGTTGATTTAAAAACTACCAATAAGAAAATCATTAATTATAATAATCTGGAAAGTTTCAAGGACGTACTCTAAAAAACAGTGAAAATTTTGGTAAATTTTGGGTTTATTCATGAAAAAAACTTTGCTTTTGGGGTACAATTTCTGTTCTATTGTACTTGGAGAGTTGATTTAAAAACCACCAATAAGGAAATCACTAATTATAATAATCTGGAAAGTTTCAAGGACGTACTCCAAAAAAAAGTGAAAATTTTGGCCAATTTTGGTTTTTTTCATGCGAAAAACTTTGCTTTTGGGGGACAATTTTTGTTCTATTGTACTTAGAGAGTTGATTTAAAAACTACCAGTAAGGAAATCATTAATTATAATAATCTGGAAAATTTCAAGGACCTACTTAAAAAAAAAGTGAACATTTTGGTCAATTTTGGTTTATTTCATGCAAAAAACTTTGCTTTTGGGGGACAATTTCTGTTCTATTGTACTTAGAGAGTTGATTTAAAAACGACCAGTAAGGGAAACATTAATTATAATAATCTGGAAAGTTTCAAGGACGTACTCCAAAAAAAAGGGAAAATTTTGGCCAATTTTGGTTTTTTTCATGCGAAAAACTTTGCTTTTGGGGGACAATTTTTGTTCTATTGTACTTAGAGAGTTGATTTAAAAACTACCAGTAAGGAAATCATTAATTATAATAATCTGGAAAATTTCAAGGACCTACTTAAAAAAAAAGTGAACATTTTGGTCAATTTTGGTTTATTTCATGCAAAAAACTTTGCTTTTGGGGGACAATTTCTGTTCTATTGTACTTAGAGAGTTGATTTAAAAACGACCAGTAAGGGAAACATTAATTATAATAATCTGGAAAGTTTCAAGGACGTACTCCAAAAAAAAGGGAAAATTTTGGCCAATTTTGGTTTTTTTCATGCGAAAAACTTTGCTTTTGGGGGACAATTTTTGTTCTATTGTACTTAGAGAGTTGATTTAAAAACTACCAGTAAGGAAATCATTAATTATAATAATCTGGAAAATTTCAAGGACCTACTTAAAAAAAAAGTGAACATTTTGGTCAATTTTGGTTTATTTCATGCAAAAAACTTTGCTTTTGGGGGACAATTTCTGTTCTATTGTACTTAGAGAGTTGATTTAAAAACGACCAGTAAGGGAAACATTAATTATAATAATCTGGAAAGTTTCAAGGACGTACTCCAAAAAAAAGGGAAAATTTTGGCCAATTTTGGTTTTTTTCATGCGAAAAACTTTGCTTTTGGGCGACAATTTCTGTTCTATTGCACTTAGAGAGTTGATTTAAAAACTACCAGTAAGGAAATCATTAATTATAATAATCTGGAAAGTTTCAAGGACGTACTCCAAAAAAAAGGGAAAATTTTGGCCAATTTTGGTTTTTTTCATGCAAAAAACTTTGCTTTTGGGGCAAAATTTCTGTTCTATTGCACTTAGAGAGTTGATTTAAAAACTACCAGTAAGGAAATCATTAATTATAATAATCTGGAAAATTTCAAGGACCTACTCCAAAAAAAAGTGGACATTTTGGTCAATTTTGGTTTATTTCATGCAAAAAACTTTGCTTTTGGGGGACAATTTCTGTTCTATTGTACTTAGAGAGTTGATTTAAAAACCACCAGTAAGGAAATCACTAATTATAATAATCTGGAAAGTTTCAACGACGTACTCCAAAAAAAAGGGAAAATTTTGGCCAATTTTGGTTTTTTTCATGCAAAAAACTTTGCTTTTGGGCGACAATTTCTGTTCTATTGCACTTAGAGAGTTGATTTAAAAACTACCAGTAAGGAAATCATTAATTATAATAACCTGAAAAGTTTCAAGGACGTACTCCAAAGAAAAGTGAAAATTTTGGTCAATTTTGGTTTATTTCATGCAAAAAACTTTGCTTTTGGGGCACAATTTCTGTTCTATTGCACTTAGAGAGTTGATTTAAAAACTACCAGTAAGGAAATCATTAATTATAATAATCTGGAAAATTTCAAGGACCTACTTAAAAAAAAAGTGAACATTTTGGTCAATTTTGGTTTATTTCATGCAAAAAACTTTGCTTTTGGGGGACAATTTCTGTTCTATTGTACTTAGAGAGTTGATTTAAAAACGACCAGTAAGGGAAACATTAATTATAATAATCTGGAAAGTTTCAAGGACGTACTCCAAAAAAAAGGGAAAATTTTGGCCAATTTTGGTTTTTTTCATGCAAAAAACTTTGCTTTTGGGCGACAATTTCTGTTCTATTGCACTTAGAGAGTTGATTTAAAAACTACCAGTAAGGAAATCATTAATTATAATAACCTGAAAAGTTTCAAGGACGTACTCCAAAGAAAAGTGAAAATTTTGGTCAATTTTGGTTTATTTCATGCAAAAAACTTTGCTTTTGGGGGACAATTTCTGTTCTATTGTACTTAGAGAGTTGATTTAAAAACTACCAGTAAGGAAATCATTAATTATAATAATCTGGAAAGTTTCAAGGACGTACTCCAAAAAAAGTCACAATATTGGCCATTTTTGGTTTTTTTCATGTGAAAAACTTTGCTTTTGGGGGACAATTTCTCTTCTATTGTACTTAGAGAGTTGATTTAAAAACTACCATTAAAGGAACAATTAACTCTAATTAAAAACTTTTCTTAATTTTTTATAGAAAATGACTTCTGGGTTACATTTCAAAAGCAATTTCAATAATAATAATAATAAATATTCTTTATAGCTACAATAGGCAAGAAGTAAGCAAAATCTGTTGAACGACAGTCTTGAGTGCGCCTGTCAGTCCCAAATTTTAAAAATATCTCAAAAACTATTAATTTCTCGAATTAATTTCTCGTAATCATAGGAATACCAAATGAACCTTTAACCTTCCTCTATCGATTACTACTAAAATCACCTTTCTAACTACAATAGGCAAGAAGTAAGAGCAACATCTGTTGAACGACAGCCTTGAGTGCGCCTGTCAGTCCCAAATTTTTAAGATATCTCAGAAACTATTAATTTCTCGAAAAATTCATAAGAACCTTAAATGAACCTTTAACCTTCCTCTATCGATTACTACTAAAATCACCTTCCTATCTATAATAGGCAAGAAGTAAGAGCAAAATCTGTTGAACGACAATCTCGAGTGCGTCTGTCGGTTCCAAATTTTTAAGATATCTCAAAAAAAAACCAATTTTTTTTCATCTGTCAGTATTAGTGACATTTTTGTTTCACCTTTTACGATTGTATTTTTATTAAAATTGGTTGAAAGAAATTATGGTATAATTACAGTTTTTTTTTCAAAAAAAATCATTAATCGATTCTTATTTTTTTTACATTTTCTGCTAAAAAAACTATTTTTATCAACGCTACCCTTTCACCACCCACCCACCCCATACATTTACCCAGTAAAAAATTCTTCTGAAAAATCACTGTTTTTTTAAATAGTACGTATAAACAAGACTTAATTTCGCCGATAGTATCCAATCTAATAACACTGTTGATTGTCCATTAGAAAATAAAATAAAATATAGGGTGTTCCATTAACAAAAAAATAATTTTCGCCAATAATAAATGAACAATTTTGATTTAATTTTCAACGACCCTGTATAATGCTGATTAAATCAAGCTATGGGACGTTATTGAAGATAGTCTCTTAAAGGGATGTTTAAAATTTGAACTATTTACCTTCAGCCTGAATTCCAATGGGGGTGTCAATATAGTCGCTAGGGCTTGCTCCCGGGACACTAGCGATGCACAGCACATGCGCCGAACAAACCCCGAAGCTGTTCAGCAACTCGGCTGGATTATTCGCGTCTATAACCTAAAAAGAAAACCGGTCTGGATAACCCGATCGACGAAAAACCATCCGCATATTTACGGTAACTAGACTGGCTTGTTGTGCAGTGGTCACAATCCACACGTTTGAGGATAGTTTGGTCTCCAGTAGAGCCCCCTCCTTGCAGTCGCTCAGCTCCTTCTCCAAAGACTCCACTTGCGTTTCCGATTTCGACTCGGGCATCTTCGGCTCGTCCGAGTAGAATATGCTACCACCCACCTAAAGCGAATTGAAACCTTCGAATCAAGAAAGGAGGGAGGAGGAAACTCCTCACCATTAATCCTCCGTCCTTGGTGTATCCGCCCATCAAGTTGACTCCGGCTGCACACCATATCAACAGGTTCGGGGTGGTTTCCGCCAGGGGGCGACAGTAGACCGGAACGGGAACCGGCAGGCCACTGTTACCCTTCCCGGCCGGACTAGAGGACACTTTTCCCGGGAGACTCCAACCGTAAGCGTGGAGTCTTCCGTTGTCTTTTTTCACGTGGGCTTTTACCTAAAACACCCTCCAGGTCAGATGGGAAGGCAACCCTTATGAGCCCCCCACCGAGGGAATCCCTGAAATTTCCCGTTTATCTGCCTTTCCAGGCTATTCGGTATTCCAGATTCCCTGGAAAAGCTCTTTAAATTGCTCTATTTAGTCCAGGAGTTTGGTCTCCTTCTTCCTCCTAAGTCCCCTAGGGCTCTTTTGAATTTCCAAGTAAGTAAAATCAAAAAGACTTATTAAAGATTAAAGCAAGCAGAAAGACAATAAGAAAAATGAAACTCCTGGCCAAATTAGGGCATTCCAAAGGGCTTTTCCAGAGAGTTCTGAGTACAGAATTGCCTGGAAAGGTGGATAAAAGACATGTTTCGAAGGTGACACCAGTGGGAGGGCAATTATGGCTCTATTCTCAATAGACTTGGAGCGAGAGAAAGGGGAATTGACGCTTACCTGTCTGTATTGCTCCTTGCGCTCCATCTCCTTGCGCATCATGTAATTCTCGGACCCTAAAAAAAGAAAACATGTATGACTCATCGCCTCGCGCGACCGGTTTACTTACATTTAAGTCCCGACACTACTTAATTCGAGCTAAAACAAGCCAACTTTAAAATAAATAAATAAAACTGCAAAGGAAAGTTAACAAAATGATATATTGGGAAAGTAAAATAAAAAAAAAACAATGACTAGGTTAAGACTATTTGACTAACTATTTTATGGGAATAAAAACTTAGTCCCCATAAACACGTTCATTTAACATTCCTTGGCATATTCTAATCACGGTTCTTAGAATTTATTTTTCGTGTTTTTTGGGGATGGCGGTTTCATGTCCCTATTTGGCCACAATATTTGAGATAATTGTCTTAAATAAAAAAAACCACTGGTAACTACTAAGTTAACCCCGCTCCCTCGGCCCCGTTGGCCCTAAACTAATTTGAGCAAAATTTGGCTTAAAACTGACAATAATCACCGATTCAGTCAAACAAACACGCGCAAAGATCTTTGCCGAACATCCCGAGAATGGGGAGAAGAAGAACGAAATAAATCAGATTCCTATAGGGTTTTAGGCCGTGGGGTCTACCTGAAAAATTTGAAATTTATACAGGGCGAGTCGCGCGGACGACACACCCAAAGCGAAGCGACAAATAAGCCACGTTAAACCGACTTATCCATGATTTTAAGGCACTTATTATTATGCTCGTCAGTCTCAACTGTTTTGTACTATAACCGAACCTAACGGTAACTTTCTATTATTTACACCCTGTTAAATTAACGTAACTTTGGTAACTAATGGCGAATGTAGAGGGTTGGTGTTATGTGATGATGCAGTGATTTTTAGGGAATGTCTGGGAAAGTTTGCTTTTGGGGGACAATTTTTGTTCTGTTGTACTTAGAGAGTTGATTTGAAAACTACCAGTAAGGAAATCATTAATTTTAATAATCTGGAAAGTTTGAAAGACCTACCCCAAAAAAAAGTAAAAATTTTGGCCAAATTTGGTTTTTTTCAGGTGAAAAATGTTGCTTTTGGGGGACAATTTCTGTTCTACTGTACGTAGAGAGTTGATTTAAAAACTACCAGTAAGGAAATCATTAATTATAATAATCTGGAAAGTTTCAAAGACCTACTCCAAAAAAAGTGAAAATTTTGGCCAATTTTGGTTTTTTTTAATGTGAAAAATGTTGCTTTTGGGGGACAATTTCTGTTCTATTGTACTTAGAGAGTTGATTTAAAAACTACCAGTAAGGAAATCATTAATTATAATAATCTGGAAAGTTTCAAGGACCTACTCCAAAAAAAAGTGAAAATTTTGGCCAAATTTGGTTTTTTTCAGGTGAAAAATGTTGCTTTTGGGGGACAATTTCTGTTCTACTGTATGTAGAGAGTTGATTTAAAAACTACCAGTAAGGAAATCATTAATTATAATAATCTGGAAAGTTTCAAGGATCTACTCCAAAAAAAAGTGAAAATTTTGACCAAGTTTGGTTTTTTTCAGGTGAAAAATGTTGCTTTTGGGGGACAGTTTCTGTTCTATTGTACTTAGAAGGTTGATTTAAAAACTACCAGTAAGGAAATCATTAATTATAATAATCTGAAAAGTTTCAAGGACCTACTCCAAAAAAAAGTGGAAATTTTGGCCAAATTTGGTTTTTTTCAGGTAAAAAATGTTGCATTTGGGGGACAATTTCTGTTCTACTGTACGTAGAGAGTTGATTTAAAAACTACCAGTAAGGAAATCATTAATTATAATAATCTGGAAAGTTTCAAAGACCTACTCCAGAAAAAAGTGAAAATTTTGGCCAATTTTGGTTTTTTTCAGGTGAAAAATGTTGCTTTTGGGGGACAATTTCTGTTCTACTGTACGTAGAGAGTTGATTTAAAAACTACCAGTAAGGAAATCATTAATTATAATAAAATGGAAAGTTTCAAGGGCCTATTCCAAAAAAAACTCAAAATTTTAGCCAAATTTGGTGTTTTTCATGCTAAAATGTTTGATTTTATGGGACAATTTCTGTTCTATTGTACTTAGAGAGTTGATTTAAAAACTAGCAGTAAGGAAATCATTAATTATAATAATCTGTAAAGTTTCAAGGACCTACTCCAAAAAAAAGTGAAAATTTTGGCCAAATTTGGTTTTTTCCAGGTGAAAAATGTTGCTTTTGGAGGACTATTTCTGTTCTATTATTCTTAGAGAGTTGATTTAAAAACTACCAGTAAGGAAATCATTAATTATAATAATCTGGAAAGTTTCAACGACCTAGTCCAGAAAAAAGTGAAAATTTTGGCCAAATTTGGTTTTTTTCAGGTGAAAAATGTTGCTTTTGGGGAACAATTTCTGTTCTACTGTACGTAGAGAGTTGATTTAAAAACTACCAGTAAGGAAATCACTAATTATAATAATCTGGAAAGTTTCAAAGACCTATTCCAAAAAAAAGTGAAAATTTTGGTAAATTTTGGGTTTATTCATGTGAAAAACTTTGCTTTTGGGGGACAATTTCTGTTCTATTGTACTTAGAGAGTTGATTTAAAATCTACCAGTAAGGAAATCATTAATTATAATAATCTGGAAAGTTTCAAGGATCTACTCCAAAAAAAAGTGAAAATTTTGGCCAAATTTGGTTTTTTTCAGGTGAAAAATGTTGCTTTTGGGGAACAATTTCTGTTCTACTGTACGTAGAGAGTTGATTTAAAAACTACCAGTAAGAAAATCATTAATTATAATAATCTGGAAAGTTTCAAGTACCTACTCCAAAAAAAAGTGAAAATTTTGGCCAAATTTGGTTTTTTTCAGGTGAAAAATGTTGCTTTTGGGGGACAATTTCTGTTCTACTGTATGTAGAGAGTTGATTTAAAAACTACCAGTAAGGAAATCATTAATTATAATAATCTGGAAAGTTTCAAGGATCTACTCCAAAAAAAAGTGAAAATTTTGGCCAAATTTGGTTTTTTCCAGGTGAAAAATGTTGCTTTTGGGGGACAATTTCTGTTCTATTTTACTTAGAGAGTTGATTTAAAAACTACCAGTAAGGAAATCATTAATTATAATAATCTGGAAAGTTTCAAAGACCTACTCCAAAAAAAAGTGAAAATTTTGGCCAATTTTGGTTTTTTTAATGTGAAAAATGTTGCTTTTGGGGGACAATTTCTGTTCTACTGTACGTAGAGAGTTGATTTAAAAACTACCAGTAAGGAAATCATTAATTATAATAATCTGGAAAGTTTCAAGGACCTACCCTAAAAAAAAGTGAAAATTTTGGCCAATTTTGGTTTTTTCATGCGAAAAACTTTTCTTTTATTCCACTTAGAAACTTCATTAATTCATGTCTCAACTAAATCTTTTTTAATATTACAATTAAAATCCCCAGTTTAATCACACCCCCCATCATCACATAACACCAACAAAGCAAAAACTTAACAAACACCTGTGGCACATAAAACAATCAATTGCTCAACAACTGCAGCAAATCAACGATTAAAAAAAAATGCATTTAAAGTCAAAAACTAACAATAATAAATGTTTACAATATCAAAACAACCCTAAGTATGTTATCACAGAAACGAAAACACTCCTTATCGTATTATTTACAAGAACAATATTATATCGAAACCTGGGCACCAGTTTAGCGACATTAGGCAGCACCTATAGTAGGCTCAGTTAAATCCATCCTCATTTCCGGCAACCCCCTCCCCTTCGCGCTAAACTAACTTAAAATCACAATGCTTCCGTACCCATCTCGACCTCTCCCCGATCCGGGATTCTGGAGGCCACCTTCAGTCCGGGTGTGACCGAGTTACTGGCCGCCTGATACTTCAACTGCGGCACCGTCATCGACCTTTGCACCTTCGACGAGTCCCCGCCGCTGAACAAATTCTGGAAGAATTTCCAGATCCCGCGGTTCTGGTGTTTGTCCAGGGTCGGCTCACGGGACGCCCGGATCATCTGCGTCCAACGTACCGCCTCCTGTAACTCCATGAAGTGCTCCTGCAAACAGAAAGGGCAGAACTACGAAACCACGTCGCAGTAGTTGAGCTCCCGGGGGGAGTAAACGGACGTATGGTTCCGCCCCGGGAGAGCGGTCAAATGATAATAATAATCGGGAAAATAAATAAAAATTTGCCAGAGTTTAAATTAAATGTGCCGGTGAGACTACCTGAGTTAGAAATGAAAGTAATACAACGTTAGTAAGTATTATAAATCAATGTTTTCCCTTATTACTTATAACTGCCAGTATATAAAGGGAGGCGGTTTGATATGGGAAACTACCGCCCTGTATTATTGCATATTACCTTTAATATGAAAGTTTTTGAGTGTTAGGGCTTCAATCTCTGATACTTTACCCACAGGTTCTACGTTCAATTTTATAGACAAAAAACCATATAAATGAGGGTTGCACTCTCCACCCCTCTTAATGGGAGCCATATCAAAATTTAATTTCTCGAATTTTTACGAGTTCACTGGAACTAATCTTTCTATCACTTTTATGCCTTCCCCATGCATAAATACTCTGAAGAACAGTGAGAGTTTACTTTGACAATTGAGAAAAAACATGCCCCAACCAAAACTTCTCTAATTTATGAAATTTTTAGTCTAGACCGACGTTTTTACCCTCAAATCCATCCTCAGACACTCCATTATATTACTGTGAAAAAATTATGAAAATATTGCCAGTGGTTCCCAAGTTATACCCAAAAATGTCCACTAATGCATAAAAATCTTGACGAGTTTCAAAAACTCGAATTGGGCGGCTCTTGGACCTTGATGGACAAAATTGCCTCTAACTAAGAAGGTTTTTGAGGTACAAGAAACGTTTTGGTATGGAATTATTGGAAAAGGAACACACTTTCTTGGGCAAAAGCCCTTTTGAGCCAATTCCATTTATTTCGCAAAAGATTCTCAAGAATAGTGAAAATTTACTTTGATAATTGACAAAAAAACATGCCTCAATCAACACTGTTCCATTTTTGTAAATTTTGAGCCTAAATCGATGTTTTTACCCTCAAATCAATCCTCGGACACTCCATTATATTACTGTGAAAAAATTATGAAAATATTTCCAGTGGTTCCCAAGTTATACCCAAAAATGTCCACTGATGCATAAAAATCTTGATGAGTTTCAAAAACTCAAATTTGGCGGCTCTTCGACCTTGATGGACAAAATTGCCTCTAACTCAAGAAATTTTTGAGGTACAACAAACGTTTTGGTCTGGAATTTTTGGTAAAGAAACGCACTTTCTTGCGCAAAACTCATTTTCAAATATTTCTGAAAATATTCTCAAGAATAGTGAGAATTTACTTGGACAATTGACAAAAAAACATGCCCCAACCAAAACTTCTCTAATTTATGAAATTTTTAGTCTAGACAGACGTTTTTACCCTCAAATCTATCCTGAGACACTCCACTATACAGGGTGTCTCACGACGAATAGACGCGATCGATATTTCGGAAACTAATTTTTCAAAAATTTTGAAAATTTGGCAACATAGCACAGTCGATGGGGGCTACACAACTAAAATATTTTGACAGTTGTGACGTTTCCGGTTATACCGGAAGTAGGTATCAACTTCGTTATTTTAAATGGAACATCCTGTATATTTTTACTTTTTTGGCTTTTACGTGAAATTCTAAGTATATTTTGTGTATAATGTCCTATACCTAAGTGTAACCGTTTTTGACATATTTTTAATTTCATGTGAAAAACTATGTTTATAAGCCCTAACATAATTACCGATTACTCCCTTTTAGTAGCTTTTATTTATTGGTTAGTTTTGGTTTTATTTTAGAGGAAGGACCACTTTAAAAGACTATTTTAAAATTTGGCTAAAAAAAAGATACAGGGTGGTCAAAAACTAGCATTAAAAATTAAAATGAAAAAATCATTAAAAGTCAATTTTTTTAAATGGAAACCCCCTATTTTTATAATTTTTTCATTAAGATAATTAAAAATAAGGTTAACTTTGTATAAGGTTATCTAGTCCAAAAATTGATAGTTTCCGAAATATTGGCAGTTTAAATTTGGCCTAATATTAAAAGCCGTATAATAACACGGCTCAAGGATTGTTGATTAGTTGGGCATGACGGTTGTCATAGTTACCGCTAGAAGCGGCAGTAAGACAATGGATTATATGCATTAAATTTATAAGTTACTTGCTATTTAAGTTTTCTTCGTAAAAGTGTAATTTAATTAAAAAGTGTACATTTCTGTTATAATCCATTATCTTACTGCCGCTTTTAGCGGTTACTATGACAACCGTCATGCCCAACTAATCAACAATCCTTGAGCCGTGTTATTATACGGCTTTTAATATTAGGCCAAATTTAAACTGCCAATATTTCGGAAACTATCAATTTTTGGACTAGATAACCTTATATAAAGTTAACCTTATTTTTAATTATCTTTATGAAAAAATTATAAAAATAGGGGGTTTCCATTTAAAAAAATTGACTTTTAATGATTTTTTCATTTTAATTTTTAATGCTAGTTTTTGACCACCCTGTATCTTTTTTTTAGCCAAATTTTAAAATAGTCTTTTAAAGTGGTCCTTCCTCTAAAATAAAACCAAAACTAACCAATAAATAAAAGCTACTAAAAGGGAGTAATCGGTAATTATGTTAGGGCTTATAAACATAGTTTTTCACATGAAATTAAAAATATGTCAAAAACGGTTACACTTAGGTATAGGACATTATACACAAAATATACTTAGAATTTCACGTAAAAGCCAAAAAAGTAAAAATATACAGGGTGTTCCATTTAAAATAACGAAGTTGACACCTACTTCCGGTATAACCGGAAACGTCACAACTGTCAAAATATTTTAGTTGTGTAGCCCCCCTCGACAGTGCCATGTTGCCAAATTTTCAAAATTTTTGAAAAATTAGTTTCCGAAATATCGATCGCGTCTATTCGTCGTGAGACACCCTGTATTACTGTGAAAAAATTATGAAAATATTTCCAGTGGTTCCCAAGTTATACCCAAAAATTTCCACTGATGCATAAAAATCTTGATGTTTCAAAAACTGAAATTGGACAGCTCTTGGACCTTGATGGACAAAATTGCCTCTAACTAAGAAGGTTTTTGAGGTACAAGAAACGTTTTGGTATGGAATTATTGATAAAGAAATGGACTTTATTGGGAAAAAAAACCGTTTAGTTCATTTTCAATTAATTCTCAAAATATACTCAAAAATTTACATTAATCATTGCCAAAAAACATGCCCCAACTGCAGCTGCTCTAACTTTCGAATTTTTTAATCTAGAGTGATGTTTTTACCCTGAAATCAATCCATTATATTACTGTAAGCAATTCATGAAAATATTCCCAATGGTTCCTAAGTTAAACTCAAATATGTCTATAATGGATAATAGTGACAAGAATAGGTTTTTGGAAGTTTTTTATGCAAGAAAAACTCGTCGCTCTGGGGTAACTTGCTCCATAACTTTGGTACTAGTACTCATATTATTTTGATTTTTGTTTTAAAAGTTTCCTTGGAGTATTTTTTAGCTTTCAATGCAAGAACCAAGAAATTCCATGCACTAGAAGCTTTTTTATCCAGTTTTTTGTAAAGTATGTCTTGTATGTCAGAGAAAAAATGTCACTCTTGGGTAACATGCTCCTTAACTTTGGTTCTAGTGTTCAGATTTCTTTGATTTTTACTTTAAAAGTTTCCTTGGAATATTCCTGAGCTTTCAATGCAAGAACCAAGAAATTCCATGCACTAGAAGCTTTTTTATCCAGTTTTTTGTAAAGTATGTCTTGTATGTCAGAGAAAAAATGTCACTCTTGGGTAACATGCTCCTTAACTTCGGTTCTAGTGTTCAGATTTCTTTGATTTTTATTTTAAAAGTTCCCTTGGAGTATTTCTGAGCTTTCAATGCAAGAATCAAGAAAATCCATGTACTAGAAGCTTTTTTATTCAGGTTTTTCTAGCGCATGTCTTGTATGTCAAAGAAAAAATGTCACTCCTGGGTAACATGCTCCATAACCTTGGTTCTAGTACTCGGATTTCTTTGATTTTTACTTTAAAAGTTTCCTTGAAATATTTCTGAGCTTTCAGTGTAAGAAACAAGAAATTCCATGCACCAGAAGCTTTTTCAGCCAGGTTTTTATAATGCATGTCTTGTATATGAGACAAAAAAATTCTCTGTTGGGTAACATGTTCCTTAACTTTGGTTCTAGTACTCGGATTTCTATGATTTTAATTTTAAAAGTTTCCTTGAAATATTTCCTAGCTTCCAATGTAAGAATCAAGGAAATCCATGCACCAGAAGCTTTTTTATCGAGGTTTTTGTAACGCATGTCTTGTATGTCAAAGAAAAAATGTCACTCTTGGGTAACATGCTCCTTAACTTTGGTTCTAGTACTCGGATTACTTTGATTTTTATTCTAAAAGTTTCCTTGGAATATTTCTGAGCTTTCAGTATAAGAACCAAGAAATTCCATGCACTAGAAGCTTTTTTATCGAGGTTTTTGTAACGCAAGTTTCCTTGACTGTTCTCTCTAAGGCCTTCGACACTATTGATCATCAAAACTCATAAATGGCTTCAACTGCCTGGAATAAGCTAGAAATGATGAACCTAAAGGATATAAAAAAAAAGTCGATAGACCACAGGTCCAGTGGGCAAGACAACCTTTGACAGTCCAATTTCCATTAGTGTCCTCTCTAACATGACTATTCTGGACCAACCTGGATTCAATTGTACATACCTTGTACTGGTTCCTTTCCAGGAGCACCCTGGCCATCTCCATACGGGTGAACCGTCTTCGTTGAGCCAAAGGCACGTCCGCCTCCTCGTCAGCCTCCTGTTTAGCCTCATTGGCCTCCTTGACCTTCTTCAGTTCCTCCTCCAGTTCCGATATTCTTTCCCTAAAAAAAAAAACAACATATCCCGGATTTAATAAGGGATTCCCCCATTTTAGACCGTACGTGCCTCAATTTGTTCCTGGATACACTCAAGGATAAAATCTCCTCCCTTAACATGTCGATTTCTCCCGTCAGTTCGTCCACTTTCACGATGAGGTCGTCCTTGACGACGTTCAGGGCGTTCCTGAAAACATTTTTAAAACGTTCATAATTCCGGTTAAATGGGGGGTTTTTCCCGGACTCACTTGGTGGCCAACAGTTCGTTGTTTTCCATAATGAGGTTCTCCACTTCTTTGCCCATACCTGGAAAATTGGATAGTGAAGAGTTTTGCGGGGAAACTCGGGGAATTCGGGGTCAATAAAGCACTTACCGAAGAAATTATCGTTGACTGTTGCGGTAGCGGTAATGCGAATGTTAGTGGCGGCCAAGAAATAAGACAAAGCGTTTGTTAATTAATTATGCGGGTTATGTACAGTATTTGACAAGCAGTTTGACGTTTAAAGCGGTTAAATCAAGTGACGATTTGTCGGTAAATAATGCCTAAGCTCTTATATTGGGAAAGTCTAAGTAAAGTGGTCCATGTATATGGAAACGGAGAGGTCAGATTTTTTATTAGATTTAGGACAAATCCCATTTAAATCAGGAAAAAATCAAGAGAAAAGGTTAAATTTAATATTAATGCTAAGGAATTTAAATATTAATTAAATTTCCTAGAATCAACGGTTAAACCAGGAAAACTCGATTAAAAAATTACACTGAAGGGATTAAATAAGGAAGTTAATGAAAACAGGTTTAAACCCAGAAAAGCCTGCTTAACTTAATCAAAACTTTTAATTAATTCTAGGGAATTTAATTAATTTTAATAGAATCTTAACGTAAAATCAAGAAAACTCAATTGAATTTTAATTTAATTCTAGAAAGCCCTATTTGATAGAAACTTAAGGTTAAACCCAGAAGATTCAGTTTAACTTGGTAAGAACCTTTAATTTTAGGCAGTCCAGGAAATATTAACTCGAATTTTAATTTAATTTTAAAGAACCTGAGGAATTTAATTAATTTTAACAGAATCTAAGATTAAACCAAGAAACCCCAAGAGGAATTTTAATTTCATTCCAAAAAATCCAAGGCATTTAATAGAAATTTAATGTTAAACGCAAAAGATCCAATTTAATTGAGTACAAACTGTTAATCTTCAGCATGCCAAGGAACATTAACTGGAATTTTAATTTAATTCTAAAGAACCTGACAAATATAATTAAATTTAACAAAAATGATGATTAAACCAGGGAAACTCGATTATAATTTTAATTTAATCTTTGAAAAACCAAGGAATTTAATAGAAAATTAAGATTAAAGCCAGAAGATGCAGTTAAACTTAAGGTAAAAATTCTGATATTAGGAAGCCCAAGGAATTTAATCAAATTTAAGAGAAGTCTCTAAGGTTAAACCATAACATAACTGGAATTTTAATTACATTCTAGAAGACCTAAGGAATTTAATAAAAACCTAAAGTTAAACCCAGAAAATTCAATTTAACTTGGTAAAAAAATTAATCTTATAAAGCCCAAGGAATTTAATTAAATTGCACGGAATCTAGGGTTCAAACAAGCTGGAATTTAATTGTAGAAGACCCAGGGAATTTAATCTAATTTAACAGATTCTAAGGGAAAACCAAGGAATCCCAACTGTAATTTTAATTTAATTTTATAACACCCAAGGAATTTAATATACACTAAGGAATTTAATAAAAACTTTAATCTTAGGAACCCCAAGGAATTAAATTAAATTTAACTGAATTCATGTAACCGCAACCGAAATTTTAATTAAATTCTAGATGACTAGAAGAAGTTTTCAGTGCAAGAATCAAGAAAATCTATGCACCAGAAACTTTTTTATCCAGGTTTTTGTAACGCATGTCTTGTATTTCAGAGAAAAAATGTCACTCTTGGGTAACATGCTCCATAACTTTGGTTCTAGTACTCGGATTACTTTGATTTTGATTTTAAAAGTTTCCTTGGAGTATTTTTTAACTTTCAGTGTAAGAATCAAGGCAATTTATCCACCAGAAGCTTTATTATCCAGGTTTTTGGAAGGCATGTCCTGTATATGAGAAGAAATTTGTCACTCTCTGTTAACTGGCTCCATCCCTTTGGTTCTAGTACTCAGATTACTTTGATTTTTACTTTAAAAGTTTAATTGAAGTATTTTTTAACTTTCAGTGTAAGAATCAAGGAGATTTATCCACCAGAAGCTTTATTATCCAGGTTTTTGGAAGGCATGTCCTGTATATGAGAAGATATTTGTCACTCTCTTATAACTGGCTCCATCCCTTTGGTTTTAGTACTCAGATTACTTTGATTTTTACTTTAAAAGTTTCCTTGGAGTATTTTTTAGCTTTCAGTATAAGAATCAAGAAAATCCATGCACCAAAAGCTTTTTTATCCAGGTTTTTGTAACGCATGTCTTGTAAGTCCGAGAAAAAATGTCAATCTTGGGTAACATGCTCCATAAGCTTGGTTCTAGTATTCAGATTACTTTGATTTTTATTTTAAAAGTTTCCTTGGAGTATTTTTTAACTTTCAGTGTAAGAATCAAGGCAATGTATCCACCAGAAGCTTTATTATCCAGGTTTTTGGAAGGCATGTCCTATATATGAGAAGATATTTGTCACTCTCTGATAACTGGCTCCATCCCTTTGGTTCTAGTACTCAGATTACTTTGATTTTTACTTTAAAAGTTTAATTGAAGTATTTTTTAGCTTGCAGTGTAAGAATCAAGAAAATCCATGCACCAAAAGCTTTTTTATCCAGGTTTTTGTAACGCATGTCTTGTATGTCAGAGAAAAATATCAATTTTGGGTAACATGCTCCATAACCTTGGTTCTAGTACTCGGATTACTTTGATTTTTATTTTAAGAGTTCCTTGGAGTATTTTTTAGCTTTCAGTGTAAGAACCAAGGAAATCCATGCACCAGAAACTTTTTTATCCAGGTTTTTGCAAGGCATGTCCTGTATATGAGAAGAAATTTGTCACTCTCTGTTAACTGACTCCATCCCTTTGGTTCTAGTGTTCAGATTACTTTGATTTTTATTCTAAAAGTTTCCTTGGAGTATTTTTTAACTTTCAGTGTAAGAATCAAGGAAATTTATCTACCAGAAGCTTTATTATCCAGGTTTTTGGAAGGCATGTCCTGTATATGAGAAGAAATTTGTCACTCTCTGTTAACTGGCTCCATCCCTTTGGTTCTAGTACTCAGATTACTTTGATTTTTACTTTAAAAGTTTAATTGAAGTATTTTTTAGCTTGCAGTGTAAGAATCAAGAAAATCCATGCACCAAAAGCTTTTTTATCCAGGTTTTTGTAACGCATGTCTTGTATGTCAGAGAAAAAATGTAAGTCTTGGGTAACATGCTCCATAACCTTGATTCTAGTAATCGGATTACTTTGATTTTTGTTTTAAAAGTTTCCTTGGAGTATTTTTTAGCTTCCAGTGTAGGAAATCCATGCACCAGAAACTTTTTTATCCAGGTTTTTGCAAGGCATGTCCTGTATATGAGAAGAAATTTGTCACTCTCTGTTAACTGACTCCATCCCTTTGGTTCTAGTGTTCAGATTACTTTGATTTTTATTCTAAAAGTTTCCTTGGAGTATTTTTTAACTTTCAGTGTAAGAATCAAGGAAATTTATCCACCAGAAGCTTTATTATCCAGGTTTTTGGAAGGCATGTCCTGTATATGAGAAGAAATTTGTCACTCTCTGTTAACTGGCTCCATCCCTTTGGTTCTAGTACTCAGATTACTTTGATTTTTACTTTAAAAGTTTAATTGAAGTATTTTTTAGCTTGCAGTGTAAGAATCAAGAAAATCCATGCACCAAAAGCTTTTTTATCCAGGTTTTTGTAACGCATGTCTTGTATGTCAGAGAAAAAATGTAAGTCTTGGGTAACATGCTCCATAACCTTGGTTCTAGTACTCGGATTACTTTGATATTTATTTTAAAAGTTTCGTTGGAGTATTTTTAAGCTTTCAGTGTAAGAATTAAGGAAATCCATGCACCAGAAACTTTTTTATCCAGGTTTTTGGAAGGCATGTCCTGTATTTGAGAAGAAATTTGTCACTTTCTGATAACTGGCACCATTCCTTTGGTTCTAGTACTCAGATTACTTTGATTTTTACTTTAAAAGTTTAATTGAAGTATTTTTTAGCTTGCAGTGTAAGAATCAAGAAAATCCATGCACCAAAAGCTTTTTTATCCAGGTTTTTGTAACGCATGTCTTGTATGTCAGAGAAAAAATGTAAGTCTTGGGTAACATGCTCCATAACCTTGGTTCTAGTACTCGGATTACTTTGATATTTATTTTAAAAGTTTCGTTGGAGTATTTTTAAGCTTTCAGTGTAAGAATTAAGGAAATCCATGCACCAGAAACTTTTTTATCCAGGTTTTTGGAAGGCATGTCCTGTATTTGAGAAGAAATTTGTCACTTTCTGATAACTGGCACCATTCCTTTGGTTCTAGTACTCGGATTACTTTGATTTTTACTTTAAAAGTTTCATTGAAGTATTTTTTAGCTTTCAGTGTAAGAATCAAGGAAATCCATGCACCAAAAGCTTTTTTATCCAGGTTTTTGTAACGCATGTCTTGTATGTCAGAGAAAAAATGTAAGTCTTGGGTAACATGCTCCATAACATTGGTTCTAGTACTCGGATTACTTTGATTTTTATTTTAAAAGTTTCCTTGCAGTATTTTTTAGCTTTCAGTGTAAGAATCAAGGAAACCCATGCACCAGAAACTTTTTTATCCAGGTTTTTGGAAGGCATGTCCTGTATTTGAGAAGAAATTTGTCACTTTCTGATAACTGGCACCATCCCTTTGGTTCTAGTACTCGGATTACTTTGATTTTTACTTTAAAAGTTTCATTGAAGTATTTTTTAGCTTTCAGTGTAAGAATCAAGGAAATCCATGCACCAGAAACTTTTTTATTTAGGTTTTTGGAAGGCATGTCCTGTATATGAGAAGAAACTTGTCACTCCTGGGTACCTTGCTCTATAACTTTGGTTCTAGTATTCATATTACTTTGATTTTTACTTTCAAAGTTTCTTTGGAATATTTTTGAGTTATTAGTACAATAATCGAGGAAATCCATCCACTAGAAGCTTTTTTATCCAGGTTTTTGTATCGCACGTCTTGTATGTCAGAGGAAAAATTTCACTATTCGGTAACTTGCTCCAGAACTTTGATTCTAGTACTCAGATTATTTTGATTTTTACTTTAAAAGTTTCCTTGGAATATTTTCTGGATTGTTCTCTCTAAGGCCTTCGACACTATTGATCATCAAAACTCATAAATGGCTTCAACTGCCTGGAAGAAGCTAGAAATGAAATGACGAACCTATAGAAAAAACGTTTTAAGAGGTCTCAGGAAGCCCAAGGAATTTAATTAAATTTAAACGAAATCTAAAAAACCCCAACTGGAATTTTAATTTAATTCTAGAGGTCCTAAGGAATTTAATTCAATTTAACAAAAATTTAATGTTAACCCCAAAAAATCAAATCTAAATGAAGTTTCAGATCAAATCCTCATTTTAATCGGATTTCTTTGCTTTAGCCTTCAGAGATCCCAAATTTAATCCAATATTAACGAAAATCAAGGATAAATCAAGTAAATTCAATGATAATTGATTGCACCTTACTTGATTCATAGAAAGCTAATTTTTACGATTAAATTCAATAAAAATCAAGTAAATTCAATGATGATTGAAAAGAACTTTGTGTAATCAAGAAAATTCCAAGGTCCAATGGCACCTTAATTGAATCCTAGAAAAACCAAGAAATTTAGTTAAATTTACTTAAATTTGAATTTAAGTCAAGTCAAATTTACATAGAAAAAAAATGTCCGCTGTATTAAACCGAGAAAACCGCAAGTCAATTAATCATATTTTAAAGCCTTTTTAAGGATGCAAAGGGCTAAAAACTAACCACAGAAACTTACCTGAAGAGGCATAATCTCCCGGATGCACCCAGCCACCTTAAACACGAAAATAACGCAAACGTAATACAAATTTAAAAAAAACAAACGCTATTTAACCCCTTATACTTACCAGTGATGTCGTTGGTGTCGTCATCGCCATCCCCATCCTGCAAACGAAAAATGTCACCCCAATTTCCTAAATTTCCCTTAAAAATCACGAACCTGAAAACTCAACTCCTCGTATAAAGTGTTGCCGGTCCTTTGCTCCCTAGTGGTAGTCAACCTCCTCCCGCTATTATTATTGGCAGCGGGAGGACTGACCGGCGACGTCACCACACTCTTATTCTCCAAATTGACTGCGTCTGTCACCTGAGCTTTTTCCACCCGCAGGACTTGCGGTGCCTTCTGACGGTCCAACTCGCTATGCAAACTGTAACCGGATTTTGCCAGAAAAGTGACGTTTTCTCTTAAACAAACTCACCTGGGTGACGAGTGGGCGCTGCTAATGGGCGAGGAGGGCACGCTGTCGACCGTCTCCGCGTTCTCCAGACTCTGGAAACCGAAGGAAATCGGCCCGGAACTGCGTCCGGTCACGTTCAAACGGTTCGACATCAGACGTCCCGCCTCAGCCCTCTCGTTCGCCAACTGTTGCCCCGAGTGGAGCAGTTTCGTTCGTTCCATGTAGTCCACGTGGGTTTTGAACAGTTCCGTGTATCTGGAACCGAAAGGTCAAGTCTTTACCCGGATTAAAGCTCCTGCAGCTAATATCAAGCAAATAATGGCATTAGCATGTTTTGAGTTTTTTTGCCAGGAAATTCGAAGAACTTGTCCCTTAATTGCAACTGGAAATATCTAGAAGATTTAAGCAAGAAGGTGGAGCAAATTGCAACGGAAAATAAGGGACTAAAAGAGGAAAATAAAACTCTAAAATATAGAGTGGAAAAAATAGAAAAGAATCTGGAAGAGGTGCACGAACGAAGCAAAAATGTTATAGTTATGGGACTTCCCAAAGATGGAAAGGCAAAGGATAATCTGATCTTGAGAAATTGAACGTACCGGATGAATATAGAACTGAGACCTCACCACATAAAGGGCCACACAGTATTATTAAAGTTGTGCTACAGAATGTACACCAAAGGAATGGGATAATAGAAAAAAGAAAAACAACACGCTCTTTAAAAACTACGGATTGTGGAATTGCCGGGGAACCCCATAACATTTTCATTAACGAAGACCTTACAAAGGAAGTTCAAAATCTCTTTCTGGAAGCAAAAAAAAACTGAAAAATAAAGGTTTTAGTTTTGTGTGGTGTAAGAGTGGAAAAGTGTTTAAAGACCGTTTCCAGGCAGTTAAATTAATTGAAAGAAGTCGTCCATATTCTCAAAGAGACCTTAATATAAACAAATAAAAAAGAGAAAAACACAAAGTCTACTGATGTGATGTGTGCTCTGATGATACTCTTAGGGGGCGAAACACGTGTCACCATTTAATAAATAAAAGAATTTTTTGAGACCGAGACTTTGGGTTGCTCTCATAAGATTTAGTTAAATTAATTTTTGCACTGAAAATTTCGTGAAAACGACATGATCAACTCCCCGGAAATTGCCCTCAGTTGCTCGTTGATCCAGTTCGTTTAAAAAAACAATTAGACCTGTAAGATCACCAGATTTGATGTTATTGGATTTTTTTTTGGTTCTCAAACATACTCAGCCCTATCCTCCGGCATCCTCTCCCTTAGATCGTCAATAAAAACCTCGTTTTCCTCGATTAAGCTCTGGATCCTCTCCCTGCAATTCAGTTCACTCTTGACCACTTTATCGCCCTCTTCCCTTGAAGTGCTCTTGATCCGTTCAACCAACTCGACCTCAAGCTGTCTGTAGTGCCCCTGGTGGCCATTATTGAGGCTCTTCTCTTTTAAAATTGCATAATTCGCTTGCTCCAGGTCCTCCTTGTAGTCCCTGTTTTGGGTCGATAAGTTATCGATGATCGTGAGCATATCGCTCTTCAGTCTGGTCAGTTCCACGTTCTCTTCCAGGAGCTTATCCACGTCCTCCTGTAAATGCCTCAATTCCAGCCCGAGTTCCCGGTTTTTACTGATCAGGAGGTCGATCTGTTTGCTCATAAAGTCGATCTCGACCTGCTGCTGTCCGATTTTACTCAGAAAACCCTCCTCGGCCACAAGAACCGACTCCTCGAACTCCCTGGTCCACTTTTTCAGCCTCATGATGTACCCGTCCTTCTCGCTGTTATCCGCGAACAGGAGCTCCACGTCTTTTTCAAGATTTTCCAGTTTTTCTTGATATTTAGCCTCCACCTCTGTCCAATGGCACTGGATAGAGTTGTGCTCGATCTTCAGTTTCTCGTACTCTCGTGTTAAACTCTTGGAGTCTCTACGGCAGCTCAGACATACGAACTTAATGGCTCCCTCGCTCTCGTCCAATAATTTTAACGTTTGGAGCGTTAAGTTGGTGCAGAGTTTGCAGTAAACGTTCGTGCAACAGTTGCAGAGGAGCCCCAGGTGGTTGTCCTCAGGCAGGGCGTTTACGTGACAGAACCGTTTACACTTCACGCACTTCATTGTTCATCGAGGGATGAACTTTAAATGAACGATAAACCGCCGACGGGATTAAAAATAATTCGATAAGGGTAACCGCTGCTCGGGAAATTTATGCAGGTTTTTCACACACAAAAGTGGTCAATGAGTAAAATCTATTTAATGGTTTTTTGTCGCATAAATACTGGGGCTTAAATTCATCCTCAGGGCTTTCTGTGTTATCCAGTAAAAGAATAATGCAAATATCTTTAGTGGTTTTTGAGTTATCATCAAAAATGTCTAAGAGAAACTTGAAAAATTGTAATTAAAATGACTTAATACATGGCTTGGCCAAACTAGCCTTAGCTTAGCGAATTTTTGAGCTAGAAGGACGTTTTTGGTCTCAAATCCATCCTCAAGGCTGCCTGTTGGATTTAGTAAAAGAATTATGAGAATATCTTTAGTGGTTTTTGAGTTATCATCAAAAGTGTCTAACAGCAACTTGAAAAATTGTAAAAAAAAGTTACTTAATACATGGCTTTGCCAAAATGGCATTAGCTTAGCAAATTTTTAAGCTAGAAGGACGTTTTTGCTCTCAAATCCATCCTCAAGGCTGCCTGTAGGATTTAGTGAAAGAATTATGAGAATATCTTTACTGGTTTTTGAGTTATCATCAAAAGTGTCTAACAAAAACTTGAAAAAAATTACTTAATACATGGCTTTGCCAAAATGGCCTTAGCTTAGCGAATTTTTAAGCTAGAAGGACGTTTTTGCTCTCAAATCCATCTTCACGGCTTCCTGTGTAATCTAGCAAAAGAATAATGCAAATATCTTTAGTGGTTTTTGAATTATCCCCAAAAGTGTCTAAGAGAAACTTGAAAAATTATAATTAAAATGACTCAATACATGGCTTTGCCAAACTAGCCTTAGCTTAGTGAATTTTTGAGCTAGAAGGACGTTTTGCGTCTTAAATCCATCCTCAAGGCTTCCTTTATGCCACAGTAAAAGAATTATACGAATAGCTTAAGTAGTTTTTGAATTATCCTCAAAAGTGTCTAAAAAAAATTGTTTTTAAACTTAATACATGGCTTTGCCAAACTAGCCTTAGCTTAGCAGATTTTTAGGCTAGAAGGGTGTTTTTGGTCTCAAATCCATCCTCAAGGCGGCCTGTAGGATTTAGTAAAAGAATTATGAGAATATCTCTAGTGGTTTTTGAATTATCCTCAAAAGTATCTAACAAAAACTTTAAAATTTTTTAAAAAAATGACGTATTACATGGCTTTGCCAAAACACCCTTAGCTCAGCGAATTTTTAAGCTAGAAGGACGTTTTTGGTCTCAAATCCATCTTCAGGGCTTCCTGTGTAATCTAGCAAAAGAATAATGCAAATATCTTTAGTGGTTTTTGAATTATCCTCAAAAGTATCTAACAAAAACTTAAAAAATTGTAAAAAAAATGACATATTACATGGCTTTGCCAAAACACCCTTAGCTTAGCGAATAATTTTTAAGCTAGAAGGACGTTTTGGGTCTCAAATCCATCCTCAGAATTTCCTTTATGCTCCTGTAAAAGAATTATAAAGATATCTTAAGTAGTTTTTCAGTTATCCTTAAAAGTGTCTAACAAAAACTTGTCAAATGTCTAAAAAATTTGGTTTTGCAAAAACTGCCTTAGCTCAGTCAATCTTTAAGCTAGAAGGACGTTTTGGGTCTGAAATCCATCCTCAGGCTATTCCTTATGCTCCTCTAAAAGAATTATGAAGATATCTCAAGTAGTTTTTGAGTTATCCTTAAAAGTGCTTGTGGGTGTTTATAAGACAATGTATCAGCCTGAGTTCACATCTTAGCTGACAAAATAGGCTCTCTCTTGGAAAATCTTTAAAGTATGGAGAAGCTCAATGTACGAAATTATTAAACAATAAGCAGAGCAACTTTATATAAAATCCTTTAACAAATACCTCAAATATTTACTAACTTATCCTAATTTAACCAAGAAAAATTGATCAAAAATGTGGTTTTACCAAAACTTCCTCAGCTAAATAAATCTTTAAGCTAGAAGGACGTTTTGGATATCAAATCCATCCTCAGACTCTCCTTTATGCTCCTCTGAAAGAATTATGAAGATATCTCAAGTAGTGTTTGAGTTATCCTCAAAACTGTGTACATTGAACATAAAAATGTTGTATTTACTGTACCTCTCATGAAGTTTGGCATATTCCTTCTTCAATTCCCCCTCCCTCTCCTCAAGCCTACTGGCATGCTCCATGGAGTTCTTATGCTTCAGCTCCAACATCCTCACTATCGACTCCAATGCCTCCTGTCTCGAAGACAACTCTTTCCTTTCGCCTAAAACAAATAACAATCATAAAAATCACGTTAAAACTGCATGAAAACAATGAGAACCTTCGGCAGCATCCTCGAACTCCAACAACTTCTGCTCGGCTATCTTTCTGGCACTTTTCTCCCTTTCATACTGGGTGACTAGCTGCTCGTTGTCCTCTTTTAATAGTTCTAATTCGACATCTTGGCCCTAGAAGAGCATGTTTATAAATTATGTGAGAAATTGCTGTGTACACCTGAAAATGAACCTGATTTTGTTGATAAGCCAGATCCAAACACTCCAGCACATTGACCAAAAGGGGCATCAGAGTCTTAACGACGTCCTCATCATATCTAGCGATCATCCTCTCGAATTCCTGGTAAATGCTACCAGCGAGTGATTGGACTTTGTCGGACATGACCATCCGAGTATCCTCGTGGGTACCATAGACCACTTCCGCTCCCATGCTCATGCTGCCCGAGAGACTGCTTTCCAAGTCCGACATATCCATTGCGATGCTAATTACTACAGTGATAAATCTTCTGATTAAGCTAAATTAGTCGATTTCATTACCTGTATCAAATTGAGTGGGCCTTCTTGGAATCACTGGAGCTTCTAAATTAACATAATTTTTGGGGGATTATCGAGTTGATTTGGCTTGTTGACGCTCGCAAACGGTTCGTGAACGTTCAGGTGAGGGTTTTAACGCATTTTGGGACGTGGAAAATGGATTTTTCTTTAGGAAATCCCTTTCTTTATTATTGCTCCTTTGCACCCACTGTTTTTGACAACATGTCACTGTCAGCAACATAACATATGCGCAGCAATTTGGTGCTACATTGCCAGATCAGTAGGTTTTTTTAATGAAAAGTGCCCCCTTGTAAGTGTAATTTATTTAAATAACTCAAGGATCACCCACATTGGACTTAAAGATGCATTTAAATACTAAAGACTCCCTAACAATTCATGCTCTATCGCATTTAATGCTTTAAAACTGTTGTAGTGGCAATGCTGCACAACTGTGACGTTCCCGTCGCTGTCTTTCAAGTGACAGCGACGGCACAGCTGATAGTGACAGCTATTTGTTTACAAACAAACCCACTCATAAAACCAATCTTATACATAAAAACAAGGCGAGTATTTACGAATGTTTAGGCCAAAACTCGCCTAAAAAAATGAAGAAAATCACCTTCGGGAAAATCAGCTCGAATTTCGGGCAAAATGCTTCGGCCCCAACAGGTACTATTGGTACTTTCGGGCCCCCAAAGGCCATCGAGGTCCTGGAGGACGACAGGGAGGCCCAGCAAGTGAAAGAGGTGATGGGCATCACCAGTTTCGGTAAAAAAGCGAAAAGCTTCGATATCCAGGAGATGATGAGCCAAGTGAAGGCCACTGCTCGGGAGGTGACCAAGAAGCCCCTGGAGGATAAACCTTTAGAGGAATCCTCTTCGGAGGATGATGATAGTAGTGAGGGGGAGAGTGATGGTGACCTCATTGGGCCTCCCATTCCAAGCACTATGCCTGAAAAACCAGTAAAAAGTACTAAAAAGAGTGTTGAGGATTCAGATGCTGATGAAGATGATGATGATGACGACAGTGAGGTGGAAGAAGACGAGCATTTCTTGCCTGTCAGTGAAAATACCACCATGAGACACGGATTAAAAGCCGTAACCGCTTTGACTGTGGACCATAGTGGGGCCAGACTAGCATCAGGTATGAATTAAACCACATTGGCTCACATATATTACTGCTCCTTTCTCCCCATCCAAGGCTCAGTAGACTATGATGTTAGTTTTTGGGATTTTGCTGGGATGGATTCGAGTCTCAGAAGTTTCCGCACCCTACAGCCTTGCGAAAATCACCCCATTCGCCATCTACATTACTCCAGCACCGGTGATCTTTTGCTGGTCATTTCTGGGGCTAGACAGGCCAAAGTCGTTGACAGGGACGGATTTGAAAAGCTGGAAACTGTTAAGGGGGACATGTATATTACGGATATGGCCAGGACTAAGGGACATACAGCCGCTCTGCTTGCTGGACAGTTTAATCCTTGCGTTAAGGAGGAGTTCTTGACAACTAGTTCAGATGGTAGGTAGTCGGTGTAAAATTATGTGTGAATTAAGTCTGGTGGTCTAGCTGGTCTTTAGCGCAATTGCCTGAGAAATATCTCTTAACTGCTTGGAAGAATTACAAAAATTGAAGTAATTTTTTGAGTTTTTGACCACTAGTTCCGATTTTAGTGTAAAATTAATCATCCGGGAGGCTAAAAGAGTCCCACAGAAGTAAATCTGGTGATCTGGCTGGTTTATAGTGTAACTGCTTGAAAAATGCCTCCGAACTGCCTGGAAGAATCTCAGAATTTAAGTAATTTTTGGTTTCTTCCAGGCAATTGAATCCCTTTTGTGTAATTGACTGAAAAATATGAAAATATCACTCTACTAGTGGAAATATTCTCATGGAACACAAATCAAACTCTGCTCTACAAGTCACTCTATAAAAAAAGTCCCATGGAGTTAAATCTGTTGATCTAGCGGGTCTTTAGTGTAATTGCCTGAAAAATACCTCCCAATTGCCTGGAAGAATTACAAAAATTAAGTGATATTTTGAGTTTTGAACCACTAGTTCAGATGGCAGGTTTTGTGTGTAAAATTGACCCTCAGGGAGCTTTAAAAATTCTTATGGAGGTAAATCTGTTGGTCTAGCAGGTCTTTAGTGCCATTTCCTGAAAAATGTCTCCCAACTGCCTGGAAGAATCACAAAATTCAGGTAATTTTTTGTTTCTTCCAGGCAATTGAAGCCCTTTTGTGTAATTGACTGAAAAATATGAAAATGTCACTCTACTAGTGGAAATATTCTCATGGAACACAAATCAAACTCTGCCCTACAAGTCACCCCGTAAAAAAAGTCCCATGGAGTTAAATCTGTTGATCTAGCGGGTCTTTAGTGTAATTGCCTGAAAAATACCTCCCAACTGCCTGGAAGTATTACAAAAATTAAGTGATATTTTGAGTTTTGAACCACTAGTTCAGATGGCAGGTTTTGTGTGTAAAATTGACCCTCGGGGAGCTTAAAAAGGTCCCATGGAGGTAAATCTGTTGGTCTAACGGGTCTTTACTGCGATTGCCTGAAAAGTGCCTCCCAACTGCCTGGAAGAATCATAAAATTTAAGTAATTTTTTGTTTCTTCCAGGCAAATGAAGCCCCTTTGTGTAATTGCCTTGAAAATATGAAAATATCACTCTACTAGTGGAAATATTTTTATGGAACAAATCAAACTCTTCCCTACAAGTCACTCCATAAAAAAAGTACCATGGAGTTAAATCTGTTGGTCTAGCGGGTCTTTAGTGCGATTGCTTGAAAAATGCCTCCCAACTGCCTGGAAGAATCGCAGAATTTAAGTAATTTTTTGTTTCTTCCAGGCAATTGAAGCCCTTTTCTGTAATTGACTGAAAAATATGAAAACATTACTCTACTAGTGCAAATATTTTTATGGAACACAAATCAAACTTTTCCCTACAAGTCACCTCATAAAAAAAGTCCCATGGAGTTAAATCTGTTGATCTAGCGGGTCTTTATAGTGTAATTGCTTGAAAAATACCTCCCAATTGCCTGGAAGTATTACAAAAATTAAGTAATCTTTTGAGTGTTTAACCACTAGTTCAGATGCTAGGTTTTGTGTGTAAAATTGACCCTCGGGGTGCTTTAAAAAGTCTCATGGAGGTGAATCTGTTGGTCTAGCAGGTCTTTAGTGCCATTTCCTGAAAAATGCCTCCCAACTGCCTGGAAGAATCGCAGAATTTAAGTAATTTTTTGTTTCTTCCAGGCAATTGAAGCCCTTTTCTGTAATTGACTGAAAAATATGAAAATATTACTCTACTAGTGCAAATATTTTCATGGAACACAAATCAAACTCTATTCTACAAGTCACTCTATAAAAAAAGTCCCATGGAGTTAAATCTGTTGATCTAGCGAGTCGTTAGTGTAATTGCCTGGAAGAATTACGAAAATTAAGTAATTTTTTGAGTTTTTAACCACTAGTTCAGATGCTAGGTTTTGTGTGTAAAATCGACCCTCAGGGAGCTTTAAAAAGTCTCATGGAGGTAAATCTGTTGGTCTAGCGGGTCTTTAGAGCGATTGCTTGAAAAATGCCTCCCAACTGCCTGGAAGAATCACAAAATTTAAGTAATTTTTTGTTTCTTCCAGGCAATTGAAGCCCTTTTGTGTAATTGCCTGGAAAATATGAAAATATCACTCTACTACTGGAAATATTCTCATGGAACACAAATCAAACTCTTCCCTACAAGTCACCCCGTAAAAAAAGTCCCATGGAGTTAAATCTGTTGATCTAGCGGGTCTTTAGTGTAATTGCCTGAAAAATACCTCTCAACTGCCTGGAAGTAATACAAAAATTAAGTAATTTTTTGAGTTGTTGACCACTAGTTCAGATTGTAGGTATTGTGTGTAAAATTGATCATCAGGGAGGGTAAAAGAGTCCCATGGAGTTAAATCTGTTGATCTAGAGGGTCTTTAGAGTGTAATTTTTTGAGTTTTTAACCACTAGTTCAGACGCTAGGTTCTGTGTGTAAAATCGACCCTCGGGGAGGTTTAAAAAGTCTCATGGAGTTAAATCTGTTGATCTAGTGGGTCTTTATAGTGTAATTGCTTGAAAAATACCTCCCAATTGCCTGGAAGTATTACAAAAATTAAGTAATCTTTTGAGTGTTTAACCACTAGTTCAGATGCTAGGTTTTGTGTGTAAAATTGACCCTCGGGGAGCTTTAAAAAGTCTCATGGAGGTAAATCTGTTGGTCTAGCAGGTCTTTAGTGCGATTGCCTGAAAAGTGCCTCCCAACTGCCCGGAAGAATCGCAGAATTTAAGTAATTTTTTGTTTCTTCCAGGCAGTTGAAGCCCTTTTGTGTAATTGCCTGGAAAAATATGAAAATATCACTCTACTAGTGGAAATATTCTCATGGAACACAAATCAACCTCTTCCCTACAAGTCACTCCATAAAAAAAGTCCCTTGCAGTTAAATCTGTTGATCTAGTGGGTCTTTAGTGTAATTGCCTGAAAAATATCCCCCAATTGCCTGGAAGTATTACAAAAATTAGGTAATTTTTTGAGTTTTTAACCACTAGTTCAGATGCTAGGTTTTGTGTGTAAAATTGACTCCCAGGGAGCTTTAAAAAGTCTCATGGAGGTAAATCTGTTAGTCTAACGGGTCTTTAGTACGATTGCCTGAAAAGTGCCTCCCAACTGCCTGGAAGAATCGCAGAATTTAAGTAATTTTTTGTTTCTTCCAGGCAGTTGAAGCCCTTTTGTGTAATTGCCTGGAAAAATATGAAAATATCACTCTACTAGTGGAAATATTCTCATGGAACACAAATCAAACTCTGCCCTACAAGTCACCCCATAAAAAAAGTCCCATGGAGCTAAATCTGTTGATCTAGCGGGTCTTTAGTGTAATTGCCTGAAAAATACCTCCCAATTGCCGGGAAGAATTACAAAATTACAAATATTAAGTCGTATTTTGAGTTTTTAACCACTAGTTCAGATGCTAGGTTTTGTGTGTAAAAATTGATCCACAGGGAACTTAAAAAAGTCCCATGGAGGTAAATCTGTTGGTCTAACAGGCCTGGAAGAATCACAAAATTTAAGTAATTTTTTGTTTCTTCCAGGCAATTGAAGCCCTTTTGTGTAATTGCCTGGAAAATATGAAAATATTACTCTACTACTGGAAATATTCTCATGGAACACAAATCAACCTCTTCCCTACAAATCACTCCATAAAAAAAGTCCCTTGCAGTTAAATCTGTTGATCTAGTGGGTCTTTAGTGTAATTGCCTGAAAAATACCTCCCAATTGCCTGGAAGTAATACAAAAATTAATTCATATCTTGAGTGTTTAACCGCTAGTTCAAATGGCAGGTTTTGTGTGTAAAATTGACCCTCGGGAAGCTTTAAAAAGTCTCATGGAGGTAAATCTGTTGGTCTAGCAGATCTTTAGTGCGATTGCTTGAAAAATGCCTCCCAACTGCCTGGAAGAATCGCAGAATTTAAGTAATTTTTTGTTTCTTCCAGGCAATTGAAGCCCTTTTGTGTAATTGCCTGGAAAATATGAAAATATCACTCTACTAGTGGAAATATTCTCATGGAACACAAATCAAACTCTGCCCTACAAGTCACCCCGTAAAAAAAGTCCCATGGAGTTAAATCTGTTGATCTAGCGGGTCTTTAGTGTAATTGCCTGAAAAATACCTCCCAACTGCCTAGAAGTATTACAAAAATTAAGTAATCTTTTGAGTGTTTAACCACTAGTTCAGAAGGCAGGTTTTGTGTGTAAAATTGACCCTCAGGGAGCTTTAAAAAGTCTCATGGAGGTAAATTTGTTGGTCTAACGGGTCTTTAGTGTAATTGCTTGAAAATTGACTCCAAACTGCCTGGAAGAATCGCAGAATTTAAGTAATTTTTTGTAAAAATATGAAAATATCACAAGTCACCCCATAAAAAAGTCCCATGGAGTTAAATCTGTTGGCCTAGCTGGCCTCCCAACTGCCAGGAAAATATAAAAATACCACTCTAATAGTGGAAATATTTTCATGAAACTTAAATAAAACTATTTCCTACAAGTCACCTCATCAAAAAAGTCCCATAGGGTTAAATCCGGCGATCAAACCGGTCTTCAGTTTAACAGTATTTAAAGAATGATTTGATATAGTTTGAAGGGTAACTTATATCAAAGGGCTCTATTTAGGTACGGTCCGCACCTGGGACTTCTACCAGGAGGGCAAACAGCACAAGCAAATCATAAAGTGTCGCGCGCAGAACGGCCTCAAGGCCTCCCCCACCGCGGTCGCGTACAACCGCGACGGTAAAGTGATCGCGTGCGGCTGCGCGGACGGGTCCGTCCAACTGTGGGACTTCCGCAAGAGTTCGGTGGCCCCGGCCGCGCAGCTGCGCAGGGCGCATCAGCCCGTCGAGATGACCGCGATCAATTTCTCGCACGTCGGCGACCACTTGGTCACGCGCAGCATGGACGAAACGTTAAAACTGTGGGACGTGCGCAGCCTGAAGGCGCACCTGAACCAAATCGGTGGGTTGTTCGCGCGTTACGACACCACCGACGCCATCTTCAGTCCGAACGACGCGATGGTGGTGACGGCCGTGTCTATGCAAAAAGGGGAGAAGCACGGGCGCGTAAACGTTTATGACCGTAAGACGTTCGGGTTGGTCAAGTCGTTACCGGTTTCGGACGGGAGCCACGCCATCAGGGTCAATTGGCACGCGAAGCTCAATCAGATCTTCATCGGGGGCGGCGACGGACACGTCAAGTGCTACTACGACCCGAAAAAGAGTCTCAGGGGGGTCACTTTGTGCGTTGTCAAGGTAAACTCTGGGCCAACTTCGATTTATTGGGGAGGGTACTTTACTCGGTATGTTTGCAGAGCCACAGGAAGGCGCAGCATTCGGAGGTGGTGAGCGGGCAGCAAGTGATCACGCCGCACGCCCTCCCGTTGTTCAGGCAAGAGAGACGGAAAACCAGTCGCAAGCAGATGGAAAAGGACAGACTGGACCCGGTCAAGTCGAAACGTCCGGACTTGCCGATCACTTCGGGGCAGGGGGGACGGGTGGCGTCCAGCGGGGGGACGTTGAGCAGCTACGTCATCAGGAACTTGGGGCTGAGCAAGCGGGTGAACGACGACCAGGATCCCCGGGAGGCCATTTTGAAGTTCGCCAAGGAGGCCGAGGAGAATCCTTACTGGATCGCGCCTGCGTACGCCAAGACGCAACCGAAACCCGTCCTGGATATGGGGACGGAGGGCAGCGGGGAGGACGACGGGGAACCCCAGGAGAAACGGAGCAAACAGTAAACTTATTTATTTAGAATAAACATTTAATTGTCGTTATGAGGATTGTTTCTGTTTTGAAATAATAAAATGTTCCCTATACGAAAGTGCCTAGAAAATAAGTCTCATAGAGTCAGATCTGGAGGTCGCGCCGGTCTAAAAGAAATACCACATTATCACAGGATGAAATAAAATTGCTTGGAAAAAAATTAAATGCCAAAAAAGCATCTGGCAATTATTTTCTTCATTTGGTTCTCATTTTTGGTTTCATCGTTAATATCTAATCAAATAACACAGTTTGTTAATTTAAATTTGATATAATTATATATATGTATATTAATAAATATTTAATACAAAAACAGTGCTATTAGATTGGATATTATAGACGAAAAAACGGTGATTTTTCAGAAGAATTTCTTACTGGACAAATATTTGGGGTGGGTGGGGGGTTAAGGATTATGTCAATGAAAAACAATGTTTTTGCAGAAAATATATTTTTAATATTTAATTTAATATTACCATTTTATTAAATTTGATATAATTTTACATATAAATATTAACTATAAAAACAGTAAAGATTACAAATAGGAGAAGTCTTATCTCCAAGAAAAATGCATGTAGGTCACTTAGGTAAATGAATTTTGCATTTCGGCTGTGTAAACAGCCATCATCAGATACTAAAATAAAATACAGGTAATTCAAGACAGTATAAAAAAAGAGCTTATTCGCTATAACAATACAGATTTAGAACTTACCAGAACATTACAAAAAACATATACGTTCACCAAATAAAACAAAAATTACCCGTTATCGGGAATAAAAACAACAATAAATAAAAGAATTAAAATTAAAAACATAGTACGATAAGGACATCTACGATTCAAAATATAAAATTTATACTTAGGACGATACAGATTTCTACATATTAAAAGAAGATAAGGAACTATTGTATATTAGCGTTGAGTTAAAGAAAAGATTCTAAATTTTGATTAATACAAATGTTATAAGATGAAAGAGTTAAAAACAATAATGGTAAAAGTTATTTTCTAGGGCTAAATGAATCAAAAAAGCGTAAACTGTCAAACTTAGTTTGCTCATTAATGCATGTGCAGTCTGGGGAGTTTATGGCCCTATTTATTTCAAATGCTTCCAAGTCCAATTGTAACACTTTCTCACAAACATGCAGAACCTCAGTGTCCCGAGGTAAATTTCCTGCCATAGCTACACATTTCAAAATAAAAAGTTTGTTTTAATTTTAGGTGAGAAAGTATCTTAAGAAACAAGGTCTTCCAGAGAAAGCACTTCTCTTATTGGATAATGCCCCCAGTCATCCCCCAGTAGAGGAACTTTTATCTGATGATTGACTAATTCAAGTTATGTATATGCCTCCCAATGTGACACCCTAAATTCAACCTATGGACCAAAACGTTATTAGGTTGACTAAACTGCATTATCGCTCCATGTTTTTGGCAATGGTTGTAGCTAATAAATCTAAGGACATGAATGTCATTATCAAACAATACAATCTCAGGGATGCTATTTTAAACTTATCAAGAGCATGGAATAAATTAGAACCAGCAACCATTAAAAAGTGTTGGAAAAATATTTTCGAAAGCCAAAGCAATAAAGATCGTGAAGACACAATACCCTTGGCAACTCTTCGTCAAGAATTGCTAAGTCTGAATAGCTTTGTAGAGACTAACCTCAATTTATTAAAAGAAATTGATCCAGGGCAAGACTTTCTGGATCAAGATCCAGAGGTTTCTCAGGCTATGGACAAAGTCACTCACGTTGAGGCAGTTTGTATATTTAGCAGAGGTCTAGAATGGGCAGAGCAAAACAATGCCGACTTCGAGGATATTCAGTCTTTACACAAAATACGTATCCGTCAAATAAAGTTAGATAACTTTTTTTCTAAAAACAACGGATTAAATATAAATAATGTACATTGTACTTCCTTACATACATATACTTATACATATACATATACATTTTCAACTATGTATTACTAACTGTATAACATTTTTTGTTTGATTTTCCAATAAAATATATATTCAAAGTACACATACGTGTTAGTTTATCATGCGATTAACTTTATCCAGTAACATGAACTTCCGAAAACATGAACACAGTCATCCCTAATTAGTTCACGTTATCGAGACTCTACTGTAATATAATTTTACAAATCGCTCGAAACAATGGATATCCTATAAATGTTATTAAGAAGCTATACAACAAACATTTTTTCAAAAAACTTAATAAACCATTACTCAGTAAACCTAACACCCTCGGATCTTATCGATCTATTAGTTACTTTGGCAACGTCTCTTCTAGTGTCGCACAGTGTTTTAAGTCCAATGAATTTGTCACTAAACCTAATATTTGTTTTAAAACCAAAAACAACTTGGCGAAACATTTAGTAAACACTAAAGATAAAATACCGATAAGACACCGATCTGGAGTTTACAAGTTAACTTGTTCCCACCCATTATGTGATATCTGTTATGTGATATGAAAATTGAAGTCATAGTCGACGAACATTTAAGGCTTATCACGCGAAATAAAAATACTTTTATTAACAATATCAATTCTCCTTTTGCGAACGACATATTAGAGTCTGGGCATAATTTTGATCCGGGACCTAACACTGAGGTTCTGCATGTTTGTGAGAATGGGTTACAATTGGACTTGTTGGAAGTATTTGAAATAAATAGAGCCATAAACTCCCCAAACTGCACATGCATTAATGAGCAAACTAAGTTTGACAGTTTACGCTTTTTTGATTTAATTAGCCCTAGAAAATAACTTTTACCATTATTGTTTTTAACTCTTTCATCTTATAACATTTATATTATTCAAAATTTAGAATCTTTTCTTTAACTCAACGCTAATATACAATAGTTCCTTATCTTCTTTTAATATGTAGAAATCTGTATCGTCCTAAGTATAAATTTTATATTTTGAATCGTAGATGTCCTTATCGTACTATGTTTTTAATTTTAATTCTTTTATTTATTGTTGTTTTTATTCCCAATAACGGGTAATTTTTGTTTTATTTGGTGAACGTATATGTTTTTTGTAATGTTCTGGTAAGTTCTAAATCTGTATTGTTATACCGAATAAGTTCTTTTTTAAAACTGTCTTGAATTACCTGTATTTTATTTTAGTATCTGATGATGGCTGTTTACACAGCCGAAATGCAAAATTCATTTACCTAATATTATATACACATTCTCCTACAAAATATGGACTTCTATTCAACTATAAAAACAGTGTTATTAGATTAGATAATATGGACGAAAAACGGTGATTTTTCAAATGAATTTCTTACTGGGTAAATGTTTGGGGTGGGTGGAGGGGTAAGGGTTGTATTGATATAAATCAATGTTTTTGCAGAAAATGTATATGCAATATTGAATTTAATAAAACCGTTTATTTAAATTTGATATAATTTTTTACATAAATATTTAGTATAAAAACAGCGTTATTAAATTGGATAATATCGACGAAAAACAGTGATTTTTCAGAAGAATTTCATCAAATATTTGAGGTGTAGTAATCGAGTTTAAAACTAATTATGTAAATCCCGTGTCAATCTTTTAAATGCCGAAATGTTCTCCCTTGTATAAACAGAATCGTCTGTATAAACAGCCCGACCTGGATATGGTGGGAGAGGGTAGCGGGGAGGACGACGGGGAGCCTCAAGAGAAACGAAGCAAACAATAAACTTATTTATTAATAATAAACATTTAATTGTTTATGGGATTGTTTCTGTTTTAGCGTTGAAACAATAAAATGTTCCCTATACAAATGTGCCCAGAAAATGAGTCCCGTGGGGTTAGATCCGGCGATCGCACCGGTTTAAAATAAATACCACATTAACAAGCTAAAAATTTGTTTATTATTATGATATAAATAACAGCAAAAATGCATTTTAAATGAACCTCTGAAAAGGTTTTTGCTATTAGCACACACAAATACAAAATAAAGCTAAAATATTTGTCATATTATCAGGTTATCAAATAACAGAACCTGAAAAGCTAAATTTAGTTGAAACGCTTGGCGAGTTGCCTCAGGTCCACCTGGATCTGCCAGAGATCCGGGTTCCATTCGCGGAAAAGTCCCTTGAACTGCTCGCCCTCCTCACCCTGCTCGAACACCACCACTTTGGTGTCCTCCCTGTGGTGGTCCGCCAAATATTTCTGGAAAAAAATCCGAAATAAATCATTCAAGTAGCTTAAGGCCTGGTTTCTCTGACCAGATCGGTCCAAAATATTTCGGCGATATGGAACGAAAAGTTCGTCAGCGGTTCCGGTGAAACCCAGGATATGCGGAGTACATAGTAGTGGTTTTTATAAAAGATCGGAACGAAATTTCGGGGAGGTGTGCGGACAGCAGTTCGTCGAAATCAAAGAGTTTTTGATATGAACGATTTTAAACGGCCCAGTTCGCCGATTTGTTTGTTAAGCTTTGGATTCTCTGACCAGATCGGCCCAAAATATTTCGGTGAATATTCGTGTACAAAACGTTCCAGATTTCCGAACTCAGTTCGTTCAGAAGTTTCGTCTTTTCGTGGTTTTTCTGAAGCTATCTTCAGAATTAATTCATTTTTTTTAAATTTTACGTGCAGTACATCTTGCATTTAAAAACTAAAAAAAGATTGTTGGTATGATTTTAGAAGAAGAACAGGATGATGATGCATCTGCGTTGTTAGCAGTCGACAATGAAAATAGAAGAATAGTTTGAAAAATGTTCGAGAGTGGGAGTAAAGAGGGAGTGTATAAACTAGATATGAGCACTAGACTATTATCAAACACTTTTTGTGATTTGTTAAAAAAATACGATGCAGTGAGTGACAGTGAGTCAACGTCAAAACCGCAATATCTTATAGTTTTGCCAACAACAGTCAATGATTTATAGGGTCAAACGCCTTGAAGGAATCTAATAGTATAAGAATACTTTTAAGTCCATGATCCAATGCCTCAATTATATCATCAATACCCCTTACGAAACCCGTTTTGCAATTCATAATTGAGATCATACCATTATCATATGAGTATATCTGGTTTGATTATTTGGTTCAAAATGGTGACAACAACATTTCTGGTACACTTTTAAGTAAATAGGGTCATTACTGGCTGTGTTATTAGGCGAACCCAGTTCAAAACTAGAGACTTACCTCGACGACCTCCTTGCTCCTGGCCTTCTCCTCCGCATCCGTCTTACTCCCGATCCACAGGAACACGGTGTTCGAATTAGGGTCATCCAGGAACATGACGTCATCCTGGTTCAGGTCGTCCTGCTCGAAATCGTACACCTCCACCACCTGGAACTTGCTGGCCCCAGGTCTTAGGGTGGCGTGGAACAATCGGGGGTTACTGGCAGACCGGGTTAACCTGGGGCGCATCTCCCCCACCCCCTGCCAGGACCTGAAGAATTGAGTGAAAGCGGCTGGTTCCGACCCCTGCACGATCCGCTCGACGTGGGTCCAAGAAGGGCGGCGCGTCTCTTTGAGATACGCGTCGGCTTTCTTCAAAGACTCCTTCTTTTCCTGGGGCGAGGCCCTGCGCCCCACCCAAACGAACACGTCGGTACTGCCGGAATCCAGGATGAAGACGTCGCCCTCGTCGAGAAGGGCGGGCTGCAGAGGTCGTTGTCCGACCGGTTCGACCCTCACCGCCCCCGAGGAGTCGGAGACGCGATAAAGGGCGGCGGCTCGCTCCTCTTGGGTCTCGAATTGGGCGTCGTCGCCGCCCACGGTCGCGTCCGGCACTTTGTCGCGCGAACCGCCCCCGAGGGCGCCGAAGAACTCGTCGTAGTCCGACTGGGGGCTGAACTCGTCCACGATGATCACCTTGGACTTGCCCGCGTGGTCTTGGTCTCTGATCTGGTTGGCGGCGGTGGTCGCTTTGATCTTTTCGATCCTCTTGGCGGACGCGCCCACGTACACGTAGATCTTCTTGCCGGTGTCCAGGATGAAGCAGTCGCCCTTGTTCATCGAGGAGAGGTTCGGGTCGACCTGGAATAGACCGTTTAGGAATAATGTGCAAACAGAAAACACTGTCATAGTACAAAATAGTTTGGGTCGACCTAAAAAAAAAGTCTAGATGCGTCAAATCTGGCGAGCGAGCTGGCCATTCTACAGATTCTCGACGGCTATTTGAAGCAAAAGGTGTACGAAACTGAACTTGCTTCAGTATTGGATTTACGACAGACAAAAACGAATATTTGTAGAAATATCGATGTTAGTGGATTTGAAGATGTTCGGTGTGAAATTTCGGACCGACTGTTCTTGTGTCAAGAAGTTCAAGGCAACCATTTCCATCTTCTCAATGTATTTATTCGATATATCAGGTTAAATGTTAATGTATTCAGGTAATTATTAAATGTACCACCATTTTGTAGTAGGTAAAAATATTGAATTTGTATTCTAGGGTTATAAAGTACTCGTCAGGAGCTTCAAAATGATGTGCCACAAGACCACCCTTTCCATTTAATTTTTTATTCCAAGATGGCGCCCAGCAGCCATCTTAAAATTTTTATCTGTCAATTTTGTTTTAAAACATAGTATTCATTCATCAATTGCATTACCTCAAATTTCAATATTTTGAATTGATTCATTCAAAAAATAAAGAGGGGGGGTGGGTTTAAGAAAAGCACTGTATATAATTATATAAAATTTAAATAAACAAACTGTGTTATTAGGTTAGATATTAAAGACGAAACCAGCTGTTATTCATGGGTAATATTTTGGAAAACATTGATTTGCGAAAACAATTTCTTATTGGTAAGTAGCGTGGGGTGGGTGGGGGGGTTAAGAGTAGATTTAATAAAAAACGGTTTATTTGCAGAAAATATTTGCCTGAGAAAAAAATGCTTTTTATTAAAATTATAGGTGCTGAAAAAATCTATAGTTTTTGTATCTATACTTTTCTCACATAACCTTAAGGTTTTCGAGTAAAACGTGAAAAAGACCCTATTTTATTTCTCGGAAGCAAGCCATATACCGCTTTGAAAATTGCAGTAGTTGTGCCATTTTTTATCGCAAATAAGTGGAAATTCCTACACAATGGCATATACAGTGTGTGACAGCCAAATAGAATAAATTAGCTAATAAATAGACGGGAGCGTATTAGAAAAAACGCTCGAACGCGTCGATTGGTTTTTATAGTTGCGCATTTTTTTTCATAAAAACTTTTTACACAGGTAGTATCAGATAACGGTGGCCAATACCAACTTGCTTAGTTTAAACATAACACCCTGTATGTTAATTAATTTTTAGATTTCTCAGATCATTTTAGATATATTTTGTATACAATGTCCTATATCTATCTTTGACTGTTAAAAATTATTAAATATTAAGTAAAATTCAAAAAATATAACATTTAGAAAAGAAAATTATTTATTTGCCGAAAATTATTACAACATATTCAAAAATTTATACATAATACAAATCTAAACAATATTGTCAATGTAGAAGATGTTCAAAATGTTCGCCACAAACGTCTTGGCAACAACCTACCCGTAAATAGAAATTTCTTCTAACGTTACTCAACATCTCAGGTGTGATCGATCTAATTGCCAGGGTTATTCGTCTTCGTATAAGTCAGCTAAGTCAGTGGATTTAGTTTTGTATACAATAGTTTTCACATATCTTAATAAGAAAAACTGCTGGCCATTCCACCGATCTGGAAATGTTTGGATGAGGTACTGCCGGACATTTATTTGGTAGTGGGGTGGTGCTCCATCTTGTTGAACCCATATCATATTTGCTGGAACTTGTGGGTTTCCTGGATCAGAATACAAGTTGGCCAATTGAAGCAATTCTAAATAATTATTGCCCTCAATAAAAAAAGAACCTATAATCTGATCTTCAATAATTCCTGCCCACACGTTAACCTTTTCAGGGTATTGGGTATTGTCGTCTCTCGTCCAGCGAGGATTTTCCCTGGACCAATAGCGGCAATTTTGACAATTGGCATGACATTGAAGAGTAAAGGTGCACTCAGAAAAAATAACACGTTCTAATTGGATCACATTGCTGTCTAACATTGCCATCATTTGTTCACAAAAATACATTCTCCTGTCAAAATCGTCTTCCGTGAGCTCCTGGGTGGGCATAATTTTATAGGGATGCATTTTGTTTTCTTTTAATAGTCTAATAACTGATGAATAGCTAATATTGAGTACTGGAGCTGCTTTCCGAGTAGATGTTTGTGGGTCTTCCTCAAACTTAAGCATAACAGCCAATTTGGTATCCTCACTTATTGCATTGGCAGCTGCTTTTTTTACCTGCCTAACATGGCCCAGCTCGCGGAATTGCTTTTCTATGTTACTATAATTGTCCCTTGGGTTAAAGGCGGCAAATTTGGAAATTTTTCGTGAAATAAGCGAGCTACTTCCATTTGCGTCCGTGTATTATCTCCATAGCCAATCATCTGTAGAATTGTTATTTTGCGCATTTCTGTTAAATGAACCATTTTTCTGGCTTGTAGTTAATGAAATTCAAACGACTATAGCACTGACGACTACTTCTGTCATGCAACATGAGTCAACATTAAGTCTGGCATTTTAAACCAAAGTAAACAACAATTTTTAGTTTTTTTTATTCTCATATCAATAAAAAGGAATGCTAAAATAGTTTTTGCTTGCTTTATCATTACCAAGACCTAAATGGGCAAGAAGTATTAAGTGAGTTGTAGAGAATCTTGAAAAATATTTCCGAAACAGTCAAAGATAGGTATAGAACAATGTAAACAAAACAAAGGTAAGGACACAAAGTCACGGTCTCATCAAATCCATATAATTTCTTAAAAAAGCTCAAAAGCTACACGTGTTTCGCTCCTGTCGGAGCATCATCAGGCCTAGACCTACACAGATCACATTACAAGTGAAGAAATTATATGGATTTGATGAGACCGTGACTTTGTGTCCTTACCTTTGTTTTGTTTTCGTTTGGTCTCTTAGAGAAAAATGGATGATACGTTTCTATAGGACAATGTATACAAAATATGTCTAAAATGGTCTGAGTAATCTAAAAATTAATTAACATACAGGGTGTTTTTGAAGGTGATAGACAATGGTACAGTGAAAACATCTTGTCGAAACTGCATTGTCTTATTTTATTTAATGTAACACGACGTTTCGGTTGGTAAGTATCTCCAACCGTTATCAAGTGTAAACTGACAGCAAACTACTATTCTATAGGCTTATATACTAGATGTGTGCGGCGATGTGGAAAGGAAAGTCATCCGTGAAAAGAGTTGTGGGGAGGACACGCCTCTCTCTAGATCCTACACTGTCCTGAGAGTAGAGGCTTCCAAATGTTGGGTACATCGACGCTTGGCTGGCTGAAGATCCCCTGATCAGAAGCGTGGTATCAAAGACCAAACCAGATGGCCTGTTGGATACCAAAAATTGCGTATCCGCACTCACATCAGATCCCATGTGAGTGCGGTGACTCATACATAGGTGAAACGAAGCGCCCCCTAGAAGTCAGAGCGAAGGAACATCGCAGCTGGACCCAAAGAGGAGAGGTTCCCAAATCCGGAATAGCAGAGCACGCGTGGCATAATGAACACAATATCCATTGGTCAGAAGCGTTTCGTAGAGGCAGTTTTCATTTCACAGAATCAGGGGATCTTCAGTCAGCCAAGCGTCGATGTACCCAACATCTGGAAGCCTCTACTCTCAAGACAGTGTACGATCTAGAGAGAGGCTTGTCCTCCCCCCAACTCTTTTCACGGATGACTTTCCTTTCCACATCGCTGCACACATCTAGTATATAAGCCTATAGAATAGTAGTTTGCTGTCAGTTTACACTTGATAACGGTTGGAGATACTTACCAACCGAAACGTCGTGTTACATTAAATAAAATAAGACAATGCAAGTTCGACAAGATGTTTTCAACATACAGGGTGTTATGTTTAAACTAAGCAAGTTGGTTATCTGATACACCCTGTATAAAAAGTTTTTATGAAAAAAAATGCGCAACTATAAAAACCAATCGACGTGTTCGAGAGTTTTTTCCAACACGCTCCCGTCTATTTATTAGCTAATTTATTCCATTTGGCTGACACACGCTGTATGTAATTTCGGGGTCATTTTATCACATATTTGAGAAAAAATGTGATAACACGCGTACTTTAGTGATCGACTACTGCAATTTTCATAGCGATATGCCTTTTTTTTTGGAGAAATAAAATGGGGTTTTTTCAGGTTTTACTCGAAAACCTTAAGGTTATGAAAGAATAGTATAAATAGAAGATCTATAGATATTTTTATAATCTATTTTTTTCTCAGGCAATTATTTTCTGCAAAGAAACCGTTTTTTATGAACCCTACCCTTAGCCCCCCACCCACCCTACACAACTTACCAGTAAAAAATTGTTTTGAAAAATCCTTGTTTTCCAAAATAATACGCACGAATAACAGCTGGTTTCGTTGTTAATATCTAATCTAATAACACAATTTGTTTATTTAAATTTGATATAATTATATTATTAATAAATATTTAATACAAAATCAGTGCTATTAGATTGGATATTATAAACGCAAAACAGTGATTTTTCAAAAGAATTTCTTACTGGGAAAATGTTTGGGGTGGGTGGGGGGGGTAAGGGTTGTGTTGATGAAAAACAATATTTTTGCAGAAAATATCTATTAAATATTTAATTTAATAACACTGTTTATTTAAATTCGATATAATTTTATATACAAATATTTAGTATAAAAACAGCGTTATTAGATTGAATAATATGGACAAAAAACAGTTATTTTTCAAAAGAATTTTTTCAAATATTTAAATAGTGTAGTAATCGAGTTTAGAAACTAGATATGTAAATCCCCTGTCAATTTTTTTAAAGGCGGAAATTTTCTCTTTTTCGTAAGCAGTATCGTATGTGATATAGGTATATCTTACAGTTTAATAAATATACCTTGACCATATCGTCCCCTTAATACAACAACCAGGTAACTCGAAATTTCACGATTTTGAGCTATCTACTTTTTCCTTTATAACCTTTTACGCCTTTTTTAATGCTACAACTAGGTAACTTCAACTCCAATCCAATTTACGGGAATCCAGTGACAAAAACTAGTTATGTTCACAGTTAAAAAAAAAACCTGCTGCTTAAAGTAGCTACCTTGAATTATCTAATTGTGCACCTGCGATTACAAAAATTTGTAGGGCAACAAGTGTTTAATTTAAGTTACCTAGTTGTGCGCCCGGCTAACTTGACTTATTCGCTACCCCTTACAGATATTTTTCGAGATACCTATAGTATGTTTGCAGTAAATGTCGAGTGTGACATTATTAAGTATGTTCCTCCAGTTTTTGTAATATTTTTTGTGAAAAAAAGCAAAAATGTCTACAACAGCCAAATACATGTTAACTTTAGGACGTAGCCAGTTGACGGAGAATAAAGGTGAGTGAATTTAAATGCAATTAATAAAGAAAATATTGTGGAAACAATAAGACTGCTTATTTATATGTTAGGTATTTATCAATTAATAATTTTCTCAAATTTAAATTAAAAATAATGTCTTCTGGTATTATTGCGAAATCTATCCTAATCGTTATAGGAGTATTTTTAAAATTATTTTTAGTTTCAGATATAGAGACGGTCAATGATGATGATGACATGTCGTCACCTAATAATGAAATAAATACTCGCATAAAATATACGACAGAAGGAAAGAATAAAGCGGAACAACCTACAAGTAATTGTTATTTAAGTTTATTTTATAAAATATTTTTGTATTATTATTGGGCATGAGCCTTGTAAATACGTAGACTGATAAATACCTTTTATTTTTTAGAAAGTTCCTTTTTTACTTCATGTGATGATACTACTGTGGCATTTCAATTTAATTGTCTAGTGTTCTAATTTTTACAGTTGAAAATATTGAGCCGGTTCCGGGCACTTCAAAACAGCATTTATATGACTTAAATTCAGACTTTGAGGCCATATTCTCTTGAACACTCGGAATATAATCCAGAGTCTGAAAATTCTTCTAGCAGTGATTTGGATTCCCAAGTTGGCACATTACAAAGAAACAATATTGAATTACACGATGTGGAAGAGTTGCCTGTTAGGACAGATAAGTCGAGAAAAAGGAAAAGAAATGAACAAAATTGGAAAAGGAATGTTGCAAAATTAAAAAAACAACGTGGCGAGGCATACATATCATCAATGCATAGCAATGAAAGATCCGTGTTTAGCTACCTGCAAAAGACAATGCAGTGAAGTTTTTTCTTATGATGAACGATTGTCGATTTTTCGGAGATATTATCACTTATCACAGAATCATACGAAAGAAAGCGGGACTTTATTCACGGTCATACAGAAAAAAAAAATAAAAAATGGCATACTAAAGAACAGTCCAGATGACAAAACACCATTTTTTTCTTTTTGCCAAAAAATTCTAACCGGATTCAGGTTTGCAAAACGATGTTTATCAATACCCTAGGAATTAGAAAGGGAGTTGTGGATATTGCGATCAAGAGAGATTATTGAGACAAGCGCGAAAAATTTAAAAAAAAGGTCACGACTCCTGAAATAATGAATAGTGTTAAAAGTCATATTGAGAAGTTTCCAGTAGTCGGCTCACACTATTGTCGTTCAAAAACGCAACGTAAATATTTGGCCTCTGACTTAAACGTAACAATTATGTATATACTTTATAAAAAAGAATGCAATGAAAAAAAAACAAACACCAGCTAGCTCTGCCATTTATAGAAAGGTGTTCTCAGAGGAGTATAACCTTGGTTTTTATCGACCTCGCAAAGATCAGTGTCGGATTTGTATGGCCTACAATTCTCCTTTAAGTGACAAACCATCTATGCAAATTGAGTATTTGGCTCATATTATAGCAGCTAAGGATAGAGCGCGCGATGAAAAGCGATTAAGCAGACAGTTGGCGGAAAATTCAAACGGAAAACTCATAAGTTGCAATTTTGATTTGCAACAAGTGCTTCTGGTGCCAAATGATCCAACTAATAATGCTTTATTTTATAAGCAAAGATTTAAAGTATTTAACTTTACCATTTATAATACTGTCTCCAAACAAGGTGATTGCTTTATGTGGACAGAAGTTGAACGCAAACGAGGTAGCTGTGAGATTGCGACCTGTTTATATAAATATTTTGAATCTTTGCCAAAAACTGACAGATGTGGTGGACAAAATTTAAACAAATTTGTATCTGGGATGTGCTTAACAGCCGTTCAAAATATTGCACATTTAGAAACGATTGAACTCAACTTCTTAGTGTCGGGACATAGTGAAATGGAATGCGATTCCATGCACTCTGCCATTTAAACAGAATTTAAAAGAGTAGGCAAAACTTATTTACCACAAGACTGGAAAACAATAGCTAGATGTTTCCGAAGAAAGGGTGATAAACCTTACATCGTTCATGATGTTACACACGAACAAATATTTGATTGGAAAAATCATGCAGATAAAGTTTTAATTTTCAGAATCAAGGACGAAAGTGGAAAGCAAGTTGCCTGGCAGAAAATGTGTTGTATGCGCTTTTCTAAATCAGAACCTTTTATATTAAAATTCAAAGAAAAATTCGATGATGAATTTAGGAGTTTAAACTGCAAAAGGAAAACAAAACCATCTCAAATTAATAGAAAAATGCCCAAGTCTTTGTATAAAAGCAGAATACCTATAACTAAGGAAAAGTACATTCATCTTTTGTCATTATTTAACACTAAACCTCCCGCAATTTCCATTGAAAATAAACCTTTTTTTGAAAACCTTCCATTTAAGCAAACAGAAGAAGTTGTACCTGAATCAGACAGTGAGTGACGAAGTATAGTATTTAAGTAATCATGAGTTATGTATTTGGGTTTTTTTTTACATTTGACAGAAATGTAAGTATTAATAAAAGTATTTTTTATATTAAAACTTGTTTTTACTTCTCAGTCAACAACTAGATATTTGCTTTTTGATTTTTTATTGTTAAAACTAGATATCTCATTTTTTAATATCAAAAGAACTGAAAAAAAAGCTGACAATCTCTAAAAATATGTATAATATCCATGCGGTATAGTTAAAAAGAAATTCAATTCGCTATTATACAACATTTTTAATTTTTAAATACTTTAAACTGCTCCCCTGAAAAATTACAATTTTTGAGTTACCTAGTTGTAGTATTAAAAGGACGATATACGGTTGATAAATAAACCAAAAATGTACTAAAAAATCATTGAATAAATAAATATGTACAATATATATATATGTATGTATTTAACGATAATAATATTATGATGTGTTGCTTGGGATGCAATACTGCTACAAGGTAAAGTCCAGTGCAACGATATATTAGAATGGTCACCCGTCAAAACACCAGCATTTTACTTCTCAAACAATGTAAATAGAAGGTGTATGACATTGTTTGGCAGGTGGAATGCTGGTGTTTTGACGGGTGACCATTTTAATATATCGTTGCACTGGACTTTACTAAGGATTTCCAGATAATTGTTTAGGCAAACATCGAACAAAAAAAAACTGTAATTCGACAAACTAAAGACTATGTTGGGTCCAGTTCTGTTTAGTGATTTATTAATGATCTACCTCATGGAAATCAATCAAAAAAATAAGGCACTTATGCTGATGACACAACAATCTTGTCAAGAAGTAACCAATTATTTGCATTTGACGAGTGCAAAACTAGACCCTATGTACGTAACCCAATAAACTATTTATATTGAATAAAAGTGTAATCGGTTCGTATACTGACCTTTTTTTGAGCATCGATAACTCAAAAATAGAACATAGGAAACTAAAATCCAACAATATAATAATAAATACGAGGTTCCATTTAAAAATGCAATACTTATATCTCTCTTTGAAGTCTTTTAACCTTTTTCGCTCCTATCTTAAAAAACATGGAGAAAGTAAAAAAATATACCTTTTAGAGGGATACCTTTTACAAACAAAAGAAAAATTATTTAAATTAACTGTATACTAATTGTGCAAAAGTTCTCGTGAGTTGGAATGTAATATGGCGGTTTTATCAAACAATGGTCAAAATTGCCCTAATTTACTATATAAAAAAATATTGTTTGTCTCTGAATCCCAACAAATCTAGGATCATGCTTTTCATGCAAAACCAGGAACTTTAATAAATTCAAACATTAGACTAAGCAACCGGGCTCTTGGCTTTACTTTACCTTTTACTTGAATATTAATCTAATATTGATATTGGTTTGATCTGCATATTTCTATTGAATAAAGGTTTAATCGGTTGGTATACTGACCTCTTTGACCCGGATGTTTCTGGACCCTTTGACCTGGAACAGTCTGGTCTCCGCTTCCTCGGGATTGACGTGACGGAACCCGGAGGAAACCCCTCCCGGTTGATAGCGCACTCCCGACTTAAAGTAGGACAGGAAGAGTTGGGATTCGTGCTCCTGTCTCTCTCTGTGCTGAATGGGGGCACCACCCAGGAGCTCGTCCAGTTGCACCGCCAGGATCGCGGCTGCTCCAGCTTCATCCTGAGAAATTTTTGGGGAATTAACCGATTTAAAAGTGTGTCGATAATAAGATCCGCATTTTAATAGACTTGCCCACTTTTTATTGATTTTTCCTGTTAAACTGGATTGAGTCACGAATGTGCCAAAAATACTCGAATAATGTTTTCCTTTGTGAGAACTTACCTGACTAGTTTCGGCTCCTAGCCAAAAATGAATGTCCCAAGACTTGTCTCCCCTTTTATTCACGTTCGTCTGTAATCAATTGATTAATTAATTAATGGATTATTATTAATTAATTAGGACTTACGTTCAGGACGATGTAGGAGTCGCCGGTGTAGAATTTCCCGTATTGATCCTTGGGGTACGGTACCGGCTTAAAGTCCTGCAATCAACAAGAGACAAGTTAAAAGGGGATCGTTAACCTTTAACAACGGGAGCGGATTAATGTTCACATTTGACGCCTTTTTACTTTGACCTTTTTACGGGAAAACGTTCGAAAGTTCACTCGAGGGTGACCCCCAACCCTTTTAAAGGGGGAAATTATTGTGAAAAATTCAAATTTTCTGTTTATTCCAGGCAGTTGAGGGCCTGAATAAAAAAAGCCACCAAAGAACTTTAAACTGATATTATGATAAGTGTAGAGTATCAAACGCCTTAGAGGAGTCAGATTGACATGAATTATTCCATTATTTGTAATGTGGGTGGTCCAGTATATATATACATTGTCCAGATGTGTATGGCACACAAATAGCAACATCGCACACCTATTTTCGATTTAGTATAGATAATCTGATGCTGTACAGAGAGTCGTAAAGATAATTTTGGCCTGGCTGCAGCCGATTTATGACTGTGGTTCTTTGAAATCGGTGTATAAGCCATAAACTCATCGCCAGTCCGAAGTGTATTTATATAAACAGCGAAAACAGGCGGTTACATCACGAATTTCCAATTAAAAATGTTTATTTTTATTTTCACACTTTCGAGACACTACAATATTATATATATACTGCGGTTATATAAATAACACAATTATGTAAAAAAAATACTTAATTTTAGACTAAATTATGTGTGGTGAACCAGCGGTTCTTCCTGTATGTGAGTCAGGTACTCTACATAATTCAGCATCAAGGTTAGCGTGACATTGAAGAAAATCGATCCTCAGGGTTTATGGGTTAATTGAGAGTAATTTATTTAAAAAAAAAATGTACAAAACAAAGTCATGCGGGTCTGTAGTCATTCAGGCATGTAAACAATTGTATATAAGCCTGAATAAATACATAAACGATTTGTTTGCTTTGAACGGAGATAACCAGTATCTAATACTATAATTTGTACATGATAAATATGGGAAACATTGCCAATTTTATGAATTTTTGTTATGTTGTATGTAACAGGTGATTTTTAAAAATACTGATAACTTTCTAGCTGTTGTAAGACAATTTTTTTGTTATTTGACCTAGAAATATGATTCAAAAACTGGATTATATAAAAAATTATTTGACATCTTTTATATAAGTATGAAATTTTCTGTAGAATTAATCATTTTTGAGAAAAATGGTCTTTTGGATTTTCATGTATCAGGTGATTTTCAAAAATGTTGATAACTTTTTTCATATTTAAGATAGAAATGTCATTCAAAGACTGGATTTTATAAAAAATGATTTGGCATCTTTTATCCAATTTTTTTTTGAGAAATTAATAGTTTTCGAGAAAAATTGACTTTTTAGTTTTTTTGCATTTCCATGTATCAAGTGATTTCCAAAAATGTTGATAACTTTTTTGGTATTTAAGATAGCAATGTCATTCAAAGACTGGATTGTATAAAAAAATAATTGGCATCTTTTATATAATAATGATTTTTTTTGTAAAGTTAATAGTTTTTGAGAAAAATGGACTTTTTAGTTTTTTTGCATTTCCATGTATCAAGTGATTTCCAAAAATGTTGATAACTTTTTTGGTATTTAAGATAGCAATGTCATTCAAAGACTGGATTGTATTAAAAATTAATTGGCATCTTTTATATAATAATGAATTTTTTTGTAAAGTTAATAGTTTTTGAGAAAAATGGATTTTTTAGTTTTTTTGCATTTCCATGTATTAAGTGATTTCCAAACATGTTGATAACTTTTTTGGTATTTGAGATAGAAATGTCATTCAAATACTGGATTGTATAAAAAATTAATTGGCATCTTTTATATAATAATGCATTTTTTTGTAAAGTTAATAGTTTTTGAGAAAAATGGACTTTTTAGTTTTTTTGCATTTCCATGTTTCAAGTAATTTTCAAAAATATTAATAACTTTTTTGCTATTTAAGATAGAAATGTCATTCAAAGACTGGATTATATAAAAAATAATTTGGAATCTTTTATACCAGTATGAATTACTCTGAAAAATTAATAGTTTTTGAGAAAAATGGTACTTTGAGTTTTTCCACATATTCATGCATCAGGTTATTTTCAAAAATGTCGACAACTTTTTTGCTATTTGACATAGAATTGTAATTCCAAAACTGGATTTTATAAAAAATGATTTGGCATCTTTTATGCAGGTATGAATTTTTCTGTGAAATTGATAGTTTTTGAGAAAAATGAACTTTTGGGTTTCTTCACATTTTCATCAATCGAGTGATTTACAAAAATGTTAACAACTTTTTTTCTATTAGAAATAGAAATGTAATTCAAAAACTGGATTGTATAACTATTGATTTGGCATCTTTTATGTAGGAATAAATTTTCCTGAGAAATCAATAGTTTCTGAGAAAAATGGAGTTTTGAGTTATTTCACATTCTCACGGATCAGGTGATTTTCAAAATTGTTAATAACTTTTTTGCTATTTGAGATAGAAATGTCATTCAAAGACTGGATTATATAAAAAATTATTTGGCATCTTTTATGCAAGTATGAATTTTTGTGTAAAATTAATAGTTTTTGAGAAAAATTAACTTTTGGGTTTTTTCACATTTATATCAATCAGGTGATTTTCAAAAATGTTGATAACTTTTTTGCTATTGGAGATAGAAATGTGATTCAAAGACTGGATTGTATAAAAAATGATTTGGCATATTTTATGCAAGTATGAATTTTTGTGTTAAATCAATAGTTTATGAGAAAAATGAAAATTTGAGTTAGTTCGCATTTTCATGTATCAGGTGATTTTCAAAAATGTTAATAACTTTTTTCTTATTTGAGGTAAAAATGTGATTCAAAGACTGGATTGTTTAAAAAATGATTTGGCATCTTTTATGCAAGTGTGAATTTTTCTGTAAAATCAATAGTTTTTGAAAAAAATGAACTGTTAGGTTTTTTCACATTTTCATCAATTGAGTGATTTACAAAAATGTTGACAACTTTTTTGCTATTTGAGATAGAAATGTGATTCAAACACTGGATTGTATAAAAAATTATTTGACATCTTTTATGCAAGTATGAATTTTTCTGTAAAATCAATAGTTTTTGAGAAAAATGGAAATTTGAGTTAGTTCACATTTTCATGTATCAGGTGATTTTCAAAAATGTTGATAACTTTTTTCCTATTTGAGGTAAAAATGTCATTCAAAGACTAGATTGCTTAAAAAATTATTTGGCATCTTTTATACAAATATAAATTTTTCTGACAAATTAATAGTTTCTTATAAAAATTGTAATTTGAATTTTTTACCATTTTTATGCCTATGAGAATTTCCAAAAACCTTGATAACTCTTTAGCTATTATAGATACAAACATGATTTAAAAACCGGATTATCAAATGAACGATTTCTGAGAAACCAACACTTTTTGAGAAAAATGCAAATTACAACCTGTTACCACTTTCATGTCTTGAATTCACATAACTGTAAAAATTACAAGTGCAATTCCGCCCTAACGATGCATTTGCGGACGACACCGCTCTCAAATAAGTTATATCGTCCGCAAATGATCCTCTTGGACTAACCTCGACCCTCCATATCTCCAGACCGGCCCTTTGGCCCGCGTTAGCGAACGCCGGATCCATAATCGCGTTGTTTCTGTTATTCGACGGTTGTCCTGCACCTCGTTGCGGCGACTGCGAACGCGCTACTGCCGCCTCCGAACTGGTTATTCCTGCTCCTATTAAACAGGCGAACGTCATCGTCAGGATAACCTGCGACGAACCCTTTTTCATTGCCATAACGGTGATGGGTCTCGTTTGTCTGTTGTTGGTCTCGGTTCGCTTGGTTCTGCTATGGTTGAGAAAGAGATACATGGTCATGGTTGATGTATCTCATGGGTTCAAAATGATTTAAACAATGTGCATTATTTCTTAATTATTGTAGACGAGAAAGTGCTTTAGTTACTGGGTCTTTAAGCAAGGGTCTGAAAATTTGTGTTTTTTCCTTGCATGTGAAATTTTTGGTGATTTATTGACTAATGATGATTCAAAGAAATAAATATAAATCAAGTCGTTAAGAATCTTTTATGCAAGTATGAAATTTCCTGAGAAATCAAGCGTTTTCGAGAAAACTGAATATTAGTGCTGTTTACCATTTTCAGGTCTCGGGTGATTTCCAAAAATTTGGATTGTTTTTTTACTATTGCTGGTAGAAACCTCATTTAAACAGCAAAATCTCGAGCTAATTATTTAGAATCTTTTATGAAAATATGAAATTTTCTGAGAAATGAAGCGTTTTTGAGAAAATTGAAAATTTGTGATTTCTGCCATTTTATGCCTTGGATAAGTTCCAAAATTTTGGGTAATTTCTTTGCTATTGCTGATAGAGACATGATTCAAAGACTGAAATCTGAAATCAATTATTGAGAATCTTTTATACAAGTATGAAAATTTTGAGAAATCAAGGGTTTTTAAGACAACTGAATATTTGTGATTTTTGGGATTTTTATGCCTTGAACGATTTACAACTTTTTGGGTAATTTCTTTACTATTGCTGATAGAAACATGATTCAAACACTGAAATGTCAATCTAATTATTCAGAATCTTTTATGTAAGTATGAAATTTTCTAAGAAATGACGCGTTTTTGAGAAAAGTGAAAATTTGTGATTTCTGCCATTTTATGCCTTGGATGACTTCCAAAATTTTGGGTAATTTCTTTGCTATTGCAGATAGAGACATGATTCAAAGACTGAAATCTGAAACCAAATATTTAGAATCTTTTATACAAGTATGAAAATTTTTGAGAAATCAAGGGTTTTTGAGAAAACTGATTATTTGTGATTTTTGGCATTTTTATGATTTAAGTGATTTACAACTTTTTGGGCAAATTCTTTACTATTGCTGATAGAAGCATCATTCAAACACTGAAATGTCAATCCAATTAATCAGAATCTTTTATGTAAGTACAAAATTTCCTGAAAAATAACGTGTTTTTGAGGAAACTGAATATTAGCGCTTTTTCCCATTTTCAGGTCTCAGGTGATTTTCAAAAATTTGCATAGTTTCTTTATTATTGCCGATAGAAACATGATTCAAAGACTGAAATCTGAAACCAAATATATAGAATCTTTTATACAAGTATAAATTTTTTTGAGAAATCAATGGTTTTTGAGAAAACTGAATATTTGTGATTTCTGGCATTTTTATGCCTTGACCGATTTACAACTTTTTGGGTAATTTCTTTACTATTGCTGATAGAAACATGATTCAAGCACTGAAATGTCAAGCTAATTAATCAGAACCTTTTATGTAAGTATGAAATTTTCTGAGAAATGACGCGTTTTTGAGAATATTGAAAATTTGTGATTTCTGCCATTTTATGCCTTGGATAAGTTCCAAAATTTTGGGTAATTTCTTTGCTATTGCTGATAGAGACATGATTCAAAGACTGAAATCTGAAATCAATTATTGAGAATCTTTTATACAAGTATGAAAATTTTTGAGAATTCAAGGGTTTTTGAGAAAACTGAATATTTGTGATTTTTGGCATTTTTATGCCTTGAACGATTTACAACTTTTTGGGTAATTTCTTTACTATTGCTGATAGAAACATGATTCAAACACTAAAATGTCAATCTAATTATTCAGAATCTTTTATCTAAGAACAAAATTTCCTGAGAAATGAAGCATTTTTCATAAAATTGGAAATTTGTGATTTCTGCCATTTTATGCCTTGGATGAGTTCCAAAATTTTGGGTAATTTCGTTGCTATTGCAGATAGAGACATGATTTAAAGACTGAAATCTTAAACCAATTATTTAGAATCTTTTATACAAGTATGAAAATTTTTGAGAAATCAAAGGTTTTTGAAAAAATTGAATATTTGTGATTTTTGCCATTTTTATGAGTAAGGATTTACAACTTTTTGGGCAAATTCTTTACTATTGCTGATAGAAGCATCATTCAAACACTGAAATGTCAATCCAATTAATCAGAATCTTTTATGTAAGTACAAAATTTCCTGAAAAATAACGTGTTTTTGAGGAAACTGAATATTAGCGCTTTTTCCCATTTTCAGGTCTCGGGTGATTTTCAAAAATTTGCATAGTTTCTTTATTATTGGCGATAGAAACATGATTCAAAGACTGAAATCTCAAGCAAATTATTTAGAATCTTTTATACCACTACGAAATTTCCTGAAAAATGACGCGTTTTTGAGAAATCCGAAATTCTATCTCTGTCATGCTGCAGTAAGAAGTAAACGACTTTTTACCTGATTCTTTGTACTACTTTAAAAAACAATTAAACACGTTTGTAGCGACCACAAGACCGAGCAAAACTAACGAGCCTGGCCTTATTAATTCATAAACAAACATTAACTTACAGCAGTGACCCAGAAGGTCAACACATGAAAGCGAAAAATGAGATTAACGAGCGTCAAATCTTAGAAATATGAGATATTTGTTTAAATAAAGTTTTGCATGTATACAGGGTGTCTAAAAATTGCTAAAAATTGGCTTGAGTTATCACATACTGAGGGTCTTCTTGATAACGACTAAATTCCATTATTTTCGGCATACATGGATGTATTTGGAAAGGTACACAAACAAACTGATATCACTTGTTAGAGAAATAGGGACAATCAGTATATATTAATTATTATTATTTAAATATTCGCTTATTTCTAGGAACTGATAAATGTGGGTTATTTGTTGTTCTCGATTAGTAGCTTAATCGGAGATAATGTTAAAAAAACACGAAATTTTTAAGAAATATGTTTATTAAGTTTTATGAAATATATATCTTAGTTCTTCTAGTTTGGAAGCCCAAAAGCGTAAAGCACACAACATTAATACAAAAAGTGAGCAATTTGTTTAATAATACTGATTAAATAATCTTTATTTTTTATTATTTATGAATAAGTATTGGGTTTTTAAGGTCTAGCAGGGTAGTACCTAAAACTTCTTTGTTATTGCTGGTAGAAACATGAATTAAAGACTGAAATGTTAAGAAAATTATTTAGAATCTTTTATGCAAGTACGAAATTTCCTGAGAAATGACGCGTTTTTGAAAAAACTCAAAATTTATGTTTTTCGACATTTTTATATTTTGGGTGATTTTCACAATTTGCAATAACTTCTTTGCTATTGCTGGTAGAAACATGAATCGAAGACTGAAATCTTAAGAAAATTATTTAGAATCTTTTATGAAAGTACGAAATTTTCTGAGAAATGACGCGTTTTTGAAAAAACTCAAAATGTATGTTTTTCGACATTTTTATGTTTTGGGTGATTTTCACAATTTGCAATAACTTCTTTGCTATTGCTGGTAGAAACATGAATCAAAGACTGACATCTTAAGAAAATTATTTAGAATCTTTTATGCAAGTACGAAATTTCCTGAGAAATGATGCGTTTTTGAAAAAAGTCAAAATTTGTTTTTCGACATTTTTGGGTGATTTTCACATTTTGCAATAACTTCTTTGCTATTGCTGGTAGAAAGATGAATCAAAGACTAAAATCTTAAGAAAATTATTTAGAATCTTTTATGCAAGTACGAAATTTTCTGAGATATGACGCGTTTTTGAAAAAACTCAAAATTTATGTTTTTCGACATTTAATTACGTTTTGGGTGATTTTCACAATTTGTAATAACTTCTTTGCTTTTGCTGGTAGAAACATGAATCGAAGACTGAAATCTTAAGAAAATTATTTAGAATCTTTTATGCAAGTACGAAATTTTCTGAGATACGACGCATTTTTGAGAAAACCAAAAATGTATAGTTTTTTACCACTAAAACCTTAAATACCCAACTTATGCCACAAATATTGTATTTCTTAGGTACTAATTCTTAGGACATACGTCACATCTGGCGCTACATACAATAAAGCGAGCAATATTATAAAAATAGTATTTCCTGGTGCGTTCACCATAAATTTGTTCATTTTCAATAATACTTCAATCAATACAATACAACAAAGTTAGCTGCCATTATAAAGTACATTAATTCATAATTGATTCTACCTTAATGAATAAAAACAGGTTGCACTGGAAGGAAAAGAACGTTTCTTCCCTGTGATCGGTTATTCCGATGTTGCAATGCTTGAATTAGGCACAGCGGTCAGTCTTCTTTATCAGGACGAGGTTTCTTGAAGCAAACTTAATTGTACATCATGGAATGACTGTTAAAATGATCTTTGGCTTAAGTCCTATTGTGAGACATTTACTGGATATAAACATACTGAAGCATTAGAGCCAAAATGGGCCATGACACCAGAACTCTTGAACTCCTGGACCCCACTACAGCATTTTCCTCATCTACTATTGCAATGTCTGTATTATCTTCAGGTTTGGTTGTTGTGGTAGACTCTTCTGGTTCTTTACCACTCCCTTCTAAAGTCTCACCGACAGGATCAATCTCATCATCTTCTGGTCGAATGTCCAAGTTGAAACTGTTGCACAGATCGGTGGTGCAGTAGCAGAACTCCACGGAATTCGCCATTTTGCAGTCGTGTAACCGGATCGTCTCGCAGGATCTGCTCAGGACAGTGGCATCGTCCGCTGAAATAAAACTGTATGTAGTTGAGTTGTTGTTTCAGGTGAATTCCTAAAATTGGGATAAAACTCTTGTTATTATAGTTAGAGGTGTGATTCAAAGACTGTCATAAGGGAAAAACTATTTGCCATCATTTATCAAAGTATAAAATTTTCTGAGAAACCAAGCGTTTTTGAGAAAAATGAGAATTTGTGTTTTTTGAGTTTTTCAAGTCTAAAATGGTGATAGAATCGTTGCAATTAGAGATAGAAGCATGATTCAAAGACTATCACAAGAGAAAAACCATTTGCCATCATTTATCAAAGTATAAAATTTTCTGAGAAACCAAGCGTTTTTGAGAAAAATTAGAACTTGTGTTTTTTTAGTTTTTCAAGTCTAAAATGGTGATAGAATCGTTGCAATTAGAGATAGAAGCATGATTCAAAGACTATCACAAGAGAAAAACCATTTGCCATCATTTATCAAAGTATAAAATTTTCTGAGAAACCAAGCGTTTTTGAGAAAAATGAAAATTTGTGTTTTTTGAGTTTTTCAAGTCTAAAATGGTGATAGAATCGTTGCAATTAGAGATAGAAGCATGATTCAAAGACTATCAGAAGAGAAAATCCATTTGCCATCATTTATCAAAGTATAAAATTTTCTGAGAAACCAAGCGTTTTTGAGAAAAATGAAAATTTGTGTTTTTTGAGTTTTTCAAGTCTAAAATGATGATAGAATCGTTGCAATTAGAGATAGAAGCATGATTCAAAGACTATCAGAAGAGAAAATCCATTTGCCATCATTTATCAAAGTATACAATTTTCTGAGAAACCAAGCGTTTTTGAGAAAAATAAAAATTTGTGTTTTTTGAGTTTTTTAAGTCTAAAGTGGTGATAGAATCGTTGCAATTAGAGATAGAAGCATGATTCAAAGACTATCAGAAGAGAAAAACCATTTACCATCATTTATTAAAGTATACAATTTTCTGAGAAACCAAGCGTTTTTGAGAAAAATGAGAATTTGTGTTTTTTGAGTTTTTCAAGTCTAAAATGATGATAGATTCGTTGCAATTAGAGATAGAAGCATGATTCAAAGACTATTAGAAGAGAAAAACCATTTGCCATCATTTATAAAAGTATAGAATTTTCTGAGAAACCAAGCGTTTTTGCTAAAATGTTAATTTAAGTGTTTAACATTCAAATTTCGCGCCAAACGGTTCACAATGGCAGCATAAAAGTGTTACTTGGACCCCATGTAAATCCGTTTATATTAGCCTTTCCGGCTCTAGTCAATGTTTATAATAAAATATACATTTTATTTAATTATTTATTTATTTATAGGAAATTTGTTAATTTTGCGTCGCCCTGTATATAAACATTACATAACCTATAAACTACTCGCTGCAGTGTCAACTGTCAAAGGTGTCCGGTTGCTACATACTTAAGCTTTCAGGTTAATTGATATTGTATGTAAGGTAATCTACGAAGCACAACCTGTCGCAAAAAAAAGTAAAATATAAAAAATTAATTTAATAATATAAAATCGTTTTTTAATTCACTTTTTACATAAACATAACGTATAAACAAGTGTGAACTGTCAAACGCTTCTGGTTGCTACACGCCAAAGCTCACAGTTTTTGGTACCCCGCCCAACTTCACGCCGTAGAGTTTTTAGGTTGGTTTTAACTGTTGTATATAACATAACCTATAAAGCACTGAGAAACTCGATAGGTGTTACTACCTGCAGCAAGAACACTTGATTTTAACGTCCTGTATAATCATTAAATGATATCTTTAAAATTAACACATCGACAACTGTCGCCTGTCAAACGCTTCTGGTTGCTACACGCCAAAGCCCACCCAGTCCGTTGGCGTCCCCGCCTAACTTCGCGTCGTAAAAAAACAACAAAAAGTTAAAGGCATCTCACATAACCAAAATTTTCCTATCGACTATAAATTCTTGTTTTATCGTGAAATTAACGTTACTTGTGCTTGGCCAGATCTCACGTGGATCCCTTTGCAATGGAAAGTGGCGTGGCCGCCCAAAACGGCCCCGACCAGGGCCCTGAGAGCCCCAAATCGAAGGTAAATCTCGGGACGCTTCTCTTGTATAAACAGAGTCTTTGGGGGGCTTATGTTGCTTCTTTTCTACTTACACTTGTTAAAATGACTTGATTGTGACGTAATCTTGCTAACAGGGCCCAAATTGCCACCAGTTTATTGCCAATTAATAAATGTTTAAAGGAGATCTACAGGTGTCTCTTTTAAGGCCTCTCTTGCACTCACTTGAGTCGTAAGAACGGGGTTTTCGATAAAAGTCTATTTCCTTTAAGTTGTCTTGAGCCTTTTATAAGGTGTCAAAGTTAAAAATAATAATTTCAGCTTCTTGGTCTGTTGCCGGACCAATACACACAAATCATTATAAAGGCCAGTGAAAATGAGGACTTTGAGGGCCTCTATGGCAAAATTAGGTTGTCAATAGCCACAAAGGAAGAGGCCCTACTCTGGATTAGGCGCTTCGAACTGAAGAACTTGTGCTCCTATAGGGGCCAAAAGTCTTGGTCCTACGATCCTGAATTGAAAGTTTATCAGGTAGGTTCGGGCTTGTGGGGTGTTGCTTTTTGTGTATTTTGCGTAATGTGTTTTAGTGTTTTTGGTTGTTGCATGATTATGTGAGAATAAAATTTGTACCCCATTTGTGTTTGTTATCATTGAGAGTAGTAGTTTATATAACAGTTAGCGGTTTTAGTAGATGAAATGTGTTGCTATTGGTTAGGTCATGTGATAATCGGCATATGTTTCCCTTAGAAATTTTACATTGTTTATTCCAACAAAGTGGCCAGTATTTAAAAAATGTTAAGCCTAAAAAATTGACATGGTATTTACATATCTAGTTTTTCAACTTGATTACTACACCTCAAATATTTGATGAGATTCTTCTGAAAAATCACCGTTTTTTGTCCACATTATTCAAATTTAAATAAACAAACTGTGTTATTTGATTAGATATTAACGACAAAACCAGCTGTTATTTATGTGTATTATTTTGGAAAACAATGATTTTTGAAAACAATTTTTTACTGGTAAGTTGTGTGGGGTGGGTGGGGGGGGTAAGGGTAGTATTAATGAAAAACGGTTATTTTTCAGGATTTAATTGCCTGAGAAAAAAATGCTATTTAAGAAAATTATAGGTGATAAAAAGTTTTTGTACCTATACCAAAGAGACTGACCTGTATGCTAAACATGTGTATCCAAAAATGAACGAAAACTAGTTTCAGAAAGTTGCCACATCGGCGCTGTTGCTTAGAAGAGTACCTCACTCTATTTGCTTGACCCCCTTTTTGATAATGTTATTGTTATATGGGGTTGATTGAAATGTAGACGTCCAAATGAAGAATCGATAGAGAAAAGTCATTTGCAATCAAAACAACCGTATATAATAAGCTTTATATCCAACAAGTTACATATACCCAGTTACAGGAGAATCAATTAAATATATGAATGTACAAGTACGAATGCATGAACTGTATTAGATCCATGCAACTAAACTATAAAAGAATTGCTTTATAATAGAAAAAAGTAGTGAGTTTGAGAAAATAAAAAATAAAAAATTAACACTAAATTAGTATAAGAATCAAGAATTAATTTAAATCAAAAGAGCAGAAAAAAAAATGAGTAAATAAATGTATTCAAACTAAAAACTAAATAACCTAGCCTCCCCCACCGACCATACGCAGGTGACTTAAAATAAGTGCCAAATTGTCATGGTGAATGTCACAAGAATCAGCAATAGTGTTAAAGTTTTGACACATAAAGTGAATAGGACTCTGGTACAGAAGGTTGGACTTGGCTGTGTCCAAGTCAAAAACTGGACACTGTCTGGGTCCTGGGCGTGGTATACGAAAGCAAATCCTTTGCAAAAGGGATGGGCAGTCAATTTTATGGTTAAGTAAATTAAACAAGAATTTCACCGAATGCATCTTCATCATCATCTCTCCTCTTCGCAAGTGACCGTTCAGTATATCTAGAGAGCAGCAGGTTATGGTCAAAAAAATGCCAAACATTTAAGGAATCACCGTTGGACTAAAAAAGTTTGCAATTTCTAATAATAAAGCCCAGCATGCGAGTAGCTCTAGAAACAGTATCTTCGATGTGAGGGATAAAAGAAAATTTTTGGTCAAAGGTGACTCCAAGATCCTTAAAACAGGTAGACCTTGCCAGAGACTCTCCATTAACTGAGTAATTAAAGACAACTGGACTTTTGATTCGAAAGTAGCTGGCCACATTATACTTGGAAACATTAAGGTTAAGCCGGTTCAAAGTGCACCAATGGTGTACAGGATTGATGTTCTCTTGCAGTTGACCACAATCTGCTATAGAGTCAATCCTATGGAAAAGCTTTAGGTCATCAGCATATGCTAACCGAGAGCAATTGAGGGTGGAGATCAAGTCATTAGCAAAAACGTTTAAGAGAAGGGGGCCCACGTTAGAGCCCTGAGGAACTCCAGAGGTGGGAGAAAAACAAGCAGATCTAAAGCCTTCGACCACTACAAACTGAGAGCGGTCAACTAAATAAGAGTTAAGGAGCTTTATCAAGCGATCGGAGAATCCAAACTGGCGTTCAAGCTTATTTAATAGGATGAAGTGGTCAATCTGGTCAAAAGCCTTTTGAAAGTCTGTGTAGACAACGTCGATTTGACCCCTATCATTAAGTGCTTCGCACACAAACTGAAAGAAGAATGCTAGGTTTGTAGTACATGAGCGGCCAGAAACAAAGTCATGTTGATCGTTGGCCAGCATGGACTTAACCTTGGGAAAAATTAATTTATAAAGAGCCAACTCGAATAACTTTGAGAAATTGCACAGAATGGATATAGGGCGGTAATTCTCTATTGTTCCAGCATCGCCCTTTTTAAAGATAGGGCAAACTTTGGCTTATATATTACAATCTGATTGTTGATGGTTTAAATGTTATTACTGTCTTTGTGTTTTTTTGCAAGTATTGCAGTTTAAGTCAGGGAATCTAATATGGTCAAACATTTTAAGATATGAAAAATAAACATACTGTTCCAAATAATTTTATAGTTTAAGATACCGTTGCTTCGTCGCATGGGTAGTTAATTGCTTCCTGTTTTGTCACCAACTTACAGTCTTCCTACAACTTCAGTCAACTTTCTGTTCTATTGAATTTAGAACGTTTATTCAAAAAGTGCCAGGTAGCAAAACATTAATTCTAATGATCTACAACGTTTCAAGCCCTGCTCAAAAAAAAAACCTAAAATTTGGGTTTTTTTTTCAATCAAAAACCATATGTTTCGAGACCCGATTCCTGTTCTATTAAATTTAGTGTTCATTCCAAAAGCACCAGGTAACAAAACATTAATTTTTGATTGATCTACAACATGTCAAAGCTAACATTATCGGAATCTCTATGATTCCATAAAATGGTGGTATTATCAGCAAACTGAACCACTCTGCCCTGCAGTTTTAATGAACCCAAATCATTTACATAGAGCAAAAATAATAGCGGTCCTAACACTGAACCCTGAGGTACTCCAGTTTTAAGGGATCTGGAATCGGATAAACATCCAGATACTGTAACTTTTTGGGTACGATTAGACAGATAGGATTCCAGCCATTGCAATGCCACACCTCTAAAGCCATAATTATTGAGCGTAGACAGCAGTATTCCATGATCTACACAATCAAATGCCTTGGATAAATGGCAAAACACTGCCTGCCGCGGACTCTCCAGAATTTAAGGACACATAGACACTCTCCAAAAAGCCGAAAACAGCGTCATGAGTCCCTCTTCCCGTTTGAAATCCAAACTGATTTGCAGATAAAATGCAATTATGTTGCAAAAGAGACAAAATTCTGATTTTTGCAAGTTTTTCAACTATCTTGGGTTTCAACTATATAAGGCTTACTCAAATCTCCACCCTTATAAAGAGGGATAACCACTGCCTCTTTCAAACATGCTGGAAAGATGCCATTATGAAAGGAATGGTTTATGGCAGAAGCTAAGGCATTCAATGCTGAGTCAGGCAAAAGGAGTAGTAATTTTGATGATATTCCATCAGCTCCATCTGATTTATGGTTTTTTAAGCTTTTAATTGCATCTTTAACGTCAGTAAGGCTTAGAAGAGGATAAAAGAAAAAAGAATTTTGAACTGACACTTGTTGAATATAATGCAAAGGATCAATATTAGTATTCACATCCTTGAGCAATAAATGAGGAATATTACAGTAATAATCATTTAAACTATTTGGTCTTACTTCTGGTTCTGAAACTTTCTTGTGAGAATGCCTGAATTCATTTATAATTGACCAACATTCTCTCTGTCTATTTGAGGACACATTCAAGCGGTCACTATAATACCTTTTAACCTTTGCTGCTTTTATCGTCTTTCTTTATAGACTACGATATTTCTGATGATAAAGAATAATGTTTGCATTAGTTGTATACTTGCACAACAACCAGCCAAAAAACGGAGGTTTTCAGCTGAAGTTCTGAGGCCTACTGTGACCCATGGTTTTCTATTTTCTCATTTTAAGCCTCTTTTTAGGAAAACACTGATTGATCTTGTCACATAGCACATGAAATAACAAAGTAAACGGGTCAGGAGCCATTTCAACTGCATTTCAATTAACCAAAGCTGTGGTAGAAGAAAAAGCATTGAAATTTGCTCTGCTGAAAATTCTTCCTATATCATGAGATGAAGGAAATACAGTGTTGCATGGAATCCTAGCGAGAATGGCTTCATGGTCAGAAGTACCAGATGAGAGTACTCTACATGACGCATTATTTAAATTTGTACACAAATAATCAATAGTATGAGGATATTATACGTGTGGGAGAAAGAACATGCATCTTTAAGTAATAAGATTCTAATATATTTAAAAGGAATGTATGATATGATAGCAAGCTTACATCAGTGACGTTAATATTAAAGTCACCAGCGAATATAACTATGGAGTGTAGAGACAATTAGGATAATAAAGAATCAAGTTTGTCCAGGAACACCAATATCTCCTGTGGGTGGTCTATAAACACAAAGAACATATAAATTAAATCGCTTACAAAAGCAAAGGGAGAATTCAAAAACCTTCTCCAACAGAAAGCTATATACTTATTAAGTTAGTTTGTTTAACTAAAATAGCTGTTCCTCCATATATGGAGTGTTGCCGACAAAAAATTGATTACAAATATAATCAGATATTAAGAAACATTCGTTAGGCTTTCACCAGTGCTCAGTTAGTAATACAATATCAGGAAAATCATGAATGAAGTAAAAGATGAAGCTCATCCATTTTATTTCTTAGAGACTCTATATTTAAAATAAAACTACTGAAATTTTTCGCATGCTTATTTTCAATGTTATTTATAGAATGTGAGTGAGCTTCATCTTCTCTGTATTTATCTATAAAAAAGAATCCCTATCACAGTCAGTATCTAGAAGTCCAGGTTGATTACTTGGTTTTATTGTGGACACATTTTTCGATGAAATGCTACTTTTGAAATATGGGTATACAGTAATGATGCCAAATCTGATCCAAACTTGCTGGCATGATTAGACTCTAAAATTCTATTTAGATTAATATTATTTGCGTGAAATATTCTATAGAGAGCCTTTTTGCTATTATATAAATTACATTATGGTTTGGATATATGTAAGGGCTTGTCATCACTAAACTATTGCTATGTAAATGTTTTAAAATATCGAATGATGAGCAAGTACCATTTAACATTAAAATTAACATATCATTTTCTGTAAATTCCTTAACCATAGATGATGCAGTATAAATCAGTTCATTGTTTGTACTTCCTGGCTTCAGGAAACATTGGACTTTGTAGTTAGCTTCAAACTTCAGACGCAATTTCTTCAGGAACACTCTACTACAGTTTCCACCCACAAGAAGAAGCTTAGGTCGATTATCAACGGGTGAATTTGGCCTACATGGTAACTGTGTTGGAGTATCTTTTTCAACTTCCAACACCTTTATAGACTTCCTATTGTAAATCATTAACTTCCTTTTGTAACATATTTATTTGCGTCTTATAGGTTGCAGATTCATTTTCTAATGTTTTTATTGCTACAATTAAATTTTTATTTAAGGTATTTAACTCATTGATTTCTATATTAAAATTTATTTTTTCCTCTTCACATACTTTTAATAGTGACAGTAACTCACGTTCTTTAGTTTTTAAATTTGTTAATTCAATTTTAAGTTCATCATTAAGTTTGTGTAGATTATCTAGGGAGGAGGGAAACTTCTTTTCGGCCTCTGACACTTCATCTTCAAACACCAAACTGTTTCTTCTCATTCTTTCTATATGCCTATCCTTTTCTTTTAGTTCAATCAAACTCATGAATCTTCTGCTCGTAAGACTTCTTCTCATTCTCATTCTTGCGTTTTTTTCATTTCATTGATGTGAGACAATTTTTGGCATTTAAAATATACAGTAGTGGCCAAAATTATAGCAACAAATCTGAATTTTACTAATATTTAATAATAACTATTATTTGTATGTTTTAATCGTAAAACTACGCCACTGGTTTAGATGGCCTCTTAATATTTAAACAAAATTTCTCATTCAAATAAAAAAAAGCCTACCTGTTTTTTTGCTGACAATAAATATTTGTAATTGCAAATATTTCACCTGGTCATAATTATAGCAACATTTGAAATTTAGTGCTCTTTCAATCTGTTGAAGTGCAATATTGAAACAATTTATATTGTGATTTCTTGGTAGTTATTAACTTATTTAAATAACAGTATGAGTCGTAGTAAAACCGTGTCTGTTGAAGTGAGGCAACTTATAATTAATCAGTATAAGTCAGGCATCAAACAGTCATCCATTGCAAAAAATTTTGCTCTTCACAGATCAGTTGTATCACGTATAGTGAAAAGATACAATAACACAGGGCTGGTAGTACCCAAAAAAAATTCGGGACGTCCCCGGAAAACTTCAAAAAAAAGTGACAAAATGATTGTTCGGATTTCCAGGCAAAACCCATTTTTGTCCTCTTCAAAAATTAAAGGGCTTTTGGATGGCAGTGGGTGTTCCGATCTTAGTGAACGATCCATAAGGCGGCGTCTATTTGAAAATAAGTTGTTTGGACGCAGACCAGCAAAAAAGCCTCTTCTTTCCAAGAAGAAGAACGTGAAGGCCCGACTTGAATTTGCTCGAGAACACCAGGGCTGGACTATTGATCAGTGGCGCAGAGTTATTTTTAGCGATGAATCAAAATTCAATTTATTTAAAAGTGATGGTGCTGCATACGTTCGACGTCCTGTAGGCAAAAGATTTAATCCTCGGTACACTTCTCTTACAGTTAAGCATGGTGGTGGTTCAGTTTTAGTGTGGGGCTGTTTTTCGGGGTATGGTATGGGACCTCTTCACAGAATGGATCGATTTATGTACAAGGATATATTAAAGAATGTTATGTTACCCTATTCTGAAGAAAATATGCCGCTGTTATATCAATTTCAACATGACAATGATCCAAAACATTCTTCAAGGCTAATAAAAGAGTTTCTCCATGATGAAAAAATGAATGTTATGAAGTGGCCCTCCCAATCTCCGGATTTAAATCCAATAGAAAATCTTTGGGAAATTGTGGATAACAGGTGTAGAACCAGGAATTTCAAAAATGCTGGAGAACTTTTCGAAGCTCTTCAGGATACTTGGTTGTCAATCGATCATGATCTTATAAACAAACTTATTTTATCCATGCCAAAAAGATGCATTGCTGTTATAAGGGCTAAAGGGTACTATACTAAATACTGAAGAATATTATTGTATTGTAATCTTATTTTGACTTTGGAGCATAAATAAATTGACTTTTCTAAAATGTGTTGCTATAATTTTGTCCATCCCGTTTCCTAAAAAAAATTCCCATTTTTTATTTCTTTTATAAAGTAACAAAAAAATAAACATAAATAAAAAGCTTTGTAAAAAATACATCATAATATATACCAGTTTTTTTTCTAATCTACCACATCATGTAATTTGAAGGAAAAATGTACTTGTTGCTATAATTATGGCCACTACTGTACATAAATATTTATGATGAATACAAAAAATTATTTCATAGTTATATAATACTATACTGACCGGTGGAGCCTTAAAAAAAATTGAAAACCCGTTACAACGCCTTATCCCCGTTGAAAATCAATTTAAAACGATTGTTCATCAAAATCAAAAATTATCTTTTTGAAAACGTCAAATTGACGCGAGTAAAAATCAAAACAATGTGCAGACTGACCAATCAGAGCGAGGTACACTTCTGACCAACAGCGCCGAGGTTCGAAACCCAGTTATCGTTCAATTTTTTATCGTTTTTTTAAACCGCGAAGGTCAGTCTCCTTGATCTACACCTTTCTCACATTAGCTCAAGGTTTTCGAGTAAACCGTGAAAAAAAACTTATGCAACAACTAAATTTCCAGAAAAAATTCGTTTGCGCCCACCGAACAACGCCCGAGGACCCGGAAGGCGGGTCCCAACCGCACTGCGACTCCACAATCGTTTTCACACTCTGGTAAGTCAACGACGAATAAACAAACAAACGGGAATTTCCTCTGACCTGGGGGGCGTTTTCCAGCTCGGACCCCCGCACTTACCCCTCGCAGGCCACGGTCCGGTTGTTGCGTCATCACAGAACCTCCCCACCACCCGCCGGGGAGCTTCGCGTCACTTTCTGCGAGTACTACGTGCGAGGCCACTCGCCCTTCTCGGCCCTCGTGTGCCACAAATGCGACATCCACAGCAAATTCGGCCCCACGTTCTACGACGCCGTACCCAAAGGCACCGTCTGTCCCTCGTACAACTGGTGCTCGAGCGAGTACAAACGTCTGTTTTCCAGACATTTCCGCACATCCTCCTTTGATGGCGACGAAATATCGAGAACCATCGAGGGTTATAACAAACAGTTCGTCTCGCCTTGCGCGGATATTCATGAGGGTTCTCTGGTCGTTTGCACCCCTTTAATGAAAAGCGTCTTTCACTCGGGTTTCGGGGAGGATCTGATCACTTTGAAGACCTTATGCTCGTCCAAGGGACAAAAGGTCGTCCTGTTCCTCTGTCACACTCCCATCGGGTCCTTCCCTTTTGGGATTATCATCACTAGTTCCACAAACATCTCGGGGGGCATAAGGTGCCTGCTCGGCATGCTTAACGCGAGCAATTACAAGCCGGCCACCATAATCCTGGACGAGAACATGGCCATAAGCGCCTGCTTGAAAGAGACTTTCCCGGATTCCCAGTTGATATTCAACGAGTTTCAAATGTTACAGTCGATTTGGAGGGTGATTAGGCTGGTGTGCCAGGGGGACAACGAGGAGTTCCAGGCCCTCTACGAGATCTTCTTTCAGACCCTGAACAGCGTTTGCGAGGAGGACTTTTCGAGGAATTTGGACTCTTTGATGGTCTATGCGGAAAAGCATCCCAAGCTGGCCAGTTTTCTGAACTATTTCAAGCAAAGATCCAGCGCCTACGTCCTTTATGCCAAACCTAAGGTGGATTTTAACACGGACGTGTTAAATTACACCGACTCCGGCACCATGTTGCTCCAGGACGTCACCGTCAAGTACTCGGAGCACTTCAACCTCACTCAACTCTTCGACTTCGTCACCAATAACTACATGGACCATTATGAGCGTAAATTACGGAAAATAATCCAAGGGGACCTCCGGGGGTACTTCAAGACCAACTTCTACGTCCCCCTGACCCGACTGATCGACTTCACGGTCCAGAAAATCACCGACACGGAATTCCTCGTCTGTCTCAACGATTTCAAGTATTTCGTTAACGCGGAACTGGACACCTGCACGTGCCAAGTGGGCCTGCAGGGCGGCTCCTGCGTGCACCAATACATCGTCGAAAAAACCCTCGGGCTGTTGCCGGAATGTTACACCCCCATAGAGGAGTACATGACGAACATCTTCAAGTCCATTTTGGCGCATAAAGAGAGCTTGAGAGTCCTGAGGCAAGAACAGCCGCAGCAGGAACCCTTGGGGAAACTCCCCGAGCTGCCAGGAGGGTCCGAGGAGTTTGAGGAGCCCCTTTGTGAGGATCAAGAGTTGCTCAACGACCAGGAGCACTTTAATCGGGAATCAGGGGAGCTGGAGTGGCAGGAAGTGATCGAGGCGCCCCCCTCAGAGGGTCGGGAGCGCGTCTTTACCCCCGTAGAGGAGTTTATGGAGCCCCTTTGTCTATCGGGGGAGGACGACTCTTTGGAAAACAACAAAAAAGAGACGGAGAATATCGATAAGTTGGCACCGCAAGATATTAATCAGTCGTTCATCAATGAGGCCCCCCTGGAAGAAATATTCACGGAGCACCCTGTGCGGCTGGAAATTCTGCCCAGTGAAGAGACGGACATGCCTCAGGGGTTGTTCCGTAACGAGGCGGCCGTCGTAGAGGAGATCGTGACTAATAACATGATCCAGGACGGTACCGTGGACAGTCAGACGGAGGACGTGGTGGTGCTGCAGGACTGTTTGGTCGACTCCTCAATACTTTATAGTTACATCACCGATGACGGGGAGGATCGGGGGGAAACGGGGTTCCAGACGGCGGACCCTGTGCTTCCCCCGGAGCCCCAACAAGAAATTTTAGAGGAACTGCAACCGAACGCGCAGTTCTCCGAATATAAAGTGATGGAGGACGGGTTGCTGACCGAAATCACCGTGCAAACCGATAACGTGCTGACGACCGACTCGTTTGACGACAGCAACATGATAATGGTGTCTCCGACGGAGGTTTTGTTGGAGGAGGAGGAGGAGGAGGAGGCGCCGCGAACGGAGCCGAAGATCAACGTTTTATCCTCGCTAGTGATAAAACCCCCCAAGAAAACCTCGTTGGATCTCGACTCGGACGTCACCGAGGACGCTTACGAGATCGAAATCTCCCAGGGGGATCCGGAGAACCTCATCAAGCTCAACTCACCCAAGAAGCCGCAGGTTTTCAAGCAAGTCTCCCCCAAGAAGCTCCCGAGCCCCTTCAAGATCTCACAGTCCCAAGAGGATTTCACGAAGATGGTCAAGGAGCTGAGGTCTCAAAAGAATCCGAAAGTGGTTCCCCAGAAGAGGCCGCTGAAGTTAAACCTGGCGAAGATCCAGCAACCCTCACCGGCAAAAGTAAGCAAACCGAAGAAGCCAAAGAAGTTAACAGTGAAGGCTCAGGTGCATGCGGAGGCTTTACTTCCCTCGCCGATAAAAATTAACAAAGTGGCCCCTAAGCGGGCCGAAGCGAAGTCGAAACCGCGTGAGGAGGTCACCATCCAGAGCGTCTCCAAAGGCAAGGGGCCCATGGTCAAGCCGTTGAGTTTAAAGGAGTTTTTATCGCAAAACCCCCAGCAAGCTGTGCCTCCTCCCCCCAAAGAAAAACCGTCGGAACCTCCTCAAATCCTCGCGAAACTCCTGAACCGAGCGAACCATTACAAACTGTGCAGCCTGCAGTGCAAAGAGGTCCATTCCGAGCTGGAGGACCTCTCGGACGATTCCGACCTGGACGAGTACGATTTCGAGGAGGACATCTTGTCGGACTGCGACAGTATCGTGGAGCAAGAGATCTACGACGACGAGGAGGACCTGGGAAGGTCAATTTCACCCCCTCAAAGTGTCCAGGGGAGGGAGGACGGTATAAAGAAGCCGGACCTCAAGGACGACGAGTTGTCCTTCCTGCTGAACGATCCGCGTTTCGAAATGGAGGTGGAAACTGAGGAGAGAGCGGAAAACCAGATCGAGTACGTCACCGAGGAGGAGCACGAAGGGGCCGAACTGAACGGGCTACTAAAAGATTTGGGTTTTAACGACGCCTCCTCGAGAAACCTCATTCAGGAGGTGAAGATCGTCATCCCGAAAACCCCCAAGGAAGGTTGCGAGAGTAAAAAGCGCCTTGCAGGCAAGAAAACTGCCGCTACGAAGATTAGAGGCCTTAAATCGCACTCGCTCCTACAGAGGCTTAAGAAGAAGAGATTTGCTAGAAGTGACCCTGCTGGTCTGAGGGCCTTGGGTGTTCAGAGGAAGAATTCTGCTAAAACAGGCTCTGTTGGTCTCGAGGCCTTAGGTATTGAGAGGAATAAATCTGCTAAAATAGACTCTGTTGGTTTCGGGGCTTTAGGTGGAGAGAGGAAGAATTCTGCTAAGCCAGACTTTGTTGGTCTTGGGGCCTTAGGTGTTCAGAGGAAGAAATCTGCTAAAACAGACTCTGTTGGTCTCGGGGCCTTAGGTGTTCAGAGGAAGAAATCTGATAAAACAGACTCTGTTGGTCTCAGGGCCTTAGGTGGAGAGAGGAAGAATTCTGATAAAACAGACTTTGTTGGTCTTGATACCTTAGGTGTTCAGAGGAAGAAATCTGCTAAAACAGGCTCTGTTGGTCTCGGGGCCTTAGGTGTTCAGAGGAAGAAATCTGATAAAACAGACTCTGTTGGTCTCAGGGCCTTAGGTGGAGAGAGGAAGAATTCTGATAAAACAGACTTTGTTGGTCTTGATACCTTAGGTGTTCAGAGGAAGAAATCTGCTAAAACAGGCTCTGTTGGTCTCGGGGCCTTAGGTGTTCAGAGGAAGAAATCTGATAAAACAGACTCTGTTGGTCTCAGGGCCTTAGGTGGAGAGAGGAAGAATTCTGATAAAACAGACTTTGTTGGTCTTGATACCTTAGGTGTTCAGAGGAAGAAATCTGCTAAAACAGGCTCTGTTGGTCTCGGGGCCTTAGGTGTTCAGAGGAAGAAATCTGATAAAACAGACTCTGTTGGTCTCAGGGCCTTAGGTGGAGAGAGGAAGAATTCTGATAAAACAGACTTTGTTGGTCTTGATGCCTTAGGTGTTCAGAGGAAGAAATCTGATAAAACAGACTCTGTTGGTCTCAGGGCCTTAGGTGGAGAGAGGAAGAATTCTGATAAAACAGACTTTGTTGGTCTTGATGCCTTAGGTGTTCAGAGGAAGAAATCTGCTAAAACAGGCTCTGTTGGTCTCGAGGCCTTAGGTATTGAGAGGAATAAATCTGCTAAAATAGACTCTGTTGGTCTTGGGGCTTTAGGTGGAGAGAGGAAGAATTCTGATAAAACAGATTTTGTTGGTCTGAGGGCCTTGGGTGTTCGGAGGAAGAATTATGCTAAAGCAGCCTCTGTTAGTCTCGGGGCCTTAGGTGTTGAGAGGAAGAATTCTGCTAACCCAGACTTTGTTGGTGTGAAGGCCTTGGATGTTGAAAAGAAGACCTCTGATAAAAACCGCCCTATTTCCCTTAGGACTGCGAAAAAAAGAACTACCCCTAGTAAAGCCTCTCTCTTGGGTTCTGACAATAACAAACTGACAAATAAAGACCCCGAGGCACCGGGGTCAACGCAAGGGGTCAATAAGGAGCCGGTGCAAGAACCCCCCAAGAAAAAGGCGCGCAATTCGAAGTTACCAAAGAAGATCGCGCCCGCGGGAGCGATAAACGGAAGCGCCTGCGCCCCCTACACGATTTACGCGATCGTGCAGAACGCGCCCCAGGGACCCGTGCTGTGCCCCCTGGTGCTCGACCCCAAGAACACGTCGGTTTTGACTTATAAGCCCCTGGTGGTCGGGTCGAGTAGCGCGGATAAGGAGCCTCCCCCGGGCAACCAAAAGCCTGAGCAAGAACCAAAGATGCAAGCGGTTAAGGAAGAAAAGGCGGAAAGGGTGACTAGGAGCGGGGTGAAACCGGTGCTAGAGTACCGGAAGCGCAAGGGCAGATTCCGGGGCAGAAAAACAGAGGCGGAAGTGAAGAAAAATCTCTTTGAAAGTGGGAAGAAAAAGTCGTCGGAGAGCCCGGTTGACTTTGAGTCGTCCATAACGGCGTCCGTGGTCGAGAGGGCGGATCCCGCGGGGGCGTCCTCGGTCAAATACGAGGACGCCTTCAAGCGGTTCTTGGAGGCGGAGGCCTACGCGCCGCCCCCCGCTCCGGACACCCGATGTCCCGCTAAAAAACCGCGGAAGCGACGCCGCCCCCGTAGCATACTACTCCGGAAACGCGTCTCAAAGAATAAGAACAAAAGAGCGGACGCGCGAGAGGCGGTGCCGTCAAATGTGGTTTCGCCCCCTAAACGGAAGAGGGGGCGGCCTCTGAAGAGTCTCGTCGACCACCCAAAGAGTCTCGTCGATCCCCCAAAGAGTCTCGTCGACCCCCCAAAGAGCGAAAAGTTCGAGTTGATAATTTTGCTGGAGCGGGACGAGGAGATCGAGCAGAGGTGCGTGGAATATTCGAGACACGTGACCAGGAGGAGGTCCTTGGGGAGGAGGTGGACGACGGGGGCCTCCCCCGGAACCAGGGGCGGCCGGAAGGGGTACTTGGAGCTGTTGGAGGTCGCCAGGCAGAAGAAGAGTTTTTGAGGGGCCGTGATGGGAAATAAAACGCAATTTTTTGTGTTTTGTATTTTTTTTTCTTCATGTTTTTGTTGTATATATATATGTATATATATACCGATCGTTTATTATATTATTATTATTATTATTATACGTGTAAAATTATTATAGTTTGTTTTTTTAAATGAAAAGTGTTGGTGTCTTATTGGGAACTTGCGTGGCCGAAGGTGAGTCTTGTAATATTTGTATTATTTATTTAATGAATGAGATTATGTATAGGTACAGGATGTTTCCCCATATATTGATCCCCCTCTACAGGGGTTAAAAAAATTGTTTATACAAAACTTTTAGGGTTGGACTTGAAAATTTTGTAGTGTGAAAATGGTAAAACTCACATATGTGGGTTTTTCTCAGAAACCACTGATTTCTTAGATTTTTGTGTAGTTACTGGATAAGTTCTAAATAACTCGGTGCAGATGTCAGTCTTTGAATCTAGCATTTGTCTTAAGTAGCAAAAAAGTTATGGCAAATTTTAAAAAATCTTGTAAAGTGTGAAAAGGGTAAAACTCACATATGTCAATTTTTCTCAGAAACTATTGGTTTTTTAGATTTTTGTGTAGTTACGGGATAAGTTCTAAATGACTCGGTGCAGATGTCAGTCTTTGAATCAAGTCTCTATCTTAAATATCAAAAAAGTTATGGCAAATTTTGAAAATCTTGTAAAGTGTGAAAATGGTAAAACTCACATATGTCAGTTTTTCTCAGAAACCATTCATTTCTCAGATTTTTGTGTAGTTACTGGATAAGTTCTAAATAACTCGGTGCAGATGTCAGTCTTTGAATCAAGTCTCTATCTTAAATATCAAAAAAGTTATGGCAAATTTTGAAAATCTTGTAAAGTGTGAAAATGGTAAAACTCACATATGTCAGTTTTTCTCAGAAACCATTCATTTCTCAGATTTTTGTGTAGTTACTGGATAAGTTCTAAATAACTCGGTGCAGATGTCAGTCTTTGAATCAAGTCTCTATCTTAAATATCAAAAAAGTTATGGCAAATTTTGAAAATCTTGTAAAGTGTGAAAATGGTAAAACTCACATATGTTAGTTTTTCTCAGAAACCATTGATTTGTTAGATTTTTGTGTAGTTAGGGGATAAGTTCTAAATAACTTGGTGCAGATGTCAGTCTTTGAACGAAGCATCTATCTTAAATAGCAAAAAAGTTATGGCAAATTTTGAAAATCTTGTAAAGTATGAAAATGGTAAAAATCACATGTCAGTTTTTCTCAGAAACCATTGATTTCTTAGATTTTTCTGTAGTTACTGGATCAGTTCTAAATAACTCGGTGCAGATGTCAGTCTTTGAATCAAGTCTCTATCTTAAATAGCAAAAAAGTTATGGCAAATTTTTAAAATCTTGTAAAGTATGAAAATGGTAAAAATCACATGTCAGTTTTTCTCAGAAACCATTGATTTCTTAGATTTTTCTGTAGTTACTGGATCAGTTCTAAATAACTCGGTGCAGATGTCAGTCTTTGAATCAAGTCTCTATCTTAAATAGCAAAAAAGTTATGGCAAATTTTTAAAATCTTGTAAAGTGTGAAAATGGTAAAACTCACATATGTTAGTTTTTCTCAAAAACCATTGGTTGCTCAGATTTTTATATAGTTACTGAATAAGTTCTAAATAACTCGGTGCAGATGCCAGTCTTTAAATCAATTCTCTATCTTAAATATCAAAAAAGTTATGGCAAATTTTGAAAATCTTGTAATGTGTGAAAATGGTAAAAATCACATATGTCAGTTTTTCTCAGAAACCATCGATTTCTCAGATTTTTGTGTAGTTACTGGATAAGTTCTAAATAACTCGGTACACGTGTCAGACTTTAAATCACGTCTCTATTTTAAATATCAAAAAAGTTATGGCAAATTTTGAAAATCTTGCAAAGTGTAAAAATGGTAAAACTCACATATGTCGGTTTTTCTCAGAAACTATTGATTTCTCAGATTTTTATGTAGTTACTGGATAAGTTCTAAATAACTCTGTGCAGATGTCAGTCTTTGAATCAAGCATCTATCTTAAATATAAAAGAAGTTATGGCAAATTTTGAAAATCTTGTAAAGTGTGAAAATGGTAAAACTCACATATGTCAATTTTTCTCAGAAACTATTGGTTTTTTAGATTTTTGTGTAGTTACGGGATAAGTTCTAAATAACTCGGTGCAGATGTTAGTCGTTGAATCAAGCATCTATCTTAAATAGCAAAAAAGTTATGGCAAATTTTGAAAATCTTGTAAAGTGTGAAAATGGTAAAACTCACATATGTCAATTTTTCTCAGAAACTATTGGTTTTTTAGATTTTTGTGTAGTTACGGGATAAGTTCTAAATAACTCGGTGCAGATGCCAGTCTTTAAATCAAGTCTCTATCTTAAATATCAATAAAGTTATGGCAAATTTTGAAAATCTTGTAATGTGTGAAAATGGTAAAACTCACATATGTCAATTTTTCTCAGAAACTATTGGTTTTTTAGATTTTTGTGTAGTTACGGGATAAGTTCTAAATAACTCGGTATACATGTCAGTCTTTAAATCAAAGCTCTATCTTAAATAGGAGAAAAGTTATAAAAAAAATTGAAAATCTTTCAAAGTGTGAAAATGGTAAAAATCACATATGTGAGTTTTTCTCAGAAACCATTGATTTCTCAGATTTTTATGTAGTTACTGGATAAGTTCTAAATAACTCTGTGCAGATGTCAGTCTTTGAATCACGCATCTATCTTAAATATCAAAAAAGTTATGGCAAATTTTGAAAATCTTGCAAAGTGTGAAAATGGTAAAAATCACATATGTCAGTTTTTCTCAGTAACTATTGATTTCTCAAATTTTTTGTAGTTACTGGATAAGTTCTAAATAGCTCGGTGCAGATGTCAGTCTTTGAATCAAGCATCTATCTTAAATATCAAAAAAGTTATGGCAAATTTTGAAAATCTTGTAAAGTGTGAAAATGGTAAAAATCACATATGTCAGTTTTTCTCAGAAACCATTGGTTGCTCAGATTTTTATGTAGTTACTGCATCAGTTCTAAATAACTCGGTGCAGATGTCAGTCTTTGAATCAAGTCTCTATCTTAAATAGCAAAAAAGTTATGGCAAATTTTGAAAATCTTGTAAAGTGTGAAAATGGTAAAACTCACATATGTCAATTTTTCTCAGAAACTATTGGTTTTTTAGATTTTTGTGTAGTTACGGGATAAGTTCTAAATAACTCGGTGCAGATGTTAGTCGTTGAATCAAGCATCTATCTTAAATAGCAAAAAAGTTATGGCAAATTTTGAAAATCTTGTAAAGTGTGAAAATGGTAAAACATATGTCAATTTTTCTCAGAAACTATTGGTTTTTTAGATTTTTGTGTAGTTACAGAATAAGTTCTAAATAACTCGGTGCAGATGCCAGTCTTTAAATCAAGTCTCTATCTTAAATAGCAAAAAAGTTATGGCAAATTTTGAAAATCTTGTAAAGTGTGAAAATGGTAAAACTCATATGTCAATTTTTCTCAGAAACTATTGGTTTTTTAGATTTTTGTGTAGTTACGGGATAAGTTCTAAATAACTCGGTGCAGATGTTAGTCGTTGAATCAAGCATCTATCTTAAATAGCAAAAAAGTTATGGCAAATTTTGAAAATCTTGTAAAGTGTGAAAATGGTAAAACTCACATATGTCAATTTTTCTCAGAAACTATTGGTTTTTTAGATTTTTGTGTAGTTACGGGATAAGTTCTAAATAACTCGGTGCAGATGTTAGTCGTTGAATCAAGCATCTATCTTAAATAGCAAAAAAGTTATGGCAAATTTTGAAAATCTTGTAATGTGTGAAAATGGTAAAACTCACATATGTCAGTTTTTCTCAGAAACCATTCATTTCTCAGATTTTTGTGTAGTTACTGGATAAGTTCTAAATAACTCGGTGCAGATGTCAGTCTTTGAATCAAGTCTCTATCTTAAATATCAAAAAAGTTATGGCAAATTTTGAAAATCTTGTAAAGTGTGAAAATGGTAAAACTCACATATGTTAGTTTTTCTCAGAAACCATTGATTTCTCAGATTTTTGTGTGGTTACAGTATAAGTCCTAAATAACTCGGTATACATGTCAGTCTTTAAATCAAATCTCTATCTTAAATAGGAGAAAAGTTATAAAAAAAATTGAAAATCTTTCAAAGTGTGAAAATGGTAAAACTCACATATGTCAATTTTTCTCAGAAACTATTGGTTTTTTAGATTTTTGTGTAGTTACAGAATAAGTTCTAAATAACTCGGTGCAGATGCCAGTCTTTAAATCAAGTCTCTATCTTAAATATCAAAAAAGTTATGGCAAATTTTGAAAATCTTGTAATGTGTGAAAATGGTAAAACTCACATATGTCAGTTTTTCTCAGAAACCATTCATTTCTCAGATTTTTGTGTAGTTACTGGATAAGTTCTAAATAACTCGGTGCAGATGTCAGTCTTTGAATCAAGTCTCTATCTTAAATATCAAAAAAGTTATGGCAAATTTTGAAAATCTTGTAAAGTGTGAAAATGGTAAAACTCACATATGTTAGTTTTTCTCAGAAACCATTGATTTCTCAGATTTTTGTGTGGTTACAGTATAAGTCCTAAATAACTCGGTGTACATGTCAGTCTTTAAATCAAATCTCTATCTTAAATAGGAGAAAAGTTATAAAAAAAAATTGAAAATCTTTCAAAGTGTGAAAATGGTAAAACTCACATATGTCAATTTTTCTCAGAAACTAATGGTTTTTTAGATTTTTGTGTAGTTACAAGATAAGTTCTAAATAACTCGGTGCAGATGTTAGTCGTTGAATCAAGCATCTATCTTAAATAGAAAAAAAGTTATGGCAAATTTTGAAAATCTTGTAAAGTGTGAAAATGGTAAAACTCACATATGTCAATTTTTCTCAGAAACCATTGATTTCTCAGATTTTTATGTAGTTACTGGATAAGTTTTAAATAACTTGGTGCTGATGTCAGTCTTTGAATCAAGCATCTGTCTTAAATATTAAAAAAGTTATGGCAAATTTTGAAAATCTTGCAAAATTGCTTCAATGATTATGACCTTATAACAAATAAATATTTCTATATACGGATCGTTTATTATATTATTATTTGTTTATTATGACACATGTAAATTATTATAGTTTGTTTTTTTAAATAAAAAGTATTGGTGTATTATTGGGAACCTGCGTGACCGAAGGTGAGTCTTGTAATAATTGTATTATTTTATTTATTGAATGAGATTATGTAGGTACAGGGCCTTTCCCCATATATTGACTTAACATTTTTGAATCCGATGTGAATTTTTTCTTTGTTATGGAAATGTCAAATTTTTACAGACGGTCGGTTTTCTTTTATATAGTGTGTCCACCCTAAAGTGTCCCCACCCTAAAAAAATATTAGATAGGAACAAACACTTTTTGAGTATATACCAACTTAGTTCCAGGGTCGTACTAATGGGTAGGTAATTATGGGGCTTCAAAGGAGGTCAAATTAAAAAAAAAAAAACACTACCAGGGCATTTTTTAGAAAAAAAATCTTAATCATCACCCCTCTGTACAAATTTATACTCCTTTAATGTACTTACAGCGTGTTCGAATTGAAAGTTGGTCCTTAAACTACATATGAAAAAAGCAAACATAAATATGAATTTTTTTTCGATTTTCAAGCTAAAATTTATTAAACATTAGGTTGTGATACATCATCAATGTATTCAGAAAAAAAATCAAAAGTTCGACGTTAAATGGGTTCAATCTTGTGCCTAATCCTAAAAATCAGTAGTCTAAAGAAGATTTTAAACACGCCACTGACTTATGTAAAAATATCTACTTTGTTTACGCAGTTTTTATTTTTTTCTATCTTATACAGGGCCTGAAAAATGATAACATTTTCAAAAGTGAACATTGACGTTTCCGCCCTGTATTTTAGGAACAACATAATTGGAATATTTCTGTTTGTGGCAGTTTTACAAAAGAGTGATACAGGGCCGCGAAAATTGCTGATATATCTTCAAAAATGCCACAGATGCCCTGTAATCTCATCCAAAAAGGGACACAGTGTACATTTCTTTTAAAAAGTGGCACTGACAAATCAAAATAAGCGTGTACTAAATTTAGTTCTTTTTTAATGACACCGTACATTTTTTGCACCAATGCAGCCAAATTGAGTTCATTTAAATAAAAGACATTAATTATAATTAGTGGTAACTCAACTGTGGCATTTACCTGGAATATTACGTAAATTATTGTACTAAAAATGACCGATAAAAGGTACCAATTAGTGCATTTGCAAAAGTCTTTATAGAGCTCTCATATTTATACTTTTATTAATTAAATTAAATCCTGTTATGGTTTTTAATGGTTTTTTTTTTGTTAAAAAAAATATATTTACCCTTCTGACTTAACCGACAGCTCCTAAATCCATCCCCGCACTCCCTAACGAACTTGGGATCACCGATCCTGAATGCTGAGCAGGCCTCCGTCTCCCCCTCCTCGTCGCACACGTAGCATCTGATCCCGAAACATCCAGGAACTGGAAAACGTAAATTCCTGATAAAAAATTGCTGAAAATGCCGCCGCTGCTGCAAAATCCACCTAAAAATGAGCCCAAAATCAGAGTCAGACGTACGAAGGCGCCTAGGAGGCGGCGGTCCGTGGGGGGCATTTCTAACGTTAACCGGCACACACTGAAAACCATAAAACTGTGAAATTTAAATGGACTTTTAATTGATGCGAAGCGTGGAAAAGTCGTCGTGAGGTTCACACGCGCTCGCACACATTCGCAATAAATTTCATTCCTGCCGGCTGGATCACGTCCTGCCGTTGAGGGGACATGCGCGTCCCAAGATCTTATTAGGAAAAACGTAAACAAACTGGGAAACACTCGAATCCGACGAGATTAGCGTCATCGCGATCGCGGGGGAGAGGGGCAATCGCGCCAATAAACGAGCGGGAAAGTTTTGAATATCGAGCGTGGCCCTGCTTGCTGAGGCGCGCCATAGAGGGCGCCATGTTTTGAACTGACAAACGTCAATCGGCCAAATGACGTTGCGCCGCTCTGTCATTCGTCAAAGACTACTGTTACTACAACGAAGTGTTGCTCTACTACTATTGCTGACTGACACACGTCGTAAACTACTGAGTGTCTTTGCGTTTAAAGACGACGGCTGTCTGATGCACGTCGTTGGTCTACTGAGTGTCTTTGCATTTAAAGACGACGGCTGTCTGATGCACGTCGTCAGTCTACTGAGTGTCTTTGCGTTTAAAGACGACGGCTGTCTGATGCACGTCGTCAGTCTACTGAGTGTCTTTGCGTTTAAAGACGACGGCTGTCTGATGCACGTCGTCAGTCTACTGAGTGTCTTTGCGTTAAAAGACGAAAGCTGTCTGATGCACGTCGTCAGTCTACTGAGTGTCTTTGCGTTAAGAGACGACGGCTGTCTGATGCACGTCGTCAGTCTACTGAGTGTCTTTGCGTTTAAAGACGACGGCTGTCTGATGCACGTCATCAGTCTACTGAGTGTCTTTGCGTTAAGAGACGACAGCTGTCTGATGCACGTCGTCAGTCTACTGAGTGTCTTTGCGTTAAGAGACGACGGCTGTCTGATGCACGTCGTCAGTCTACTGAGTGTCTTTGCGTTAAAAGACGACGGCTGTCTGATGCACGTCGTCAGTCTACTGAGTGTCTTTGTGTTAAGAGACCACGGCTGTCTGATCCACGTCGTCAGTCTACTGAGTGTCTTTGCGTTAAGAGACGACAGCTGTCTGATGCACGTCGTCAGTCTACTGAGTGTCTTTGCGTTAAGAGACGACGGCTGTCTGATGCACGTCGTCAGTCTACTGAGTGTCTTTGCGTTAAAAGACGAAAGCTGTCTGATGCACGTCGTCAGTCTACTGAGTGTCTTTGCGTTAAGAGACGACGGCTGTCTGATGCACGTCGTCAGTCTACTGAGTGTCTTTGCGTTAAGAGACGATAGCTGTCTGATGCACGTCATCAGTCTACTGAGTGTCTTTGCGTTAAGAGACCACGGCTGTCTGATGCACGTCGTCAGTCTACTGAGTGTCTTTGCGTTAAGAGACGATAGCTGTCTGATGCACGTCATCAGTCTACTGAGTGTCTTTGCGTTAAAAGACGACGGCTGTCTGATGCACGTCGTCAGTCTACTGAGTGTCTTTGCGTTAAAAGACGACGGCTGTCTGATGCACGTCGTCAGTCTACTGAGTGTCTTTGCGTTAAAAGACGACGGCTGTCTGATGCACGTCGTTGGTCTACTGAGTGTCTTTGCGTTAAGAGACCACGGCTGTCTGATGCACGTCGTCAGTCTACTGAGTGTCTTTGCGTTAAGAGACGACAGCTGTCTGATGCACGTCGTCAGTCTACTGAGTGTCTTTGCGTTAAGAGACCACGGCTGTCTGATGCACGTCGTCAGTCTACTGAGTGTCTTTGCGTTAAAAGACGACGGCTGTCTGATGCACGTCGTTGGTCTACTGAGTGTCTTTGCGTTAAGAGACCACGGCTGTCTGATGCACGTCGTCAGTCTACTGAGTGTCTTTGCGTTAAGAGACGATAGCTGTCTGATGCACGTCATCAGTCTACTGAGTGTCTTTGCGTTAAAAGACGACGGCTGTCTGATGCACGTCGTTGGTCTACTGAGTGTCTTTGCGTTAAGAGACCACGGCTGTCTGATGCACGTCGTCAGTCTACTGAGTGTCTTTGCGTTAAGAGACGATAGCTGTCTGATGCACGTCATCAGTCTACTGAGTGTCTTTGCGTTAAAAGACAACGGCTGTCTGATGCACGTCGTTGGTCTACTGAGTGTCTTTGCGTTAAAAGACGACGGCTGTCTGATGCACGTCGTTGGTCTACTGAGTGTCTTTGCGTTAAGAGACCACGGCTGTCTGATGCACGTCGTCAGTCTACTGAGTGTCTTTGCGTTAAAAGACGACGGCTGTCTGATGCACGTCGTTGGTCTACTGAGTGTCTTTGCGTTAAGAGACCAGGGCTGTCTGATGCACGTCGTCAGTCTACTGAGTGTCTTTGCGTTAAAAGACAACGGCTGTCTGATGCACGTCGTTGGTCTACTGAGTGTCTTTGCGTTAAGAGACCACGGCTGTCTGATGCACGTCGTCAGTCTACTGAGTGTCTTTGCGTTAAAAGACGAAAGCTGTCTGATGCACGTCGTCAGTCTACTGAGTGTCTTTGCGTTAAGAGACGACGGCTGTCTGATGCACGTCGTCAGTCTACTGAGTGTCTTTGCGTTTAAAGACGACGGCTGTCTGATGCACGTCGTTGGTCTACTGAGTGTCTTTGCGTTAAAAGACGACGGCTGTCTGATGCACGTCGTTGGTCTACTGAGTGTCTTTGCGTTAAGAGACCACGGCTGTCTGATGCACGTCGTCAGTCTACTGAGTGTCTTTGCGTTAAAAGACGACGGCTGTCTGATGCACGTCGTTGGTCTACTGAGTGTCTTTGCGTTAAGAGACCACGGCTGTCTGATGCACGTCGTCAGTCTACTGAGTGTCTTTGCGTTAAAAGACGACGGCTGTCTGATGCACGTCGTTGGTCTACTGAGTGTCTTTGCGTTAAGAGACCACGGCTGTCTGATGCACGTCGTCAGTCTACTGAGTGTCTTTGCGTTAAAAGACGAAAGCTGTCTGATGCACGTCGTCAGTCTACTGAGTGTCTTTGCGTTAAAAGACGACGGCTGTCTGATGCACGTCGTTGGTCTACTGAGTGTCTTTGCGTTAAGAGACCACGGCTGTCTGATGCACGTCGTCAGTCTACTGAGTGTCTTTGCGTTAAGAGACGACAGCTGTCTGATGCACGTCGTCAGTCTACTGAGTGTCTTTGCGTTAAGAGACCACGGCTGTCTGATGCACGTCGTCAGTCTACTGAGTGTCTTTGCGTTAAAAGACGACGGCTGTCTGATGCACGTCGTTGGTCTACTGAGTGTCTTTGCGTTAAGAGACCACGGCTGTCTGATGCACGTCGTCAGTCTACTGAGTGTCTTTGCGTTAAGAGACGACAGCTGTCTGATGCACGTCGTCAGTCTACTGAGTGTCTTTGCGTTAAGAGACCACGGCTGTCTGATGCACGTCGTCAGTCTACTGAGTGTCTTTGCGTTAAAAGACGACGGCTGTCTGATGCACGTCGTTGGTCTACTGAGTGTCTTTGCGTTAAGAGACCACGGCTGTCTGATGCACGTCGTCAGTCTACTGAGTGTCTTTGCGTTAAGAGACGACAGCTGTCTGATGCACGTCATCAGTCTACTGAGTGTCTTTGCGTTAAAAGACGACGGCTGTCTGATGCACGTCGTTGGTCTACTGAGTGTCTTTGCGTTAAGAGACCACGGCTGTCTGATGCACGTCGTCAGTCTACTGAGTGTCTTTGCGTTAAGAGACGATAGCTGTCTGATGCACGTCATCAGTCTACTGAGTGTCTTTGCGTTAAAAGACAACGGCTGTCTGATGCACGTCGTTGGTCTACTGAGTGTCTTTGCGTTAAAAGACGACGGCTGTCTGATGCACGTCGTTGGTCTACTGAGTGTCTTTGCGTTAAGAGACCACGGCTGTCTGATGCACGTCGTCAGTCTACTGAGTGTCTTTGCGTTAAAAGACGACGGCTGTCTGATGCACGTCGTTGGTCTACTGAGTGTCTTTGCGTTAAGAGACCAGGGCTGTCTGATGCACGTCGTCAGTCTACTGAGTGTCTTTGCGTTAAAAGACAACGGCTGTCTGATGCACGTCGTTGGTCTACTGAGTGTCTTTGCGTTAAGAGACCACGGCTGTCTGATGCACGTCGTCAGTCTACTGAGTGTCTTTGCGTTAAAAGACGAAAGCTGTCTGATGCACGTCGTCAGTCTACTGAGTGTCTTTGCGTTAAGAGACGACGGCTGTCTGATGCACGTCGTCAGTCTACTGAGTGTCTTTGCGTTTAAAGACGACGGCTGTCTGATGCACGTCGTTGGTCTACTGAGTGTCTTTGCGTTAAAAGACGACGGCTGTCTGATGCACGTCGTTGGTCTACTGAGTGTCTTTGCGTTAAGAGACCACGGCTGTCTGATGCACGTCGTCAGTCTACTGAGTGTCTTTGCGTTAAAAGACGACGGCTGTCTGATGCACGTCGTTGGTCTACTGAGTGTCTTTGCGTTAAGAGACCACGGCTGTCTGATGCACGTCGTCAGTCTACTGAGTGTCTTTGCGTTAAAAGACGACGGCTGTCTGATGCACGTCGTTGGTCTACTGAGTGTCTTTGCGTTAAGAGACCACGGCTGTCTGATGCACGTCGTCAGTCTACTGAGTGTCTTTGCGTTTAAAGACGACGGCTGTCTGATGCACGTCATCAGTCTACTGAGTGTCTTTGCGTTAAGAGACGACAGCTGTCTGATGCACGTCGTCAGTCTACTGAGTGTCTTTGCGTTAAGAGACGACGGCTGTCTGATGCACGTCGTCAGTCTACTGAGTGTCTTTGCGTTAAAAGACGACGGCTGTCTGATGCACGTCGTCAGTCTACTGAGTGTCTTTGTGTTAAGAGACCACGGCTGTCTGATCCACGTCGTCAGTCTACTGAGTGTCTTTGCGTTAAGAGACGACAGCTGTCTGATGCACGTCGTCAGTCTACTGAGTGTCTTTGCGTTAAGAGACGACGGCTGTCTGATGCACGTCGTCAGTCTACTGAGTGTCTTTGCGTTAAAAGACGACGGCTGTCTGATGCACGTCGTCAGTCTACTGAGTGTCTTTGTGTTAAGAGACCACGGCTGTCTGATCCACGTCGTCAGTCTACTGAGTGTCTTTGCGTTAAGAGACGACAGCTGTCTGATGCACGTCGTCAGTCTACTGAGTGTCTTTGCGTTAAGAGACGACGGCTGTCTGATGCACGTCGTTGGTCTACTGAGTGTCTTTGCGTTAAAAGACGACGGCTGTCTGATGCACGTCGTCAGTCTACTGAGTGTCTTTGCGTTAAAAGACAACGGCTGTCTGATGCACGTCGTTGGTCTACTGAGTGTCTTTGCGTTAAGAGACCACGGCTGTCTGATGCACGTCGTCAGTCTACTGAGTGTCTTTGCGTTAAAAGACGACGGCTGTCTGATGCACGTCGTTGGTCTACTGAGTGTCTTTGCGTTAAGAGACCACGGCTGTCTGATGCACGTCGTCAGTCTACTGAGTGTCTTTGCGTTAAAAGACGACGGCTGTCTGATGCACGTCGTTGGTCTACTGAGTGTCTTTGCGTTAAGAGACCACGGCTGTCTGATGCACGTCGTCAGTCTACTGAGTGTCTTTGCGTTAAAAGACGACGGCTGTCTGATGCACGTCGTTGGTCTACTGAGTGTCTTTGCGTTAAGAGACCACGGCTGTCTGATGCACGTCGTCAGTCTACTGAGTGTCTTTGCGTTAAAAGACAACGGCTGTCTGATGCACGTCGTTGGTCTACTGAGTGTCTTTGCGTTAAGAGACCACGGCTGTCTGATGCACGTCGTCAGTCTACTGAGTGTCTTTGCGTTAAAAGACGACGGCTGTCTGATGCACGTCGTTGGTCTACTGAGTGTCTTTGCGTTAAGAGACCACGGCTGTCTGATGCACGTCGTCAGTCTACTGAGTGTCTTTGCGTTAAAAGACAACGGCTGTCTGATGCACGTCGTTGGTCTACTGAGTGTCTTTGCGTTAAGAGACGATAGCTGTCTGATGCACGTCATCAGTCTACTGAGTGTCTTTGCGTTAAGAGACCACGGCTGTCTGATGCACGTCGTCAGTCTACTGAGTGTCTTTGCGTTAAGAGACCACGGCTGTCTGATGCACGTCGTCAGTCTACTGAGTGTCTTTGCGTTAAGAGACCACGGCTGTCTGATGCACGTCGTCAGTCTACTGAGTGTCTTTGCGTTAAAAGACGACGGCTGTCTGATGCACGTCGTCAGTCTACTGAGTGTCTTTGCGTTAAAAGACGACGGCTGTCTGATGCACGTCGTTGGTCTACTGAGTGTCTTTGCGTTAAGAGACCACGGCTGTCTGATGCACGTCGTTGGTCTACTGAGTGTCTTTGCGTTAAGAGACGATAGCTGTCTGATGCACGTCATCAGTCTACTGAGTGTCTTTGCGTTAAGAGACCACGGCTGTCTGATGCACGTCGTCAGTCTACTGAGTGTCTTTGCGTTAAGAGACCACGGCTGTCTGATGCACGTCGTTGGTCTACTGAGTGTCTTTGCGTTAAGAGACGATAGCTGTCTGATGCACGTCATCAGTCTACTGAGTGTCTTTGCGTTAAAAGACAACGGCTGTCTGATGCACGTCGTCAGTCTACTGAGTGTCTTTGCGTTAAAAGACGACGGCTGTCTGATGCACGTCGTCAGTCTACTGAGTGTCTTTGCGTTAAGAGACCACGGCTGTCTGATGCACGTCGTTGGTCTACTGAGTGTCTTTGCGTTAAGAGACGATAGCTGTCTGATGCACGTCATCAGTCTACTGAGTGTCTTTGCGTTAAGAGACCACGGCTGTCTGATGCACGTCGTCAGTCTACTGAGTGTCTTTGCGTTAAGAGACCACGGCTGTCTGATGCACGTCGTTGGTCTACTGAGTGTCTTTGCGTTAAGAGACGATAGCTGTCTGATGCACGTCATCAGTCTACTGAGTGTCTTTGCGTTAAGAGACCACGGCTGTCTGATGCACGTCGTCAGTCTACTGAGTGTCTTTGCGTTAAGAGACCACGGCTGTCTGATGCACGTCGTCAGTCTACTGAGTGTCTTTGCGTTAAAAGACGACGGCTGTCTGATGCACGTCGTTGGTCTACTGAGTGTCTTTGCGTTAAGAGACCACGGCTGTCTGATGCACGTCGTCAGTCTACTGAGTGTCTTTGCGTTAAAAGACAACGGCTGTCTGATGCACGTCGTTGGTCTACTGAGTGTCTTTGCGTTAAGAGACCACGGCTGTCTGATGCACGTCGTCAGTCTACTGAGTGTCTTTGCGTTAAAAGACGACGGCTGTCTGATGCACGTCGTCAGTCTACTGAGTGTCTTTGCGTTAAAAGACAACGGCTGTCTGATGCACGTCGTCAGTCTACTGAGTGTCTTTGCGTTAAAAGACAACGGCTGTCTGATGCACGTCGTCAGTCTACTGAGTGTCTTTGCGTTAAGAGACCACGGCTGTCTGATGCACGTCGTTGGTCTACTGAGTGTCTTTGCGTTAAGAGACGATAGCTGTCTGATGCACGTCATCAGTCTACTGAGTGTCTTTGCGTTAAGAGACCACGGCTGTCTGATGCACGTCGTCAGTCTACTGAGTGTCTTTGCGTTAAGAGACCACGGCTGTCTGATGCACGTCGTCAGTCTACTGAGTGTCTTTGCGTTAAAAGACGACGGCTGTCTGATGCACGTCGTTGGTCTACTGAGTGTCTTTGCGTTAAGAGACCACGGCTGTCTGATGCACGTCGTCAGTCTACTGAGTGTCTTTGCGTTAAAAGACAACGGCTGTCTGATGCACGTCGTTGGTCTACTGAGTGTCTTTGCGTTAAGAGACCACGGCTGTCTGATGCACGTCGTCAGTCTACTGAGTGTCTTTGCGTTAAAAGACGACGGCTGTCTGATGCACGTCGTCAGTCTACTGAGTGTCTTTGCGTTAAAAGACAACGGCTGTCTGATGCACGTCGTCAGTCTACTGAGTGTCTTTGCGTTAAAAGACAACGGCTGTCTGATGCACGTCGTTGGTCTACTGAGTGTCTTTGCGTTAAGAGACCACGGCTGTCTGATGCACGTCGTCAGTCTACTGAGTGTCTTTGCGTTAAAAGACAACGGCTGTCTGATGCGCGTCGTCAGTCTACTGAGTGTCTTTGCGTTAAAAGACGACGGCTGTCTGATGCACGTCGTTGGTCTACTGAGTGTCTTTGCGTTAAGAGACCACGGCTGTCTGATGCACGTCGTCAGTCTACTGAGTGTCTTTGCGTTAAAAGACAACGGCTGTCTGATGCACGTCGTTGGTCTACTGAGTGTCTTTGCGTTAAGAGACCACGGCTGTCTGATGCACGTCGTCAGTCTACTGAGTGTCTTTGCGTTAAGAGACCACGGCTGTCTGATGCACGTCGTCAGTCTACTGAGTGTCTTTGCGTTAAGAGACCACGGCTGTCTGATGCACGTCGTCAGTCTACTGAGTGTCTTTGCGTTAAAAGACGACGGCTGTCTGATGCACGTCGTCAGTCTACTGAGTGTCTTTGCGTTAAAAGACGACGGCTGTCTGATGCACGTCGTCAGTCTACTGAGTGTCTTTGCGTTAAGAGACGACGGCTGTCTGATGCACGTCGTTGGTCTACTGAGTGTCTTTGCGTTTAAAGACGACGGCTGTCTGATGCACGTCGTTGGTCTACTGAGTGTCTTGGCGTTAAAAGACGACGGCTGTCTGATGCACATCGTCTGTCTCCTGTGTGTCTCTGCCTTTAAAAACGATGAGTCTTTCGTTGATGTGTCTCTCTTGTACGACGTGACCTTGACGTGACCTTGGGTCAAGGACAAACCTTGAGTCTCTCGTGGATGTGTCTCTCTTGTACGACGTGACCTTCATGTGACCTTGAGTCAAGGTCAAACCTTGAGTCTCTCGTTGAAGTGTCTCTCTTGTACGACGTGACCTTCACATGACCTTGGGTCAAGGTCAAACCTTGAGTCTCTCGTTGAAGTGTCTCTCTTGTACGACGTGACCTTGACGTGACCTTGGGTCAAGGACAAACCTTGAGTCTCTCGTTGATGTGTCTCTCTTGTACGACGTGACCTTCATGTGACCTTGAGGCAAGGTCAAACTTTGAGTCTCTCGTTCATGTGTCTCTCTTGTACGACGTGACCTTCACGTGACCTTTGGTAAAGGTCAAACCTTGAGTCTCTTGTGGATGTGTCTCTCTTGTACGACGTGACCTTCACGTGACCTTGGGTCAAGGACAAACCTTGAGTCTCTCGTTGATGTATCTCTCTTGTACGACGTGACCTTCATGTGACCTTGAGTCAAGGTCAAACCTTGAGTCTCTCGTTGATGTGTCTCTCTTGTACGACGTGCCCTTCACGTGACCTTTGGTCAAGGTCAAACCTTGAGTCTCTCGTGAATGTGTCTCTCTTGTACGACGCGACCTTGAGTCAAGGGTAAACCTTGAGTCTCTCGTTGAAGTGTCTCTCTTGTACGACGTGACCTTCACGTGACCTTGGGTCAAGGACAAACCTTGAGTCTCTCGTTGAAGTGTCTCTCTTGTACAGGTCTCTCAAGGTTTGACGTCGTACAAGAGAGACACATCTACGAGAGACACAAGGTTTGTCCTTGACCCAAGGTCACGTGAAGGTCACGTCGTACAAGAGAGACACATCAACGACAGACTCAAGGTTTGACCTTGACTCAAGGTCACGTGAAGGTCACGTCGTACAAGAGAGACACATCAACGAGAGACTCAAGGTTTGACCTTGACTCAAAGGTCACGTGAAGGTCACGTCGTACAAGAGAGACACATCAACGAGAGACTCAAGGTTTGACCTTGACTCAAGGTCACGTCGTACAGGAGAAACACATCCACGAGAGACTCAAGGTTTGACCTTGACTCAAAGGTCACGTGAAGGTCACGTCGTACAAGAGAGACACATCAACAAGAGACTCAAGGTTTGACCTTGACTCAAGGTCACGTGAAGGTCACGTCGTACAGGAGAAACACATCAACGAGAGACTCAAGGTTTGACCTTGACTCAAGGTCACGTGAAGGTCACGTCGTACAGGAGAAACACATCCACGAGAGACACAAGGTTTGTCCTTGACCCAAGGTCACGTGAAGGTCACGTCGTACAAGAGAGACACATCAATGAGAGACTCAAGGTTTGGTCTTGAATCAAGGTCACGTGAAGGTCACGTCGTACAGGAGAAACACATCCACGAGAGACTCAAGGTTTGTCCTTGACCCAAGGTCACGTGAAGGTCACGTCGTACAAGAGAGACACATCAACGAGAGACTCAAGGTTTGACCTTGACTCAAGGTCACGTGAAGGTCACGTCGTACAGGAGAAACACATCCACGAGAGACACAAGGTTTGTCCTTGACCCAAGGTCACGTGAAGGTCACGTCGTACAAGAGAGACACATCAATGAGAGACTCAAGGTTTGGTCTTGAATCAAGGTCACGTGAAGGTCACGTCGTACAGGAGAAACACATCTACGAGAGACACAAGGTTTGTCCTTGACCCAAGGTCACGTGAAGGTCACGTCGTACAAGAGAGACACATCAATGAGAGACTCAAGGTTTGGCCTTGAATCAAGGTCACGTGAAGGTCACGTCGTACAGGAGAAACACATCCACGAGAGACACAAGGTTTGTCCTTGACCCAAGGTCACGTGAAGGTCACGTCGTACAAGAGAGACACATCAATGAGAGACTCAAGGTTTGGCCTTGAATCAAGGTCACGTGAAGGTCACGTCGTACAGGAGAAACACATCCACGAGAGACACAAGGTTTGTCCTTGACCCAAGGTCACGTGAAGGTCACGTCGTACAAGAGAGACACATCAATGAGAGACTCAAGGTTTGGCCTTGAATCAAGGTCACGTGAAGGTCACGTCGTACAGGAGAAACACATCCACGAGAGACTCAAGGTTTGTCCTTGACCCAAGGTCACGTGAAGGTCACGTCGTACAAGAGAGACACATCAATGAGAGACTCAAGGTTTGGCCTTGAATCAAGGTCACGTGAAGGTCACGTCGTACAGGAGAAACACATCCACGAGAGACACAAGGTTTGTCCTTGACCCAAGGTCACGTGAAGGTCACGTCGTACAAGAGAGACACATCAATGAGAGACTCAAGGTTTGGCCTTGAATCAAGGTCACGTGAAGGTCACGTCGTACAGGAGAAACACATCCACGAGAGACACAAGGTTTGTCCTTGACCCAAGGTCACGTGAAGGTCACGTCGTACAAGAGAGACACATCAATGAGAGACTCAAGGTTTGGCCTTGAATCAAGGTCACGTGAAGGTCACGTCGTACAGGAGAAACACATCCACGAGAGACACAAGGTTTGTCCTTGACCCAAGGTCACGTGAAGGTCACGTCGTACAAGAGAGACACATCAATGAGAGACTCAAGGTTTGGCCTTGAATCAAGGTCACGTGAAGGTCACGTCGTACAGGAGAAACACATCCACGAGAGACTCAAGGTTTGTCCTTGACCCAAGGTCACGTGAAGGTCACGTCGTACAAGAGAGACACATCAATGAGAGACTCAAGGTTTGGCCTTGAATCAAGGTCACGTGAAGGTCACGTCGTACAGGAGAAACACATCCACGAGAGACTCAAGGTTTGTCCTTGACCCAAGGTCACGTCGTACAAGAGAGACACATCAACGAAAGACTCATCGTTTTTAAAGGCAGAGACACACAGTAGACTGACGATGTGCATCAGACAACCATCGTTGTTTTTCACAGAGACACACAGCAGACTGCTGTGTTGCATCAGACAACCATCGTTGTTTTTCACAGAGACACACAGTAGACTGCTGTTGTGCATCAGACAGCTTTTGTTTAAGGACAGAAGGATTAAGGCCCTAACGGAAAAATGAAAAAGAAATAAAACAATAAAAATAGTGTAAAAACAATTTTAATTACATGAAAAGGTGTGTAGGAACTTACATTTTTTATATAATAAAATATACATAGTTTAATAGTGCCGGAAAATCTCCTGGCTATCTCTCTCCATTTCTTCTTGGTTGCTTCCCGTGTGACTGTAAGGTAGTCTGGAATGGAATAATTTGGAAAGAACCAAAGATTAATTAAAATGTAACAATTTATTTAACTTTAGAACAATTAGAAACATGATTTACTGTCAACAGATGAAATAATACATTTTTTTGTGGGACGGATTGCTGCAATCAAAGTCGAAAAAAGGAAAAACTAAAAAAATCATAACTGACTGCATCGTACAAACATCTTAAGCTTTTCACAACTCAATGACCTTAAACATCGGTGGCGCCATCTGTTGACAGAAGACGACACCGATTGACAGATGACATTACCTAAACCCATTCTAACCTCACAAAGTTTGTTTATATGTATAAAGTTTTATTTACTAGAAAAATGCTTTAAAAGGGGCATTTTGGGGATAAAAAACATGTCGGGGTCGTCGGACGTCAATCTAAAGCAAAACATTAGGAAATTCGAGTATCCGCAATGCGCCCAAGAAGCTCTGAAAAAAATCGGTCAGTTGGCCCCAAAAGGGCTTCGAGGACAATTAAAATTGCATTCACAATAATAAAACACGTGTTCTTTTGATATATTTTACGTTTTTATGAATTATTTATTTATATACCTTTTAGCTGAACTGTTATGTGGAAGAGTTCCCAGCATCAAAAGTATGGACCTGGCTTTGGACCTGATGGCGGAATTCGTGTTTTACGAGGTGGATCGCAGAGGCAACAAACGCACCCAACCCTTAAGTAACCTGACAGAGCTCAAACTACTCACCATTCTCTTCGAATTCCTCAACAACATCCCCAATGAAACCTCTAGAAACACCCTCTTTTTAAACCTTTTCAGCCCTATCACTGCTAACCTGAGACTAGGGCTACTAAGCAAACTGGTGTCATTGGCTGTTGGAATCCCCAGCTCGGCCATTTTAGCTTCGGCCAGTGCCTGGATGCAACAGCTGGGCAACACCTCTTCGGCCAGCTGTAAACTTGCCGAGGCACTAGTGTTCGACTATGTCCACTTAGCCCCAGACCCTAAAGAGACTTTGTTGGGTCTACCCACCATCGCCCCAGAGTTTACTGCCAATTTTTTAACTGCCATGGCCGAGAATTATTATGTAAGGAAGGAGAAGATTTTTCCGCCACAGGTACTTTTAAAGTGTGTTACCGAGTGGGTAAGTTTAACAGCATTCTATCCCAAAAAAAAAGCAAACCTACAATTATTTTAGCTAACAACCAACGTGGGGCTCTGTATGTCCGCCCAAACGCGCCCTCCTGTGCTTCCCCCGGGCGCTATAGCCATGGAGGCCACCACACCCTTCGCCGGCCTACTGCGATGGTGCGTCCTCGCCCCCATCCACCGTCAAACCCAAGAAATCTACTCGGAACTGTACTTGGCCCTTCTGAACAGCATCGCGGACATTCCAGGGGCGGATCCCCCACGAGCGATCAACGTGCAGCACCTCACGGCCCTCGTTCACCCCCTGCTGCTCCATTTGGAGGCGGTGCGGGGTGGTGAGGAGGCGGGTTTAAATGAGGTTTTGCCGGAGGAGGTGCTGCAGTTGGCTCTGGACAGGTTGGGGCAGGCGGTGCAGGTTTCGATCAGTGTTAACGCGGTCTACGGACACTTGGATGAACTGTTTAGTGCCTTAAGTCGATTGCCCGGGAATAAATTGTTGGGGATTGTTATTAGTAAGTACAAGGAGGGCAAGGGGGCGCCAGCTGTTTCGATTATTATTGATTAGGTTATGTTAACTGTTATTTTTTTTTTTAAATAAAGTTTGTTGATCACAATCTGCTTTTTCCTCCCTTAAAAGTCCCCCACTTTAATTCAGCGTAATTCAAAAATTATTTCAGGGATTTTTCTGGGATGTTTATTAGTAGTTAACCCAATTTATAAGGAACCATTCCATAAACAAAGAATTCTTGTAGCTCGAGTACTTTCCAAGCTAAACTCAGGTTTACCAGGGCAACATTGAGGCAAGACGAAATTGAGAATTGAATTTTACCTTAAAGGACACTTTCGAGGGCAGCTCAAAAACCTTTTAAGGGATTTTAATAACTTATCAAGAGGGATCGATTTAACATACAAAGCATCCTTTTGCCCCGAAAACTCCTTGAGTCATAGGCAAATAAACTTTACTCATTAATTAATAAAATAAATATAAACAAAACAACCATAGCACCATTTATTTATTCACTTATAAATTAATAAAAACTCACCTTGATCACTCCCTCACCAAAATAATGGGTAAATTATTGGTAATTAAATGGTTATCGTCAAAAACCACCACAATATTCACCTCAAACTCTAAAACAAAAAAGACACCAAAATGAGACCTAAAGTGCCTTAAAAATCCCCTTTGTCACTCACCGATCTTAAAGTTGGTAGTCATCAATGTGGGGCAAGTAAACAGCCTCGGAAACACCATATAAATTGGTATGGGAACATTGTGCGGTATGTCCCCGTCACCAATTTGAAGGTTCTGAATCTCTGTGGCTACAAAGCAATACTTTAACCAAATTTCATAAATACCCCCCAAAAACATTGACCTACCTTCTCGAGCGTACCCCTCAGCACACCCACAAGTCTCGATCCTCACCAATTGCAGCTCAATACTCCTCACGGGGGCCACACACTTGACTAGAGTCAAGGAGCCCTTGAAGGGCTTAGTGATGTTGCAACAGACTGTCTCAATGTGGCCCCTCATTAAGAAATCTGGGGCTCCACTTTTTCCTGATGACAATTTAGAGGGGCTCAATTCAAATTGTACACTTTTACGGTTATCGGTGAGGGGCAGTTGAGGGCAATTGGGGGCCCCCGGTTTGTATTGGACAAGGAACTGGATGCATTTCTGCAAGTCTTTTGATAGAAAGGAGCGTTTGATGTCGCACCTCATGGAGTAGCTGATGTTTATGTAGACCCCATGGTAGGTTTCATATAGAACCCGGTTGGGTTTCGCCTTCAGGGGGATTTGAAATGGGATCTCAGTGGTGCCCGAGGGAAGCCTCCCAGGACCACTGACGTCACATGTTATGCTTAACAGTTGTATGGGCTTAAAGAGGATCCATAAATGTAATGTTATGACGGAAATTGATTGAGTGACAGTACCTTAATGGAGTTGTAAAATGCCTCTATGATTCCCACGTTCTTTGAGCTGATTTGCAAATTTACGCTGCCCTCGACTGTGAGGGTGATGCCGTCATGTTTAAAGTCTGAATTTGAGGAGATCACCAGGACGCCAGCGATTACTTCCTGCAAAGGCAGAGTGGTTAACTACAAGGGAGGAATTTATGTTAAAAACTTACCCCTTTGCTGTATATTTTATCGGCACGTTTCAGTCTTATGTCAAAGTTTATTGACATGGCGTTTATGCACTTAATTACACAATATTAACTGAAATTAATCATAATTTATTGAATTTTGCCTTGGATATTTAATAACAATAACATAAACATATGGGAGTGACATTAATGACAGGTGACACCTGCATCTCCCGGAAGTTGACGAGGGCCTTTGCCACGTAGCAACCAAACTGAATCTGGAGGGTCACAGTGGTGATTAATCCAAATTATATAGTATAGGCCGTATTAAAACTAGTGACAAAATTGTGTATGAATTAATGATAAGATTTACTGGAACAGTGGCCCTTGCTGTGTAGCAACCAAAGACATAAGTCAAACTACCGATTTTGGTCTTTGCTACGTAGCAACTCATTTGGGGGGGCGTGGTCCGTTGTGGCGGCAAATTTGAATTGCAAAACCGCGGGAAATTCAAGTTAAAAAGCCAATTCAACCAATTTCTAACTCCATACTCCCCTATACCATAACCAATTAAAATAGCAAATGAACCAATATTTATTAAATAATTATCATGTACAAACTAATAAACAAACTCGTTCAAATAATCAAACTAACTTACGCCAATAAACTAAATTCAATTGTACAGTTTGCAATAAACAACGCAGTCACCGCTTTAATTATAATGATTATAATAATTAAACTACGAATTTTACACAATCGAACGGGTCCGGAAACATAAAACTTCACTCTTGTATCTCCCCCTCTTGCTGTGGGGACGTTTTCACGAAGCACGATCTCGCTACGGATTCGAACAACCTAAAAAGACGAAAAAAATCATTAATATGCGATAATTTAATGACTACGTTTACATTAAAAAGTGCAAAAAGGCTCGATGAATCTTTTAAGACTAAAATCAAAAGAATCGGAGCAGTAGAAGCAACGTTACGGACCAAGTCACCTACGACGGCGGCCAGATTTGCCACAAGGCGACTTACAAAACTTTGAATAAAAAAACCCTCTGATAAAAGGATTTTCTTGATTTTTCTTGTAAAACGTTAAGAATAGTTTAATAATAATAATAATAATAATAATAATAATAATAATAAGCCTTTATTTCCAACAGGCAACTTGCCCAATAACAGGAAACAGTTGCAAAACAATGAAAAATATACTAAGTTATTCTGGTGCTAAAATTAATAAAATAAACAGTTATCATTTTAGTATTAATTCTATTTTTGATATCAATAATTTTCAACCCTCATGATGAAACTCAAATTATTAATCATAATATTAATTTTTTTTATTGTTTTGATTTCACTAATGTCAGTCATATCCTAGCCAATAAGATCCCAGCTCATTCTCCTATATCCCTACTAAAACCATTTCTGGCGCGAAAATCTTTGACCTCTGGGAGTCTTGAAGAACAAGCCTTTGAAGAAGGTTGTTTCTTGGTATTTTTGCCGATTTTACTCCAATGAAATGTTGAAAACTCACCTTTTGGGTATTTTAGTTTGTGGATACTAAATGCCATACTGCAATAGTGCAGGATTATAAGTGGTGCAGTTAAATCCCAACTTTTTCAAGGTTCTTTGTTTAAGTGTCAAGTTTTGTGTTCCCGAGAAAAGGCCAATTCCATTGGTAAGTCCTAATATTTTCATTTGGCATCTTGGTTTATGATAATCTACATATTACACATGTAATTTTATATAAGTAGACTCAAGCATACCGTTAAGTTTAACCATCAATGCTTATATCTACTTACTCTATTGGCGATTCCTCAATCTGGGTATTCTTCCACTTTCAGGCTTTTTTTTTATCCCCCAATATGGTCTTTATCCACTATTATAAGAGGTAGAAATCTCCACTCATCTACTTCAATAACGTCCACAACATCTACATTGACATTCACTCTTAAACCGATCCACCCAGGTCCCCCATCGCAATCATGCAGCCCTTTTGGAGTCAGGTTTGATCAATGTTTGTGACGTATAGTGAACCATGCAGTCAGTAAAACAACCTAACCAGTAAACCAAAGTCCTATCAACATTCATTAGCTTTACTGTAGTATATTAGACTAACCTCAAAATTACATTGTTATCACTCTCATTATTAGATTTTACTACCGCACCGTTGTTTTGAATAGTTTCATAATAACTAGGTGCATATTAGTTATTTTATTGAAATAGACCGTATAGATCTTGTAAACTGGATAAATAGGCCTATTTCGAAAGTACTCACGCGAACTTTTAGCCCCAAACAACATAATATGAGATTTTAGTCTTGATATAGACACTATATTTAGGAAGGGCAACATAACTTGTTTTTAAAATAATAAGTTTGATTATTAACTTTTCTTTTAATATAGATTCACTTAAAACTGTCTGTTCTTCCTTGTGAGATTTTCTTTCAGGTTTATAGGTATAGTGCTTTTAGTAATTTCCTGTTTTCTTGGTCATCGGCATTTTCTTATCCATCTGGGATAAAACAGGTGGCGCTTATATTTGATATGAACTCTTGTTGAATCCACGCCACTCTACCAAAGTGGTTAGTGCTAGTCGGCTTCCCTTTGAGAAGATCCCCTGAGCCGTCTCTATAGTCTATAGTAAGTCTCCCTTCTTCCATTGGTTCCCTTGTACCCATTTTCTAACCCGCACTTCCCATACCTTTACTCTCCTTTTTCTTTCCCGTTATTACCCATCTGTCCATTCAAATTTCATTTAATCCAAGTATAATTGAAGCAATATTAAAGTAATAAATTGTTATTGATTAATTATAATTATTAATTTTTTTTATTTAACATCTTAATGTAGATTCCAAAGTAAAACTCTGAGAACTTCTAATTATGAACCCAAGCCTTCTCAGGGCTGACTTGACTACGTTGTTGAAGTGTGGAACGAATGTAAATTCAGAGTTTCAAAGGTTATACCAAGATCAGTAATTTGCTCTAATCTACTCAAAATAGTATCATTAATAAAGTAATTAAAATTTAAGGGTGTTTTTGATCTAGAGTAACTGACCACACTACATTTAGCCGCATTCAAGCCTAACCTGTTAACAGCGCACCATACCTCCAATGTATTTAGACAGAAAAACACAATCCTCCAAACCATATACATTTAAATATAGCTTCAAATCATCGGCAAAAGCCAGCCTATGACAAGTGAGTGACTCAATCAAGTCATTTATAAAAAAACTAAACAGGAGCGGACCCAGGTTCGAGCCCTGTGGCACACCCGACGCGACGTTACGTTAAAAAGTTTCGATTTAAAGCCCTCATATTGAGATCTACCAATCAAGTAGGAATGAAATAAATTCAATAATCTCCCTGAAAAACCATACTGAGTTAATTTATGCAGCAAAATATAGTGATCTATCCGATGAAAGGCTTTTTGGAAGTCGGTATAAATAACATCGACTTGAGTATTAACATCAAGTGATTCACAGATGTGGCTAGACAGACAGAACAAGTTAGTAACACAAGATCGCCCGCTAAAAAATCCATGCTAGTCTACAGAGATATGACTTCTTTTGCGTGACTAAATAGCGACCGATTCAGGATAATTTCGAAAATTTTTGAGAAGTTACAGAGTAATGAGATTGGCCTGTAGTTCACAATTTGATCAGAGTCCTCAACTTCAAAAATAGGTATTATTTTAGCAGTCTTCCAAATTTCAGGAATTTGTTCTGTTGACAGTATTAAGTTGAAAATGTAGGTCAACGGATCAGCCAGGACACCAATGCAATCTTTAACCAAGAAACTAGGTACACCGTCTACACCAGACGTTAACTTATTTTTGAGTTTTTTACTAGACAAAATAATTTGGGAAGCATCAACGTTGGAAATGTCAAAGCGGGACACATTATCAGACGTCGACGAATGGTTAATGAAATTTGATTGTATAAATGCCTCACCAAAGAACAGTGCAAAAGCATCAACTATGTCTTGTGGGTCTTTAATTACCACGTCATCGGGTAGCCTCCTGGTGCCAGCCTTCTTAGAACCAATAAAATTCCAAAAGCTAGATGAGTCCAAAGAAATATTCCTTTCGGTGTTTGATATATAAAACTTATATTCATTGCGTATTTGTAGTTTGATAAGGCGTCTAAGAGAATGGAATTTATTTTGAAAGAATGGAGCATTGTACATTTTAAAGTCCTTGAAAGCCTTTTCTTTCCTATAAATGTTCTTAATCAATTCTCGAGAATAATAATTTGGAAATCTTCTTTTACGTTGCTGCTTAAGAGGAATGTGTGCGTCAAATATGCCATTCAATATATCATATAGGGCTCCACATGTATCATTAACGTTAGAGGATTAATACACAGTAGACCAGTCAGTTTCAACGATCAAGTCATAAAGGAGATGGAAGTTTAGTTTTTTATTAAGCTGAAAATTATGGACACGTTGGCCTGAGACAGTAAAATCATATTCCAGTGCAGGGTGATGCAAATCCTCCAAGACAAAAGGGACGTCACTACGCGAAACAGTACAGGTGAAGTTAGATAAAACAAGATCCAATAGTCTGTTATTATAGTTTAGGATGTGATTACACTGAACAAGATTAAAAGTGTTAGCCAAACTGACTTTTGACTAACATGATTACCAAGTTACACAAACCTGACAGGATTGCTGAAAACTAAGTTATAAAATCTTGGATAAAAAATGTCCTAATGACAGTAATGACCGGATTTCTTTAATTTTTTTAAATGTAATTTAGGGTTCAATGCATCTTTTAAAACAAGAATCAAAACAATCATTGGACTAAAAGCCAAGTTACGGAGAAAGTTACTCAAGATCGCAAAATTGCTACTAAGTACTTGACAAACACAATTGTTAATAAAAAATCTTCAGAGAAAGGAACTTTTCTGGGATTATCACTACAACCTAAAGACCGGTTTAATGCATCTTTTAAAATAAAAATCAAGAGAATCCGAGCAGTAGAAGCAAAGTTATGGACCGGGTTACCCAAGACTCCAGAATTGCCACTAAATAGCTAGACCTGATTTAGAAAATCTTAAATAAAAAATCTTCTAAAGACCGGATTTCCCTCATTCCTTTTTCAAAACTTGATCAAGGGTTCAGCAGATCTTTTAAAACAAGAATCAAAACAATCTATGTAGTAGAAGCAGAGTTATGGGCCGAGTTACCCAAAAGTTCACAATTCTCTCTAATTGACCATATTTGACTTTACGAAATTCTGCAGAATCAATTTTCTTGATTTTTTTCTTAAAAAACGTAACGTATACTTTAGTGCACCTTTTAAAATGAAAATAATGAAAATCAGGGGATTAGAAACAAAGCTATGGGTTATATTAGTGAAGGCTACTAGTTGAAAACAAACAAAGCTGAACGGAACGTTTGCCTCAATATTACACTGAAAAAGTCACTGGAAAAGCAGTTTTGACCACAAAAACAGTGCAAACAGTTAGATTCGCTTACATCCCAGTAATTTCAATATTCTCTATAAATGACACACCCTCAAGAAAACTGTAATAAGACTTAATATTTGACAGATATTTAACATATGAAACGATGTAAAATATGAACAATTAACATTAATAATTATTGGTGGGCAATAAAACGTAAATAAGGGTTCAATGCATCTTTTAAAATAAAAATCAAAGCCATCGGAGCAGCACGAGTAAAGTTATGAACCAAGTTACCGAATATTTCAGATGTCCCTTAATTCAGATGTCCCTTAATGGCTGTCTTAGATGATTTCCAGTATTTTAAGTAAAAAATCTCTAAATTGCGCAACTTTGCTTTCATTTAACCGACGGCCCGGTAACTCTTACGGTTTCCGAGATTCCATGGTCACCTTCGAATTTGGGACACCCTGTCTGTACACCAACCATAACCTTAGAAGCACAAAAGACTTAAACGAAACGTTTGCTTCAATATTAATTCGAATAAGAAAAAACGTGTAATCAGTTGGATTTCCTTGATCTCCCCTTGACTAGGGCATTAAAAGGACCAAGCGAACCTACCCAAACAAAAACGAACCCTTCTCCATTCCCTATAAGCTAATAATACACTACTTAAAAAGCTGATTAATCGATCGATTAATGAATTAATTTAGACATACTTCTCGATCTCGGGGGCGCAATGGACGAACTGGTGCTGCCAGAACTTGTACGTCGGGTTCTTGATCAGCTCGATGAAGGTGATGAGCAGCCCCCAGGGGTGCGGACGGTTCACGATCAGTCTCTCGAGCAGAACCCGCGTGATCTGCTCCTGAATCACTTCCGTATTCGCTTCCGCAAAGAGGTAGAGGAACGTGCAGGAGAAATAGTGCGTGTGACTGTTGGGGTACCGAAGCTGATTGGCCATCGCGTTGAAGAACAGGTAGCGTCCCTCGGTGTCCAGGTCCACAGTCAGGTTCTGGAAGATGTCCATGTGGGCGCTGTGCGCTATCGTCGACATGCTCGGGGTGTGGCCCTGGAAGTAACGAAGGAATTTGTATTATTAAAGCAAAGTCTGCTAAGTTTATGCAATTTCTGCTAAGTTTAGAATTGAATCACTTATTTGAGAAACTCGATGATAAATCCACTATTTGCTTCATAACCATACAAATACCCGCACTTGCCGACGCGTTATTGAATTTTATGTTAAAATCCGTAAATATGTCCGGGTTTTCTTAGGTTTTTTAAACAAACTTAAACGCTTTGAACTTATCGCGATTTAGTAATAAACGAGGCAGATCGCAAAATTCTAACGCGAGGTATAAATTATAAAGGAATTCTGAGGTCTAGAAGCAAAGTTACGGAGCGAGTTACCCAAGACTCCAAAAATTTCTGCTAAGTGGTTAGACTTGGCTTTCAAAATCTTGAATAAAATTTGTTCTAGTGAACGGATTTTTCTGATTTTTTCTTTAAAACGTGATCAAAGGTTCGATGCATCTTTTAAAACAAGAATCAAATCAATCTGAGAATTAGAAGCAAAGTTATGGACCAAGTTGTCCCTTAGTGGCCATATTACACTTTCAAAATGTTGAATAAAAAACCTTCTCGTAAAGGGATTTTATTAATTTCTTCAGCAAAACGTGAAAAAAAGTTAAGTGCATCTTTTAGGGCCCAAACCAAAAGAATCTGAGCGGGAGAAGCAAAGTTATGAACCAAATTACCCAAGATTTCAGAATTGCTCCTACGTCGCTATATTAGAGTTCCAAAATGTCAAGTAACAACCTGTTCAGTAAAGAAATTTTATAATTTTTTTCAGTTAAATATAAACAAAAGCCTAATGCTTATTCTAAAACAAAAACAAGGAAAATCTGAGCAGTAGAAGCAAAGTTATGAAGCGAGTTAGCCAAGACCTCAAAAATTTCTGCTAAGTGGTTAGACCTGACTTTCAAAATCTTGAATAAAATTTGTTTTAGAGAACGGATTTTACTACTTTTTTCTTTAAAACGTGATGAAAGGTTCAATGCACCTTTTAAAACAAAAATCAAAATAATCTGAGAACAAGAAGCCAAGTTATAGTAGATTCCAGAATTGTCCTTTAGTGGCTATATTACACTTTCAAAATGTTGAATAAAAAAACCTTTTGGTAAAGAGATTTTATTAATTATTTCAACAAAACCTGAAAAAAAGTTAAGTGCATCTTTTAAGGCCAAAATCAAAAAAATCTGAACAGCAGAAGCAAAGTTATCCACAAGTATCAGATTTGCCACAAAGTGACTATGCTCGACTTACAAAATCTTGAATAAAAAATCTTCTACTGAATCAATTTCCCAGATTTTTTATTTAAAACGTGATTAAAGGTTCAATGCATCTTGTAAACCAAGAATCAAAATAATCTGAGGACTAGAAGCAAAGTTATGGATTAAGTTACTCAAGATTCCACAATTGTCCCTTAGTGGCTATATTACACTTTTAAAATATTCAATAAAAAAACCTTCTGGTAAAGGGATTTTATTAATTTTTTCAACAAAACCTGAAAAAAAGTTAAGTGCATCTTTTAAGGCCAAAATCAAAAAAATCTGAACAGCAGAAGCAAAGTTATCCACAAGTATCAGATTTGCCACAAAGTGACTATGCTCGACATACAAAATCTTGAATAAAAAATCTTCCACTGAATCAATTTCCTTAATTTTTGTTTAAAACGCGATCAAAGGTTCAATGCATTTTTTAAAACAAGAATCAAAATAATCTAAGGACTAGAAGTAAAGTTAGGGACCAAGTTATCCAAGTTTCCAGAATTGTCCTTTAGTGGCTAAATTTCACTTTCAAAATGTTGAATAAAAAACCTTCTGGTGAAGGGATTTTATTAACTTCTTCAACAAAACCTGAAAAAAAGTTAAGTGCATCTTTTAAGGCCAAAATCAAAAAAATCTGAACAGCAGAAGCAAAGTTATCCACAACTATCAGATTTGCCACAAAGTGACTATACTCGACTTACAAAGTCTTGAATAAAAAATCTTCTACTGAATAAATTTCCCTGATTTATTCTTTAAAACGTGATCAAAGGTTCAAAGCATCTTTTGAAACAAAAATCAAAACAATCTGGGCGGCAAAAGCAAAGCGACAGACCAAAACCCCAGAATTGCCACAAAGCCGTAGCTAAGCCTGATTTTCGAAATATTTATTAAAAAAAAAACCCTTTAATATAGGACCTTGTTAATTTCACGAGTAAAACATGAAGACAGGTCTAATGAATTATTTACAACAAAAATTAAGACAATCGGAGCAGTAAAAGCGAAGTTGAGGACCGAATTACGAAAAATCGATAGGATTGACGAAAACTGAGTTACAAAATCTTGGATTAAAAACCATCTAGTAAACGAATTTCTTTGATTTATCTTTTAAAACGTGATCAAAGGTTCAAAGCATCTTTTTAAACAAAAACCAAGAAAATCTGAGCAGCAGAGGCGAAGTTACGGCCAGGTTACCCAAGACCCTAAAAGGAATCTTAAAAATATTTAGAAGAGGCTTCCAGGCAGTAAAATTTTTGGAATTCACTCCTCGATAACTTTCATGTGCCTGAAACGGGCTTAAAAGTACCTAGAAAACTCTTAGAGACAGTTAAAGTGACTGAACAGGAATAGACTCTCAGATTAACTTTAAATACGTGGAGGAGCCTCAAGAATACTCAAGAGATACTTGTAGGCACAGAAAATCCTGAAATAGAGTCTCCGATAAGCCTTAAGTGCCCGAAAGAAGCTTAGGGACAAAATTATAACTCCCTTATAGGTAGTAAAAGTGACTCAACTTCCTCACTAAGTGACTATGCTCGACTTCCAAAATCTTGAATAAAAAATCTTCTAGTGAACGAATTTTCTTGATTTATCTTTTAAAACGTGATCAAAGGTTCAAAGCATCTTTTCAAACAAAAACCAAGAAAATCTGAGCAGCAGAGGCAAAGTTACGGCCAGGTTACCCAAGACCCTAAAAGGAACCTTAAAAATATTTAGAAGACTTCCAGGCAGTAAAATTCTTGGAATTCACTCCTCGATAACTTTCATGTGCCTGAAACAGGCTTAAAAGTACCTAGAAAACTCTTAGAGACAGTTAAAGTGACTGAACAGGAATAGACTCTCAGATTAACTAAATACGTGGAGGAGCCTCAAGAATACTCAAGAGATACTTGTAGGCACACAAAATCCTGAAATAGAGTCTCCGATAAGCCTTAAGTGCCCGAAAGAATCTTAGGGACAAAATTATAACTCCCTTATACGTAGTAAAAGTGACTCAACTTCCTCATTAAGTGACTTTGCTCGACTTCCAAAATCTTGAATAAAAAATCTTCTAGTGAACCGATTTTTCCTTTAGAACGTGATCAAAGGTTCAGTGCATCTTTTAAAACAAAAACGAAGACAGTTCAGATTGTCTTCGTTTTTGTTAGAATTCGGTAGAATCCAAGTTATAGACCAAGTAGATCAAGATTTCAGAATTTGCCCTAAGTATACTATATTAGACTTTGACTAAAATTTTAAATAATAAATTTTTTTTTAGTAAAAGGATTTTTATTAATTTCTTCAAGAAAACATAAAAAAAGGTTCAGTGCAACTTTTAAGACAAAAATCTGAACAACAGAGGCAAAGTTCTCCACAACTGTTAGATTTGCCAGAAGGGAGCTCACAAACTTTTGATTAAAAAACTTTGTGGCTGAACGATTTACTTCAGTTTTCTTGTAAAACATTAAGAATGTTTTAGACCATCTTTTAAAATAAAAATCAAGAAAATCTGACTGGAAGAACCAAAGTTATGACCAGGTAACCCAAGACTCCAAAAAATTGCCTTTAAGTGACAAAATCTTGAATAAAAAATACTCTGATTAGTGAATTTTCCTGATTTTTTCTTTAAAATGTGATCAAAGGTTCAATGCATCTTTTAAAACAAGAATCAAAATAATCTGAGCACTAGAAGCAAGATAATGGACCAAGTTACCCAAGATTTCAGAATTGCTCCTACATAGCTATATTAGAGTTCCAAAATGTCAAGTAACAGCCTGTTCAGTAAAGGGGTTTTATTATTTTTTTCAGTTAAATATAAACAAAAGCCTAATGCGTATTTTAAAACAAAAACGAGGAAAGCCTGAGCAGTAGAAGCAAAGTTATGAAGCGAGTTAGCCAAGACCCCAAAAATTTCTGCTAAGTAGTTACTTGACTTTCAAAATCTTGAATAAAATTTGTTCTAGTGAATGGATTTTCCTAATTTTTTCTTTAACACATGATTAAACGTTCAATGTATCTTGTAAAACAAGAGTCAAAATAATCTGAGTACTAGAAACAAAGTTATGGACCAAGTTACCCAATATTCTAGAATTGTCCCTTAGTGGCCATATTACACTTTCAAAATGTTGAATAAAAAACCTTCTGGTAAAGGGATTTTATTAATTTCTTCAACAAAACTTTAAAAAAAGTTAAGTGCATCTTTTAAGGCCAAAATCAAGAGAATCTGAGCAGGACAAGCAAAGTTATGAACCAAATTACCCACAATTTTAGAATTGTTCCTACGTAGTTATATTAGAGTTCCAAAATGTCAAGTAACAGCCTGTTCAGTAAAGCGAATTTATTTATTTTAGTGAAATATAAACAAAAACCTAATGCGTATTTTAAAACATGAAAATATGAGCAGTAGAAGCAAAGTTATGAAGTGAGTTACCTAAAACCCCAAAAATTTTTGCTAAGTGGTTAGACCTGACTTTCAAAATCTTGAATAAAATTTGTTCTAATGAACGAATTTTCCTAATTTTTTCTTTAAAACGTGACCAAAGGTTCAATGCATCTTTTAAAACAAGAATGAAAATAATCTGAGCACTAGAAGCAAAGTTATGGACCAAGTTACCCAAGATTCCAGAATTGTCCCTCAGTGGCTATACTACACTTTCAAAATATTGAATAAAAAACCTTCTCGTCAAGGGATTTTTTAAATTTTTTTAACAAAACCTGAAAAAAAGTTAAGTGCATCTTTTAAGGCCAAAGTCAAGAGAATCTGAGCAGGACAAGCAAAGTTATGAACCAAATTACCCAAGATTTCAGAATTGCTCCTACGTAGCTATATTAGAGTTCCAAAATGTCGAGTAAAAGCTTGTTTAGTAAAGCGGTTTTATTTTCTTTTTTCAGTGAAATATATTCAAAAGCCTAGCGCGTATTTTAAAACAAAAACGAGGAAAATCTGAGCAGTAGAAGCAAAGTTATGGTCAAAGTTATCCAAGATTTAAGAACTGTCCCTTAGTGGTTATACTTTCAAAATATTAAATAAAAAACCTTCTGGTAAAGGGATTTTATTAATTTCTTGAACAAAACCTGAAAAAAAGTTAAGTGCATCTTTTAAGGCCAAAATCAAAAAAATCTGAACAGCAGAAGCAAAGTTATCCACAACTATCAGATTTGCGACAAAGTGTCTATACTCGACTTACAAAGTCTTGAATAAAAAATCTTCTACTGAAAGAATTTCCCAGATTTTTTATTTAAAACGTGGTCAAACGTTCAATGCATTTTTTAAAACAAGAATCAAAATAATCTGAGCATCAGAAGCAAAATTATGGACCAAGTTACCCAAGACCCCAAAAATTTCTGCTAAGTGGTTAGACCTGACTTTCAAAATCTTGAATAAAATTCGTTCTAGTGAATGGATTTTCCTAATTTTTTCTTTAACACATGATCAAACGTTCAATGTATCTTGTAAAACAAGAGTCAAAATAATCTGACTACTAGAAACAAAGTTATGGACCAAGTCACCCAATATTCTAGAATTGTCCCTTAGTGGCCATATTACACTTTCAAAATGTTGAATAAAAAACCTTCTGGTAAAATTCCTTAATTTTATTAATTTCTTCAACAAAACCTGAAAAAAAGTTAAGTGCATCTTTTAAGGCCAAAATCAAAAAAATCTGAACAGCAGAAGCAAAGTTATCCACAAGTATCAGATTTGCCACAAAGTGATTATACTCGACTTACAAAATCTTGAATAAAAAGTCTTCCACTGTATCAATTTCCTTGATTTTTTCTTTAAAACGTGATTAAAGGTTCAACGCATCTTTTGAAACAAAAATCAAAACAATCTGGGCGGCAAAAGCAAAGCGACAGACCAAAACCCCAGAATTGCCACAAAGCCGTAGCTAAGCCTGATTTTCGAAATATTTATTAAAAAAAAAACCCTTTAATATAGGACCTTGTTAATTTCACGAGTAAAACATGAAGACAGGTCTAATGAATTATTTACAACAAAAATTAATACAATCGGAGCAGTAAAAGCGAAGTTGAGGAACGAATTACGAAAAATCGATAGGATTGACGAAAACTGAGTTACAAAATCTTGGATTAAAAACCATCTAGTAAACGAATTTTTTTGATTTATCTTTTAAAACGTGATCAAAGGTTCAAAGCATATTTTCAAACAAAAACCAAGAAAATCTGAGCAGCAGAGGCGAAGTTACGGCCAGGTTACCCAAGACCCTAAAAATATTTAGAAGAGGCTTCCAGGCAGTAAAATTTTTGGAATTCACTCCTCGATAACTTTCATGTGCCTGAAACGGGCTTAAAAGTTCCTAGAAAACTCTTACAGACAGTTAAAGTGACTGAACAGGAATAGACTCTCAGATTAACTAAATACGTGGAGGAGCCTCAAGAAAACTCAAGAGATACTTGTAGGCACACAAAATCCTGAAATAGAGTCTCCGATAAGCCTTAAGTGCCCGAAAGAATCTTAGGGACAAAATTATAACTCCCTTATACGTAGTAAAAGTGACTCAACTTCCTCATTAAGTGACTTTGCTCGACTTCCAAAATCTTGAATAAAAAATCTTCTAGTGAACCGATTTTTCCTTTAGAACGTGATCAAAGGTTCAGTGCATCTTTTAAAACAAAAACGAAGACAGTTCAGATTGTCTTCGTTTTTGTTAGAATTCGGTAGAATCCAAGTTATAGACCAAGTAGATCAAGATTTCAGAATTTGCCCTAAGTATACTATATTAGACTTTGACTAAAATTTTAAATAATAAATTTTTTTTTAGTAAAAGGATTTTTATTAATTTCTTCAAGAAAACATAAAAAAAGGTTCAGTGCAACTTTTAAGACAAAAATCTGAACAACAGAGGCAAAGTTCTCCACAACTGTTAGATTTGCCAGAAGGGAGCTCACAAACTTTTGATTAAAAAACTTTGTGGCTGAACGATTTACTTCAGTTTTCTTGTAAAACATTAAGAATGTTTTAGACCATCTTTTAAAATAAAAATCAAGAAAATCTGACTGGAAGAACCAAAGTTATGACCAGGTAACCCAAGACTCCAAAAAATTGCCTTTAAGTGACAAAATCTTGAATAAAAAATACTCTGATTAGTGAATTTTCCTGATTTTTTCTTTAAAATGTGATCAAAGGTTCAATGCATCTTTTAAAACAAGAATCAAAATAATCTGAGCACTAGAAGCAAGATAATGGACCAAGTTACCCAAGATTTCAGAATTGCTCCTACATAGCTATATTAGAGTTCCAAAATGTCAAGTAACAGCCTGTTCAGTAAAGGGGTTTTATTATTTTTTTCAGTTAAATATAAACAAAAGCCTAATGCGTATTTTAAAACAAAAACGAGGAAAGCCTGAGCAGTAGAAGCAAAGTTATGAAGCGAGTTAGCCAAGACCCCAAAAATTTCTGCTAAGTAGTTACTTGACTTTCAAAATCTTGAATAAAATTTGTTCTAGTGAATGGATTTTCCTAATTTTTTCTTTAACACATGATTAAACGTTCAATGCATCTTTTAAAGCAAGAATCAAAATAATCTGAGCACTAGAAGCAAAGTTATGGACCAAGTTACCCAAGATTCCAGAACTGTCCCTTAGTGGCCATATTACACTTTCAAAATGTTGAATAAAAAACCTTCTGGTAAAGGGATTTTATTAATTTCTTCAACAAAACGTGAAAAAAAGTTAAGTGCATCTTTTAAGGCCAAAATCAAAAGAATCTGAACAGCAGAAGCAAATTTATCCATAACTATCAGATTTGCCGCAAAGTGATTATACTCGACTTACAAAATCTTGAATAAAAAGTCTTCCACTGTATCAATTTCCTTGATTTTTTCTTTAAAACGTGATTAAAGGTTCAATGCATTTTTTAAAACAAGAATCAAAATAATCTGAGGACTAGAAGCAAAGTTATGGACCAAGTTACTCAAGATTCCACAATTGTCCCTTAGTGGCTATATTACACTTTTAAAATGTTGAATAAAAAAACCTTCTGGTAAAGGGATTTTATTAATTTCTTCAACAAAACGTGAAAAAAAGTTAAGTGCATCTTTTAAGGCCAAAATCAAAAAAAATCTGAACAGCAGAAGCAAAGTTATCCACAACTATCAGATTTGCCACAAAGTGACTATACTCGACATACAAAATCTTGAATAAAAAATCTTCCACTGAATCAATTTCCTTAATTTTTGTTTAAAACGCGATCAAAGGTTCAATGCATTTTTTAAAACAAGAATCAAAATAATCTGAGGACTAGAAGTAAAGTTAGGGACCAAGTTATCCAAGTTTCCAGAATTGTCCTTTAGTGGCTAAATTTCACTTTCAAAATGTTGAACAAAAAACCTTCTGGTGAAGGGATTTTATTAACTTCTTCAACAAAACCTGAAAAAAAGTTAAGTGCATCTTTTAAGGCCAAAATCAAAAGAATCTGAACAGCAGAAGCAAAGTTATCCCCAACTATCAGATTTGCCACAAAGTGACTATACTCGACATACAAAATCTTGAATAAAAAATCTTCCACTGAATCAATTTCCTTAATTTTTGTTTAAAACGCGATCAAAGGTTCAATGCATTTTTTAAAACAAGAATCAAAATAATCTGAGGACTAGAAGCAAAGTTAGGGACCATGTTATCCAAGTTTCCAGAATTGTCCTTTAGTGGCTAAATTTCACTTTTAAAATGTTGAATAAAAAACCTTCTGGTGAAGGGATTTTATTAACTTCTTCAACAAAACCTGAAAAAAAGTTAAGTGCATCTTTTAAGGCCAAAATCAAAAAAATCTGAACAGCAGAAGCAAAGTTATCCACAACTATCAGATTTGCCACAAAGTGACTATACTCGACTTACAAAGTCTTGAATAAAAAATCTTCCACTGAATCAATTTCCTTAATTTTTGTTTAAAACGCGATCAAAGGTTCAATGCATCTTGTAAAACAAGAATCAAAATAATCTGAGGACTAGAAGCAAAGTTATGGACCAAGTTACTCAAGATTCCACAATTGTCCCTTAGTGGCTATATTACACTTTTAAAATGTTGAATAAAAAAACCTTCTGGTAAAGGGATTTTATTAATTTCTTCAACAAAACGTGAAAAAAAGTTAAGTGCATCTTTTAAGGCCAAAATCAAAAAAAATCTGAACAGCAGAAGCAAAGTTATCCACAACTATCAGATTTGCCACAAAGTGACTATACTCGACATACAAAATCTTGAATAAAAAATCTTCCACTGAATCAATTTCCTTAATTTTTGTTTAAAACGCGATCAAAGGTTCAATGCATTTTTTAAAACAAGAATCAAAATAATCTGAGGACTAGAAGTAAAGTTAGGGACCAAGTTATCCAAGTTTCCAGAATTGTCCTTTAGTGGCTAAATTTCACTTTCAAAATGTTGAACAAAAAACCTTCTGGTGAAGGGATTTTATTAACTTCTTCAACAAAACCTGAAAAAAAGTTAAGTGCATCTTTTAAGGCCAAAATCAAAAAAATCTGAACAGCAGAAGCAAAGTTATCCACAACTATCAGATTTGCCACAAAGTGACTATACTCGACATACAAAATCTTGAATAAAAAATCTTCCACTGAATCAATTTCCTTAATTTTTGTTTAAAACGCGATCAAAGGTTCAATGCATTTTTTAAAACAAGAATCAAAATAATCTGAGGACTAGAAGTAAAGTTAGGGACCAAGTTATCCAAGTTTCCAGAATTGTCCTTTAGTGGCTAAATTTCACTTTCAAAATGTTGAACAAAAAACCTTCTGGTGAAGGGATTTTATTAACTTCTTCAACAAAACCTGAAAAAAAGTTAAGTGCATCTTTTAAGGCCAAAATCAAAAAAAATCTGAACAGCAGAAGCAAAGTTATCCACAACTATCAGATTTGCCACAAAGTGACTATACTCGACATACAAAATCTTGAATAAAAAATCTTCCACTGAATCAATTTCCTTAATTTTTGTTTAAAACGCGATCAAAGGTTCAATGCATTTTTTAAAACAAGAATCAAAATAATCTGAGGACTAGAAGTAAAGTTAGGGACCAAGTTATCCAAGTTTCCAGAATTGTCCTTTAGTGGCTAAATTTCACTTTCAAAATGTTGAACAAAAAACCTTCTGGTGAAGGGATTTTATTAACTTCTTCAACAAAACCTGAAAAAAAGTTAAGTGCATCTTTTAAGGCCAAAATCAAAAAAATCTGAACAGCAGAAGCAAAGTTATCCACAACTATCAGATTTGCCACAAAGTGACTATACTCGACTTACAAAGTCTTGAATAAAAAATCTTCTACTGAATAAATTTCCCTGATTTTTTCTTTAAAACGTGATTTAGAGTTCAGTGCATCTTTTAAAACAAGAATCAAAACAATCTGGGAACTAGAAGCAAAATTACCCCACTAGGAATCAAATCGAGTTTTTTCTTATGTTCTTCCAATTAATCCCTAATATCTCTAAATTACACCCAAATACCTTTAAGTTAATTATTTTTTTTTGTCTTATTCCAGAAAATTGAATGTCTTTAAATTGCTCTTAAGTTCTTTAGAACAGAGAATTTTTAAATTTTATTTCATTTATTTTGGTCAAAAAGTTTAGTAAGGTATCTGGGCCAAAAACAAATGCGTTAAGACCTATATGAATGAAATATTAAAAAAAAACTTGGACTGCACCGCACTTTGCACTTTTATTAGTTAAATTCATGACACGTATGTATGCCATCTTTTTGAAAATTGAATTTCAAAATCTGGGAGAAAACTTATGGCAAAAGCGATTTTAGTAAGAGTTTAATACTCCTTCTAACACAAAAATCAAGAAAACTTAATTAATAGTTCAGAACCATACTTCTGGGGAAAATGGGCCTATTGAACATATGTTAATTTCGCAATACAACTTTCAAATACTAATTTCGCCTCATTATTTTTTAATTTATCGAAAAAGTCCAATTTTCAATACACCTGAGGGAATCTCACGGACTTCTTTTAGGATGTCGACGGATTTATTGCAATTACTATTTGCATTTTATTTATTTGTCAAACCATAAATAGATTTTAGAAGGAAAAAAGGGGAAATGTTAAATAAATAAAATAAAAAATCTCACCTTATTCCTAATATGGGCGATGGCCAAAGTGCCGACGTACAAAACGAGGGCGTTCATCAGGGGGATGTTGTAGCGCACCCCCGGCTCATTGGACACCTACATCAACATTATTATCGTTATATCTAATTGTTTTTAAACTTTTTAATATTAATTATTAATAATATATTTAATACGTAATTATTACCTGCAAGTTGCTCCTTAGCTCGGACAAGAAAGTAACAGGGGCGCGTTCCTTCAAATAAGAGTCCAGTGCCCGCTTAAAGGTCTGTGGTGTGATCATCATCGAGATGTTCGTCAAGATTCTGGGGGCGTATGAGATTTCTGGCAACATATCCACCTAAAATAGATATACTATAACACTACGACTATAATAACCGATTGTGAACTTAAAATGGAAAATACCGTTGAGGAAATTGACTATTGGATGGATGGACAACAAGAAATTCAGCAAGTTTCTAGTAAAATAAAGGATTGTACTAATAAAAACATAATTTGAGCTTTTTTTATTATAGATTTTGATTGAAAAAATCATGTTTCAAAGGGATTCATGGACAACTTCCTTATCTGTTCGTTTTTATGGAATAATAATATCTCTTTATTTAGCAAATAGGCTACATATAAATTACAGTAGGTTTAAATAATAAATACAATATTGATATAGCTATAAGTAATAAAAAACTAATTTAAAATATGTGCTCACACTGAGCGTTTAAATTGGTTAATGTTATCACAGGTTTTTATGTTATTCGGTAATTTATTAAACTCTAACAGACCTTTGTATAGCACCGAATTGAGCATTTGAGTAGTGTTACCTTTATAAGATAGTATACAATTTCTTGTATTATACAGGGTGTTTCAGAACTATGGGATCAAACTTCTGGGGGTTGTTCAGTGCAACAGAAGAATCCATTTGAGTATGTAGTATGAGTATGAGTACCCATGTCCGGAAATGCGTTACTATGCCACTACGGCCCTAAGACGCGTTTAAATTTAGAAAAAATATTAATTACCTAAATAGGATCTGCTGCATTTATTTTTACTTTTTGTACATGATACCATAACAATTGTTTAAAATCAACGCTTATCAATGTCATGTTTAAAGATTATTGCTAATGGAAAACTTTACCAATCAAGAATTGGCGGATATGCATTTGGCATACGGAGCAACAAACTGCAATGCACGAGCAGCATCACGGTTTTATCATGAACGTTATCCCGAACGACAGCATCCTGGATACAAAAAGTTAATTGCGGTTCATCAGCCGCTTGCTGAGACAGACATGTTTAAGACCAAGATGCATGATACTGGTGTTGTATGCTCAAACCGTAAGAACGGTCGAATTTGAAGAAGAGGTGCTTCAGCGAGTTGCCGATGAACCATCAAATAGCACACGTGACGTCGTCTGGCGGGTACTACCAACACCCACTCAAAGACAAGGCCTTAGTGCTTGACGCGTGACGTCATCGATGTGGGCCACCGATTTTTAAAAACCAAGGGATTTCCTATGCTAATATATCAATATTTGGCTTATTTTAAAAAATGCTAGGAATAGAATACAGTTCAGGAAACATTCAAAGGTATGTTTTAGTTCTGGTTGAATGTCAGGTTAAATATTATTGTGTAATATTAAATGCAGACTCCCAACTCCTCTACATCTGCGCCAAAATTCAACATATGTATTTAGGTATTTATAATAATTTTTTTATACCATCAAGTAGTAAAAAATGTTATTATATACACATAAATACATATATTGAACTATTCCACACCTTGTCATAATTAAGAAAATTTAAAGAAAACTGTCATAATCAGGAATGTCATATTAATTAGAATCATTTAAAGTAAATCAATTGGATAAAGAACTAAATTAATTACCTAGGACCTACATAGTCTTTAGATTCAAATATATATTTTATATGTTTTTTTGTAAGTAGACTATTTAAAGTTAAAATAAACTTGATAAAGAACTATTATATTTTAATTAGTAGTGTTAGTGGCTGGTATATTATATATATAGCCTACTTCGTTAGGGTATCCAGTTTTCTTTATTTACTTGTTTTTTTTAATTGATCATTATTCTTAGTGCAATAATTTTTTAAAAGTGTATTGGATATACTTTTAATAATTATCTTTAAAACATCTATTGCATTATGAATAGTGCATCCATCAAAATGTAATACATGTTTTTGTGCAATAGAATATTTTAAAATAACTGACACATGAACTGTCTTTTGTTATAGGGTTGTAAAAATATGTCCTCAAATTCATTTATTAATCTGTTAAAAATTATGTAAGTCAAAGATACAATATTTACAACTTGGTCTTGGGAATATAACAGCCCTCCACGATTTAATTTATTAATTAGGTCAAAATTGTCTTCAACGATAAATTGCTCATTATATACCAGTTTTCCTTTACAGCTGTCACATTTTAGCTTTTTGACTGTAACATAGCAACAATAACCATAAATATGTAATTAATGGCAATATGTCCTCGATGCTCTGAAAATGATCATCATTTACTGAAATTTGGGACAACAAGGTTTGAATTTGGGAAAAGTCTTCTGGAGAGGAATAATTATCATCTAGGTCATAATCGGGAAGCTCATAGAACTTATTAATTTTAATAGGGCCAAAACTGCGAGACTGAAGTGTTAATATAGATTGAATTCTAAGTCTCTTTTCTGTCTCATACAACTGTCGTACAGAGATGTGATAATGAGAGCAGTCCATAAACAGTATTGCTGAAAGCAGTTCTTGTTTGTCAAGTAAGAGTTTTAGAAAAATTACTAGGTTGCCAAGTTTAGTATCAAGCCAGCTTAGTAATTTTTCTAAGAATTCAATCTTGGGATCTATGTCAATATCAGTGAGTGTTTTTTAACAATTGGTTCTTGAAATATGTCTCGTTTATGTTTGCCTTTGAATGGGGTTTTGACATTCACAATTTTCCACCATGCTGTTATTATGTGGACAAAATCAGCAGTATCTTCAGAAAATGGTATACGGCTACCAAAATGCCTCAATGCTTCTACTACGAAAGAATTAAAAATTTTCAAAGAGAGTTTAACATTCTGTCTTTCTAAAAGATGAGGGAAACAATGCTTTTTGGTTTAAAAAATAGCCAAACTTTAAAAGCTTATCATACTCCAGTTCATGTAATTTTGTAATTGCAGAAAAAGAAGCAAATTTTTTCTTCGAAGTGTCAAAATCAGGAAAATAAAATTTTTGGTCTGGTTTAGAGTTAAGCCAATTATTAAATACACATTTAAGTAAGTGAACTGTGTTAAATAGGTAAAATAATGGCCTCTAATTATCTATGGGATGAGGATAAACAATGCTAAGTTGGTCTGCAGTAAAAAATGACTAATGGCTTTCCCGTTAATGGCATTATTATCACACTATTAAAAAACTATGTACCCAATCTGCTCTAAATTTTCAATAATTTGCTTCATAAAATTATGAAGTATGTCTGATGTAATTTTGGAGATGAGAGCTATATGAACTACTTCCTTAAAGCTGGAACACACACTTGTAATCATAAAAGTAAATGCCGAGGAAGCTAGAGACTTATTATTGACTGATGTTCCAGTGATATTACCACCTTTATAGTCCATGTAAGGGTCAATATGAATTTCATCAAAAAGTAGTGTCACAAATCTCTCATTATCCTTTAGTAAACTAAACACATTTCGGGCATAAGTTAAAAACATTTTTTTTTCATCTATGTGGGGATCGGTCATGTGTTTGTTACAAATACCCATTATAGTTTAAGGATGTGGTAAAATTAGGAATCCATACCTAATTTCTTAAATACTTGTACGCATGAGGACTAATAGTATAGATTATAGAAGTCAAAACTATTGTACTACTTGAATATCAATCTGTACCTTTCCTTTGCAGTTGTAAATTGAACACACGTTTCATTTTTTTTATGTCATTTGATGGTTTGACATGATCGAGAATAGTATTGCCAAGGGTATTGGTAGCAGTCTCAGTAGCAGTATTTGGATTTAAGTCACAGTCGGGGTTGTCATTATTGGTAACATTTTCCTCCAAAGGCAGGGTAATAATAGTAAGGTCTATTGCTTCAAGTATTGCATATAAATCATCTAAACTATGGGAAGTATATGGAGTTTTAAATTTTTATATTAAAACACAAACTGGCTTGCTATATAAAAAAGTTTCAAAAGTCAGCCATGGTTTTAGTAATTCTATTGTAAAAATTTTACCTGTGTTGGAATCTTGAACTTAATATGTATAATAAAACGTATAATAAAGTACTCTTTATTATACTACCTTCAAGAAAATGAGCTTCACATACTTTGGTGTTGTTTGTGGGCTCAAAGTCATCTCTGTGTATGGCTTTTACCCATTTTCCCCTTAGATTTAGGTATATCATTAGGAAAACCGAAGACATGCACTTTAGGTCCGTTTTTATAGTTTCTGTTACAACCCGGAACACAACACTTTTGAGGCATATTTACACTCTGGTATTAACTACAAGGTGAACTAGGAGAAAAACATTAAATTAAACACGAACTAAAGTATTACAGTTTGATATAAACAAATAAAACCGCGACCGAGAACCGGATTTTCCGAGGATTTTTCTAGTCCGAAATTACGATTTTGCGATTTAAAAGTACGCGAAGAGTTTACATAAATATAACATACAGGTTTCGCGGAAATAAACAATTCCGATTTTAGAAAAAAACACAAAAATGAGCTAATATTTACTGCGGATCCCGTCAGAAATACCGGCAACCACAGAACATAAATATAAACAACCTAACCTCTCGTTTTTCATCAGGTGGCACAACTAGTAGATGCGCCGTTGTCAGATTTATATAGAAAGAACTCCTATTGGCAAGTAACAAGGTATTAGATAAATGATAAAATTTGAAAAAATGGAAATTTAAATTATAAAAAGAGAAATAAGGATGCACTCTTTTTTTTTTTTAACTAAATTGTAAAGTAAGAGCAGTCAAAGATATAGATTTAATTATTTTAAGATAGTAATACATCATCCTAATGTTCACGGCAATCTGCAAAGTCTGGCAGCGTTGCAGGCAGCCTTCCGTGGACGAACACCGGCAGCGTCAACAGCTGAATTCACGCGAAAATCAACCCGAAGTGCATGGCCCAAACGTGTGACGTCACGAGCAAAATTTTTTGGAGCGGTTTGTCCTTTTGTAGAGGTGTTATTGGTACTACACGAGCAACAACTCCATCCTTACCACTTCCAGAAAGTTCAAGGTATGACTGCAGCCGATTATCATCCTAGAGTTCAATTTTGGCGATTGCTTCTGGATCACATCATTGCACAACCAAATTTTTTACGATATGTTTTGTGGACCGATGAAGCCTCTTTCACAAGAGACGGTATTTTTAATAGTAGGAATAGCCATGTTTGGGACGAAGAAAATCCTTATGCAATTTTTCCAAGAAAACATCAGAATTGTTGGTCTGTCAACGTATGGGCAGGCATTGTTGATGATTATTTAATTGGGCCGTACCTTCTACCGGAACGGTTAACAGGACCTATTTATCTGCGTTTCTTGGAGGAAGTTCTCCCAGAACTCCTTCAAAATGTTCCACTAAACGTTAGACAGCAAATATGGTTTCAGCATGATGAAGCGCCGGCTCACTTTGCTGTACAAGTACGCGAGTATTTGGCTCAGCGGTTTGGGCACCGTTGGATTGCCAGAGGTGGAGCAGTTTCTTGGCCTCCTAGGTCACCCGATTTAACGTCGCTCGATTTTTTTCTTGTGGGGACATGTAAAGTCTTTAGTCTACGAAACTCCAATAGAATCAGAGCTAGACTTAATTGGACGAATAACAGCAGAATTTGAAATCATTCAAAACGAGGATCCAATTTTTAGTGTAGTCATTGCGGCGTTTAAATCGGTGTATTGAAATTTTGAACAATTATTGTTGTGATGGTATCATATACAAAAGGTAAAAATAAATGCATCAGATCCTATTTAGGTAATTAATATTTTTTCTAAATTTAAACGCGTCTTAGGGCCGTAGTGGCGTAGTGACACATTTCCGGACATGGGTTCTTATACTCAAATGGATTCTACTGTTGCACTGAACAACCCCTAGAAGTTTGATCCCATAGTTCTGAAACACCCTGCATACATCACGAAATATTCCTAATTTGTCACACATAGCCCTTTTTTACTACAACATAAAATACATCGCTTTTTACATTCTGGACTATTTGTTTTAATTTAGCCATTGATATCAATTCTAATGGAGTTTCTCGGGGTATTACGATAAATGATGTTTGGCTCGAGGAATCTTTTGAAGAAGCATGCAAAATTAACATGCAATTGTAGCCTCGTCAGTGACAACTTGGGTATCAAAAATTATTTCCCCTTGTATACATTGATTTTTTCCCTGTAGAAGAATCTTAAGGTTTTTCCATAACTCTTTTGGATTATTTTTATTTTGATGGATTGGGGTAAAAAAATCAAAGGAATCCCATAAGGAGCATCCCAATTAGTCCGTTTTTTTATTGATTTTGATGAACAAACTTGGATTTCAAAGTCCTAATTTGTCCCTTTTTTATGAAATTTGCTAAATAAAAATTAATTTCAAAGGAATCCTATGTATAAAATACAAATTTTCTTTTTTTTCATGGAATTTGGGCAAAAAAATTAAAATATTAAGTGCCACAAAGGTATTAAGATACACATTAATTATTTAATCTTACCTATAAGGAAAAAAAACGAAAATTTAAGATTATAACAAATAAGCTTAGAAGGCTTGACAGATACAAAGGTTTGAAACAAATAATTATCGTTAATGTTCAAAAACCGAAGAAAGCAAGAACGAAAGAAGTGTTTGCCAAGTGTAATACATAGTTCCGGTAAAATAAATTTGAATTCCAAAGGGATATCATAAGAAAAAATCTCAAATGGTCCTTTTTTATTTATTTCAGTAATAATAAATAAATTTCAAAGGGATCCCATGGAAAAAATCCCAAATTAATCTTTTTTTAGAAAGTTGATATTCCTGAGATCTTGGATATTTATATAATTCAAAAACAAATTACATAATATAAAGAAAACCAAAGAAGGCTATAAGCTTCCTCACAAACTTGTTATAAAGTTAATTAATTTTTAAAATTGTTGATCTTGGAAGATTGAAATTTTCAAATAAAGGAGGAAATAAGTTCAAATGCCTGGAAGAAGAAGACAGCCAATAAAATATTTACTACTCTGGAAGAAATACATTTATTTGGATTTTCTTTCTGGAAAAGTAAATTGAATTCCAAATTAAAATCCTAATTTGTAATTTTTCTCCCGGAGATTTGTTGTTCAACATAACATAACTGAAATGGTATAAGCCAATTCTCTTCCAATAATTGTCTGAAATTCCAACGAATATTTTCGTTCCCGAAAAATGTGAATAAAATATCCCCTGAGAAATGGCATTACCCAATTTCCTTAATAAAAGTTGGAAGCAGGGCCAAGGTAACTTTTATAATGAAAATCAACGAAATCCGACCATTGAAAGGGAAGTTATTATTGACCAAATTGCACCGAGATAACCAATAAAGTAACATAGCACCCAGAAACTTGGATACAAAAATCATAACTTAAATGACTACTCTAATAAATTATGAATACGCTCACCTTCAAGTTGGGTATGAACGGGTCCGGTAGTCGCATCGTGCGCGGAAAAGCAGACAAGATCAGGTTTCGCATCTGGATGCAGTTCGGCGGTATGACGTCGCAAAATCCGTAGTAGTAATCGCACAGGAACTCGGGGAAATCGTGCAGGAGCACCAGCAGGACCCTGAGGGTGCCCTTGTAAAGCATCGTAACCGGTTTGGCGAGTTCCGCGTTACGTAAGAAGGGCGCGAGGTATTTGAAGAGGTCGACCAGCAACTGCGCGTATAACGGCCAACATTTTTGTTGCGGTGTCGTGGCTAACATGCGACCTAAAATCGATTTGTTTATTTTAAATTAGGTCAATGGATTCAGAAGAGAAACGGCTTAAGGTCGTGAGTTTCTCACATAAAAATCCTAATTTTTCTCCTAAAGTAATTTAGTGGTACTGAATAACTCATAAGGAATATTATTCCTATTATTATTTGTTCTGATTGGTTGTTAGACATAAAAGACCCTTTTTACGTATAGTAAACATCTATTTGTATCTTTAAGAATCCGATGGAAAGATTCTAAATTTCGAAAAAAATAAAATATTTTTTATATTGAAGAAATTTGAAATTTAATAAGTCGAGTTAAATGAATTCCACTTTAAACATGATTTAATAGTAGTCCAAACGTGTCGAGTGCATGTTCGGTTTGCAATTATTTATTTAATGAGAACGAACATCCTATAGGGGACTTTTTAGATATTTGAATAAAACTGTTTCTACTGCATGGATTTTATTTTTTTTTTTAAAGAACGTTAAGAGCGTCTTTTAAAATAAAAATGAAGCAAATCGAACCAGTAGAAATCGAGTTATGAACTAAGTACCCAAAACTGTTCAAAATTATATAAAAACAAACACTTGACATCCAAAATTGTCAATATAAAGAATTGTGCTTTACGGATCTTGTTCATTTCTTTACTAAAACGTTAAAAACAACACCGAGCATCTTTTAAAACAAAAATGAAATAAATCGAATCAGTAGAAATCAAGTTATGAACTAAGTTACCCAAAACTGTTCCAAATTATACAAAAAAAGAACTTGATTTCCAAAAAATGTCAATATAAAGAAATTTAGGTTAGCGATCTTGTTCATTTCTTTACTATAACGTTAACAACAACTCCGAGCATCTTTTAAAATAAAAACGAAGCAAATCGAACCAGTAGAAATCAAGTTATGTACTAAGTTACCCAAAACTGTCCCAAATTATACAAAAAAAACACTTGATTTCCAAAAATGTCAATATAAAGAATTCTACTTAACGGATCTTGTTCATTTCTTTAGTAAAACGTTAAGAACAAATCCGAGCATCTTTTAAAACAAAAATGAAGCAAATCGAACCAGTAGAAATCGAGTTATGTACTAAGTTACCCAAAACTGTCTCAAATTATACAAAATAAGAACTTGATTTCCAAAAATGTCGATATAAAGAATTCTACTGTACGGATCTTGTTCATTTCTTTACTACAACGTTAACAACAACACCGAGCATCCTTTAAAACAAAAATGAAGCAAATCGAACCAGTAGAAATCAAGTTATGAACTAAGTTACCCAAAACTGTTCCAAATTATACAAAAAAAACACTCGATTTCCAAAAATTTTAATATAAAAAATTCTATTGCACGGATTTTGTTCATTTCTTTACTAAAACGTTAACAACAACACCGAGCATCTTTTAAAACAAAAATGAAATAAATCGAACCAGTAGAAATCGAGTTACGAACTAAGTTGCCCAAAACTGTTCCAAATTATACGAAAAAAAAAAAACTTGATTTAATAAAATGTCAATATAAAGAATTCTACTGCACGTATCTTGTTTATTGCTTTACTAAAACCTTAACAACAACTCGGAGCATCATTTAAAAAAAAAACATATAAAGTAAATCGAAGAAGTAGAAATCAAGTTATGTACTAAGTTACCCAAAACTGTCCCAAATTATACAAAAAAAAAACACTTGATTTCCAAAAATGTCAATATAAAGAATTCTACTGTAGGGATCTTGTTCATTTCTTTAGTAAGACGTTAAGAACAAATCCGAGCATCTTTTAAAACAAAAATGAAATAAATCGAACCAGTAGAAATCAAGTTATGTACTAAGTTACCCAAAACTGTTCCAAATTATACAAAAAAAAAAAACATATTATTTCGAAAAATGTCAATATAAAGAATTCTACTGTACGGATTTTGTTCATTTCTTTACTAAAACGTTAACAACAATCCCGACCATCTTTTAAAACAAAAATGAAAAAAATCGAACAAGTAGAAATCAAGTTATGTACTAAGTTGCCCAAAACTGTTCCAAATTATACAAAAAAAACACTTGATTTCCAAAAATGTCAATATAAAGAATTCTACTTTACGGATCTTGTTCATTTCTTTAGTAAAACGTTAAGAACAAATCCGAGCATCTTTTAAAACAAAAATGAAGCAAATCGAACCAGTAAAAATCAACCAAGTTACCTAAAACTGTCCCAAATTATACCAAAAAAAGCGATTTTCAAAATTATGAATAAAAAAAATCTGTTGCATGGATTTTATTAATTCTTTCAACAAAACATTACGAAAGATTTCAAGTATTTTTTAAAATAAAAATGAAACGAATCAAAGCAGTAGAATTTGAGATAGAAATTACACGCCAAATTACCCAAAACTCAAAATAAAAAAAATGATTTTTAAAAATTTCAACATAAAAAGTTCTACTGCATGCATCTCTTTAATTTCTTTACTAAAACGTTAAGACCGATTCCAAGTATATTCTAAAACAAAAATTAAGCAAATTGAAACAATAGAAACCGAGTTATGAGTCAAGTCACCTCAAATTATGAATTATTCAATAAAATCTAATTCCTCAAAACTGAATAAAAACTCTCCTTGTGCATGAATTTTATTAATTCCTTCAACAAAATAATAGGAAATATTTCAAGGATCTTTTAAAACAAAAATGAAGCAAATCGAATCAGTAGAAAGGGAGCTAGGAGCCAAATTCCCCAAATATTGCTCGCATTAAAAAAAAACTTATTTTCAAAATCTTCAATTAAAAAAAAACACTTCACGGATTTTCTTCATTTCTTTACTAAAACGTTAAGAAGAGTTCCAAGTATCTTGTAGAACAAAAATGAACTATATCGGAGCAATAAAAACCGAGTTATAAGTCATGTTATCCCAAATTATAAATTTTGCTAGAGAATTAAATTTTTCAAAAATTTCAATGAATATTCTCCTTTGGCATGGATTTTGTTCATTTCTTCACTAAAACGTTAAGATTGACTCCGAGTATCCTTTAAAATAAAAATGAAGCAAATCGTAGCAATAGAAGTCGAATTATGAGCCACGTTACCTTAATTTATGATTAATGCAAGAAAACCGAATTTTTCAAAAATTTCAATAATAATTGTCCTTTTGCATAGATTTTTAAAATTCCTTTAACAGAACATTAGAAAAGATTCCAAGTATCTTTTAAAATAAAAATGAAACAAATCGAAACAGACGAAACAATGTTATGAAGCAAATCACTCAAAACTTACTTAAATCCATAAGGAGAACAAAAATTAATTTTTAAAAATTTGAATTAAAAAAAATCTACTGTATAATTTTTTAATATTTATCTATTAAAACGTTAAGAAGGTTTTCAAGTATATTTTAAAATAAAAACCAAGCAAATCGGTAAAGCAGAAACCATGTTATGAGTCAAGTTACCTCAAATTATGAATTTTGCCAGAAAATCCAATTTTTTAAAACCCTGAATAAAAACTCTTCTTTTGTATGGAGATTTTTTAAATTCATTCAGAACAAAACGTTATTCAATTCATAAAACAAGAATGAAGCAAATGAGGCAAAAGAAACACAGATATGACTCAAAGAAAACATTACAAAGAAAAACTGGCTCTCAAAAATTTGAATAAAAAAAATTCTACTGCATGGATTTTGTTCATTTCTTTACTAAAACGTTAAAAACAACTCCGAGCATCTTTTAAAACAAAAATGAAGCAAATCGAACCAGTAGAAATCGAGTTACGAACTAAGTTGCCCAAAACTGTTCCAAATTATATAAAAACAAACACTTGACATCCAACATTGTCAATATAAAGAATTGTACTTTACGGATCTTATTTATTTCTTTACTAAAACGTTAACAACAACACCGAGCATCTTTTAAAACAAAAATGAAGCAAATCGAATCAGTAGAAATCAAGTTATGAACTAAGTTACCCAAAACTGTTCCAAATTATATTAAAAAAAAAACACTTAATATCCAAAAATTCTAATATAAAGAATTCTACTGCACGGATTTTGTTCATTTTTTTACTAAAACGTTAAGAACAACTCCGAGCATCAATAAAAATAAAAATAAAGCAAATCCAAGCACTAAAAACAAAGATACGAGCGAATTTCTGCCGCATAAGGTACACTCACCGATAAACACCCTATGCGAGATCAGCTCGAGCCAGGCGTAACAAAACCCGGCGGCAAACTTGGACGGCCTCAAAATGTGAAACGTGTGACAGTACGCGTTCAACACATGGAAATTGATCGCCTCCAGGACCGGCTCAGGAGCATTCAACTCCAAGAACAACATCGTGAAGATCCTCTGGTACGGCATCTGATGGAACTCGGTGCCGCGATTGTCGTGGTCCTGTAGCAGACAACCGGCCACGATGCCCAACACTTTGTTCAACAGTTGCACCTTCGTCGTCGTGTTACTCGAATCTCCCGAATGTTTCACCAAAAGTGCGATCAAACGCACGAACGCGTCCAGGGTGTGGTAACACTTCGACCTCAACAATCCGCTGTTCGGGTTCGATTTGTCGGCGAGGGCACGATAAACGTTCTCGACGCACAATTGGGTGCTCAGTCGGAAGAAGCGGGAGATCAGATCGTCGGTTTTGAAGATGCCGTGGAGGTTCAGCTGGTGCACGAACATGCTGAAGGATTTCGTAGAGTCTCGGCCCTGTTGTGAGTTGTGGATGGAGATCCACTCGCGTAGGAGGTAGTCGGTTTTTTCGACCAGGCCCGGTGGGTCTTCGTAGGTCAATGAGCGCACCTGGAAGATCAAAAAAACGGTTAAGAAGGTTTCCTAGCATCTTTTAAAACAAAAATGAAGTAAATCGAAGCAGTAGAAGCCGAGTTATCAATCAACTTACCAAAAATTACAAAAAAAACTTAACTTTCAGAAATTCAACGAAAAAATTGTACTGTGCATGAATTTTGTTGAATTGTTTAAAAAAACCTTAAGAAAATCTCTAAGCATCTTTTAAAATAATAATGAAGCAAATCGAAGCAATAAAAGCCGAGTTATGAACCATGTTACCCAAAACTATGTAAACATTTTATTTGAAAAAAAAACATGATTTTCAAAAATTCAATTTAAAAAATTCTACTGCATGGGTTTTGTTGAATTCTTTAACAAAACGTTAAGAAGGTTACCAAGCATCTTTTCAAACAAAAATGAAGCAAATCGAACCACTAGAAACCAAATTATGACCTTAGATAAGTTACCTCAAACTATAAATTATGCAAGAAAACCTAATTTTTCAAAATTTAGAAGAAAAATTCTCCTTTTTCATGGATTTTCTTCATTTCTTTAATAAAAGGTTAAAAATGACTCCGAGTTATGACCCAACTTACCGCAAATTATAAATTATACAAGAACACCCAATATTTCAAAAATTTTAATAAAAACTCTTCTTGTTCATGGATTTTCTTCAAAAAAATAATAGGCATGATTCTTTTAAGAAAATAATAGGCAAGATTCCAAGTATCTACTAAAGTAAAAAAGAAGTAAATTGAAGCAGTAGAACCCGAATTATGAACCAAGTTACTTAACACAGTCCCCAATTATAGAAAAAAAAAACTTTATTTTCAAAAATTTTAATAAAAAAAAATTATACTGCATGGATTTTCTTAATTTTTGTAATAAAATGTTAACAATAACTCCGAGTATCTTTTAAAACAAAAAGGAAGCCAATCGGAGCAATAGAAACCGAGTTATGAGCCAAGTTACCTCAAATTATAAATTATGCAAGAAAACCCAATTTTCCAAAAACTTGAATAAAAATTATCCTTTTGCATGGATTTTATTGATTTCTTTAACAAAACGTTGACAAGGTTTCCAAGCATCTTTTAAAACAAAAATTAAGTAAATCTAAGCAGTGGAAACCGAGTTATGAACCCAGTTACCCAAAACTGCCTAAAATTTTCCAAAACCTTATTTTCAAAATTTCAATAAAGAAAATTCTACTGCATGAATTGTGCGAATTCCTCCAGCAAAACGTTAACAAAGTTTCCAAGCATGTTTCAAAACAAAAATGAAGCAAATCGAAGCAGTAGAAACCGAGTTATGAAGCAGGTTACCAAACGAGGCCTAAAATTTGACAAAAGAAACCATCTGATTTTCAAAATGTCAATAACAAAAGTTCTACCACATGGATTTTGTTGATTCCTATAAGAAAACTTTAACAGGGTTTTCAAGCATCTTTGAAAGCAAAAATTAAATACTTCTAAGCAGTGGAAACCGAGTTATAACTCAGTTACTAAATAATGTCTAAAGTTTAACAAAAAAGAAACAATCTGATTTTCAAAATTCATAATAACAAAAATTCTACTGCATGGATTTTCTTGATTCCTTTAAGAAAACGTTAACATGGTTTCCAATCATCTTTTAAAACAAAAATGAAGCAAATCGAAGCAGTAGAAACCGAGTTATGTACCAAGTTACCCAAAGCTGTCTAAAATTTTACAAAAAAAAATATCTGATTTTAAAAATTTCAATTAAAAAAAAAATTGACTGCAAGGATTTTGTTACATTCTTTAACAAAACGTTAAGAAGGGTTGCAAGTATCTTTTAGAGAAAAAATTAAGTAAATCTGAGCAGTAGAAACTAAGTTATCACAAATTGTCCCAAATTTTGTAAAAAAAAACAAGATCCAGGATACAAAAATTTCAATAAAATTTTTTCTACGGCATGGATTTGTTTCATCTTTTCTACAAAGCGTTAAGAAGAGATCCAGGCAACTTTCAAAATAAAAATAAAGTAAATCTGAGCAAAAGAAACAAAGTTATGAGCCATGTTACCCTAAATTGTCCCAAGTATTACAAAAACCCCAAGATCTAAAAATTACGTTCAAAATTCTTCTACTGTATGGATTTACTTCATCATTTTAGTGAAACGTTAAAAGGGGATCCAGGTATCTTCTAAAAGAGAACTGAAGTAAATATTAGTAGTAGAAACAAAGTTATGAACCAGGTTACCCCAAATTGTCTGAAACCTTGCAACGAAACTTAATTTTCAAAAAGAGGCATAAAAACTCTTCTACTGCATATATTTACTTCATTCTTTCTATAAAACGTTAAGAAAAATTCAGAGCATATATTAAAACAAAAATAAAGTAAATCTGAGCAGCAGAAACAAAGTTATTAACCAAGTTACCCCAAATTGTCTGAAACCTTGCAATGAAACTTAATTTTCAAAAAGAGGCATAAAAACTCTTCTACTGCATGGATTTACTTCATTCTCTCTATAAAACGTTAAAAAAATTCAGAGCATATGTTAAAACAAAAATAAAGTAAATCTGAGCAGCAGAAACAAAGTTATCAACCAAGTTACCCCAAATTGTCTGAAACCTTGCAATGAAACTTAATTTTTCAAAAAGAGGCATAAAAACTCTTCTACTGCATGGATTTACTTCATTCTTTCTATAAAACGTTAAGAAAAGTTCCGAGCTTTTTTTAAAACAAAAATTAAGTAAATCTGAGCAGCAGAAACAATGTTATCAACCAGGTTACCCCAAATTGCCCAAAACCATGCAACTAAACTTAATTTTCAAAAAGAGGCATAAAAACTCTTCTACTGCATATATTTACTTCATTTCTTCTATAAAACGTTAAGAAAAATTCCGAGCATCTACTAAAACAAAAACAAAGTAAATCTGAGCAGCAGAAACAAAGTTATTAACCAAGTTACGCCAAATTGTCCAAAATCTTGCAATAAAACTTAATTTTCAAAAAGAGGCATAAAAACTCTTCTACTGCATGGATTTACTTCATTCTTTCTATAAAGCGTTAAGAAAAGTTCCGAGCATCTTTTAAAACAAAAATTAAGTAAATCTGAGCAGCAGAAACAAAGTTATCAACCAAGTTACCCCAAATTGTCCGAAACCTTGCAACAAAACTTAATTTTCAAAAAGAGGCATAAAAACTATTTTACTGCATAGATTTACTTCGTTCTTTCTTTAAAACGTTAAGAAAAATTCCGAGCATTCATTAAAACAAAAATAAAGTAAATCTGAGCAGCAGAAACAAAGTTATCAACCAAGTTACGCCAAATTGTCCAAAATCTTGCAATAAAACTTAATTTTCAAAAAGAGGCATAAAAACTCTTCTACTGCATGGATTTACTTCATTCTTTCTACAAAACGTTAAGAAAAATTCCGAGCATATATTAAAACAAAAACAAAGTAAATCTGAGCAACAGAAACAAAGTTATCAACCAAGTTACCCCAAATTGTCTGAAACCTTGCAATGAAACTTAATTTTCAAAAAAAGGCATAAAAACTCTTCTACTATATGGATTTACTTCATTTCTTCTATAGAACGTTAAGAAAAATTTCGAGCATCTATTGAAGCCAAAATAAAGTAAATCGGAGCAGCAGAAACAAAGTTATGAACCAAATTACCCACACCTCCGTCTTACCTGCAAAATGCCAGTATGAATATGAACCGTGGGTCCGGCAGGCATCCGATCCAAAAACATCGAATTCTCCTGGTTCTGCCTGAGCAGGTCGATCATGCTGTTCAGACCTTCCGGCGGCGGCCTGGTGTGCGTCTGGATCTTAGCCAGGACGTCGACCGTGTTGCACAGGTCGTTCTCGTTGACGAATTGTCCGGATCGGTCGTTGATCAAGTAAAGATCGACCAGTTGCATCGCGAAACTGATCCCCAAGTAGTTCAGGCCGTTTTCGAGACATTGGGCCAAACTGACGTCGTACTGCGGCATGTTGACCAAACCGGTCTTGATCAGGGTGTCGACCGCTTCCAGGTTGTAACGTTGCTCGTCCCGGCACTCGGTCAGGTAGCGGGTTACGAGTTTGCTCACCCATTGCTGGTTGATAATTGCTAATGGGAGAAATAGTTCAAATTACAATAAATTTATGGAATAATGGGAGAACAAGGGATGATTTGATGCACTTGTAGTAAGGATATAGGATAAATTACAAAGGACGTCTGGATATTCGTCGATTTTAAAGCTTCACTGTCAGCTGAGGAAAGGTTCTGTTTACATGAATAAATAAAAATTACCTTTATCAAGGAATTACGAGGGAGAAAGGCATTTCTTAAAGAGAAATTAAGTTATGTTCCAAAGTCGCTGTTAGGAATATTCCAATGGAATAATGGAGAATGAATCTTTAGTGTGTATTTGGTAAAGGAAAAATTAGGGCTTTATTAGCATTAAGAGAGGAGAAATAAAGAAATTTACCATCTACTGGATGAATTTCTATTAAAAAAGGCAGAAACTCTTCTAAAGTACGCTAAGACAAATTAATCTAGTCCAAGCAGGTTCATAAAATTAATAAATTGGTTCGTATTAAAAGCGAAGATATTGCGAGAGAATAATTGTTAAAACAAAGTTAGGCAAAAAATGGGTGATTTTTCAAAAGTTGAATAAAAATTCTTCTATTGCACGGATTCTCTTCATTTCTGCAGTGAAACGTTAAAAAGAAATTCAAGATTATTTTAAAACAAACATGAAAAAAATCGAAGCAATAGAGGCAAAGTTATGAGCTAAGGTACCAAAAATTGTGACAAATCTTGCAAAAAAAGTGATTTTTCAAATATTGTACTAAACATTCTTCTACTGCACGGATTTTCTTCATTCCTACAGCAAGACGCTAAGAACGATTCTTAGTGTCTTTTAAAACAAAAATAAAGAAAATTGAAGCGATAGATCTAAAGTTATGAGCAAACTTATCCAAATCTTGCAAAAAACGGATGATTTTTCAAAATTTGACATAAAAATTCTTCTGCTGCACGGATTTTCTTCATTCCTGCAGTGAAACGTTGGCAATGGATTTAAGATTATTTTAAAACAAAAATGAAAAAAATCGAAGCAATAGAAACCAAGCTACCTAAAATTGTCCAAATTGGTTGATGGGAGGGTTATCAAGGAATTACCAGGTCAAGGCATTTTTTTAAATAAAAAATTCGATTTTGCTCCAAAACTGCTTTAAGGAATATTCCAATGGAATAATGGAGTAAAAGTATTTAATGGAATTTAAAGAAATATTCTGTGTACTTAATAACGAAAAAATTAGGGCTTTATTAATAATTAATTAATAAAGAAGAATTAAAGACTTTTACTTTCTACTGGACGAATTTTCTCACAAAAGGAAAAACCCTCCTAAAGGACCTTAATACAAATAAATTTAGTCAAATGAAGTAATCTTCCATAAAATCAATAAATTAATTTATATTCAAGTGAAGCTATTGCAAGAAAAAAACTGTTAAAACAAAATTATGCATCTTGCAAAAAATGAAATCATAAAAAATCTTCTGTTACGTGGATTTTCTTCATTCCTGCGGCAAAACGTAAAGAATGATTCTGAGTATCTTTTAAAACAAAAACAAAGAAAATCGATGCAATAGAAACAGAGTTATGGACCAACTTACTCAAATCTTGCAAAAAAAAAGACGATTTTTCAAAAATTGACATAAAAATTCTTCTACTGCACGGATTTTCCTCATTCCTGCAGTAAAACGTTAGGAAGAGATTCAAGATTCTTTTAAAACAAAAATGAAGAAAATTGAAGCAATAGAAATAAAGTTATGAGCCAAGTTACCAAAAATTGTAACAAATGTAGCAAAAAAAAGGGTGATGCCTGAAGAATTGACATAATTTTTTTCTATTACATGGATTTTCCTTATTTCTACAGTAAAACGTTCAGAATACTTCCACGTATCTTTTAAAACAAAAGTGAAGACAATCGAAGCAATAAAAACAAAGTTATAAACTAAGTTACCTAGAATTGACTCAAATCTTAACTCAAAAAAATTGCGACTTTTCAAAAATTTAAATAAAAATTCATCTGCTGCATGGATTTTCTTCATTCTTTCAGTGAAACATTCAGAAGGATTCCAGTTATATTATAAAACTAAAATTAAAAAAATCAAAGCAATAGAAACAAGGTTATAAACAAAGTTACCTAGAATGACCCAAATCTTGTAAAAAAATGGTGATTTTTCAAAAATTTAAATAAAAATTGTTCTGCTGCATGGATTTTATTTATTCGAGTAGTTAAACGTTAAGAAGAGTTCCAAGTATCTTTTGAAACAAAAATTAAGAGAATCGAAGAGATGGAAAGAAAGTTACGAGACAAGTCATCTAAAATTGGTCCAAATTCTGCAAAAAAGGCGTTTTCATAAATTTAAATAAAAATTCTTTTGCTGCATTGATTTTCTTCATTCCTGCAGTGAAACATTTAGAAGACTGCCGAGTATCTTCTAAAATAAAAAGGAATACATTCGATGTAATAGGAAAAAAGTTACGAGCCAAAGTTACCTAAAATTAACCCAAATCTTGCAGAAAAAGGGTGAAAGTCTGAAGAATTTACATAATTTTTTTCTATTGCATGGATTTAAGGTAAACGTTCAGAATACGTACACGTATCTTTTAAAACAAAAATGAAGACAATCGAAGCAATAGAAACAAAGTTATAAACTAAGTTACCTAGAATTGACCTAAATCTTGTAAAAAATTGAGACTTTTCAAAAATGTAAATAAAAATTCTTCTCCTGCATCGATTTTTTCTAATTCCTGCAGTGAAACATGAAGAATGATTCCGAGTACCTTTTAAAACAAAAAATGAAGACAATTGAAGCAATAGAAACAACGCTACAAGCCAAGTTACCCCAAATTTGGCAATAAACCCTAGATTCTAAAATTTAAATAAAAATTCTTCTACTTTATGAATTCGTTTCATTTTTTCTATAAAACATTAAGAAACGTTCCAAGTATCTTTTGAAATAAAAATAAAGTAATTCTGAGTAGTACAAAACTAAGTTATGAGGCAAGTTATCTCAACACTTGGGACTTGGAACTTGGTTTGCAAAAAAACCAAGATCCAAAAATTTCAATGAAAATTCTTCTACTGTATGGATTTACTTCATTTTTTCTATAAAACGTTAAGAAGAGATCCAAGTATCCTTTAAAATAAAAATAAAGTAAATCTAGACCGTAGAAACAAAGTTATGACCCAAGTTACCCCGAATTGTCCTAAAATTTGCAAAAAGGCATAGATTCAAAACTTTCAATAAAAATTCTTCTATTATATGGATTCATATAGATAATAGAAGATCTCAATAAAACATTAGGAAAGGTTCCGACTATTTTTTAATAGAGAAACTGAAGTAACTCGGAGCAACAGAAACCAAGTTGAGAGTCAAATTACCTAAAATTGTCCCAAATCTTGTTAAAAAAAGTGATTTTTTAAAAATTTAAATTAAAACTGTTCTGCTGCATGGATTTTATTTATTCGTGTAGTTAAACGTTAAGAAGGGTTCCAAGTATCTTTTGAAACAAAAATTAAGAGAATCGAAGAGATGGAAAGAAAGTTACGAGACAAGTTATCTAAAATTGGTCCAAATTCTGCAAAAAAAGGCGTGTTTTCAAAAATGTAAATAAAAATTCTTCTGCTGGGTGGATTTTCTTTATTCCTGCAGTGAAACATTAAGAATTATGCCGAGTACCTTTTAAAACAAAAACGAAGATAGCTGAAGCAATAGAAACAACGTTACAAGTCAAGTTACCCAAAATTGTCCCAAATTTGGCAATAAACCCTAGATTCTAAAATTTAAACAAAAATTCTTCTACTTTATGGATTCGTTTCATTTTTTCTATATAACATTAAGAAACGTTCCAAATATCTTTTAAAATAAAAATAAAGTAATTCTGAGTAGTAAAAACTAAGTTATGAGGCAAGTTATCTCAAAGTTTGGGACTTGGAACTTGGTTTGCAAAAAACCCAAGATCCAAAAATTTCAATAAAAATTCCTCTACTCTATGGATTTAGTTCATTTTTTGTATAAAACGTTAAAAAGAGATCCAAGTGTCCTTTAAAATAAAAATAAAGTAAATCTAGACAGTAGAAATAAAGTTATGACCCAAGTTACCCCGAATTGTCCCAAAATTTGACAAAAAACCCTAGATTCTAAAATTTAAATAAAATTTTTTCTACTTTATGGATTCATTTCATTTTTTCTATAAAACATTAAGAAACGTTCCAAGTATCTTTTAAAATAAAAATAAAGTAATTCTGAGTAGTAAAAACTAAGTTATGAGGCAAGTTATCTCAAAATTTGGGACTTGGAACTTGGTATGCAAAAAATCCAAGATCCAAAAATTTCAATAAAAATTCTGCTACTGTATGGATTTACTTCATTTTTTGTATAAAACGTTAAGAAGAGATCCAAGTGTCCTTTAAAATAAAAATAAAGTTAATCTAGACAGTAGAAATAAAGTTATGACCCAAGTTACCCCGAATTGTCCTAAAATTTGCAAAAAGCCATAGATTCAGAACTTTCAATAAAAATTCTTTTAACATATGGATTTACTTCATTCTATTAATAAAACATTAAAAAAGGTTCCGACTATCTTTTAATATAGAAACTAAAGTAATTTGGAGCAACAGAAACCAAGTCACCTAAAATTGTCCCAAATCTTGATTGAAAAAAATTATTTTTCAAAAATTGGGATAAAAACTCTTCTACTGGACGGATTTTCTTCATTCCTTCAGCGAAACGTTTAAAACACTTCCAGGTATCTTTTAAAACAAAAATAGAGAAAATCGAAGCAAGAGGACCAAAGTTACGCGACAAGTCGTCTTGTCCCAAATAATGCAAGAAAAAATAAATAAAATTTGCAAAATGTGAAACAAATAAAAGGACTCACCCTGCACGGTCTTCAAAATCTTCACAATCACCTCCTTGAACCGCAAAACCACCGAATCGCCGTCCCCGGTGCCCCCGACCAGACAATCTTGCAGCGCCTCGACGCACTTCTGCACCAACATCTGCGGCGGACTGACCTGCTGCGCAACCTCGGCCCGGTTGCGCATCAGGTGCAGGAAACACTCGCGGATACGCAGCATCGCCGCGTTCATGTGACTGTACTGCGCCTGCGCGCTCGTCAGCTGCGCGAACTGCTCCACCTCCCCGATACACTTGTCGAACACTAACGAGATCTCGTCGTTTGCGAGGACGGACTGCGCCGTGATGGGCGGGAAGGAGGGGGCGGCGGCGGCGGTGGCGGAAACGGAGGCGGCCGCGATGGGCGGTTGCACGTGCGGAAGGGCGGCTGCCGCGACTGGGTCCAAAGCGGCGGCCGCCGCGCCGCTCATCGACGCGGTCTGCGCCATCATGGCCGAGGTGTCGCGGTCGTTGCGCACAAACCCCGGGATGTTGCGCGCGAATTCCTCGTAGACGGCCATTTGGGCGGGCGTGAGGCCGCCCATTTTGAGGCGGATCGGCTCGGGCATGCGCTCCAGGTGGTAGTTGGTCGAGAGGGCGTCGCAGTAGCCCCTGTACGCATCGAAATCCAGCCTTAATAATAATTTCAACGTTAAAAGGGTGCTCGAAGGAACGGACCCAATTTTTTTTTTCTCAAAGAGTCCGGGTTAAATTAGGCAGTAGTAAATTAAAGTCCAAGTCACGGGTGTCAAATGTATTGGAATGTAAGGTAAACGGATTACTCACATTTAACGTGTTCTCCATATCTTAGAAATATTTTTTTAAAATTTATTTCAGGTGTTTGGAGTAAGTTCTCATGTTTTCCAAGCTTTTGCATTAACTTTTTAAGTTTCCTGGGAATTTTTCCAGGGAGTCTTCAAGGCCCCTGAAGCATGAAAAATATGTCTTAAAAAACATGCATGTCCATCGTCTTTGTACATTTTATCACCAAAAAAGGGGGGTAGAGCTGATGTAGGATTATCACCTGTCCTTGTTAGAGAAGTTTAGTTAGTACTGCAAAAAAACGAGACAACAATCGTCCCTATTACAGCTTTTATATCTCATATAATTCAAGAATAAAGTCTCAGTTCTTATTGAGTTCTGTTTTTAATATTATCACAAGTTTTCTATGCCCAGAACACTTGTACACTTATACGCTTTAAAATATAAAAGTTGCTTTGAATTTCCGCTAAAAGTAAGGAAAACATGAAAAATTAATATTATGAATATCGCACGGACACTTTCTTTCCAGTGTAAACGGAAAGCGTTTAAAAAAAAATTACATTTACTCTAATAGCCCGAAAGCCCGAAAAAATGTGCCATATGCCTGGACGAGAAGAAAAAGACCTCGAGACTCGAGAGATTCGAATAAAATGGATAATTTAAAGTAATTCCTGGAATAAAATTGATTGATTAAATCTCCTGGATGATTTGGAAATTTAGGAAGTTCCTGTAGGACAAACAGACAGAAAAGTCATTTTAAAGGGATAAAAAAAACGAGGTCGAATTAATGTTCTCAGACGATAGAGCAACAGCATTTAAATCTAACTGAAAAAGCCGACAGTCTTCAGGGCTAAAAATATACCAAAATAGTTTGAAAAGCATCTGCAAAAAGAAGACTTTTAGAATATTTAATGCAGCCAGGCACCTATGTCCCATTGAAACGCATTTAAATAAAAAAAAAGGTTCAAGACTGTTTTCGCATTAGAACCAACTAACCTAAATCTTGCAAAAAAGAGTGATTTTTCAAAAATTCAAATAAAACGTCGAAATTAAAGCGAGTCAAATTTAGCAAAAATGTGAAAAAATTGATTTTCAAAAATGAACTATTAGTCAAATTACCCAAGTATCCCATATGTTGTAAAAAACTGATTTTCAAAAATCTTAATAAAAACTCATCTATTGCATGAATTTACCTTATTTCTTCAATAAAACAGAAAGAAGGGTTTCAAGAATCTTTCTAAACAAAAATGAAGGAAATCGGATTACTAGAAACAAAGCTATGAGTCAAGCGTCACAGTGTTACCCAAGTGTCACAAAATTTTGCAAAAAACCTGATTTTCCAAAATTAAAATTCAAATTCTTCTATTGCACGGATTTGCTTCATTTCTTCAACAAAACGGCGAGAAGAGTTCCAAAAATCTTTTAAAATAAAAAACAAGTAAATGGGACCAAAAAAATAAAGTTATGAGTCGAGTCACCTAAGTGTCCCAAATCTACAAAAAAAATCTGAAAAATTCTTCTGTTGCATGGATTTACTTCATTTCTTCGATAAAACGGGAAGACAGGTCCCAAAAATCTTTTAAAAGAAAAATCAAGTAAATGGGACCAAAAGAAACAAAGTTATGAGTCAAGTTACCCAAGTGTACCAAATCTTGCAAAAAATCTGATTTTCAAAAATCGAAATAAAAATTCATCTGTTGCACGGATCTGCTTCATTTTTTCAATAAAACGGGAAGACAGGTCCCAAAAATCTTTTAAAATACAAATCAAGTAAATGGGACCAAAAGAAACAAAGTTATGAGTCAAGTTACCCAAGTGTTCCAAATCTTGCAAAAAATCTGATTTTCAAAAATCTAATAAAAATTCTTCCTTTGCATAGATTTGCTTCATTTCTTTAATAAAATAGAAAGAATGGTTCCATGAATCTTTTCAAACAAAAATGAAGAACATCGGATCAATAGAAAAAAAACTATGAGTCAAGTTACACAAGTGTCCCATATGTTGCAAAAAACTTATTTTAAAAAATCTTTATAAAAACTCATCTATTGGATGAATTTGCCTTATTTCTTCAATAATACGGGAAGAAGGGTTTCAAGAATATTTTTAAATAAAAATTAAAGAAATCGAATTACTAGAAACAAAGCGATGAGCCAAGTTACCCAAGTGTCAAAAAATGTCGCAAAAAACCTGATTTTCCAAAATTTAAATAAAAATTCTTCTGTTTCATGGATTTACTTCATTTCTTCAATAAAACGAGAACAAGGCTCCCAAAAAATTTTTTAAATAAAAATTAAGTAAATGGGACCAAAAGAAACAAAGTTATGAGTCAAGTTACCCAAATGTCCCAAATCTTGCAAAAAAATCTATATAAAAAATCTTCTGTTGCTTCAATTGTATTTGCTTCAATTCTTCAATAAAATAGAAAGAATGGTTGCATGAATCTTTTTAAACAAAAATGAAGAAAATCGGACCAATAGAAAAAAACTATGAGCCAAGTTACCCAAGTGTCCCAAATCTTGCAAAAAATCTGATTTTCAAAAATCTAAATAAAAATTCTTCTGTTGCATGGTTTTACTTCATTTCTTGAATAAAACGAGAACAAGGGTCCCAAAAATCTTTTAAAATAAAAAACAAGTAAATGGGACCAAAAGAAACAAAGTTATGAGACAAGTTACCAAAGTGTACCAAATCTTGCAAAAAAATCTGATTTTCAAAAATCTAAATAAAAATTCTTCTGTTGCATGGATTTGCTTTATTTTTTCAATAAAATAGGAAGAATGATTCCATAAATCTTTTTAAACAAAAATGAAGAAAATCGGACCAATAGAAAAAAACTATGAGCCAAGTTACCCAAATGTCCCATATATTGCAAAACACTGATTTTCAAAAATCCTAATAAAAACTCATCTATTGCATGAATTTACCTTATTTCTTCAATAAAACGAGAAGAAGGGTTTCAAGAATCTTTTAAAGTAAAAATGAAAGAAATCGGATTACTAGACACAAAGCTATGAGCCAAGTTACCCAAGTATCACAAAATTTTGCAAAAAACCTGATTTTCCAAAATCTAAATAAAAATTCTTCAATTGCACGGATTTGCTTTATTTTTTCAATAAAACGGGAAAAAGGATCCCAAGAATTTCTTAAAACAAAAATAGAGGAAATCGGACCAATAAAATCAAAGATACAAGTTAAGTTACCCAAATGGCCCAAACCATAGAAAAAACCTGGTTCCAAAAATCTGAATAAAAACTCTTGTACTGCATGGTTTTTTTACATTCTTGCAGCGAAACGTTAAGAAGGGATTCAAGATACTTTTAAAACGACAATGAAGAAAATCGAAGCAGTAGAACTTAAGTTATAGACCATCTGACTCAAATCTTGCAAAAATATAGAAATCTTAATCACTGTGATACTATCACTGGAATAAATGTTGGAGGGTTCTCGGTTTATTACTTTGCATCTTGTGAACTGAAAGAAGCATTAATTATAGTTTTTCCAGTTTCTTTTTTTAAATAAATGCACCAATGGTACTATACACAGGCTGCTCCGTTCCAGGTACACACTCATATGTATATTGGGAAATAAATCTCCCAACAGTTTATTTATTTTCTCGTTCTGCTCGATGTCAGGTTATAATTATATTGAGTCTAAAAATCTAGAATTATCGGGTGCCATCAGTTCTTGGTAGCTCGGGTCCACTGTTCTCGGTAACCACTGACGCTGACACCGCAAAGCCCAATAAACTGGGGAAGGGGATTAGTCGAGTAGTGGTAGTTGCCCTGAAACGTTCGTAGAGCTCCCGTTTCGCGTACGGCGAAAAGTTGAAAATGAGAACTTGCTCATTGTCCTCTGTTTAACCCCTAATGCCCAAAACGGGTCTCTCTCTCTCTAACTCTTTATTTTGCCCTACAAGTATTGTCAATAATAGTGGTAACCTAGTACAGGTTCATCACACTCTCTAAACTCTTTAAATATTTTACTAATTACATAAAAACGTTCCCGGTCGTCGTTAGTTGGTGTGAAGCTAACGTATGGTAACTGTTAACCTAGAATTATAGACATAAGTAAACTGTTCTTAGTTTTTTAAGGAATGAAATTAGTGAGTGTAATAAAATCAGTGAAGAGTTAGTACAAGTGGTTAGAGACAGTTTATAGAGACTGCATAGAGACAGCGGAAAAAATGGTAATTTAAGTCTACCCAATTACTGTTATTCCAAGTTCCTGTGACTACTAATAGATGTACATATTTAGAAAATAAATTTGTTTCATTTATTAGATTACAATTAATTCTTCAAGGGAATAATTATACAGTGCACTGCATCTTCATAGACACAATTATACAATTGTGTCCCCCTTGTGCTTGGGGAAGACGCAAATCTCCCCCGATCAATGTACTAAATATTAAATGTATGCCTTTCTTATAACATTTCATTCCCTTTTATATTCCTGGCCACTTCTTTAAAGTCACTCATTTTTCTTTGATATTCTTGCAATATTTCCTTAGATCTACCGAATTTTATATACATTCCAGTCACTTACTCTTTTTCTTTTCTTCAATACTATGGCTATATTTCCTTACATTTACCCAAATTTCTTTGGTGTCTCTTGGCCTTTTTCCATGGATCTATTGCATTTTTTCTATTCCAGGCTATTTCCTTAGATTTATTAAAAATGTTAAGGTTTATGCTTATTTCTTAGGATTATCTTGCATCCTACATGGATTTTCCTTTGAATTTGCATACAATTCCCTAAAAAACCTTAGTAGTTCAAGGTATAAATTTCCTTAAATTATATTGAATTCAATCTGGATTTTTTTAAAATTGGACTCTAAGAAATCCATGAGGTACTGCAGGAATTCAAACGCATATTCCAGTAATGATTTCAGCTGAAAATCTCTTTGTCCAAAACCATTTATTCCAGTTTATAATGAGAATCTGGTACAATCTAGGTGAAACTGAAGTAAAATGGCACGGAGAAATTAGGTAAGAAAGAGAATAAAGTTTATATTGAAATAAAAAGAGTTCCAGGGGAAATGCGAGTAAAATTTCAGTGCAAACAGTATATAAACCAGGTAAACGAGGGTTTATTAATTAAAAAAAAAATAGAACAAAAGGAGTATTAAAAAGCCGGCAAAAAGCGACTTACCTGCCGTCCTTACGGGCCATCCGTCTCAGCTCGTATTCGCCGTTTAACCGTTTGTCGATCTCGGGAATCGCCTTCTCGATGGCCATTTTTTGCACGATCGCACACGCCAACTCGACATTTTCCTGAGCGACGAGGTTGGCCGCTTGCTCGATCAACTCTTTCTGTTGCACGCTCGGCGTGATCAAGTTGCTAGTCAGTATTTGTTTCACGTGGGTGGCGATCGCGGCCAGCAGCTGATCGCGGCAGGTGATCATCGCCATGCCGGAGGTCAGGTTTCGTACCTGTGAATGGAACATCGGGGAAAATGTTGAAATTATTTATTGAAAAGATCCGTGCTCGTTTTTAAATGAACCTTCTGCTAGGTTCGAGAGAGGAGAAATGAGGCAAAAACCTCAAATACTCCGTTGCATTTGAAAGCATCCATAATCCTTCTTCTATTTACTGGATTTGCTTGATTTCTTAAATATAAATTAAAGGAAAGATAAAATAAAGTTATAAAGCAATAATCAAGGAGATATGAGCTCTAAAAGTAAGCCAGAGGGTGCATTGGTATATGGCCCACATAAACTTGCATAAAAGTTGTTATAGTGCACGGATTTACGTGATTTCTTCCATAAAAGTTAAAAAGAGGATCAAATTAACTTTTAAATAAAAAATCAAGACTATATGTGTCCCACAAGCGAAGTTACAGACCGAGTTACTCCCTGTACTGAAAACTAGACATCGCACCCAAAACCTTTTTAAAAACTTTCTTGTTGCATGGATTTACTTTATTTCTCTATAAATAAAAGTATGATCAAATTAACCTTTAAAATAAAAATCAAGGGTCTATGAGTGCTACGAGTAAAGTTACAAAGAGTTTGAGTTACCTCGTATGCCGAAAACTAGACATGGCACCCAAAAAACATAAATAAAAACTGCCTTGTGGCCTAGATTTACTTGATTTCTTCAATGAAAGTTAAAGCAAGTAAAAATAAAGTCATAAAGCAAAACCAATGAGATATGAGCCCTAAAAGACCCATTATAGACAAAAAAGGAACGCAGGAAGTGTGTCTGTATGAATAGGGCCCACAAAAACTTGCATACAAGTGGTTTTATTGCATGAATTGATTTTTTTTTCAGAACAAAAAGTTTCAGATCAAATGTCCTAAAAATTTGACACTCTTGCAACAAATCCTAATTTTTGCAAAAATTGAAATAAAAACGTTTATACTGCATGGATTGTTTTCATTTTTTTAATAGAATATGAAACAGGTGTTTGAGTATCATGAAAAGCAAAAACGAAGTAAATTGAAGTATTTGAAACAAAGTTACGAGCCAAATTGCCTCAAATCTTGCAAAAAAACCTGACTTTTCAAAAAATAAGTATAAAAATTATTTTACTGCATGGATTTGCTTCATTCCTTTAAAGAATCGTTAAGAAGGATTCCGAGAATCTCTCGAGTCAAAAATTAGGTAAATCGGAATAATAGAAACAAAGTTACGAGTCAAGTTACCTAAAAGTGGCCCAAATCTTACAAAAAAAACCTGATTTTCAAAAATGTTCATTAAACGGGAAAAGGAGTTCCAAGTTTCTTTTAAAGCGGAAATGAAAGAAAAAAGTTATGAGTCATGTTACCCAAGAGTGTCTCAAATCTTGCAAAAAACCTAATGCAAATAGATTCTCTTCTACCAACCTTCGTCTTACAGTCCTTGAGGACACATTACAAATCCCTAGAGCCAGTAATTCTATCTGAATTTGACGAGAAGTCATGAAAGGGTTATTCTGGCTAATTTGCTTTAATTTGCGTACAGCTCTAATGTTCATTTTTTTTTTTGGTCGTTTCTTTTAACATCAAATCTACGAGCAATATCAATTTGACGATCACCCGCGCGTTGTCTTAAATCAAGAGAGAATCTAATTCCGCGTGGCATGTTGCACCTTGAGTTAAAGAGAAGCAATACTGTACTAATTTTATTTTATAAATATCTAGACAAAAAAATAATTCCAAAATTGTTTTTTTCTATCTACTTTTGACCAGCTATATTTATATTATTGCTTTATCTGATAGCAAGCAAAATATTTAACTGAAATTTATTGGTATCTTTTTATAGACCGCCTTACAAATAATAATAATTTAAAATCTAGGGGACCTGTAGGTAAATCTTTAAACAATTATATGAAAATAATACTTTGTCTATCTATTTTTAGCCACTTGCCACTGTTAGTGAAATTTCTGCGACGCTGAATTTCTTGGTGCAGAAAATGATGGAGCTGAGTGGTAAAGTGGATTTACTCCTATCGGAGAATGCTAACCTTAAGACTGAGATTGCTATTCTAAAAGAAATTAGGCTAAAAGAAATTGAAGTGGTAAGCCCTAAAGGTACCGGTGCATTGTCGACGGTGTCGTCGTCTTATGCACAGGCCCTTAAGAACGACAACAAAGTTCTGGTTGTTAAACAGAAGGGTGAAGAAAAAGACGTTGGAAAAGTCAAGGAGGACCTTAGAAAAAAAGTGAATCCCACAGATATTGGTGCTGGTTTAACACTAGGAAAACCCACTAAAAATGGGGGAGTAATTCTTAAATGTGGCAACGAAAAAGATTTGTCTAATATTCAGGCAGAGATCCAAAGTAAAATGGGAGATAATTATACAGTGGATATTCCAAAAAAATTAGAACATAGGATTAAGGTAGTGGGTATCAATGAGTCAGAATTTGCCTTAACGGATAATGAAATTTTATTAAAAATTGAGAGCCAAAATAATATACACAACATTCCTGACAAAAAAATTAAAGTTTTAAGGAAAACCAAAGTTGTAAATAAGAAGTTTACTATGGTACTTGAAGTGGATGCCAAAACATACGGTATTTTCATAGAAAGGGAGAGAATAAATATAGGTTGGAATCGATGTGCAATTTTTAATGATTATGGTGTGAAAAGATGTTTTAGATGCTGTCAGTATGGTCACATTGTAAAAGACTGTAAGGAAAATAAAGTGTGTGGAAAGTGTAGCGGGAATCACGATTTTAAGGAGTGTAATGTTAATAGTGTCAAATGTGCAAACTGTGTTATGTCTAATAAAAAATATGGTCTCACTCTAGAAGTTAGTCATACCACCTGGGACTTAAACAAATGTGAATCCTACAAAAGAATTGAGGATATTCAACGGTGTAAGTATATTAAATAGCAATTAGACTTTAAAGATGTTCATAACTGTAGCATTGTATATTTTAATTGCCAGGGTTTTCTAAATAACAAAGGGCACATTGTTTTATTAATCAATGATTGGAAACCCAAAATAGTATTTCTGAGTGAGACACATGTATCATGTGATATTGAATTATGTGAATTAAATATCAGGGGGTATAAATTAGAGCAATGCACTACCAACAACAACAGAACAGGGGGGGTTATGGCATTAATACGTTGTGATATTAGATATAAGATTGTCAATGTTCAATGTCTTGAAAACTATGTTTGGTTATTGTCCCTCGAAGTATCTTTGTCTGGTTTGAAGTATTTATGTTCGGTTTTATATCATCCGCCTCAGAAAGATGATGCAAATTTTATAGATTTTTTTAATAATCATTTAGATCAAATTTGTGACTTTAATGGTATAAATGTAATAGTAGGCGATTTTAATTTTGATTTATTGAAAAACTCATTTTATGGCAACAAGATATCTAATGTTATATATACAAATGGATTTTATCAAATAGTACAGACCCCTACTAGAATGGTCCCAAAAAGCCAAACATTAATAGACTATATCGTAACAAATAATAAAAATCTCCAATATAAGGTTCACCATACGCCTAAAATCAGCGATCATTCAATTCTTTCAATAACACTTCCCCAAGAAAAAACTCAAAATGATAAAAAAATTACATTTCAGAGGTCTTTTAAAAATTATGATCCCAATGAGTTACAACAAGAATTATCACATTCTGTTTGGAATAATAATGTTTCTGATGTAAATATTTTGGCTACTTCTTTCATTGGAGATATTGAAAATATTATTAATCGTATGTGTCCCAGGGTCAAGATAGTCCAAAATCAAAAATATCTCGACAAAAAATGGATTACTTCTGAAATAAGAGAAATGATGCGTGAAAGGGATCTATTATACAAAAGAGCTGTTATGAGTGGAAGTGAAAATAACTGGCAAGAATACAAGAGGAAAAGAAATATCATTGTAAGTAAAATAAGAACAGAAAAAGAAAAATTTTACGCAGAAACAATAGACTTAAATAAAAGTAACCCAAAAGAACTGTGGAAAAACCTTAAAACTCTTTTACCTGGGAAAAAGCAAGAATTGCCAGACGTAATCAGGTTTGAAACAGAAGTAATCAACCAAGAGGCAGACATAGCTAATAGATTTAATAAGTATTTTGTGTATAGCATTGACGGTATAATTGGGGATATACCACTTCCACAAAATGCTGTACCCTTTTATATTGGACCCACAGTGCATAGTGGAATATTTAGTAATTTTGAAAAATTAACAATGGTTAGAATGAAGAAAATTATAAAAAACCTAAAAAATGTGGGTGGGGGTGAGTGTGGCATCTCTAAGCAAGTCCTTTGTGACGTAGTATATGCAGTTGGTAATCGTCTTTTAGATGTTATTAACACATCACTTAGCAATGGTGTTTTTCCAGAATCTTGGAAACTAACAACTATCATTCCTGTTCCAAAGGTAAATAACACGAAATTATATAATGAGTTTCGTCCAATAAATACGGTGCCAATATATGAGAAGGTTTTAGAAGTTGTTGTTAAAGAACAGTTGCTAAACTTCTGTGATTCAAATAAAATAATTATTCCTAACCAATCAGGTTTTAGAGAGAACCATTCTTGCGAGTCTGTTATTGTTGGTATGTGTGATGATTTTCTTAGGGCCGTCGACTGTGATAACTATGTCTTAGCCGTTTTTCTTGATTTTAAGAGGGCTTTTGAAACAGTAGATAGGAGTATTTTAATAAACAAATTAGAGCATATAGGAATCAAGAATACTGTTTTAGAGTGGTTTAAGTCATACTTGAATAAAAGATCTCAACGTGTGTCTTATAAAAATTGTTTGTCGGAGTCTGTAAATGTTAAATATGGTGTACCACAAGGAACGGTTTTGGGTCCGCTGTTATTTTTAATCTATATTAATGATATGGTTAGAGTAACACTTAAGTGTAAAATTATTCTTTTTGCTGACGACACAATGCTTTATATTATAGGTAAAAACTTACAACAAATGCAGAAAGATTTGAATGATGATTTGGAGCGTATTTTTGATTGGCTGTGTGTAAATAAGCTATGTCTAAATACTGATAAATCCAAATTTTGCATATTTAGAAAGAAATCAAAGCTTAGTGAAGCGGAAATCCAAAGTATGCACATAGCTGTAAATGGGGAAAATATTACTTATGATGGGGAAATTAAATATTTAGGCATAATGTTGGACTGCAATCTAAACTTTCAAGCTCATGCTGACTATGTAATGCGAAAATTTTCAAAAAAAGTGGGTTTTATAACTCAAATAGGTAAAAACTTAAGCATGCATACAAAACTACAACTCTATAATATTATTGCTTTCCAACACTTACAATTCTGTTCGACTTTGTTATTTAATCTACCTCAGTATAAAATAAACCAAATGGAGAAAATACAAAATAGAGCTATGAGACAAATTTTAAAATGTAGTTGGTGTACGCCAATTAAATGTATGTTGAATGTTTTGAATATGTTGTCTGTGAAGCAAAGGGTTTTATTTAATGTGTATCTGTTTGTTTTTAAACTTAAACATAATTTGTTACCTAACTATTTGTGTAATGGATTGAAGGTATTTAGTGATATTCATAGTTATCATACGAGAAATCGTACAGACTTTATTTTATTGGAACGGTGCAATTCGACCCAAATGCAAAACTCGGTTTTATATAAGGGATTATCTGAATTTAACAAATTACCTGTGATAATAAAAAACTGTGATAATCTAAACCGGTTCAAAAGGCTCCTAAGAAAATTTCTTTTAGATAACTGTTAGTACAGATAGTTATGATTGTTTATTTTAATTTTACAGATTTTAGCCCGTTTTTATTTATACATCTTAGCACTGTAGGTTTATTCTCGTTTCTTTTGTTTCTCGTCCTTAATATAAATATTTTACATGTTTATTTTTAGTTTTACACATTTTAGCCCGTTTTTAATTATTTTATTTATTATTTGTTAATAAGTTAAGTTTTATCTTTGTTTAATTTTATTGTTGCCCCCTGATATTTGTATTTGTATTAATAATGTTTTTGTTAAATTAGGTACTGTAGGTTTATTCTTGTTTCTTTTTGTTTGTGTCCTGTACACACATTACACTTTTTATTTTTATTTAATTTTCACATATTTACAAATGTTGTTTTTTTTTCTATTTCTACTATTGTAATAAGACTAATAAGGCAAACTTGTACTTATATGTAGCTTTTTTATGCTAAATAAATGCTTTATTATTATTATTATTATTACTACTGTAAGTGTCTGTGTAAAATTTCAATTATTTTTATTATGATATGTACGTAGCATGTTTGCTTTATTATTTAACTTCTCTAATGGATGGACGTTCCAAAGACTTTGTCAATAACTTAGAAGACAAAAAAGAGCACATTGGGCTCCTTATCTCGACTCACCATATAATGCGAAGCCAACCGCATGCGTTCGTCGTCCGGCTCCAAAGCGAAATCTTTGCGGATGATCTGATCGCACGTTTGAACGGCGATTTTAATCGAGCGGTCCAGGATGGGCGCGAGCCACTCTTGGATCGCGCGCTCGATCGCCGTCTTGACGGTCGCCTTCAGTTGGGGCTGCGTCTGGAAGAGGACCGCGCCCTGCGGCACCACCGTGTGCACCTGGAGCGACTGCAGCCCGTTGATCTCGTGGTAGCTGAAACGGGGCGCGGGGGTGACCGTTTGCGACGCGTTCGCCGACGGGTCCACGTTCTGCATTACCTGGATATATCAGTCGAGTTTAGACATTTAAGATGAATAAGGGAGAAGTTGAAGTAATAAACATGGATGATTTACAAGTTTAAGTTATAGTAAGATATTTTAATGATCCATTTTCGTTTTAAATCGTTCTGGGGAGTGTTTTTTACGAATCAAGGAAATCAGTGCAATGGAAGCTTTTTTATTCAATTTTCGGTGAATAATGTCTATTGTTTATTTGGGGTTAGCACTCTTGGGTAAATCGCTTACATTTTTGTTCTATTATACTTAGAGAGTTGGTTTAAAGACTTCCAGTAAGGAAATTATTAATTATAATAATCTGGAAAGTTTTAAGGACGTACTCTAAAAAAAAGTCAAAATTTTGGGGAATTTTCATTTTTTTCATGAGAAAAACACTGCTTTTAGGGCACAATTTCTGTACTAATGTACTTAAAGAGTTGATTTAAAGACTACCAGTAAGGAAACCATGAATTATAATAATCTGGAAAGTTTCAAAGACCTACTCCAAAAAAAAGTCAAAATTTTGGGGAATTTTCGTTTTTTTCATGAGAAAAACAGTGCTTTTGGGGAACAATTTCTGTTCTATAGTACTTAAAGAGTTTATTTAAAAACTACCAGTAAGGCAACCATTAATTATAATATTTTAAAAAGTTTTAAGGACCTACTCCAAAAAAAAGTCAAAATTTTGGGGAATTTTCGTTTTTTTCATTAAAAAAATGCTGCTTTTAGGGCACAATTTCTGTACTAATGTACTTAAAGAGTTGATTTAAAGACTACCAGTAAGGAAACCATGAATTATAATAATCTGGAAAGTTTCAAGGACCTACTCCAAAAAAAAGTCAAAATTTTGGGGAATTTTCGTTTTTTTCATGAGAAAAACAGTGCTTTTGGGGAACAATTTCTGTTCTATAGTACTTAAAGAGTTTATTTAAAAACTACCAGTAAGGCAACCATTAATTATAATATTTTAAAAAGTTTTAAGGACCTACTCCAAAAAAAAGTCAAAATTTTGGGGAATTTTCGTTTTTTTCATTAAAAAAATGCTGCTTTTAGGGCACAATTTCTGTACTAATGTACTTAAAGAGTTGATTTAAAGACTACCAGTAAGGAAACCATGAATTATAATAATCTGGAAAGTTTCAAGGACCTACTCCAAAAAAAAGTCAAAATTTTGGGGAATTTTCGTTTTTTTCATGAGAAAAACAGTGCTTTTGGGGAACAATTTCTGTTCTATAGTACTTAAAAAGTTTATTTAAAAACTACCAGTAAGGCAACCATTAATTATAATATTTTAAAAAGTTTTAAGGACCTACTCCAAAAAAAAGTCAAAATTTTGGGGAATTTTCGTTTTTTTCATTAAAAAAATGCTGCTTTTAGGGCACAATTTCTGTACTAATGTACTTAAAGAATTGATTTAAAGACTACCAGTAAGGAAACCATGAATTATAATAATCTGGAAAGTTTCAAGGACCTACTCCAAAAAAAAGTCAAAATTTTGGGGAATTTTCGTTTTTTTCATGAGAAAAACAGTGCTTTTGGGGAACAATTTCTGTTCTATAGTACTTAAAAAGTTTATTTAAAAACTACCAGTAAGGCAACCATTAATTATAATATTTTAAAAAGTTTTAAGGACCTACTCCAAAAAAAAGTCAAAATTTTGGGGAATTTTCGTTTTTTTCATTAAAAAAATGCTGCTTTTAGGGCACAATTTCTGTACTAATGTACTTAAAGAATTGATTTAAAGACTACCAGTAAGGAAACCATGAATTATAATAATCTGGAAAGTTTCAAGGACCTACTCCAAAAAAAAGTCAAAATTTTGGGGAATTTTCGTTTTTTTCATGAGAAAAACAGTGCTTTTGGGGAACAATTTCTGTTCTATAGTACTTAAAAAGTTTATTTAAAAACTACCAGTAAGGCAACCATTAATTATAATATTTTAAAAAGTTTTAAGGACCTACTCCAAAAAAAAGTCAAAATTTTGGGGAATTTTCGTTTTTTTCATTAAAAAAATGCTGCTTTTAGGGCACAATTTCTGTACTAATGTACTTAAAGAGTTGATTTAAAGACTACCAGTAAGGAAACCATGAATTATAATAATCTGGAAAGTTTCAAGGACCTACTCCAAAAAAAAGTCAAAATTTTGGGGAATTTTCGTTTTTTTCATTAAAAAAATGCTGCTTTTAGGGCACAATTTCTGTACTAATGTACTTAAAGAGTTGATTTAAAGACTACCAGCAAGGAAACCATGAATTATAATAATCTGGAAAGTTTCAAGGACCTACTCCAAAAAAAAGTCACAATTTTGGGGAATTTTCGTTTTTTTCATGAGAAAAACACTGCTTTTAGGGCACAATTTCTGAACTAATGTACTTAAAGAATTGATTTAAAGACTACCAGTAAGGCAACCATGAATTATATTAATCTGGAAAGTTTCAAGGACCTACTCCAAAAAAAAGTCAATTTTTTGGGCAATTTCGGTTTTTTTCATGAGAAAAACACTGCTTTTAGGACATCATTTTTGCACTAATGTACTTAAATAGTTGATTTAAGGACTACCAGTAAGGCAACCATTAATTATAATAATCTAGAAAGTTTCAAGGACCTACTCCAAAAAAAAGTCAAAATTTTGGGGAATTTTCGTTTTTTTCATTAAAAAAATGCTGCTTTTAGGGCACAATTCCTGTACTAATGTACTTAAAGAGTTGATTTAAAGACTACCAGTAAGGGAATCATTAATTATAATAATCTGGAAAGTTTCAAAGACCTACTCCAAAAAAAAGTCAAAATTTTGGGGTATTTTCGTTTTTTTCATGAGAAAAATGCTGCTTTTAGGTCACAATTTCTGTTCTAATGTACTTAAAGAGTTGATTTGTCCACTTCATTTATTTAATAAAACGGGAAGAAAAAGGATCCCGAGATTTTGTTAAAACAAAAATGAGGTAAATCGGAACGTCAAAAACAAAGTCACGAGCCAAATTACCCAAAGGTGAACTCTTTAAACAATTCCTAATAAAACTTGTAAAATGCCTTTTTTTTTTAAACTCTAATTTTGAAACATCAGGGAACTTTTATTAGAAATGCATTAACAATGAATAATTCCCAAACTCTGAATGCCAATATTCTAAACGTTTTAAACCTTTTTAGGTGTTTTAGCCCCCGACAAAGTAAATCCACATAAAAATTTGACTGTTTTTAACCGTAACAAACCAAAGAAGTTCGCTTACAGGTGAACCGCCGCCCTGTCCCACAACGATCATGTTGGCCAGCTCCGGTTCGGGCATGTTCGCGTTACTCTGCTGGCCGCTGGACGCCGCCACCTCCTTCTTCAACGGCTGCGACAGTTGAAACTCGATCTTCCGGATCCTCTCCGGGTCTTTCAGGTAAATGGCCGGTTTCAATTGGGCGACGTCGATATCGAGGTTCTTGCACAAAACCTACGAATAAAACGCGTTAAAATTGTGGTCGGGTCGGTTTGAAAGTGGATTTTTCACCTCGATTTCGAACTTCAGGGTCAACTTGAGATCCGGCTCGGAATGTAACTCGGCGAGCACGTTCATCAGGGCCATGGTCCAGGGGTTTGGCGGCTTGAACACTTTACTTTTCGCGCAAGACTCCAACACCTAAAAGTTGACACTTAGAACAGCCGAATAACATCGAAAAGTTAAATAATAGATCGTTTTTAGTAGTAGCTATGCAGGGTGTTCCATGAATAATGGTAAATAATTTAACAGGAAAGAGATTCCTTAAAAAAAAATTAGGTTAAGTTTTTCTAGTCCGAAAGTCCATTTACCCTGGTTTTACCTTGGTTTTTAACAAAATGTGGGACATGGGTGTGTGGCTATAATTTTTTACTCAAAAAATTTCCCCACGATTAATCCTTTTCGAGATATTTCAAATTAAAGTTTTCAATGCGCTCAAGACAAAATGTTATTTTCCTACTTCTGGTTAAAAAATTTGTTAAGTAGTCAAGATGAATTATTATAAATCACTTTCTCCCTTCCTTACATTAGGACTCTTACCCACCCTGCATAAAGGCTTTTGTACTCCCTCTCTATAGAGGTTAGGTAAAAAGTAAAAAAAAATTAAAAATTATACAAAACTTTTGGGGTTTTACTTAAAATTTTTGAATCCAATGCCAAAATTTGTTTTTCTCTTTTAGAAATATCAAATTTTGATCCTGAATATGACTTCATAGTTAAAAATATACTATTTCCGAAACTATAGGAGATACGAGGGCGGTTAAATTAGAAAAAAGTTACCAATTTTTATGCTTATTCTAAATCCTTTTACAGCATTGCAAAATTTTTATTAGTTCCTGAATTACAGGGTGATTTATAAAAAAAACGCCGAATTTTATCTCAATAATTATTTTCAAAACCACTGATTTTGGAAACTTACTTTTTACTACAAAGTTTTTTAATTTTTTCTGCTCTACAAAACTTCACCTTTGACTTTTGGTATCGTGGCTACGGCTATCAACTTCTTTTTTTTAAATACGGACCTGCATTTTTTATAACTTATATTGAAAGCATATTTTATTCCCTTTAAAATGAAGTATCTGATTAATATGTTTCCCAACGTTTCAACGTATTAATAAACATTTGTGGGAATGATTCCTTAATGAGGGCCTAATTTTTTTTGAATTATTGTAGATTAATTTATTTTAATTTTTTTTTAAACTTTAACAAAAGAGCTAACTAACAATATATATACAATAATAAATAACATGAGACTTAAACGTATTACATTTTTGCACATGGGGATGGACGGAAATCAATGGTAAAAATATTAATTGCTACTGAATCATTTCGAAATGAGCGATTATTTTTTAAGATTCGGCAACCTTCCAGTAAGAGAATTTTAAGATGTATTATTAAATGTTTTGTACCATATTAATACTTTTTGCATATTTTTTAAATATTATGTTCACAAATTTTACACACTCTATGGTTTATTTTTTTTTTTTTTGATAATAAATGAAGTGTAAAGTTCGGTACCTTGGCCACGAATGGGACGACGTAATGAAGCTCGAGCTGGCCCTTGTGGTAGGCCTCGACGAGCAACGATTTCATGTCCAATTCGACCTGTAGGATCGGCTTGTTGCGGCTCAGCGTGAGCATTCCTAACCAATGGCCAAGGTTCTTCAGCAAAGACCGATCTGAGAAGTTGGCTATTCCTTTGTCAGACCTCAACAGGACTCTGATGTTTCTATATATACGAAAAAAAAAAGAATCAATTTATTATTTGATTAATAAAACTTAAAGGAGGCTTTTCAGTATCTTTTAAGGTAAAATGGAAGTAACTCTTCTGTTGCATGTATTTGTGTCCTACCCCTCAATAAAAGTCGCAGGAAGGTGTCAAGTAACTTAATTACTTAAGGTAATTCAGAATTAGACGCAAATTAATGAGCCAAGTTCCAAAGTGTGTCTGAAATTTCATGGGGAATGGAAATACTTGATTTAAGTTAAAGAAAGGTTCCAAGTAATTTTTGCAACAAAAATTAGCAAAATCCGACCATTGGCAGGTAAGTTATTGACCAAGTTGTCTTGGGGTAACCAATTAAGTAACATGGTACCCAGAAACTTGGATAAAGAATCATATATTCAATGGAGTTTTATGATTTCCCCAGTGACAGTAGCAAAAAGCTCTTAGAAACATTTTAATATAAAAATCAGGCAAATTGGAGTCTTGGAAGCCAATTACATGGTTGCGAAGAATAAATGCAGCTAAAACAAAATTTTGCCTATTTGGGAGTAAAACTAGATTAAGTGGAGCTAATTTTGATGTAATAAATAATGAAATAATTATATCTTATCAGAGAAAAATTAAATCTTTGGTTGTTATTTTGGATCCACATTTAAATTTTTATTCTTATATCGACGGCATAATACGCAAAATCTCGAAAAAAAAACATTAATTTTTGTCCTATAAAAATAATTTGCAATCTTTTGTACTGGATAACGCAACCATTGACGAAGCCGACTCAGTGACATTTTTGGGGCTTACTGTTGACAAGTCGTTAAAATGGGACATGCACATTAACCCTTTTACAAGAAAATTAAGCTCCGCTTGTTTTGCACTAAGATCACAATTTCCAAGGAGCTTAGCCTCTCAACCTCTATAACAGTGTATTTTTCCCTCTTTGAATCACACTTTCGTTACGCCCTTCCTTTTTGGGTTGTGTGTAGTGTCACTCAATTTGACAAAATTTTCAGACTTCAAAAGAGAGCTTTGCGTTATACACTTAGACTTAATTATAGAGCTCATTGCCAGGATTTCTTTAAAAAATTTAACTACTTATATATGAGTCCGTTTGTCTAGCACGTTTCACCAAATTCAGATACGTAACGAGAGAAACGTAGGACGGAGTATGATTTATATCTGCCTACTCCACATGCAGAATTGGTAAAAAACTCTATATTGTACAAAGCAAAAAAAATGCACAATCATTTGCCATTGAACATAAAGTCCATCACATCTTTTCCTACTTTCCGTAAGGCATTAAAATCATTCCTACTGGACAGAGCCTTTTACTCGGTAAACGATTTTTTTAATACTTAATTTTAACTTCACACACACAGACTGATTTATTGTTTTTATATGTACTATTTTATGTAGCTCGTAGCTATGTTGTGTTTTGTTTGTTTCTGTGTTTTACTTTAGTTATCAGCTTTGTCTACAAATTGTAAAATTTTTTGACAATAAAGCGATGATTCACGGGCAAATGAAGGAAACAAATTTTACGAAATGGATAGAAGAAAAACTGTTGTCAAATATTCCAGAACAGACTGTTGCTATTATGGACAACTATCACTCTGCATTAGCAAGTAGGATCCACAAAATCCTCGACAAAAGGTGTAATAGTGAATTGACTCAAGGACAACAAAATTAATTTTGACAAATCAAAAAGTTTGAATTAAACCCTATAGAGTTAGTATGGGCCGAAGTAGAGCGATATATAAGAAATCATAATGTTTCGTTCTCTCTCCTTTTGTTACTTTTTGCTAATTTTACTTATTTTTAGTAACACAGTTTTTTTTAAGTTTAAGATATTTAATAATTAGTTCGGTAATAATTTGTTTATTTTGGTTTATTTACATTGATTTTGCATATAAAAGTTCACCCGGTATAACATACGCGTTTCTTGGTAAATTCTTAATATTTAAACTCGACCTATCTTACATTTCCTTACTCTCTTACTCCAATGTTCCTTCCATAAAGCCTTGCTCTTTTATCCTACTTTACCTTATGGACCCGTTGGGGCGAGAGGAGTAAGCTATTTGACCGAGTTCATCCGCCAAAAACTTAAAATACGGAACAGGTGTGTAATACCGGAAAGCAGTAGTACTACGGCAATTATTGAATCGGTACCTAAATCTCATGCGAGAGAATACCGAAGTGCATCACGTCTTTGTCCATTTAATGAAAGCTGATTGGGGTGTTCCTTATATCAACATCCTTTCCTTTACTTCATTTATTACTAGGGTAAGTCGAGTCATTTTTTTTCCTTTTACGTTAAATTGTGTCTCTTCTTATTTTGTTTATATTTTATTTCACTCATTACATAGTCACTAAGGGTGTGCGTCGAAAACAGAAGGATCACCTTATTTCAGTGTGACTGGAGCAGCGTCCCTATTTTTTTACAGTCAGCCTTGATAACTTGATAAAAAATTAAGATCGAAATAACCTTGATTTAAGTAATTAAACATATATTATAAACAGGCCCGAAACACATAATACTGGTGATTTAACAGCTATACCAAATTCATCGAATCGATACCCTTATACAGTGCGAACGTAAAGGTTGGAATAAATTCATTTAAAATTCAGGGGTATGTTCAAAAAAAAAACGCTCGGACATGTCGATTTTTATTTTTAACTGCGGGTTTTCTTACTATAATTTTATGTATACAGGGTGGCCCAAAAATAAGTTACGGTCATCAACGTAATTTTTTTAAATGTAAACACCTATTTTTTATTTTAGATTTAGGTTCTACATCAAATTCTAAGTACATTTCATGTACCATGTCCTATACCTAAACTCGACCGTTGACGGTTGAACACAATAAAAGGCTATTTTTGGAAGAGTTATTTATATCAAGCAAGAATACATAAAAATATTTTAATTAATTTATTAAGTGTTGAAAATGGCTGCCACGAACCTCTTGGCAATATCCCAGTCGATGCTGAAATTCTTGTAAAACATTATCGATAACAGAAGGTTCTATCAATCTTATTTCTTCCGTTATTCTAATTTTTAAGTCTTCAATGTTGTTTGGCCGATTAACATAAACTTTGGACTTAAGATACCCCCACAAAAAAAAATCTAAAGGAGTCAGATCCGGCGATCTGGCCGGCCATTCAATTGCACCCCTCCGACCAATCCAACGTCCAGGGAAAACGGTATCCAGGTTCTGGCGCACGGGACGAGTGTAATGGGCTGGAGCTCCATCTTGCTGATATCAATTATCTAATATATCCGGGTCTTCTGGATCGGGGTATAAAGTGGCAAGGCATGGAACCAAGTCATTTTCTAAAAACTCTAAATACCTCTCACCATTCAAGTATCCTTCAAAGAAAAAGGGCCCTATAACCCTGTTTTCAATCACCCCCGCCCAAACATTTACTTTTTGAGGGACTTGGCTGTGGCACTCGGCAGTTTTGCCGGTTTACACTACCATGAAGACAAAACGTTGCCTCATCAGAAAATACAATTTTTTTTGAAAATTGTGGATTAGCATGGCACAAGTCCATAAGTCTCTCACAAAATTCTAAACGCCTATCTGGGTCATCTTCATTTAGTTCATGAACCAATTGAACTTTGTAAGGGTGCCATTTATTTATACCTAAATACTTAACGACGGATGTCTGGGATATCTGATTTTCTAACGCAATATTGCGAGTCGTTTTTTGGCAACTGCCAGCAAAACATTTAGTTGCTTCTCTTCTGATATACTTGACCGACCTTTCGTATAATTATCCCTGACATGACCCAAATTCCGATATTTCTGTTCTATTTTACTGACAGTACTTTGAGATATACGTGGCCTATCAGGATACTTGGCATGATAAATTTCACAGACTTCCATCTAAGTGCGCATCCTGTTTCCATAACCAATCATCATCAAAATCTCTATTCGCTCTCGCTCACTAAGACGTACCATTTTTTGAAATTTTAATTTTATCTTTTGATAAACTTAACACAAGCAAAAATTTGCTTAGGCATCTAAATCAAACTAAATTCACTCAAAATTATTTGATGTCAACAAATTGTGACAAGTTAACAATCAAAAACACCAACCACAAATGTAAATAACCAAACAATAACTGATAGGTTGCTTGATATAAATAACTCTTCCAAAAATAGCCTTTTATTGTGTTCAATCGTCAACGGTCGAGTTTAGGTATAGGACATGGTACATGAAATGTACTTAGAATTTGATGTAGAACCTAAATCTAAAATAAAAAATAGGTGTTTATATTTAAAAAAATTACGTTGATGACCGTAACTTATTTTTGGGCCACCCTGTATACATAAAATTATAGTAAGAAAACCCGCAGTTAAAAATAAAAATCGACATGTCCGAGCGTTTTTTTTTGAACATACCCCTGAATTTTAAATGAATTTATTCCAACCTTTACGTTCGCACTGTATAATAAATCTAATAGAGTCTGTTAGTCCCAATCATCAAAAATAATAATCAAAAATAGCGTCAGACACGTTATAGATATAGAAAATAAGTACTGAAAAACTGACCAGATAATGGAGGACATCCCTGAAAAATTAATTATAAAAGAGGATGATGATGAAAGTGATGCTAGCTCTGACAAGTTAAAGGATTTGGAAGAAGAACACATTGATCCTGATTCTGAAACAATGACAATTTTTTTGTGTTTATTGTTTTTTGTTTATTAGTATAAATTGAAGTTATGTTTACTTCAAATCGTGTTAAGAAGAAATTTTCTGAGTCCATTAATATAGGTGTATAAAATCAATCGTTTTTGTTCTTGGTTATAAAAATTAAAAAAAAAAAACTAGGTAAGTAGAAAGTGAAAAGGTAAAATATTTAATATTTTTTGAAATAAGTTTTTTACAGTATTTATGACCTTCTTCCCCGTTTCGTCGCGGTTACAGTTACCACAGATGAATAGTACTAGGGTTTCACATAATTGTTTTTTTTTTTTTTTTTAATTAAACTAAAACTCACCTAAACGTCTCCTTAACGACCAACTTGCATAACTCGGGCATACTCAACGTGTCCAAACAATTCGAGTACAAATTGTGGAAATTCACCTCGATCGAGGCCCGTTTCATCACCAGATACTGCGACAGCCACGGGTAAAAGTCCTCCGCGATCAGATCCCTCAACTCTTCGCACTTCGTCTTCAGGTTCAGCTGACTCAAATTGTTGAAAATGAACGCGATCTTGTCCTGTAGGGCTTCGGGGGGCGCGATCGTTTTCTCCTCCTTCTCGGTGGCCACCAGCAGGGTGTCGATGTTGGTCGCGTTCGCGATCGAGGGGCGACTGCCCAAAGTGCTCGCGGGCGTCGGGTTCGTTTTGCTCGACACGTTGCTGCCGACGGTCGAGGCCCCTTTGTAGGCCTGCGCGGCCACGTTCGCGTTCTGAGGGGCCAACATGGCCGCCAGACTGGCGGGGAGTACGGGGCCCTCCGGTTTTGTGGGCGGTTCCATCGACTGCAGACCGTATTCGACGTATTCTTGTAGGTGTTGCGGGAAGTCGCTGGAAAGTGGGCAGTTGTTTGTTTGTTAAAGGAACGTTCCACGTATGTTTTAAAACAAAAATTGACCAAATCGGACTATTGGAGGCAAAGCAATTGATCAAATTACTCCTGAATGTCCGATAAGGAATGTTGACCCACACAAAAACCAGCAAATGTTCTAGTGCATAGAAATGCTTGATTTCTTCAACATAATTTAAAAAAACATTCCAGGCACATTTTAAAGCAAAAATCAACTAAATCGGACCATTAGAAGCAAAGTTATTGACCAATTTACCCTGGGATATCCGATAAGACAATATGCCACACAAAAACCTGGATTAAAAATGTTCTAGTGCCTGGAAAAGCTTCATTTTTTCAATGAAAGTTAAAGGAAGGTCCCAGGTACGTTTCAATATAAAAATCAAACAAATCGGACCTAAATTAAAATTTTTCTAGTGAATGGAAATGCTTGATTTCTTAAATGAATGTTAAAGAAACGTTCCAAGTATGTTTTAAAACAAAAATCAACCAAATCGGACTATTTGAAGCAAAGCAATTTGACCAAATTACCCCTGAATGTCCGATAAGGAATCTTGACCTACACAAAAACCAGCATTCAAAATGTTCTAGTGCATGGAAATTCTTGATTTCTTTAACAAAAATTAAAGAAATGTTGCAGGTACGTTTTAAAACAAAAATCAATAAATTCAAACCATTGGAAGCCAAGTTATTTACCACAGAATGTCCGACAAGGCAACATACCTAACAAAAAGCTGGATTAAAAATGTTCTAGTGCATGGAAATCCTAGATTTCTTCAACGGAAGTATAAGAAACGTTCCAGGCACATTCTAAAATAAAAATCAACCAAATCGGACAATTAGAAGCAATGCTATTGACTAATTTACCTTTGAATGTCAGATATGGCAACATGCCACAGAAATACCTAGGTTAAAAATCTTCCAGTGCATGGAATTGCATGATTTCTTCAACATAGTTTAAAGAAACATTCCAAGTACGTTTTAAAACGAAAATCAACTAAATCGTACGATTGGAAGCAAAATTATTCGCCAATTTACCCTGGGATGTCTGATAAGGCAACATTCCAAATAAATACTTGAATTAAAAATCTTCTAGTGCATGGAAATTCTTGATTTCTTCAACGGAAGTATAAGAAACGTTCCAGGCACATTTTAAAATAAAAATCAACCAAATCGGACAATTGGAAGCAATGCTATTGACCAATTTACCTTTGGATGTCAGATATGGCAACATGCCACAGAAAAACCTGGATTAAAAATCTTCCAGTGCATAGAATTGCTTGAGTTCTTCAACAGAGTTTAAAAAAACATCCCAAGCACATTTTAAAACAAAAATCAACTAAATCGTACGATTGGAAGCAAAATTATTCGCCAATTTACCCTGGGATGTCTGATAAGAGCAGCATTCCAAATAAAAACCTGGATTAAAAATCCTCTAGTGCATGGAAATTCTCGATTTCTTTAATTGAAGTATAAGAAACGTTTCAGGCACATTTTAAAATAAAAATTAATCAAATCGAACGATTGGAAGCAATGCTATTGACCAATTTACCTTTGGATGTCAGATATGGCAACATGCCACAGAAAAACCTGGATTAAAAATCTTCCAGTGCATAGAATTGCTTGAGTTCTTCAACAGAGTATAAAGAAACATCCCAAGCACATTTTAAAACAAAAATCAACTAAATCGTACGATTGGAAGCAAAATTATTCGCCAATTTACCCTGGAGTGTCTGATAAGGCAGCATTCCAAATAAATACTTGAATTAAAAATCTTCTAGTGCATGGAAATTCTTGATTTCTTCAACGGAAGTATAAGAAACGTTCCAGGCACATTTTAAAATAAAAATCAACCAAATCGGACAATTGTAAGCAATGCTATTGACCAAATTTACCTTTGGATGTCAGATATGGCAACATGCCACAGAAAAACCTGGATTAAAAATCTTCCAGTGCATAGAATTGCTTGAGTTCTTCAACAGAGTTTAAGGAAACATCCCAAGCACATTTTAAAACAAAAATCAACTAAATCGTACGATTGGAAGCAAAATTATTCGCCAATTTACCCTGGAGTGTCTGATAAGGCAGCATTCCAAATAAATACTTGAATTAAAAATCTTCTAGTGCATGGAAATTCTTGATTTCTTCAACGGAAGTATAAGAAACGTTCCAGGCACATTTTAAAATAAAAATCAACCAAATCGGACAATTGTAAGCAATGCTATTGACCAAATTTACCTTTGGATGTCAGATATGGCAACATGCCACAGAAAAACCTGGATTAAAAATCTTCCAGTGCATAGAATTGCTTGAGTTCTTCAACAGAGTTTAAGGAAACATCCCAAGCACATTTTAAAACAAAAATCAACTAAATCGTACGATTGGAAGCAAAGTTATTCACCAATTGACCCTGGGATGTCTGATAAGAGCAGCATTCCAAATAAAAACCTGGATTAAAAATCCTCTAGTGCATGGAAATTCTCGATTTCTTTAATGGAAGTATAAGAAACGTTTCAGGCACATTTTAAAATAAAAATTAATCAAATCGAACGATTGGAAGCAATGCTATTGACCAATTTACCTTTGGATGTCAGATATGGCAACATGCCACAGAAAAACCTGGATTAAAAATCTTCTAGTGCGCGGGATGCTTGATTTCTTCAATGAAAGTTAAACGAATGTTTCAGGCAACATTTTCTAACAAAAATCAACTAAATTGGACCATTCGAAGCAAAGTTATTGACCAATTTACCCAGGAATGTCCAATAAGGCAATACGCCACACAAAAACCTGGATTAAAAATGTTCTAGTGCCTGGAAAAGCTTCATTTTTTCAATGAAAGTTAAAGGAAGGTCCCAGGTACGTTTCAATATAAAAATCAAGCAAATCGGACTAGCGGAAGCAAAGCTATTGACCAATTTACCCCTGGATATCCGATAAGGCCGACAAAAAACCCAGAATTAAAAATGTTCTAGTGCCTAGAAATACTTCACTTCTTTAATAAAAGTTAAAAAAACGTCCTGGGTACAATTTAAAGTAAAAATCTATAAAACCCGATCATTGGAAGCAAAGTTATTGAGCAATTTACCCTGGGATGCTTGGTCTGAAAGTTTCAACACTTTTCCTCAGTAAAAACTCTTTTCTCAGATTTTACCGCTGTTCCATTTAAAAATTCCTTTTGAAAATGCCCTGACGACAACCGATACACGCGCAAAAATTAACATAAAAATCTACTCACGTAAAATGTGGAATTCCCCTGACGTGCTCACAGTACTTGTGGTACTCCTTCAGCCTGCTCTTGAACCGGTCCAAAGCGGCGATACCGAAATAATACATTTTCGATCCCTCGGGCTTCTTCAGGGCGTCCAGGACGCACCTGAGCGCCATCCCCAGCGTGACGTAATTCGCGTAAATGCCCCGCTCGATGATGCCGCCGAAAAGTTGCGCGGTGATGTGCAGCTCCTTGTCCGGGTACTGAGGGAAGAACTTGTATTCCTCGAACAGACTGCGTAGCATGCAATTGAACACCTCCTTCTCCCGTTTGCTGGAAGAGTCCTGGAAGCGTTTTAGCATGTTGAGGACCTCGTCGATGGACAGGGTCGGGTTCGGGGGATGGTTGTAGATCCGTTGGAAGTAGTTGTTCGCCTCGTCTTCGATCTCTTTGGAAATGTGAGTTTGGGCTTCGAGCATCACCGTGTAGTCCAACACTCGGGCCTTTTCCATGCCGCTCGGTTGGCCTTTAACGGGGTAAATTTAAGTCCTGTTAGTTGCCAATTTTGCGCAATATTAAATAATTTAATATTACATATACAGATCAAGACACGATGTAATCCGGGAACATTCAGGAAATTATCTGTTTCAGCAGGTTCAAATGATGGTTCCTTTAAATCCAGTCTCAGGAAAGTAGCGTGATAAAGGCTGATGATGTCCAGATGAGCGAAATAGGTCTAACTCTTACTGAGTTTTGTTATTTAATTTTAAGAAGGTGGGCCTATTTGGGAATAATTGACTAATTCTTGGCGACTAAGTTATTACCCTAGTCCTAACTATCTAAATAGTTAACCCAAAGAGACGGTTTTACCCTCAAATCCATCCTCAGGACCCCCACTGTATTGTTGTAAAAAAATTATGAAGATATGTCAAGTGGTTCATGAGTTATGGCCAAATATGTCAGTGAAAGAATAAAAAAATCTTGATGTTGCAATATGGGTTTCAAACCCTCAAAAATTGACTCTAATTTAAAAATATGTCCATGTCAATGTTTTACGGGAGAAAAATGAGTTAGAATTGCTATAAATAAGTTTCCTGAACCAAAAATGCAAATTTAAAAAAATCGATATTTAGGTCAAAATTTGCAGGGCATACCCCATGGAAATTCCCCAAAAAATGGTTTTAATTTTTTTTTGGAAAATCTTTAGGACTTAGAGAAAATTGTTTTAACAAAAGTTGTTGGGCTTAAAAAGATTTACCATTTTCAAAATAGTTCACGTTTTTATCTATGACCATGCTCAACAAAATTGAGGAAAACCGATTTTCATATTGTTCCCATTTTCTCTGAAACTATAAGGAAAATTGGTGTTTTTACTTTTGCATTAGATTCCATGCAAGGGTGCCTTGAAAAAAGCTAGAATACCTTTTTGCCCTAAATGGCATATTAAAAAAGCTATGGAAGATTTTTGAAAAACAGTCCAATTTTTGAGCCAGAAAATTTCGAAAAATTAAAATTTTGCAAAAATGAAAAAACAAAATGATCATGAGGTAGAGCATTAAATTGGCATCAAAAAAGCCTTATAAGACTTTTTTCTAACATTAATACTAAAGGTACAAAAAAAAAATATTTGGAAAAAAAATTCAACAATGAAAATGATGCCTTAACAAAAAGTGTAATGTAACTACCCAAATCCTTAACCTAGAAACGCGTTTTTGCCCTCAAATCCATCCTTAAGAACCCCATTATATTACTGTAAAAAAATTATGAAAATATGTCAACTAGTTTCCGAGTTATGACCAAAAATGTCAGTTAAAGAATAAAAATCTTGATGTTCCAATATGGGTTTCTTTTGGATCTTGGTTAACAAAATTGCTTATAACTCAAAGAGTTTTTGAGGTACAAGAAACGTTCGTATATGAAAATTTTGTGAAAGAAAGGCCTTTTCTTTGACTAAAGATTTTTTAAGAAAATTCCAATTATTACATGAAGAATATTCCCAAGAAGTGTGAAAATTTGTTGAGAATATTAAGAAAAATGACGCCTCAACAAAAAGTGTCCTAACTCTCCACATTCTCAATCTAGAAACACGTTTCTACCCTCAAATCCATCCTCAAGAATCCTACTATAATGCTGTGAACCGGATATATTCCAGGACCATTCACGGAATGATCAGTTTCACTAGCGACTAGCTTATAGCCACGATTCTTCCGTCAAATCCAGCTAAAGGGAATGTACCCTGATAAAATCTCTGTTTGAGGACATATCTGTTGAAATGATGATGTCCAGATGGGCGAAACAGGTGTACTTTCAATACCGAGTTTTGTTATTTAATTATAAGAAGGTGGGCCTATTTGGGAATAATTGACTAATTCTTGGCGACTAAGTTATTACCCTAGTCCTAACTATCTAAATAGTTAACCCAAAGAGACGGTTTTACCCTCAAATCCATCATCAGGACCCCCACTGTATTGTTGTAAAAAAATTATGAAGATATGTCAAGTGGTTCCTGAGTTATGCCCAAAAATGTCAGTGAAAGAATAAAAAAATCTTGAGGTTGCAATATGGGTTTCAAATCCTCAAAAATTGACTCTAATTTAAAAATATGTCCATGTCAATGTTTTACGAGAGAAAAATGAGTTAGAATTGCTATAAATAAGTTTCCTAAACCAAGAATGCAAATTTTAAAAAATCGATTTTTAGGTCAAAATTTGCAGGGGATACCCCATGGAAATTCCCCAAAAAATGGTTTTAATTTTTTTTTGGAAAATCTTTAGGACTTAAGAGAAAATTGTTTTAACAAAAGTTGTTGGGCTTAAAAAGATTTACCAATTTCAAAATAGCTCACGTTTTTATCTATGACCATGCTCAAGAAAATTGAGGAAAACCGATTTTCATATTGTTCCAATTTTCTCTGAAACTATAAGGAAAATTGGTGTTTTTACTTTTGCATTAGATTTCATGCAAGGGTGCCTTGAAAAAAGCTAGAATACCTTTTTGCCCTAAATGGCATATTAAAAAAGCTATGGAAGATTTTTGAAAAACAGTCCAATTTTTGAGGCAGAAAATTTCGAAAAATTAAAATTTTGCAAAAATGAAAAAACAAAATTACCATGAGGTAGAGCATTAAATTGGCATCAAAAAAGCCTTATAAGACTTTTTTCTAACATTAATACTAAAGGTACAAAAAAAAATATTTGGAAAAAAAATTTCAACAATGAAAATGATGACTTAACAAAAAGTGTAATTTAACTACCCAAATCCTTAACCTAGAAACGCGTTTTTGCCCTTAAATCCATCCTCAAGAACCTCATTATATTACTGTAAAAAAATTATGAAAATATGTCAAGTAGTTCCCGAGTTATGGCCAAAAATGTCAGTTAAAGAATAAAAATCTTGATGTTCCAATATGGGTTTCTTTTGGACCTTGGTTGACAAAATTGCTTATAACTCAAAGAGTTTTTGAGGTACAAGAAACGTTCGTATAAGAAAATATTGCCAAACAAAAGACTTTCCTTTGAATAAAGTCGTTTTAAGAAAATTCCAATGATTACATGAAAAATATTCCCAAGAAGTGTGAACATTTGCTGAGAATATTAAGAAAAATGACGCCTCAACAAAAAGTGTCCTAACTACCCAAATTCTTTACCTAGAAACACGTTTTCACCCTCAAATCGATCCTTAAGAACCCTGCTATATTGCCGTGAAAAAATTATGAAAATATGTCAAGTGGTTCTTGAGTTACGTCCAAAAATGTCCGCAAATGAACAAAAATCACTAAATTTCTCAAAGCGTTCAATTTTGTGCATTTTAGACAATTGAGGTAATTATTTTCCCTCTTTCAGGCATTTTGGAGTCAATTTCCTTCTCTCATAACATCAGAACAGTTTTTTTCTATTGCTTCCAGGTAGTTGAATTAAATTTCTAGAAAAAATCTTGGGAAAAGGGAAAAAACGAATCCGACTGCCTGGAATGACCAAAAAACGACTCCGACTACCTGGAAAACTGTTTCTCTCCATAACACCTTTATTCTCTAAAATTTACACACACACACCATCGACCTTTTAAGTCCAGAAAAACCTCCTGGAATAAACTTACCGATCCGGGATAAGTTTCCCATCTGATTCACCCCCAGAACCAACGAGGTACTGGTACCGACCGCGCCCTGGTGCTGCATAGGGATGATCGGGAAGGGGCTGTTTGAAGCCCCGCTCATTAATCTCGATGGGGAGCCGGGGGTGGGAACCAGAGGGCCCAACCCTCCTTGCAAGTTAAACGTGTTGTTCGGACCTACGATGTTGATTTTGACAAAAAAAGGTGGTTGTTTAATGGAAGAAGGGGTTTTTTCTGAGGGTTTAATTGAATAAAAAAGGCCGTTTTAGGGGTGCATTTGCTTTTATTGTGTTTAGCTAAATAATCCACAGAATTCCAGGGATTCCAGTATGTCACTGGTATTTTAGTCAATATTTAGGGTTCCACACTCTTTTTTCTTTGTATGCGGTAAAAAACATTTAAATTCCAGAATTTTCCACTATGCCAGTGGTATTTTAGTCAATATTTGAACGTCCATACTCTTTTTCCCTAAAATGATAATCCAAGTATTAAAAAGTACTGCAGATCAGTCGCATAAGTAGTTTCTTTGATTGTTATTGTCAGAACTGCAGGTATTTCAGCATAAAAGTGCAGAAAAGTGTAAAAACTCATCATAAAGTAGAAAATTAATTAAGTTCATGATTAAGGGGCAAAAACTCACCTCTTTTTGGGTACAGTGGGGATAAATCATTAAAATTCCATTATGTAGATCATAGTTAGTGAATTTCCGGGCATCCATACTCAATTTTCTTAAAATAATGATTCCAATACTAAAAAGTAGATTTAGGGCCAAAAAGTCACAATTTTTTTGTCAAATGGATGAAAAATCATTGAAAACTGCAGGATTTCCAATGTATCAGTCCTAATTAATTCATTATCATGTATCCATATTCGTTTTCCCTAAAATAATGGTTCAAATATTAAAATATACTCCAAACTATTTGCTATAATTATTTTTTTTATGGCAAACATCAGAACTGCAGGTATTTCAGCATGAAAATGCAGACAAGTGTGAAAAATCATCATAGAATGAAAATGTAATTAAATTCAATGGTTCTGAGGTTGAAAACTCACCATTCTTGTGCTAAATTAGTAAGAAACATTCAAAATTCCTGGATTTTTAGTAAGACAGTCCTGATTTAGTTAATTTTCATGTATCCACACTCGTTTTCCCTAAAATAATGGTTCAAATATTAAAATGTACTCCAAACTATTTGCTATAATGAATTTTTTCATGGCAAACATCAGAACTGCAGGTATTTCAGCATAAAAACGCAGACAAGTGTAAAAACTCATCATAAAGTAGAAAATTAATTAAGTTCATGATTTAGGGGCAAAAACTCACCTCTTTTTGGGTCCATTTATTAAAAATAGGCGATAAATTATTAAAATTCCAGTATGTAGATCCCAGTTAGTGAATTTCGGGGCATCCATACTCAATTTCCTTAAAATAATGATTCCAATAGTAAAAAGTAGATTTAGGGCCAAAAAGTCACAGTTTTTTTGCCAAAAAGGTAAAAAATCATTGACATCTACAGGATTTCCAATGTATCAGTTCTAATTAATTAATTATCATGTATCCATATTCGTTTTCCCTAAAACAATGGTTCAAATATTAAAATGTACTCCAAACTATTTGCTATAATTAATTTTTTCATGGCAAACATCAGAACTGCAGGTATTTCAGCATGAAAATGCAGACAAGTGTGAAAAATCATCATAGAATGAAAATTTAATTAAATTCAATGGTTCTGAGGTTGAAAACTCACCATTCTTGTGCTAAATTAGTAAGAAACATTCAAAATTCCTGGATTTTTAGTAAGACAGTCCTGTTTTAGTTCATTTTCAGGTATCTACACTCGTTTTCCCTAAAATAATGGTTCAAATATTAAAATGTACTCCAAACTATTTGCTATAATTAATTTTTTCATGGCAAACATCAGAACTGCAGGTATTTCAGCATGAAAATGCAGACAAGTGTGAAAAATCATCATAGAATGAAAATTTAATTAAATTCAATGGTTCTGAGGTTGAAAACTCACCATTCTTGTGCTAAATTAGTAAGAAACATTCAAAATTCCTGGATTTTTAGTAAGACAGTCCTGTTTTAGTTCATTTTCAAGTATCTACACTCGTTTTCCCTAAAATAATGTTTCAAATATTAAAATCTACTCCAAACTATTTGTTATAATTATTTTTTTTATGGCAAACATCAGAACTGCAGGTATTTCAGCATGAAAATGCAGACAAGTGTGAAAAATCATCATAGAATGGAAATTTAATTAAATTTAATGGTTCTATGGTAGAAAACTCACCATTTCCGTGCTAAATTAGTAAGAAACATTCAAAATTCCTGGATTTCCAGTAAGTCAGTCCTGATTTAGTTCATTTTCAGGTATCCACGCTCGTTTTCCCTAAAATAATGGTTCAAATATTAAAATATACTCCAGACTATTTGCTAAGTGTGAAAAATCATCATAGAGTGGAAATTTAATTAAATTCAATAGTTCTGAGGTTGAAAACTCACCATTTCCATGCTAAATTGGTCAAAAACCTCTAAAATCCCGGGATCCCTGTGCTATTTGTCTAATTTCCATCCAGAGTGTCCATACTCCCTAAAAATAACCATTTCAAAATTAAAATACATCCAAGACTTGGCTGTTATGTCAATATTTAATAAGAGCGGTCAGAACTGCAGGTATTTCAGCATGAAAATGCAGACAAGTGTGAAAAATCATCATAGAGTGGAAATTTAATTAAGCCTGTGGTTTTAGTATCGAAAACTCACCATTTTGTATCCTTTTTCTTAGACGAGAGTGCAGAAAGACAAAATTCTAGAGTTTCCAATGCATGGAGGTTAATTTGACCTAAAATTAAAATTTTAAGGTTAAAATATGCCCGAAACTCATGTATAGTGTCGATATTTAATGAGAACGGTCAGAACTGCAGGTATTTCAGCATAAAAGTGCAGAAAAAGTGTGAATTATCATCATAAAAAGTGCATTTAGACAAACAGGATTTTTTTCAAAGTTAAAACTTACCAGTTTTGGACGTTTGAGTGGTCCAAATCTATGAAAAAAACTGGTCGGTTTTGTGCCTAAAAAATATATTATTAATATGCTGATAAAATCATTTAATATAAATTAATGCAAGAACTACACAGGATTCTTGATATATTACTAAGTTACTTACCTCATAAATGAGCAGGGAAAAAATGATGGGGACTTATAGACACTACACTATCCGTGAAGGAAAAACAAATTTTGTCTTTACAATTTTAATTAATTGTGCTGTTTAAAGTAAAAGGAAAATTAGGGAATTTCCTCTAAAGTTGCATCGAAAGATATTTTAAAATGAGTAAAATTTTACATGAACTTGGTCAAAATAGGAACAATTTCCAATAAATATAGTAAATTTTGCCAAAAAAAAAAAACAAGAATTTTGTATTAGCTTTGACTAATACAATTATTCCAGAGTATTTGAGGCACTTATTTATGTTTTCCAGGGATTAGAAATTATTATTATTTTATTCCAGGTATTTGACTTAATTTTAAATTTAATTCTGGATATTCATTAATTTTTTCCAGGACATTTAAGGTAGTTATGATATGTTCCAGGGATTTGAAGATATCTTTAAGTTGATCCCACCAGACGAGACGGTTTTTAAGGTTAAATTTTGTATTCATCATTGTATTCCAGGATATCAGAGGTAATTTTCTTCATGTCTTCCAGGAATGTCAAATAATTTGAATATAAGTTTTTTATTCAAAATAAGTAGAATTTCATACGAATTGCGTCAAAATAAATATAGTTTTAAGGGATTGTGTCATTTTCTTTACCGGAAAAAGGAGAATTTGGAACTAAGTCTGACATAGGGATAAATTGACAAAAAAAAAAATTCATGGAATTTGACATATACACGTTCGGCGGTTGGAAAATTTCGAATATGATTTTTGCGTAATGTGTAAGAAGGAGACGGAGTAGAGCGAGAACATACTTGACTCCACCCTGGGCGGCTATCGCGTCGTCGTTGCGCTTATCAGTCCGGTTAAAGTTCGGTTACAATTCCTCGCATACCTATGTTAAAATATGTCAAGTGATTCCTGAGTTATGGCAAAAATGTCAGTTCAAGAATAGAAATCTTGGTGTTCCAATATTGGCCTGCTTTGGACCTTGCTAAACAAAATTGCCTATAACTCAGTGAGTTTTTGAGGCACAACAAACGTTCGTATATGAAAATATTGAGAAAAAAACGCTTTTTCTTTGACTAAAATCCTTTTGAGAAAATTCCAATTGTTTCATGGAAAATATTTCCAAAAAAAGTGAAAATTTTAACACATTTTACCCTCAAATCCATCCCCATGAACCGTGCTATATTGCTGTGAAAAATTCATGAAAATATGTCAAGTGGTTCCTGAGTTATGGCCAAAAATGTCAGTTCAAGAATAGAAATCTTGGTGTTCCAATATTGGCCTGCTTTGGACCTTGCTAAACAAAATTGCCTATAACTCAGTGAGTTTTTGAGGCACAACAAACGTTCGTATATGAAAATATTGAGAAAAAAACGCTTTTTCTTTGACTAAAATCCTTTTGAGAAAATTCCAATTGTTTCATGGAAAATATTTCCAAAAAAAGTGAAAATTTTAACACATTTTACCCTCAAATCCATCCCCATGAACCGTGCTATATTGCTGTGAAAAATTCATGAAAATATGTCAAGTGGTTCCTGAGTTATGGCCAAAAATGTCAGTTCAAGAATAGAAATCTTGATTTTCCAATATTGGCCTGCTTTGGACCTTGCTAAACAAAATTGCCTATAACTCGGTGAGTTTTTGAGGCACAACAAACGTTCGTATACGAAAATATTGAGAAAAAACGTTTTTTCTTTGACTAAAATCCTTTTGAGAAAATTCCAATTATTTCATAGAAAATATTCCAAAAAAAAGTGAAAATTTAAACACATTTTTACCCTCAAATCCATGCCCAAGAACCCTGCTATATTGCTGTGAAAAATTTATGAAAATATGTTAAGTGGTTCCTGAGTTATGGTCAAAAATGTCAGTTCAAGAATAGAAATCTTGATGTTCCAATATTGGTCTGTTTTGGACCTTGCTAAACAATATTTCCTATAACTCAGTGAGTTTTTGAGGCACAACAAACGTTCGTATATGAAAATATTGAGAAAAAAACGCTTTTTCTTTGAATAAAATCCTTTTGCGGAAATTCCAATTATTTCATTGAAAATATTCCCAAAAAAAGTGAAAATTTAAACACATTTTACCATCAAATCCATCCCCATGAACCCTGCTATATTGCTGTGAAAAATTTATGGAAATATGTCAAGTGATTCCCGAGTTATGGTCAAAAATGTCAGTTCAAGAATAGAAATCTTGATGTTCCAATATTGGTCTGTTTTGGACCTTGCTAAACAAAATTGCCTATAACTCGGTGAGTTTTTGAGGCACAACAAACGTTTGTATATGAAAATATTGAGAAAAAAACGCTTTTTCTTTGAATAAAATCCTTTTGCGGAAATTCCAATTATTTCATTGAAAATATTCCCAAAAAAAGTGAAAATTTAAACACATTTTACCATCAAATCCATCCCCAAGAACTCTGCTATATTGCTGTGAAAAATTCATGAAAATATGTCAAGTGGTTCCTGAGTTATGGCCAAAAATGTCAGTTCAAGAATAGAAATCTTGATTTTCCAATATTGGCCTGCTTTGGACCTTGCTAAACAAAATTGCCTATAACTCGGTGAGTTTTTGAGGCACAACAAACGTTTGTATATGAAAATATTGAGAAAAAAACGCTTTTTCTTTGACTAAAATCCTTTTGCGGAAATTTCAATTATTTCATGGAAAATATTTCCAAAAAAAGTGAAAATTTAAACACATTTTACCATCAAATCCATCCCCAAGAACTCTGCTATATTGCTGTGAAAAATTCATGAAAATATGTCAAGTGGTTCCTGAGTTATGGCCAAAAATGTCAGTTCAAGAATAGAAATCTTGATTTTCCAATATTGGCCTGCTTTGGACCTTGCTAAACAAAATTGCCTATAACTCGGTGAGTTTTTGAGGCACAACAAACGTTTGTATATGAAAATATTGAGAAAAAAACGCTTTTTCTTTGACTAAAATCCTTTTGCGGAAATTTCAATTATTTCATGGAAAATATTTCCAAAAAAAGTGAAAATTTAAACACATTTTACCATCAAATCCATCCCCAAGAACTCTGCTATATTGCTGTGAAAAATTCATGAAAATATGTCAAGTGGTTCCTGAGTTATGGCCAAAAATGTCAGTTCAAGAATAGAAATCTTGATTTTCCAATATTGGCCTGCTTTGGACCTTGCTAAACAAAATTGCCTATAACTCGGTGAGTTTTTGAGGCACAACAAACGTTCGTATACGAAAATATTGAGAAAAAACGTTTTTTCTTTGACTAAAATCCTTTTGAGAAAATTCCAATTATTTCATAGAAAATATTCCAAAAAAAAGTGAAAATTTAAACACATTTTTACCCTCAAATCCATGCCCAAGAACCCTGCTATATTGCTGTGAAAAATTTATGAAAATATGTTAAGTGGTTCCTGAGTTATGGTCAAAAATGTCAGTTCAAGAATAGAAATCTTGATGTTCCAATATTGGTCTGTTTTGGACCTTGCTAAACAATATTTCCTATAACTCAGTGAGTTTTTGAGGCACAACAAACGTTCGTATATGAAAATATTGAGAAAAAAACGCTTTTTCTTTGAATAAAATCCTTTTGCGGAAATTCCAATTATTTCATTGAAAATATTCCCAAAAAAAGTGAAAATTTAAACACATTTTACCATCAAATCCATCCCCAAGAACTCTGCTATATTGCTGTGAAAAATTCATGAAAATATGTCAAGTGGTTCCTGAGTTATGGCCAAAAATGTCAGTTCAAGAATAGAAATCTTGATTTTCCAATATTGGCCTGCTTTGGACCTTGCTAAACAAAATTGCCTATAACTCGGTGAGTTTTTGAGGCACAACAAACGTTTGTATATGAAAATATTGAGAAAAAAACGCTTTTTCTTTGACTAAAATCCTTTTGCGGAAATTTCAATTATTTCATGGAAAATATTTCCAAAAAAAGTGAAAATTTAAACACATTTTACCATCAAATCCATCCCCAAGAACTCTGCTATATTGCTGTGAAAAATTCATGAAAATATGTCAAGTGGTTCCTGAGTTATGGCCAAAAATGTCAGTTCAAGAATAGAAATCTTGATGTTCCAATATTGGTCTGTTTTGGACCTTGCTAAACAAAATTGCCTATAACTCGGTGAGTTTTTGAGGCACAACAAACGTTTGTATATGAAAATATTGAGAAAAAAACGCTTTTTCTTTGACTGAAATCCTTTTGCGGAAATTCCAATTATTTCATTGAAAATATTCCCAAAAAAAGTGAAAATTTAAACACATTTTACCATCAAATCCATCCCCATGAACCCTGCTATATTGCTGTGAAAAATTTATGGAAATATGTCAAGTGATTCCCGAGTTATGGTCAAAAATGTCAGTTCAAGAATAGAAATCTTGATGTTCCAATATTGGTCTGCTTTGGACCTTGCTAAACAAAATTGCCTATAACTCGGTGAGTTTTTGAGGCACAACAAACGTTCGTATACGAAAATATTGAGAAAAAACGTTTTTTCTTTGACTAAAATCCTTTTGAGAAAATTCCAATTATTTCATAGAAAATATTTCAAAAAAAAGTGAAAATTTAAACACATTTTTACCCTCAAATCCATGCCCAAGAACCCTGCTATATTGCTGTGAAAAATTTATGAAAATATGTTAAGTGGTTCCTGAGTTATGGTCAAAAATGTCAGTTCAAGAATAGAAATCTTGATGTTCCAATATTGGTCTGTTTTGGACCTTGCTAAACAATATTTCCTATAACTCAGTGAGTTTTTGAGGCACAACAAACGTTCGTATATGAAAATATTGAGAAAAAAACGCTTTTTCTTTGAATAAAATCCTTTTGCGGAAATTCCAATTATTTCATTGAAAATATTCCCAAAAAAAGTGAAAATTTAAACACATTTTACCATCAAATCCATCCCCAAGAACTCTGCTATATTGCTGTGAAAAATTCATGAAAATATGTCAAGTGGTTCCTGAGTTATGGCCAAAAATGTCAGTTCAAGAATAGAAATCTTGGTGTTCCGATATTGGTCCGCTTTGGACCTTGCTAAACAAAATTGCCTATAACTCGGTGAGTTTTTGAGGTACAACAAACGTTCGTATATGAACATATTACGAAAGAAAATCCTTTTTTTTTTAAGACTAAAACGGGTGCAGGAGCCATAATGATCCCAAACCATTCATTACCATAAATCTTTAGAAAATTGGGATTAATTTTTCGAGAATTGATTTTAAAGAGGTTAAATTTCATGAATTTCAAAGGCATTTTCCTAACAATTATTGAAATAATAGGTAAACTTTTAAATACTTTTCTTTGGTCCTTTCATGAGGATTTTAAAGTTGATTGGACCTTCCAGGCAGACTAATAAGGAAAAACATACTTTGAAATTAAAATTGTTTCAGGGGATCCCGAGTAAACCAATAAAAAGTTTATTTTGATGAATTTTCAAGAACCTACTTGAGGATTCCCCAAAAAGGCATCTTTCCAGAATATCATTTAAAAAAAAATCAACTATTGCCTCAAAACAATAACTGTAACTGCTCGGAAGAGCAAAACTATTACTAATAAAATTTTCAGCTGGCTACAGAAGAAATAAATTCGACAATGCCTGAGAAGAAGTAAATCTGTAGAAAGTGCCTGTAACTACTAAGAAATTAAAGAGTTATGGAAATTTCCTTATAAAATTGCCTATAGTAGACTTAAAAAATGCTCTCAACTGAAGACAAAGAGAGTATTCAATATCCAAAACTGCTGATTTGATATAATACGTTTTAGTATTTAAGCAACCGTTAAACAAAACGTAGTTCTGTACCAAGAACATAACTCTTACGATTAAATCACAATTAGCAAAAGGGTGCAAATACGTCATCCAAAACTTACCGGCCAAAGTCATATAGGACAAATTACTTATTTCATTCGCTCAAATATTGAGCGTATGAGAGAGTATTTTTTAAATCAATTTTTACTATAAGTGACGTAATACCCAACAAAATAAGTAACTCATTATAAAATTTATAATATGCTTAATAATATCTATAAAAGGGCTACACATTTGTAACATTTTTAAATTTATCGAATCAAGGCTCATTGCATTAGATTTAATTGTGTGTAAGATAGTATGAATTACCTTTGGTGTGGTCATTAATTAAAAAACTAAACTGAGTTTCAGAACTAAAATGACTATCATTATAAAATTGTGTTTTTTATTATTTGTTGACTTGAAAGATTTAATAAATTGTAAATTGGTTTTTCTTTTTAGCGGACTTCATATTATCTATTGGTCAATTTTTAAGTTTTGTTTCAACTCGCCTAATTTAATAACTTAAAGGAGTAATTTTGAAAATCATAAAGTTCGGTGGCGGTTTACCAATTTTGATATTTTTAAAAAGAGTACATTTTGTCAAGGGGGTTTGGAGGGAAAAAATCGTAATCTACATCTTGGTCGCCTGATGTCGACAGTTCTCTCTGGTAGCAATATTTAAGGTAGCCCTCCGGTTAACCGTGTATTTTTCGGTTTTGATATTTTGTCATTTACTTTTTGATGTTGAATTTATGGCTATTAAAATAGATAACACTTTAATTAGTCACTAGTAATTCTTTGAGAGGAAATCCGAGGTACGCGGGTTGTCTTTCTCAAGAAAGTTAGTGAGCAAGCACTCTCACGGCGTAAAACTCTCTGCAAATACGAAAAAAGTCATTAAAACTTACCGGCCAAAGTCATATTGGACAAATTGGTGCCCAAATTGGCCAACTGGTCGACTCCGGCGTGTCCATACAACTGTCCCGCGAACAGCGACGGATTCAAACCGGCGTCCAGACCCGGACGGTTCCTCATCAGCGCGTTTCCGCTGTTCTGTTGTTGTTGTTGCTGCTGCTGCTGCTGCTGTTGTTGTCGCGTCTTTAACACCATGGAACAATTGTTGATGACACTGAGGATCGCGTCGTGACACTCCGGACTGACGTTCGTGACGCACCGTTGCAGACAGACGATCAGGGTGGTCAGGGTTTCGATTGGGAGCGGTACCGGTTTGGTTAAAGGATCCTCCTAAGAATTATGGAGGAGTTACTTGATTATTTAGTACACTGTGTAGCAGGAGGAAAACCCCAATTATATTTATCAGTATCAACAGTATCAATTACAAACACTAACTAAGTTACGGTTATTTTTTATTGCATAGATCATCGTTTGTCTATGAGTCAATATTAGAACGCATTTAATATTATTATTTCATCCAATAAAATCACAAATAGAACAAGTCTACAGTTCTATACAGCGTGGTCCAGTTTAAACGTCGTTAATTTTAATACGTGATAGAGAATTTAAAAAGAAATAAGACTTATTATAACATTTTTCTCATAAATGATGAATAACAAAGATACAGGGTGTTAAAGTTAAGAATAATTATTTTTTTATTTACCATAACTATTAAACCACCAGCTTAATTTTAATTAAATTTCGCAGGCAAGTTATTGTTGTTAATTACTGATGAAGCCAATTTTGAAAAAAAATTGCCAGTGGCGTAACATACTTGAAGGGACTTGGTCCTTTTTTGTCTCAAATCTGTGAGGTGATAAGAAGTCAACTGTTAGATTCTCCATTTAATTTGAAAAAAAAAGTTACTCTTGCGAAATTATTATTTAAGGCACTGTTTTTAAAATATCTTAATTTAATTGTTCAGAAATACCTGCTAAAATGTTGCAAAAATTTATAAAAAAAGGAAATTGCGCTTGAGTTTGTCAAAAAGTTAAATAAAAAAGATGATCAAAAGTTACCTTAAGTCATTATTTCATTTTACAGGTTTAATTTAAAATTGAAGACTAATTTTCTTTTTTTTTTCAAAGTTTTTGCAGCATTTTAACTGGCATTTCTGTATTTTAAAAAGAGTGCCTTAAATCAAAATTTTGCAAGAGTAACTTTTTTTTTCAAATATAATGGAGAACCTAACAGTTGAATTCTTATAAAAATTATTTTTTCACCTCGCAGATTTCAGACAAAGAAGGACCAAATCCCTCCGTATGTTACGCCAATGGCAATTTTTTTTTCTAAATTGGCTTCATCAGTAATTGGCAATTCGATACAATGACCTGCATGCGAAATTTAATTAAAATTGAGCCGGTAGTTTAAAAGTTATGATAAAAAAATTAAAAATTATTCTTAACTTTAACACCCTGATCTATTTCTTTTTAAATTCTCTATCACGCATTAAAATTAATGACGTTTAAACTGGACCACCCTGTATAGTGTGCCTATTTAAGTTGGCAACATATGGGAAACTTTTTTGTTATTAGTTTTACAAAAATTCTGCATGGTCCAAAGCCTAAAATGCATTAATCAAACAACAAATTTTAATAGTCGTATATGAGGTTTGTCAAAAAATGTGAATTTTTCTCAAGAGTAAAGTACCTTTATTTTTGACAATACCGAAAATTGTTATAAAGAGAAGCTGGTTAGAACTAAAAACGATGTTCAAATATGCAATTACATCTTGGTACTTAAAACATATTTTTCACAACTTTTTCTCTAAATTTCCTAGGGATACCGAACATTTATATTTTTTATTTATTACTCAAGTGATAACCTTTCAGATACTTGAGTCCTCTGGATGCAAAAACGGATAAATCCACTTTTTGTCATTTTAGCGCAAACCTATAATACTATTAAAGTTGCCTCTATGTCTACTATGCAATATTTAAAAAGTTTCAAACTCGGTTATATCACGCTTAAAAATGCCATTTAAGCTCCTACTAAATTTCAAAACCAAATATATTTTAAGCTAAATGACATTTAAACAAAGGTAAATCCATTGCGCTGCAAATTCAGATGTATCCCAACCGTGTCGCTTCGCGTACACGCACAAGCAAATCAAAACAAGTTAAATCCATTTTGGCGGTTTAATACTGTTTATATTTCTTTTTTTTGCAGTCAGTTGTTCTGAAAATTTGATTGAAGTAGTACCTACGTATTTAGTGTGATTTGAAATTAGTAGTATTTAAGTGTTAATTAATGGTTTGCATATTAATTATTTTTACAAAGAAAACTCATAATGAGCGCTCCTGAGGAAAGAACACCCAGTAAAGCACGGAAAGTCTTGAGGCAGTGTAAAAACTGGAAAAGACATGCTGCTACCGAAAAGAGGTATGTTTCTTTTAAATGTGTATGATATTCGTTGCTAAGTTTACGTTTTTTGTTTCATAGATATTCAGCTACTGCTCCGCCAAGATTTCCTTTATGTTCTCACAACACACCTTTATACAAGTGCTCCTTATTAACAAATGCTGATATTGCAGCTTTCCATAAATCTTTCTGTGCTTCTGACAAAAAAACAATACAAGATTGTTTTATTATAAAGCACTGTACTATTAAGCAAGTTAAAAGACGAAGAGCTTCAAAAGATTTAAGAGCCCGAAACGCGTTTTTCCACTATTTTATACCTAAAAAACTTTCCAAGGAATGTGTACCTGTCTGTAAAAATACCTTTTTGCAAGCCCTAAATCTAGGACATAATAGAGTCAATGGTGTATTAAGTCGATTTTTTAAAACAGGACAAATGCCTTTAGAATCCCAAGGTGGTGATTTAGATCCCGAGTCAAAGACAAGAATTAAAAAAAAAAAAAAGAAATGATCATAAACTTTAGTAAGTCTTTCTCTGTTATAGAAAAAGTCACTATTGTCGAGACAGAAGTGAAAGGCAGCACCTGGCTAGCAACTTGACCATTAAAAAAATGTGGAATCAATTATCAAGTTTTGAAGACCACCGGGTTAAAGAATCTTTTTTTAGATCCCTATTTAATACCAAATTCAATTTCGGATTTAAGGCGCCTCAAACAGACGTCTGCTCACGTTGCTTGGAGTATAAATTCAAAATTTCAAATACGAAAGACCAACATGAAAAACAGAACCTTATTGCGCAGAGTAGGCTCCATAAATTAAAATCTAAAGCATTTTTCCAATTGCTGCAAGAAGAGCGTCCAGGGTTATTAACAATAATCAATAATTAACAAAAATCCTGTCGATCGGTAAAAAACGAAATCAAACGCCTAAAAAAACCATAAATCATCTGGAGCCGATGGGATATCTTCGAGGTTGTTAGTCTTTTTGCCTGATTCAGCCTTAAATGCTTTAGTTTCTGCCATAAACAACTCTTTGCATATTGGCATTTTTCCTTCATGTTTAAAGGAGGCAGTGATTATCCCTCTTCATAAGGGTGGAGATTTGGATCAGCCTTGTAATTTCCGTCCCATTTCTATTTTGTCTACCCTCTCTAAGATAGTTGAAAAACTAGCAAAAAGCAGAATTTTGTCCTTTTTACATCATAATGGCATTTTGTCTGCAAATCAGTTTGGATTTCAAGCCGGTAAAGGGACTCATGATGCTGTTTTTAGCTTTTTGGAGAGTGTGTCCTTGAATTCTGGAGTCATTGGCGGCAGTGTTTTGTGATCTATCCAAAGCATTTGACTGTGTGGATTATGGAATACTGTTATCTAAGCTCGATAAATATGGTTTTAGGGGCGTAGCGTTGCGATGGCTTGAGTCCTATCTATCAAATCGTACTCAGAAGGTTACAGTGTCTTGGCGTTTGTCTGCTTCTAGATCCCTAAAATGCGGCGTTCCCCAGGGTTCAGTGTTGGGACCACTGTTATTTTTACTGTATGTGGATGACTTGAGTTCATTGAAACTGCAGGGCAACGTGGTTCAGTTTGCTGATGATACCACCATACTATGGAGCCATAAAAATTCTGATTATATTAAGACTTGTTTCCTTGAAGACCTTCAGATTTTATCAGGGTGGTGTGCTTCTAACAGGCTCGTGTTTAATCTAAGAAAGACGTCTATTATGGGGTTTAAGTGCGATTTTCAGGGTCTGATGTTTGACGAAAATTCCCTCTTGCAGAATAAAGAGTGCTGCAGGTTCCTAGGAATTACCATTGATGGTCACCTTCGGTTTGAAGATCATATTTTACATTTAGCTGGGAAATTATCTTCTCGATGTTTTGCAGTAAGAATGGCAAAACAAGAGCTGGGAGGAGTGGTTGCACGTTCAGTGTACTTTTCACTTATAGAATCTCATATTCGGTATGGCTTGCCTTTTTGGGGTTTAACCAATAAGGGGCTACTTAACATTGTCTTTGTTATTCAAAAAAAACGCAGTTAGATACCTGTGTTCTGCTAAGTTAAGAGATTCTTGCAAACCCCTCTTCATTTCTGAAAAAATCCTAACTCTTTTTTCACTCTTTACCTTAGAAACAGCTGCTCTTATTCACAAAATTCCCAAACTACCCTCTGACACTGGCCATTTGACTCGTCGTGTAAATGATGTTCCCCTACCTATTCCTACAACTTCCCTTACCAAAAACTCTTTATTTACAATCATGTTCCTCTATGTGTCAGACATATATGGGATGTTAAGAGATTTAAATAAGAATTAAAGACGCTTTTATTGGCTAAGGCATATTATAACCTGAATGACTTTTTGAATGATAGGTTTTAACCTTGGACATGTTGGAAAGTTTTTTTTTTGCTTTTTTCCTCTCTAGTTTTGTCAACAAGTTTACCTTTATTTAGTAATTGATTGTTTTATTTAGTTATCTTTAATTCAAGTATGTTCAAAAAGTTTTGTCTTCTTGTGTTTAATTTTGTTCATTGTTTTGTCAATTTTTGATATTGTATTTTTGTTTTGTTTTTTTAGCTTGTAGGATGCCGAACACAAGATTATTCTTACATAATATAGCACAATTTCTTTCTTTCTTTCTTTCTTTCAATGTCATACGATTGTGAAAAAAATTTAGTGCAAAGGGGGACAAAATAAGAACCTAACAATGATCACCATGGTATCGGTTTGGTTTCAAGGTGCTTCAGATCACATTCAATCGGTAGAGTTAATATTCCCAGTGGCGGGCCACTCATACATACCACCTGACCGGGTTTTCGCAAATATTAAGAAGAGGGTACGCAAGGAGGAGACCATTATTATTCTAGAGAAGTACCATGAAATATTTGAGGAATTTGGTACCGTGCAAATTCTGGAAACAGACTGGAAGGTTTTTGATTGGCAGGAACAAGTCAAACTTAACATAAAATCGACTTCGTCACTACATTTTAAAATAAATTCATTGAGAGCCATTTTATAGACAGTCCGTTAGTAAAGCACAAGGTATATGCAAAAAAGGAAAAACACTGATGATTGTTAATCCTTCTGTAATGAACATAGGTTGTCCTACTTAAAAGCCATAAAAAATTAAAAATGTTGACAAACTCCTCATCGGACACTTCGGCGCAAACTGGAAGGAAGAAGCAGATATTTTAGGACTTCGGTACTAAAAAGATGTTTTAAACAGAGTTGGTAACTTAACTGAAGAACAAGAAGAAATGGTCCAGGAAGAAGAAGTCCTGTGTGAGCCTCAAGAAGACGACAATAGATTTGTATATTACATTTTAAGAAAACATTCCAACTAATATTATTATTTGATTTTTTGGAAAAATTTGTCAATTTGACACGTTTTTTTGATTAAGGATTATTTTTAAGTTTATCTTTGTTATTAAAAAAAAAATTTCTTAAAGAAATAATGTATCTCATTAAACAGTACTTTAAAATTCAAAAACAGATAAATCCTGGCCTAAGTTTCAAAATTAGTTATATCCACAGCATTTTTTTAAATAAGTGTTTAAAATTAAGAAAAAAATCATTATTTCTTTGCTATATTTTATTAGGAACCCACTTTTCCATCATCACTTTTCCACCAACATCACCTTTCGGTTGGTCCAATATTAGGCCAATAATATTGTTTATAAATAAATGGCAGTTTTTTGCAATTATCTCAGGTTTATTAGAAAGTGATATGTTTGGTTTTGCATCTAGAGGACTCACTTAATATCTGTCTTGTAACACTTTTGAGATGCATTTAAATGACTTATCCCATAATAATCAATTGTTGTAATAACTTTAGCACACATTATTAGCTCCTTCAATTCGCTAATCCCTCCGCCCTCTCTTTCAATACAGGAAATTATTCTATCATAAATTCAATACTCGGCCGAATATTCTGAACCGATTCTGTAATGATTCTTTCCAAATAAGCAACATCTGTAAATGGCGTTTGAAGAAAAACGTTTTGCTTTAACTAAGCTCATAAGAAAAAAAAATCGGGTAGCGCCATATCCGGAGAGCGGGGTGGCCAGAAAATTTCCGAAGACCGATGTACAATGTTTTCAAGGTATTGCCTTCTACTGCAGCGTGGCGCCCCATCCTGTTGGAACCATATTTGTTGACGTTAAAACAGGGAAACATTGTCAAGAAAATCTTTGTTTCCTAAAAAGAGTAAATAACCAAGAGATCTATGCATCACAAGGGTTTGTATTGGGATTCTTCTAGCCTGTAATATTTTTTGCAATCTTGGGGTAATTTTTTCCAATTTCACTTCTGGTGGCCAAATTTTCTTAGTTTTTGGTGTTCAAGTAAATAAACCAATTTTTCAATGTAATTTTAAAGAAATAAAGCTAATTAATGCATGACTAATGATTGCTTTGCACAGTTCTTTGGTTCTGTATTTCAGGTATAACCCGAATTTAATATCTTGAGTGGCATAAAAAAATTAAAACCCAAAAAGTCAACAGGCACAGACAGTATACCTGCTTATATCTACATTAATTTTATGAATGTATGTTTCTTTTTTCTCATGTTATTTTCTAGTTTAGTTACTGAATTATCTACTAGTTCACTGGTGTTTGTAATGTGTATCAAATAAATAAATTATTAAAATTACCTTTCCCATGGGCGGGCACCTCCTATGCAGGAACTTAACAATGGCAGAGATGAACCCCTCGCCGTGTTCGCCGATTTTATCGGAAAGCCACTTTTCCAGTTTGAGGTATTCCCTGCGGGAGGCCAAGCAGGCCAGATCTATGATGAACGGGTAAGATTGGGCCGATTGTGCGTTCAGGAGCATCGAGAGGGCTTTCAAATCTTGGGCTACGTCCAGGATCCGCGATAACCTACGATTTAAGATCATATTGGAATTTACATAAGGGTTGAATGAGGTTAGTAATTTTTTAAAAAGGAATTCTTTAAAATTTTCCCATTACGTGACAAAGGCTATCTCTGGTAAATTTATCTCAAAATATTAAACGCTTTTAATAAACTTCGTGATTTGATGTAAAAATCCCCCTGATGCATCGGTCTTTTTCATTTGTTTAAAATAACATCGAAAAAAGTTTCTATTGTCTTGAAACGAAACATAATTGTAGAAAAATGGGCAAAAAATGCAAAATTTCCCTTAAATCCTAGAATATCCGCAATGTAAATGGTTTTTCTGACTGCACCATGTGAGACGAGGCACAGGCTGATTTTTTCTTAACTAATTGAAAAAGGTTTAAGATAAACTAATAAGAATTTTCAATAATAACTCCTGGGTAACTAAAAAACGATTAATTTAGGTCAAGGTTAGCTCCAACGGTATTATTTTAAGTGAAGAAAAACTCTGAAGGCATATATTAACCTATTACTTTTATAAAAGGTAAAAAACACGAAATCTACAGCATCACAAATGCACATATTTGTGATGCTGTAGATTTCGTGTTTTTTACCTTTTATAAAAGTGTATGACCAGCATCTTTGGGATAATGGATGAGTTTTTCGAGTTATAAATTAACCTACTTTGATCACAAAAAAAGCAACAATTTAAATTACGAAAAGAAGTATGAAGAATGTAAATGCGCCAATTTTTTAATATTCCCTTAAAAAAAATTTTTATTTCATTGAAATTCAATCACCAAAGGAAATTTTGAAATTTAGAAATCTAAATAAAAACCCTTCTAATGCATAGAGTTGCTTGATTTCTTCAAAATTGCATAAAAAAATGGTTTATTTCCCCGGGAGTCAAAGACCGAGGAAATTTGGTCACTAGAAGCAAAATTATGGACAAAAAGGTTAAAAAAAATCTCAATAAAAATCTTTCGGAGGCATTAATTTCCTTCATTTCTTTAAAATTGCATGAAAAATTGATTTTTCCCTAAAAATCAAAAACCAACCTTTCCAGAACAAATAATAGATATCATAGACCTCGTAAGTAAGATTTTATTAAAGCAACTAAATCCTTAGCCCTTACAGTACCGAGATAAAAAAAAATTGAGTTTGGGGTTTATGTTTATTTTACGCTGATAAAGTTAAGTCAAAAGGTACGGAAAATTATTTTAAAAAATATTCGAAAGAGTTAAGGGAGGGATTTGGGGAGTACACAATTGTGTGTCTAGGGAGCCAACATTAGAAAAGCACAATTGTGAAACAAAATTTATTACTTTGTATGGAATGAAATAAAAGTTTTTATCTTTGGTTAAACAAAGAAAAACGTTACATTTTAGGCAACGCATTCTGGACCGACTTTTGCACCCTTCTAATCTGCATTTAACTGGGTTCTTCATTCTTTGGCCAGTGTTTAAAACCATCAAAGCGTTTGTCTGCACAAGGGCAAACTGGAAGGCACTCTTCTCTTTTTTATTTCATTTCCTTCAACGCTAGTCTCTTCCTCTATATTTTCTTGGCATCCTGTTTCCTCCAATACACGCTTCTTAGTACCGGCAATCAGATATTCCCCAAGATTAAGTCTAAATTCCAAAAGATTCATAATATCTTTGCTTCGAAGGTTTTGACTAGAGCAATCCCTTGGCTTTACATCTATTGCGAACCAAATCAATTACCGGCTGTATTCTCCACAATCTATTCTTCTTTTGTTCCTCTTCTGATACGCTAAGATTGTCAACGACATGTAAATTTACACGTATCATGTAAAACCTTTGCCGGGTCATGACCCCATCAATTAATGGGAACTTATATTTTTCATTCCAATACATATGTATCCTTGGAAGATGAATACATCCCATCAAAGCATTCATTCCGAAAAATTTATTTATTTCTTGAGAGGTAAAGTTGTTTTCTTTTGCATTTTGTTGCAAGAAATACTGGGAAGTGAAATTTGCGGCTGACTCAAAAAAATCATCATCCAAATATTTAGCAAAATATTCGTTTGGAGTTTTTACGATGCACATAGGGGTATTTCATTAATCTATGCGGCCAAAATTATTTTTTTGTTTTTATCTATGCCAAAGGATATTTTAAAGTAAATAACATCTTATTTTAATAAGTCAAGTATATTTAATATAAAAAACATTAATAATAATAAAATTAATAATGATAAAAAAACTAACATTCGTCAAATAAAATATCATCTTCGCTGTCTGATGGATCTGCAGTAGTTACGCTGTCTGGAGGACTGGCAGGCATCAGAAGTGTTATGGTTTCTGATAGAAAAGATCCCAATTTTCTTCTGTTTGCTTTCCTTATGCCACTTAATACCGGATCGGAACTTAAAAGAAGCCGATTAAAAATGTCCCTGTTGCAGTCCTTCCTGGAGAATTTTCGGGCAAAATCTTGACGGTATGCTCGGAAATGTTTATTTCGGGCTTCTGCAGCCTCTTCGGAGAGCTGTCCAATGGGCAATAATGCATTTTTTATTATAACTGCACCATGAATAAGTACTTTATGCATAGTTGGACTCATTGGGTGCCAAGGGTACAAACTAACATATAACCTAGCAGTTTCCAATGCATATATGTTGTATTTTTCATGATTAATTATATAACCACTTGAAATTACTTCCAAAATTACTTTTAGTCTATAGATTAGCTCATAGCTAATGCCAGTTATTTCTGATGACAGTTTTGGGTCCTCGAAAAACCTCCTGCTCGTGTTGCCGTCATTTGTATTGCCGAAATTAGCCTTTGGCATATCCACTAAGAGTCCAGTTTCTCGGCAAAATCTTTCCTGAATTTCCAGCTTTCTCTCCTTTTCCATACTTTTTTCTGTTTCGGTCTTTCGTTCTCTGTATTTTTTCACCGGCAATTTATATGCCAAGTGGAGGATAGTTTCGAAAAAGCGAATTCTCGCATGTAAAATTGAGAGTCCAAACTCTAAAGCTTCAGAACAGACTGGCTTTTCTAGATTTAACTGGTTAAATTCTTTGGAGGTTGCACCACATATATAGCACTTGCTGGTTGATTTAGTGCCTGTAGCTGCATTGCAGACCTTTCCATCCACCATTGTCATGATAAAGACATGCCTAACTAACAATTCTTTTTCTTGTAAATTAACACGTGTTGGTTGAAGTCCCTGTATAGACTTATTTATATACTCAATTTCTTCCTGCGTAACATCTGTACTTTCTTTTACGAATCGAAACCTTATTGGTCTACAGTACCTGGGAGATGAGGGAGTAGGATTTTCCCAGACTATATTTTTACCTTCTTTACCACAAACTAGTCTTAGAGGTATAAAACAGCTTTGAAATATGTTAGCGTCTGAGTCGGCATCATTTTCAAACTTTTGTTTGAATTGACATTGTTGTGAGCCATCACAACCCCATTTGCAAATAACCTTTAAACTGTCTTTTTCTTCCTCTGTCAGCGTTATTAGGACTTCGTTCAGGTTGGTAGATAAACGCATTACGGTGAGATCAACCAAAGCTTGCAAATTACTTTCGGCACTGGTATTGGTTATGTTGCATTCTTCTGTTGGTGGGTAACATTTTTGTTTTTCTTTTTGTAAAAGACTGTAACAAGGAAAAAACTTTTTGTTCGTATTTCGGATTACCTCATATTGTCTTCGAGTTAAATCTGCTCCCACAAACATTGATAGCGCCTCCAATGGAGTAAGTTGGGTAGGCTCTTTGGTTTTTGTTTTGTTTTGCACGTAACGGGCTACTTGTGGTTATTTCCTTTAGTATGTCGGAAGCATCGCGTTTTTCGCTTTTTCGCAACTCAACCTGAGCAGCATGAATGATAACTTCCTTGGCTAATGAAGCCCGTATTTCTTCGGTTTTTCTTCTTTTAGTCCTTTCACTTGATTCTTCAAACATCTTAGGTGGTCGGCCTGGCCTTTTTTTAATAACCACGGGAATTTCAATAGTTCCTTCTAACCATGATTGATTGTATTTTAAAAACACGTCTTCCTTCTTATGGGCCTTTTCCCACCTTTACTTCGTTTGTGATTTAAAACGTGCAAAACTGGCTTTAAATCTTTCAATTTGATCTTCTGTAAAATTGTCACAGGACAAAATTTGATCCTTCAAAGCATTTAGTTTTTCTTCCAAACTTGGTAGACCCAGGGCCTGCATACGGTCGAACATGTTTCTACGGGTCACTAGTTTTACTCCCGAGGGACCTTGGCAATCTATAACAAAAAAATGTTCGCCTGTTATTACTCTTACAATAACAATGTTTTTATTTTATTTTTATTCAGATAATAGTAGTACTTATCCGCGCTTTTCCGCGACTAATTATAAAAACATTTACTTCTACAGGACTAAAACCTTTAATCGTAATAGAAATAATAGCTGGATCTAGGTGGAAAGTATATCAAATCCATTAGTAAGCAAAAACAATATCCAAAAAAATCTTCATAATACTTGTTACGGTTTAAATTTTATTAACTAAATAAAAATATTTTAAAACAATTTAAATTATATCGAAATTAGTGGATTCTTACCTGGTCTATCCAAATCCATCACTACCGCGTCCAAAATAAAGGCACAACTATTATTAATATTCACTGAAAGCGTAGCGAATTGAGAAAAATGCGAGAAACAAAAGTAACAGCACGAGCGACGGTCGACTTCAAACTAACGCTGGACGAATGGTGCGCACGGGAGAAAGGCGTGAAAGGTGGGGTGTTATTCTTGGATTAGTTGCTTATCCTATGCCGTCGTTTTTTTTACCTAGTTTGATAGTTTGAAAAACTAACTTTTGGCCGCGCAGATCTCGCAAATACCCGTATGTGCGATGGATGGAGTATAGTCCTCTTTTACAGGAAAATCCGAAAAGTTTCCATGCTTCCACTGGAGAGTCTGGAAATGTATGAGGGGTTAAATCATCTTCTGAATCTGAAGAGCTATCAGCTTCCTTTGGTGCTACAATTGGGATCTTTTCGTGAATTTCAAACTCATCTTCTTCATCCTCGGACTCTAAATCCGACCCAACTTCGTCTAGAAGTTGGAACAATGCCTCCTCGTCATCCCTTAAATGGTCCAAATCAATAATTTCCTTACTTCTTCCTGTAACAAAGAATTAATTGTATCCAACTTAATTAAAACCAAACCGCGTTAACTCCCGTGGCTCACAATTGTGATATACATAACAAAACCATTCTTGGAATCAATAATTTTAAAGATATTTTCAATCTCTAAAAGCAATACACTTAATTGAAGTTTATTATACCTATTTAATATTAAGCACTTCTTTTTCCCCATAAATTCTATAAATAAATAATAACTTACCTGCACGAGCCATTGTTGAAAATATCTATAATCTGAAACTTTTCAGGTTATGACAAGAATGCACTCCCGGCAAAATAAACGATTTGCGCGTGCACACCTATAAAATGCACTATTCACAATCATGTCGCACAGTTCTCCACCCAGATTAAACATTTTTTTATCCTTATAACAATAGTAAATAAGGAAGTCACAATATTGTGACATCGGGTAGCGTAAGGGTTAGAAAAACCAAAAAATGTCAGCTCATGAAGAAGTACAAAGTGGTTAATTTAGTCAAAAGCTTTGCAGAAATCAAGGTATATTACATCAACCTGACCTCTATTATCCAAATGTTGAGGCAAATACTCATTTAGGCAGAGCCAGATTTACTGTACAGAAGCGATTTTTAGTTAGGCCAATTTCAAGCAAATATTTCAAGGAATAATGAAAACACTTACTTAACTTTTTTTTTTTTGTTGGCATGTGGCATTTAACCATGCAGCCAGTTACAATTTTTATATCGTATTTGATTTGCCATTATTACGTATCGCGTATTTCTAACTACTCTGATAATTGATTTAAAAATATTCTTTATCCTTTATGCAAATTATGTATTTTTTTTTATGTTATCTTATTTTTAATATCTAGATATATCTAATTTATAGGACGGTTCTTAGCTACATTATGCTATCCTAAGACAGTGAGACACACTTCACGCCGACTTAATCCAATACAAGGGATATTGACCATGGAAACATAAGGGAATGAGACTTGGAACTAGGATAACTATTCTAATTAAAAATCTAATTAAATAAAACACTTAAAATAGGAAAACCGTTACTGGGGGGCTAAAAACTCACCTAGTCTGATCACAATCCCCCCTCGTGTACCACTCGGACATCGCGTGCATGATCACCGGCTTCACGTTGATGTTCTGCGTGTGCCACGCGTGATGCAACAAGATCCCCGAGTTCGGGTGATTCCCCAAGAAAATTGGGATCAAATTGGTCAACAGTTCCTGTCTGAGTAACGTAACCGGCCCGGAGATCTGCAGGAGCGCGAGCACCAACACGTCCGGGTAACTGTGCACCGGCACCTTAAACAATTCCTGAATCGAGCCGTACAGCCCGAACTCGGACATGGTCAGGAGCAACTCGATCAGGTTCAAGCTGCGCCAGTTGGACAGTTCCTTGCTGTCGTGTTCCGGGGGTGTTTTCAGCACGTCCACCGCCACCAAGACACAGGGGTAGTCACCGAAGCAAAACACGTCCGGGTTCTTCAGGATTTGCTGTAGGAGACTGAATTGGCCCTCGACGTTGCCCCAACGCTTGTAGAACTGGTCCACCGGGAACGTATCTGGATTAGAAAACATTTAGGGCCAACCCAGATGGGGAACAAGGGGACAAATGGTACCTGGATGGAAGCCTAGGGACTGTAGTCCTTGCCTGAGGGCGGTGATCAGGATGATCAGCCCCTGGCGGTCCTTGATGATGAATTCCGGGTGGTCCAGTTCGGCCACCACGTTGTTCCATTGCAGGGATGGCGAGACTTCTTTTAGCGATTGAACGAATACCTCGATGTTCCAGGAGGTGCGGACCTCCGGCGATTTGAAGCTGCCTGTACCATTCGAAATTCAAGAAAAATTGCTTCAAAAGTACAGTTTTAACTCTCAAAACAGGCAGATTTGACGCCATCTGGGTGTACAATGTCTTTAATTTTAAAATGCATCCATGGACTGGAAACCGTGAGGTTTTTCCACGGCTCTCGAAATGATGGATGGGCGTCATTTTGGGGAAAAAATTAATCAACAATGCGCCTTGCATTAAATTAAGGTGTAGGTACTATTGAGGCTTTTTTCCCTTATATTTTATTATTCCAAGATGGCTGGCATAATCCATTTTGAAAGTTAAAACTGTCATTTTTAAGTCAAAAGGAAAATTTGGGAGATGGCTTGCAGTTGGAGAAAAAGTTTTAACGTTAAAAGAACAGTATCAACTGTTAACGTTAAAAGTAAACATTTTTTAAGAGCGAATTATTTAAAACTTTCTCCTTATAATCTTTTTACCATTTCTGGTCAAGCTTTTGGCGGATAAATTCTATTTTTTTGTACTTAGAGAGTTGATTTGAAAACTACCAGTAAGGAAATCATTAAATATAATAATCTGAAAATGTTCAAGGACTTACTCTGAAAAAAAGTAAAAATTTTTGGGTTTTTTCATGTGAAAAATAGTCATTTTGAAGGACAATTTCTGTTCTATTGTACTTTGAGAGTTGATTTAACATCTACCAGTAAGGAAGTCATGAATTATAATAATCTGGAAAGTTTCAAGGACTTACTCCAAAAAAAAGTGCAAATTTTGGGCAATTTTGGGTTTTTTCATGTGAAAAATAGTCATTTTGAAGGACAACTTCTGTTCTATTGTACTTAAAGAGTTAATTTAACAACTACCAGTAAGGAAACCATTAATTTTATTAATCTGAAAAGTTTCAAAAGATTTTTTACTTTACAAAAGAGTCAAAATTTTGGGCAATTTTGGGTTTTTTCATGTAAAAAATAGTCATTTTGAAGGACAATTTCTGTTCTATTGTACTTTGAGAGTTGATTTAACATCTACCAGTAAGGAAGTCATGAATTATAATAATCTGGAAAGTTTCAAGGACTTACTCCAAAAAAAAGTGCAAATTTTGGGCAATTTTGGGTTTTTTCATGTGAAAAATAGTCATTTTGAAGGACAACTTCTGTTCTATTGTACTTAAAGAGTTAATTTAACAACTACCAGTAAGGAAACCATTAATTTTATTAATCTGAAAAGTCTCAAGGACCTACTCTAAAAAAAGTCAACATTTTGGGCAATTTTGGGTTTTTTCATATGAAAAATAGTGATTTTGAAGGACAATTTCCGTTCTATTGTACTTAGGGAGTTGATTTAACAACTACCAGTAAGGAAGTCATGAATTATAACAATCTGGAAAGTTTCAAGGACCTACTCTAAAAAAAAGTAAAAATTTTGGGCAATTTTGGGTTTTTTCATGTGAAAAATAGTCATTTTGAAGGACAATTTCTGTTCTATTGTACTTTGAGAGTTGATTTAACATCTACCAGTAAGGAAGTCATGAATTATAATAATCTGGAAAGTTTCAAGGACCTACTCTAAAAAAAAGTGAAAATTTTGGGCAATTTTGGGTTTTTTCATGTAAAAAATAGTCATTTTGAAGGACAATTTCTGTTCTATTGTACTTTGAGAGTTGATTTAACATCTACCAGTAAGGAAGTCATGAATTATAATAATCTGGAAAGTTTCAAGGACCTACTCTAAAAAAAAGTGAAAATTTTGGGCAATTTTGGGTTTTTTCATGTAAAAAATAGTCATTTTGAAGGACAATTTCTGTTCTATTGTACTTTGAGAGTTGATTTAACATCTACCAGTAAGGAAGTCATGAATTATAATAATCTGGAAAGTTTCAAGGACCTACTCTAAAAAAAAGTGAAAATTTTGGGCAATTTTGGGTTTTTTCATGTGAAAAATAGTCATTTTGAAGGACAACTTCTGTTCTATTGTACTTAAAGAGTTAATTTAACAACTACCAGTAAGGAAACCATTAATTTTATTAATCTGAAAAGTTTCAAGGACCTACTCTACAAAAGAGTCAAAATTTTGGGCAATTTTGGGTTTTTTCATGTAAAAAATAGTCATTTTGAAGGACAATTTCTGTTCTATTGTACTTTGAGAGTTGATTTAACATCTACCAGTAAGGAAGTCATGAATTATAATAATCTGGAAAGTTTCAAGGACCTACTCTAAAAAAAAGTGAAAATTTTGGGCAATTTTGGGTTTTTTTCATGTGAAAAATAGTCATTTTGAAGGACAACTTCTGTTCTATTGTACTTAAAGAGTTAATTTAACAACTACCAGTAAGGAAACCATTAATTTTATTAATCTGAAAAGTTTCAAGGACCTACTCTACAAAAGAGTCAAAATTTTGGGCAATTTTGGGTTTTTTCATGTAAAAAATAGTCATTTTGAAGGACAATTTCTGTTCTATTGTACTTTGAGAGTTGATTTAACATCTACCAGTAAGGAAGTCATGAATTATAATAATCTGGAAAGTTTCAAGGACCTACTCTAAAAAAAGTAAAAATTTTGGGCAATTTTGGGTTTTTTCATGTGAAAAATAGTCATTTTGAAGGACAATTTCTGTTCTATTGTACTTTGAGAGTTGATTTAACATCTACCAGTAAGGAAGTCATGAATTATAATAATCTGGAAAGTTTCAAGGACTTACTCCAAAAAAAAGTGCAAATTTTGGGCAATTTTGGGTTTTTTCATGTAAAAAATAGTCATTTTGAAGGACAATTTCTGTTCTATTGTACTTTGAGAGTTGATTTAACATCTACCAGTAAGGAAGTCATGAATTATAATAATCTGGAAAGTTTCAAGGACTTACTCCAAAAAAAAGTGCAAATTTTGGGCAATTTTGGGTTTTTTCATGTGAAAAATAGTCATTTTGAAGGACAACTTCTGTTCTATTGTACTTAGGGAGTTGATTTAACAACTACCAGTAAGGAAGTCATGAATTATAACAATCTGGAAAGTTTCAAGGACCTACTCTAAAAAAAAGTAAAAATTTTGGGCAATTTTGGGTTTTTTCATGTGAAAAATAGTGATTTTGAAGGACAATTTCCGTTCTATTGTACTTTGAGAGTTGATTTAACATCTACCAGTAAGGAAGTCATGAATTATAATAATCTGGAAAGTTTCAAGGACTTACTCCAAAAAAAAGTGCAAATTTTGGGCAATTTTGGGTTTTTTCATGTGAAAGATAGTCATTTTGAAGGACAATTTCTGTTCTATTGTACTTTGAGAGTTGATTTAACATCTACCAGTAAGGAAGTCATGAATTATAACCATCTGGAAAGTTTCAAGGACTTACTCCAAAAAAAAGTGCAAATTTTGTGCAATTTTGGGTTTTTTCATGTGAAAAATAGTCATTTTGAAGGACAACTTCTGTTCTATTGTACTTAAAGAGTTAATTTAACAACTACCAGTAAGGAAACCATTAATTTTATTAATCTGAAAAGTTTCAAGGACCTACTCTACAAAAGAGTCAAAATTTTGGGCAATTTTGGGTTTTTTCATGTAAAAAATAGTCATTTTGAAGGACAATTTCTGTTCTATTGTACTTTGAGAGTTGATTTAACATCTACCAGTAAGGAAGTCATGAATTATAATAATCTGGAAAGTTTCAAGGACTTACTCCAAAAAAAAGTGCAAATTTTGGGCAATTTTGGGTTTTTTCATGTGAAAAATAGTCATTTTGAAGGACAACTTCTGTTCTATTGTACTTAAAGAGTTAATTTAACAACTACCAGTAAGGAAACCATTAATTTTATTAATCTGAAAAGTCTCAAGGACCTACTCTAAAAAAAAGTCAACATTTTGGGCAATTTTGGGTTTTTTCATGTGAAAAATAGTGATTTTGAAGGACAATTTCCGTTCTATTGTACTTAGGGAGTTGATTTAACAACTACCAGTAAGGAAGTCATGAATTATAACAATCTGGAAAGTTTCAAGGACCTACTCTAAAAAAAAGTAAAAATTTTGGGCAATTTTGGGTTTTTTCATGTGAAAAATAGTCATTTTGAAGGACAATTTCTGTTCTATTGTACTTTGAGAGTTGATTTAACAACTACCAGTAAGGAAGTCATGAATTATAACCATCTGGAAAGTTTCAAGGACTTACTCCAAAAAAAAGTGCAAATTTTGTGCAATTTTGGGTTTTTTCATGTGAAAAATAGTCATTTTGAAGGACAACTTCTGTTCTATTGTACTTAAAGAGTTAATTTAACAACTACCAGTAAGGAAACCATTAATTTTATTAATCTGAAAAGTCTCAAGGACCTACTCTAAAAAAAAGTCAACATTTTGGGCAATTTTGGGTTTTTTCATGTGAAAAATAGTGATTTTGAAGGACAATTTCCGTTCTATTGTACTTTGAGAGTTGATTTAACATCTACCAGTAAGGAAGTCATGAATTATAATAATCTGGAAAGTTTCAAGGACTTACTCCAAAAAAAAGTGCAAATTTTGGGCAATTTTGGGTTTTTTCATGTGAAAAATAGTCATTTTGAAGGACAACTTCTGTTCTATTGTACTTAAAGAGTTAATTTAACAACTACCAGTAAGGAAACCATTAATTTTATTAATCTGAAAAGTTTCAAAAGATTTTTTACTTTACAAAAGAGTCAAAATTTTGGGCAATTTTGGGTTTTTTCATGTGAAAGATAGTCATTTTGAAGGACAATTTCTGTTCTATTGTACTTTGAGAGTTGATTTAACATCTACCAGTAAGGAAGTCATGAATTATAACCATCTGGAAAGTTTCAAGGACTTACTCCAAAAAAAAGTGCAAATTTTGTGCAATTTTGGGTTTTTTCATGTGAAAAATAGTCATTTTGAAGGACAACTTCTGTTCTATTGTACTTAAAGAGTTAATTTAACAACTACCAGTAAGGAAACCATTAATTTTATTAATCTGAAAAGTTTCAAGGACCTACTCTACAAAAGAGTCAAAATTTTGGGCAATTTTGGGTTTTTTCATGTAAAAAATAGTCATTTTGAAGGACAATTTCTGTTCTATTGTACTTTGAGAGTTGATTTAACATCTACCAGTAAGGAAGTCATGAATTATAATAATCTGGAAAGTTTCAAGGACCTACTCTAAAAAAAAGTGCAAATTTTGGGCAATTTTGGGTTTTTTCATGTGAAAAATAGTCATTTTGAAGGACAACTTCTGTTCTATTGTACTTAAAGAGTTAATTTAACAACTACCAGTAAGGAAACCATTAATTTTATTAATCTGAAAAGTCTCAAGGACCTACTCTAAAAAAAAGTCAACATTTTGGGCAATTTTGGGTTTTTTCATGTGAAAAATAGTGATTTTGAAGGACAATTTCCGTTCTATTGTACTTAGGGAGTTGATTTAACAACTACCAGTAAGGAAGTCATGAATTATAACAATCTGGAAAGTTTCAAGGACCTACTCTAAAAAAAAGTAAAAATTTTGGGCAATTTTGGGTTTTTTCATGTGAAAAATAGTCATTTTGAAGGACAATTTCTGTTCTATTGTACTTTGAGAGTTGATTTAACATCTACCAGTAAGGAAGTCATGAATTATAATAATCTGGAAAGTTTCAAGGACCTACTCTAAAAAAAAGTGAAAATTTTGGGCAATTTTGGGTTTTTTCATGTAAAAAATAGTCATTTTGAAGGACAATTTCTGTTCTATTGTACTTTGAGAGTTGATTTAACATCTACCAGTAAGGAAGTCATGAATTATAATAATCTGGAAAGTTTCAAGGACCTACTCTAAAAAAAAGTGAAAATTTTGGGCAATTTTGGGTTTTTTTCATGTAAAAAATAGTCATTTTGAAGGACAATTTCTGTTCTATTGTACTTTGAGAGTTGATTTAACATCTACCAGTAAGGAAGTCATGAATTATAATAATCTGGAAAGTTTCAAGGACCTACTCTAAAAAAAAGTGAAAATTTTGGGCAATTTTGGGTTTTTTTCATGTGAAAAATAGTCATTTTGAAGGACAACTTCTGTTCTATTGTACTTAAAGAGTTAATTTAACAACTACCAGTAAGGAAACCATTAATTTTATTAATCTGAAAAGTTTCAAGGACCTACTCTACAAAAGAGTCAAAATTTTGGGCAATTTTGGGTTTTTTCATGTAAAAAATAGTCATTTTGAAGGACAATTTCTGTTCTATTGTACTTTGAGAGTTGATTTAACATCTACCAGTAAGGAAGTCATGAATTATAATAATCTGGAAAGTTTCAAGGACCTACTCTAAAAAAAGTAAAAATTTTGGGCAATTTTGGGTTTTTTCATGTGAAAAATAGTCATTTTGAAGGACAATTTCTGTTCTATTGTACTTTGAGAGTTGATTTAACATCTACCAGTAAGGAAGTCATGAATTATAATAATCTGGAAAGTTTCAAGGACTTACTCCAAAAAAAAGTGCAAATTTTGGGCAATTTTGGGTTTTTTCATGTAAAAAATAGTCATTTTGAAGGACAATTTCTGTTCTATTGTACTTTGAGAGTTGATTTAACATCTACCAGTAAGGAAGTCATGAATTATAATAATCTGGAAAGTTTCAAGGACTTACTCCAAAAAAAAGTGCAAATTTTGGGCAATTTTGGGTTTTTTCATGTGAAAAATAGTCATTTTGAAGGACAACTTCTGTTCTATTGTACTTAGGGAGTTGATTTAACAACTACCAGTAAGGAAGTCATGAATTATAACAATCTGGAAAGTTTCAAGGACCTACTCTAAAAAAAAGTAAAAATTTTGGGCAATTTTGGGTTTTTTTCATGTGAAAAATAGTGATTTTGAAGGACAATTTCCGTTCTATTGTACTTTGAGAGTTGATTTAACATCTACCAGTAAGGAAGTCATGAATTATAATAATCTGGAAAGTTTCAAGGACTTACTCCAAAAAAAAGTGCAAATTTTGGGCAATTTTGGGTTTTTTCATGTGAAAGATAGTCATTTTGAAGGACAATTTCTGTTCTATTGTACTTTGAGAGTTGATTTAACATCTACCAGTAAGGAAGTCATGAATTATAACCATCTGGAAAGTTTCAAGGACTTACTCCAAAAAAAAGTGCAAATTTTGTGCAATTTTGGGTTTTTTCATGTGAAAAATAGTCATTTTGAAGGACAACTTCTGTTCTATTGTACTTAAAGAGTTAATTTAACAACTACCAGTAAGGAAACCATTAATTTTATTAATCTGAAAAGTTTCAAGGACCTACTCTACAAAAGAGTCAAAATTTTGGGCAATTTTGGGTTTTTTCATGTAAAAAATAGTCATTTTGAAGGACAATTTCTGTTCTATTGTACTTTGAGAGTTGATTTAACATCTACCAGTAAGGAAGTCATGAATTATAATAATCTGGAAAGTTTCAAGGACTTACTCCAAAAAAAAGTGCAAATTTTGGGCAATTTTGGGTTTTTTCATGTGAAAAATAGTCATTTTGAAGGACAACTTCTGTTCTATTGTACTTAAAGAGTTAATTTAACAACTACCAGTAAGGAAACCATTAATTTTATTAATCTGAAAAGTCTCAAGGACCTACTCTAAAAAAAGTCAACATTTTGGGCAATTTTGGGTTTTTTCATGTGAAAAATAGTGATTTTGAAGGACAATTTCCGTTCTATTGTACTTTGAGAGTTGATTTAACATCTACCAGTAAGGAAGTCATGAATTATAACCATCTGGAAAGTTTCAAGGACTTACTCCAAAAAAAAGTGCAAATTTTGTGCAATTTTGGGTTTTTTCATGTGAAAAATAGTCATTTTGAAGGACAACTTCTGTTCTATTGTACTTAAAGAGTTAATTTAACAACTACCAGTAAGGAAGTCATGAATTATAACCATCTGGAAAGTTTCAAGGACTTACTCCAAAAAAAAGTGCAAATTTTGTGCAATTTTGGGTTTTTTCATGTGAAAAATAGTCATTTTGAAGGACAATTTCTGTTCTATTGTACTTTGAGAGTTGATTTAACAACTACCAGTAAGGAAGTCATGAATTATAACCATCTGGAAAGTTTCAAGGACTTACTCCAAAAAAAAGTGCAAATTTTGTGCAATTTTGGGTTTTTTCATGTGAAAAATAGTCATTTTGAAGGACAACTTCTGTTCTATTGTACTTAAAGAGTTAATTTAACAACTACCAGTAAGGAAACCATTAATTTTATTAATCTGAAAAGTCTCAAGGACCTACTCTAAAAAAAAGTCAACATTTTGGGCAATTTTGGGTTTTTTCATGTGAAAAATAGTGATTTTGAAGGACAATTTCCGTTCTATTGTACTTTGAGAGTTGATTTAACATCTACCAGTAAGGAAGTCATGAATTATAATAATCTGGAAAGTTTCAAGGACTTACTCCAAAAAAAAGTGCAAATTTTGGGCAATTTTGGGTTTTTTCATGTGAAAAATAGTCATTTTGAAGGACAACTTCTGTTCTATTGTACTTAAAGAGTTAATTTAACAACTACCAGTAAGGAAACCATTAATTTTATTAATCTGAAAAGTTTCAAAAGATTTTTTACTTTACAAAAGAGTCAAAATTTTGGGCAATTTTGGGTTTTTTCATGTAAAAAATAGTCATTTTGAAGGACAATTTCTGTTCTATTGTACTTTGAGAGTTGATTTAACATCTACCAGTAAGGAAGTCATGAATTATAATAATCTGGAAAGTTTCAAGGACTTACTCCAAAAAAAAGTGCAAATTTTGGGCAATTTTGGGTTTTTTCATGTGAAAAATAGTCATTTTGAAGGACAACTTCTGTTCTATTGTACTTAAAGAGTTAATTTAACAACTACCAGTAAGGAAACCATTAATTTTATTAATCTGAAAAGTCTCAAGGACCTACTCTAAAAAAAGTCAACATTTTGGGCAATTTTGGGTTTTTTCATGTGAAAAATAGTGATTTTGAAGGACAATTTCCGTTCTATTGTACTTAGGGAGTTGATTTAACAACTACCAGTAAGGAAGTCATGAATTATAACAATCTGGAAAGTTTCAAGGACCTACTCTAAAAAAAAGTAAAAATTTTGGGCAATTTTGGGTTTTTTCATGTGAAAAATAGTGATTTTGAAGGACAATTTCTGTTCTATTGTACTTAGGGAGTTGATTTAACAACTACCAGTAAGGAAGTCATGAATTATAACCATCTGGAAAGTTTCAAGGACTTACTCCAAAAAAAAGTGCAAATTTTGTGCAATTTTGGGTTTTTTCATGTGAAAAATAGTCATTTTGAAGGACAACTTCTGTTCTATTGTACTTAAAGAGTTAATTTAACAACTACCAGTAAGGAAGTCATGAATTATAACAATCTGGAAAGTTTCAAGGACTTACTCCAAAAAAAAGTGAAAATTTTGAGCACTTTTGGGTTTTTTCATGTGAAAAATAGTGATTTTAAAGGACAATTTCTGTTCTATTGTACTTTGAGAGTTGATTTAACATCTACCAGTAAGGAAGTCATGAATTATAACCATCTGGAAAGTTTCAAGGACTTACTCCAAAAAAAAGTGCAAATTTTGTGCAATTTTGGGTTTTTTCATGTGAAAAATAGTGATTTTAAAGGACAATTTCTGTTCTATTGTACTTTGAGAGTTGATTTAACATCTACCAGTAAGGAAGTCATGAATTATAACCATCTGGAAAGTTTCAAGGACTTACTCCAAAAAAAAGTGCAAATTTTGTGCAATTTTGGGTTTTTTCATGTGAAAAATAGTCATTTTGAAGGACAACTTCTGTTCTATTGTACTTAAAGAGTTAATTTAACAACTACCAGTAAGGAAACCATTAATTTTATTAATCTGAAAAGTTTCAAGGACCTACTCTAAAAAAAAGTCAAAATTTTGGGCAATTTTGGGTTTTTTCATGTGAAAAATAGTCATTTTGAAGGACAACTTCTGTTCTATTGTACTTAAAGAGTTAATTTAACAACTACCAGTAAGGAAGTCATGAATTATAACAATCTGGAAAGTTTCAAGGACTTACTCCAAAAAAAAGTGAAAATTTTGAGCACTTTTGGGTTTTTTCATGTGAAAAATAGTGATTTTAAAGGACAATTTCTGTTCTATTGTACTTTGAGAGTTGATTTAACATCTACCAGTAAGGAAGTCATGAATTATAACCATCTGGAAAGTTTCAAGGACTTACTCCAAAAAAAAGTGCAAATTTTGTGCAATTTTGGGTTTTTTCATGTGAAAAATAGTCATTTTGAAGGACAACTTCTGTTCTATTGTACTTAAAGAGTTAATTTAACAACTACCAGTAAGGAAACCATTAATTTTATTAATCTGAAAAGTCTCAAGGACCTACTCTAAAAAAAAGTCAACATTTTGGGCAATTTTGGGTTTTTTCATGTGAAAAATAGTGATTTTGAAGGACAATTTCCGTTCTATTGTACTTTGAGAGTTGATTTAACATCTACCAGTAAGGAAGTCATGAATTATAATAATCTGGAAAGTTTCAAGGACTTACTCCAAAAAAAAGTGCAAATTTTGGGCAATTTTGGGTTTTTTCATGTGAAAAATAGTCATTTTGAAGGACAACTTCTGTTCTATTGTACTTAAAGAGTTAATTTAACAACTACCAGTAAGGAAACCATTAATTTTATTAATCTGAAAAGTCTCAAGGACCTACTCTAAAAAAAAGTCAACATTTTGGGCAATTTTGGGTTTTTTCATGTGAAAAATAGTGATTTTGAAGGACAATTTCCGTTCTATTGTACTTAGGGAGTTGATTTAACAACTACCAGTAAGGAAGTCATGAATTATAACAATCTGGAAAGTTTCAAGGACCTACTCTAAAAAAAAGTAAAAATTTTGGGCAATTTTGGGTTTTTTCATGTGAAAAATAGTGATTTTGAAGGACAATTTCTGTTCTATTGTACTTAGGGAGTTGATTTAACAACTACCAGTAAGGAAGTCATGAATTATAACCATCTGGAAAGTTTCAAGGACTTACTCCAAAAAAAAGTGCAAATTTTGTGCAATTTTGGGTTTTTTCATGTGAAAAATAGTCATTTTGAAGGACAACTTCTGTTCTATTGTACTTAAAGAGTTAATTTAACAACTACCAGTAAGGAAACCATTAATTTTATTAATCTGAAAAGTTTCAAGGACCTACTCTAAAAAAAAGTCAAAATTTTGGGCAATTTTGGGTTTTTTCATGTGAAAAATAGTCATTTTGAAGGACAACTTCTGTTCTATTGTACTTAAAGAGTTAATTTAACAACTACCAGTAAGGAAGTCATGAATTATAACAATCTGGAAAGTTTCAAGGACTTACTCCAAAAAAAAGTGAAAATTTTGAGCACTTTTGGGTTTTTTCATGTGAAAAATAGTGATTTTAAAGGACAATTTCTGTTCTATTGTACTTAGGGAGTTGATTTAACAACTCCCAGTAAGGAAACCATTAATTATATTAATCTGAAAAGTTTCAAGGACCTGCTCTAAAAAAAAGTCAAAATTTTGGGCAATTTTGGGTTTTTTCATGTGAAAAATACTCATTTTGAAGGACAATTTCTGTTCTATTGTACTTAGGGAGTTGATTTAACAACTACCATTAAGGAAACCATGAATTATAACAATCTGGAAAATTTCAAGAAAAAATTGATTTATTTCTTGAAAGAGTTGATACTAGCAACAAAATTATGGACAAAATGATCACAAGACTGCAAAAAAAAAGACGGGTTATATAGAATAAATGTCAATAAAAAATTCTTCAAATGCATCAATTTGATTCTTTCCTGCAAAATTGCATAAAAATTGGATTTTTGCTCCTGCTCTTCGTTTTCCAAAAACCAAGAAAATTTGGTCACCAGAAGCAAAATTATAGAAAAAAGTATCCTTGAATTGCAAAAAAAAACCCATACATTTGCTTCATTTCATTGAAATTGCATAAAGAAATTGGTTTATTTTCTCAAAATTAAAAGAAGATTTGGAGCATTAAGGATAAAGTTGCAGAGGAACTTTTAAGATTTAAAAAAAAGGTATTGTAAGTAAGACTTGTCAGTGCTAAAGGCCACGCCCAAAATGTGTTTTTTTTTTTTGACAAATAGGAGATGGGAAATAAAGTTACACGAACCACCAATCTCACTCACCAATAGAATCATCCAAGCCAGTATGAGTGCGACACATCACTGCCAACACTCTGGCGACTGTTGAAGGGGCAATGTCCCTTCCGCCTAACTTTACTATGGAATTTCTGCACTCCTCCAGCGAGGCAGTGAACCCATAACCCAACTCCTTAACTAAATCAGCCAGTGGGGTATCCAACATACCCGAAGATAAACTAAAAATCAATAATAACAAAAAGACTGTAATTAAAAAAAAAAGAAAACTTACCCTGGTCCCTCGGAAGTCATTTCAGAAAACAACTCGCACTGTTCTGGATAAACCAAGGGGGCGAGCACCACTGGAACTCGCTCAATGGGAAAGTCCTTCTGTAAAGTGTTGAGAAATGTCGTGTGGACGTCGTTGGTCAGGCCGACCTCCTTGGGCACTTCCAATATCGACGAAACGATCAAATGTAACAATTCCGGGCTGGTCTCGTGCAACCCGCCCTCGTACTGATGACTGGCGCCCCCTGTTTCGATATAAGAACGCACCAGCTGCGGTACGACTGTTCTCAAGTGATTGTGGGCGACACTGGCGACCTCCGGTATCGACGAGTGTCTTAAGACCAAAGCGATAATCACTTCTTTGACCGGGGTTAGCCTGAGACACTTGCTGAATTGGGAGAAGAACTGGGGGCCTAATTTGAGGTTCTGCAATATGAGGAGGCATTTGAGGAAGATGCTAGAGAAGTGCTATTGAGACGTACTTTCTCGTTTACCAAAGGATGGTTGGTGATGTAGCAGATGATGGTGAGAAGGGCGGGGGTGTTGAGCAACCGGGCGAATTGCTCCTGGAGGGCCTGCGCTGCTTTGCTGTTGCTCTCAGTGAAGTTCACCGAGGTGTACAGGCATTGGAACAAATGACGGTCTGCCTCCAAGCCGTGTAGGTTGACTATCTAAAAAGGGGGATGTTGGAGAATTGATAAAGGATCTTGGGAGACAAAACTGCTTGCAGCTCAAAAAGTATTAGACCCACAAAAATGGTTCATATATCAAATTGTTCGTCAGAAAACACTTGTTCTTTGAGTAGCTACTCAAGCTAAGTATCTCAAATAGTTTTCGAGTTATCATCAAAAAACTGGAAAATGTTGTTGAAGTACCTGAATAACAAAAACAGGTCTTGTAAAACTATTTTTCAACTTAGAACCAACTTTTTCCATAAAATTAATCTACAGAGTGCCCACTATAATATGGTAAAGAAGTAATAAAAATATCTTAAATAGTTTGGAAAGTATAGGGCAAAATGCCCAAGAATAATAAAAAAATCAAAGTCTGATTAATTACCTTTACCGCAAATTGCTTAAGCATTAGGCCGCAAGGCACATAAGTGCTTCTCGCTTAAAAAGTATTAGACCCACAAAAATGTTTAATATATCAAATTGTTCCTTAGAAAAAACTCATTCTTTAAGCAGCAATTCAAGTACCTCAAATAGTTTTCAAGTTAATCACATAACTGGACAATATTTCTTATAGAAGTCCCTCAAAACCAAAATTGATCTGGTAAAGCCATTTTTTAACCTAGGATCAAGTTTCTTACATAGAATTATTCTACAGACTGTGCTATATAATGGGGTGAAGTAATCAATAAAATACCTTAAATAGCTTGAAAACTGTAGTAAAAAATGTTGAAGAATAATAAAAAGAATTCAAAGTATCTTGAATTGATCAATTATAGTATATTAATGAAATTAATATCACTTCAAATTGCATAAGCATTAGCCCTAGACAGACAAAAGTGCTTCTAGCTCCAAAAGTATTAGAACCACAAAAATGGGTCATATATCAAATTGTTCCTTCAAAATTGCTCTTTCGTTGAGCATCAACACCATTAAATAGTTTCCAAGTTATTCTCAGAATTCAGAAACCTCAGTGGTTCTGTTTAACAAAGAATTATTGGTTTTCACTGCATACTGCTCTCGACTCCATCTCCCACAGGAACAGTCCAATTGACTAGTGCAATATTACTAATAGTCAGTGACTTACCTTATGCTAAATAGATCAAATTCGTTTGCAACATTGTGGGAATGATATCGAAAAGACTTAAAAGCATTTTTATTTTATAAATAATAACACAATGAAATGGTAGTGACCTTGAAAAGTCTTAACCTATAAATGCAAAATGTTTCTGTCAAGTCTTGCCAATCTTTTGGTAAGTTACCTAAATTGTTTAGGTGATTTACCAAGTCAGAGATCACCTTTTAACACACATTATGAGTGCTATATGTTAGAGTTATCTATCCTACAGTTAAAATATTTCAGTAATAAACTCAGGGAGGCGCTACTTCCTGTGTGTGCCCTCCACATACACAATATGGTCCCTAGGACTCTCAAAATTGTACATTTACCTGCAATCACACTTAAACAACAAAATGGCGCACTTAACCTTAGAAAACTTGACCCCTCCAGCAGGAGGGGGGCCCACTTAAAAAAAGGCACAAACCTTAACTAGTTCTTCCACCACTTGCTTGTAGTTCTTTTTGGTTAAAGTTACGATTAAATAACCGATTTGTGACAATGCTAGGGACAACGAATCAAGGTTCATAGTTCCATGAACGCGGCCTCGAAAGCTTCAAATCTCTTTGAAGCTTTCTGCTGCTGCTGCTTTCTGGAGAAACGTCTTTCGCGTCTGGATACAGTCTTTGCCTGTGGTCGAGCGTCACTACACACCGTATGGTCCAAGACCATCATCGAAACTTTACACGGACGCGGTTTTTAATTGATTAAACGCATTTCGGGAAGAAAATTAGTAAAATTACACACAAAGCACCGAGAGGGACACTGGCGGCCATTAATGTGAGCCACGCATTTTTTTGTTGACACTTGACAGCTGTTGACTGTCAACAGTGTCATTTGCGATGCACGGAAGTTTATAGGGGTCGTACAGAAGCCACTCCCAGGAAATAATTATTATTGATAAAATTTCTTTTTTATTATGATATTAAATAAACGTAAGAGAGAACTGGTATATGACTTACACTAAGCATTATTTAATTCTTAAGAAAAAACCCTGCAGGTTGAAATATTTTGCCTAAAAATCAGGTTTATGGAGTGTCAGGCCAACAGGTTACCCACACGGAAATTTAGAAACCCTAAATGACCAGGACCGTACCCACTACGACAAAAAAATATTTATTTCACGGAATTTCTTTATTATTCCAACATAACAGAGCATAAAACTAAACTGTAATAATGCCTTAAGCGCTTTATTATTTAATTCTAAAGAAAAACATTCAAAGACTTGACTTATTTCTCCCAAAAATTGTTTTTTTCTAAGCACAAGTTAGCGCACGTAACTTTACAGACCCGAATGCGTCCGCTTTACTAACGCCACTCCCAAAATATTTTCATTTTAATGAAATTACGACCCTAATATGCAATTAAATTCACATTTGAAGGCATGATTAAATGCCCCTTACACGCCTCTACGTAAATTACATAAAAATAATGCGTGTTCCCGCTTATTATTTCGAAAAATCGCAATTTTCTGACATGCAGGGTTGGACTTCCTGAAGTTCAACGCACGTGACATCTGACACTGACAGTGACGTTCATCGGCAAAAACACAATAAACCGCAATATTTTCCCCAATAAAAAGACACAAAAAAAGCCCCGTTTAAACTGTTTATTTACCCCTAATTCCTTATTTATCACCCCCTATAAACCAATACACAAGCTTGAATGTTAGACAAGATGCAACCGTTCACCGCTTTCATGGCAAGTACCCCCCAAAAAGTTTTTAACCTAAAAACACCCCGAAAGAACCGCTATAATTTCCAGAACGTCGAGAGTTCGCGGTCCTACATCGACGACCTGTACTCCCAGGACTCCAACAGATGTCTCACCTCCATAATGTCGATAAAAAACTCCGTAATCGGGTCCAACAGGCAAAAAGAGAGTGTGATAGCACAGGGCATAGTGCCTCGACTAATATACCTGCTGAAAGACGCCACAATGAAGACCACAGTGCGGACAGAGGCGGCGGTAACCATCGGTACTGTTCCCCGTTCAGTTTAAGGTAAGACAAAGTGGTTTATAAGTGAGTTTGTAGGTTCATTGGCGAAAGGCACAGGGAAACATGTCGAGCTGCTAATCAATGCGGGGATTGTACAAACTTTGCTGGATTTATTGGACGAGCAGGAGCCGAAGCTCGTTGATGCTTGTTTGTGTTGTTTACGTACCTTAGCCAGTCAGGAGTTTCACCCAATTAATTCAAAGTTTGAGGTTAAGCATATGCAGAAGTTGTTGTCTCTGAGTAAGTATTAATCATGTTTGTTTGAGTATTAGTGAGGGGAATTTTAAAGGAGATTCTTGTGGGCCCTGACACATGTGCCTTAAGTATTTATATATATTTGTAAATAAATAAGGATCAAATTACTATAAGCACCTTCTTTGTAACCTAAATAACCCAGTGTTTATCCCCAACCGACTATTTCTAGTAAGCCCCACTGAATCTCTACAAAGAATGTCTTGCATAGCGACAATCCTCACCTCCACCTGTAAAACCAGCGAAGAACAAAACAGTTTATGCACAATCGGGGCTCCAGCAGTATTGGCCTCCTTACTATCGGTGGACAATTGTTCGGTAAGGGTCCCAGTGGCCACCTGCCTCGCTTCCATGTGTTTTAACAACACTCATGTGGCCAGAGAAATCGTAAATACTTCTTATAGGGATGTGAAGGTGATCGGCTATTTGTCAATGATGATTTCCAGGGATAAACCGGTGGAGATGCAACTGGAGGCTGCCAGGTACGATTTGTGGGGGGCACAAGGGGGTTTATGGTATATGTGGGGTGTTTTAGGTGCCTCACTAATTTGCATCGGGCGGGCGCTATTTCAGCTTTTGATCCTGTGGTGACTTATAAGACATTACCTTGTTTGGTGAGGCTTTGTCAGGTGAGTAGGTCAAATGCACCAGGAAAGTGAGGGTATTTAGTATTATTGAATTTTTCCATGTATATGTAAGAGATGCTGGATGATTTGATGTATATTTCAGTCTTCGAATCAAGTCTCTCTTTTATAGCAAAAAAGTTATGCAACTTTTTAAAATTCATCTAATGGGTAAAACTGGCGAAAATAATAAATTTGCCTTTTTCTCAAAAACCTTTGATTTCTCGGATTTTTTCGTAGAGGCATAAAAGATTCAGAGTAGCTGGGTGAACATCTCAGTCTTTAAATCATGTTTCTATCTTTGTTAGCAACAAAGTTATCCAAAATTTTGAAAAACATGTGATGGGTAAAAATAGTGAAAATCATAAATTTCACTTTTTCTCAAAAACCTTTGATTTCTCGGATTTTTTCGTAGAGGCATAAAAGATTCAGAGTAACTGAGTGTACATCTCAGTCTTTGAATCATGTTTCGATCTTTATTAGCAAAAAAGTTATCCAAAATTTTGAAAATCATCTGATGAGTAAAAGTGGCGAAGATCATAAATTTCACTTTTTCTCAGAAACCTTTGATTTCTCGGATTTTTTCGTAGAGGCATAAAAGATTCAGAGTAACTGAGTGTACATCTCAGTCTTTGAATCATGTTTCTATCTTTGTTAGCAAAAAAGTTATCCAAAATTTTGAAAATCATCTGATGGGTAAAACTGGCGAAAGTCGTAAATTTGGCTTTTTCTCAAAAACCTTTGATTTCTTGGATTTTTTCGTAGAGGCATAAAAGATTCAGAGTAACTGGGTGTACATCTCAGTCTTTGAATCATGTTTCTATCTTTATTAGCAAAAAAGTTATCCAAAATTTTGAAAATCATCTGATGGGTAAAAGTGGCGAAAATCATAAATTTCCCTTTTTCTCAAAAACCTTTGATTTCTCGGATTTTTTCATAGAGACATAAAAGATTCAGAGTAACTGAGTGTACATCTCAGTCTTTGAATCATGTTTCTATCTTTATTAGCAAAAAAGTTATCCAAAATTTTGAAAATCATCTGATGGGTAAAAGTGGCGAAAATCATAAATTTCCCTTTTTCTCAAAAACCTTTGATTTCTCGAATTTTTTCATAGAGACATAAAAGATTCAGAGTAACTGGATGTACACCTCAGTCTTTGAATGAAATCTCTATCTTGAATAATAAAAAAGTTATCCCAAATTTTGAGAATCATCCGATGGACAGAAAAAGCAAAAATTATAAATTTCATTTTTTCTCAAAAACTTTTGCGTTCTCGGATTTTTTCATAGAGTTATTAAAGATTCAGTCTAACTGGGCATACGTTTCACTTTTAAAATCAAGCCTCTATCTTTAATAGTAAAAAAGTTATCAGAAATTTTGCAATTCACCTAACAGAAACGGTAACATTTAACTCCCAAGGTGGAACATACGGAAAGCCAAAGATCGACCGCCGCCGAAACCCTGGCATATCTAACGGAAGTCGACAGCAATTTACAACAAATAGCCGCGATCAGTAATCAACTGGTGACAGCCCTGGTCGATTTGCTGGTCTGTAACAGCGTGGCGGCCCGAACGGCCGCTTTCAGGTGATTTTCGCCACACTTCCTGAAAAACCGCGTCAAATTAACGAGGGGGATTTTCTTAGGGCGTTCGCCTCCCTGGGGGCCAACGACGAGGACATCAGAAAACGCATAATCGACACGAAATGTTTGATGGAACAAGTGGTCGAGGGCCTCGCGGACCCTAATAAAGAAGTGAACTTAGCGTCGGTACGCTGCCTGCACTCGCTTAGCAGATCAGTGCAGCAACTGAGAACAACATTTCAGGACCACAGCGTTTGGAAGCCCCTTATGACTCTTTTGCAAGGTGATTTCCATGCAAATAACCACAGAAAACCCTTTCTAGGGGCTGATGTTTTCCTTTTTTCCAGACGATCCAAGTCCGGAACTCTTGCTGGCCGCCTCGTCGACCCTCTGTAACTTATTGCTGGAGTTCTCCCCGGCAAAGGAGCCGATCATTCAGCAAGGTGAGTGTCATAAGAGAGTAAGGGAAAGCGGTCAATAGGGTTGGAAAGTGTCTTGTCATTTCGTAGGGGCGGTGCAACTGTTAGCAAATTTAACTGGATCCACCGATCCGGCCCTGAGGCTCAACGGGATTTGGGCGCTCATGAATTTGGCCTTTCAGGCCGAGCAACGGGTCAAGAGTCAGATTTTGACTTGTTTGGGCACTGATCAGATTTTTAGGTGAGTGCAGGGGTTTTATGAAAATTTGGGAATATTTTTCAAAATTCTTGGCATTTCTTTATCAGTTATGAAAGCAGTTGGGTCTTTGTTATATTTTAATCTAAAGACCCCTATCTACCATGTAGTGAAACCATAAATCAATGGCTTGGCCTTAACGTCAATGCCAGGGCGTCAAAGTTGAGTTTTTTGTAAATTGCCACCAGTATAGTCGAGATTTTCAAGATTCCTTGCCATTTATTTAATTTTTAAAAAAGTGGTGGGGTTTTTCTTTTATTTTAATTTAAAGGCCCTCGCCTACAATGTCGTAAAACCTGAAATCAATAGCTTTATCCAAACATTAATTCCAAGGCGTCAAAGTTGAGGTTGTTGAAAATTTCCACCAATAAAGTCAAGATTTTCAAAATTCATTGGTATTTATTAATTTTTTGAAATAGCAGTAGGGTCTTTGTTTTATTTTAATCTAAAGACCCTAATCTACCACATAGTAAATTTTGACATCAATTGATTGGCCCTAACATGAATGCCAGGGCGTCAAAGATGAGGTTTTTGGAAGATTTCACCAGTATGGTCGAGATTTTCAAAACTCCTTGGCATATATTTATTTTTTGATAAAAGTAGTGGGGTTTATGTTTTATTTTCATTTAAAGATCCTAATCTACCATATAGTAAAACCTGCCATCAATTGATTGACCCTAACATTAATGCCAGGGCCTCAAAGTTGAGGTTGTTGAAAAATTTCCACCAATAAAGTCAAGATTTTGAAAATTCCTTGGCATTTATTAATTTTTTGTCAAGTAATAAGGTATTTCGTTTATGTGAATCTAAATACCCTTGGCTACCATGTAGTAAAACCTCAAATCAATGAGTTAACTCCAACGTCAATGCCGGGGTGTCAAAGTTAAATTTATTGAAAATTTCCATCAGTGCAGTCAAAATTCCTTGGCATTTATTTATTTTTTATAAAAGTATTGACGTTTTTATTTTATTTTAATTTAAAAACCCTCATCTATCATGTACGAAAACCTGAACTCAATAGCTTGACCCCTTAGATGAATGCCAGTGCGTCAAAATTGAGGTTATTGGAGATTTCCACTAATGCAGTCAAGATTTTCAAAATTCACTGGCATTTATTTATTTTTTATAAAAGTAGTGAGATTTTTATTTTATTTTAATCTAAAGACCCTTGGCTACTATGTAGTAAAACCTCAAATCAATGGCTTAATTCCAACGTCAATGCCAGGGTGTCAAAGTTGAGTTTGTTGAAAATTTCCACTAGTGCAGTCAAGACATTCAAAATTCTTTGGCATTTATTTATTTTTTATAAAAGTAGTGAGATTTTTGTTTTATTTTAATCTAAAGACCCTTGGCAACTATGTAGTAAAACCTCAAATCAATGGCTTAACTCCAACGTCAATGCCAGGGTGTCAAAGTTGAGTTTGTTGAAAATTTCCACTAGTGCAGTCAAGACATTCAAAATTCTTTGGCATTTATTTATTTTTTATAAAAGTAGTGAGATTTTTCTTTTATTTTAATCTAAAGACCCTTGGCTACTATGTAGTAAAACCTCAAATCAATGGCTTAACTCCAACGTGAATGCCAGGGTGTCAAAGTTCAGTTTTTTTAAAATTGTCACCAGTATAGTCAAGATTTTCAAGATTCCTTAGCATTTATTTAATTTTTATTAAAGTAGTGAGATTTTTGTTTAATTTTAATCTAAAGACCCTTGGCCACTATGTAGTAAAATCTCAAACCAATGACTTAACTCCAACTTCAACGCCAGGGTGTCAAAGTTGAGGTTATTGGAGATTTGGAGATTTCCACTAATGCAGTCAAGATTTTAAAAATTCCTTGGCATTTATTTATTTTTAATAAAAGTAGTGAGATTTTTGTTTTATTTTAATCTAAAGACCTTTGCCTTCCATGTAGTAAAATCTCAAACCAATGGCTTGATCCCAACGTCAATGCCAGGGCGCCAAAGTTGAGGTTTTTGGAAATGTCCACCAGTACAGACGAGATTTCCAAAATTCCTTGGCATTTATTTAGTTTTCATAAAAGTAGTGGGGTCTTTGTCTTATTTTAATTTAAAGACCCCTATCTACCATGTAGTGAAACCATAAATCAATGGCTTGGCCTTAACGTCAATGCCAGGGCGTCAAAGTTTAGTTTTTTTTGTAAATTGCCACCAGTATAGTGGAGATTTTCAAGATTCCTTGGCATTTATTTAATTTTTATAAAAGTAGGGTCTTATTTTAGATTTATATATTTTATAGAATTATATATTTAAAGACTCCCGTCTGCCATGTAGTGAAACGTGAAATCAATTACCTTAACCCCATAGTAAATGCCAGGGCGTCAAAGTTGAGTTTTTTGATCATTTCCACCAGTGCAGTCCGTATTTTCAAAATTCCTTTGCATTTGTTTGTTTTATACAAAAGCAATGGGGTTTTTATTTTATTTTAATTTAAAAACGCCAGTCTACCAAGCAGTAAAACTTCCAATACACAAAACCCAACGTTTCGTCCCTTGGGCGCCCATCTTCAATGCCACTTAAGGTGTTTTGTTTAGGACTAATAATATTTGCTTAAACTACATAAATCCCTCTCTGTCTCTGGTAAGTTAATGTCTTAGACAAAGAGCGACTTATGCCAATAATCATGCGCTAAAGAAATAAATTTTAAATTGACAAATGTTCACCTCTGAATATCCAAAAGAGAGACTGACCATTTTTCTTTTAAAAAACTCACGATTTTGCACAAATCCAACCTAACTTAAACGCAATTTTGCAATTGAAACAAAAACAGGTTACTGGCCGACTCAGACCCTCGGATCCTAATGAAAACCCTCGGACTATTACGGAATTTGGTGTCACCACGCACACACACCGACACGATGATGGCCCTGCACGGCACCCAGGTGATGCAGGGCGTAGTGCTGGTGCTCGAGGGGCCCCACTCCCCCGAGGTAAGGACTCCTTTAATCCGTAATCGAATTTCTTTGATCTGAGCGGCATTTAAAAGTTCGGGCGCTTTAGCATTATTGGTTTATGAAACCGGAGTGATATACTGGTGAATTTGAATGGCGTCAGTGGTACAGGTCCGGATTTTTTTAATTTAAGTCCAAAGTTTCATTTATCCAATTTGACCAAAAATGTGTTCCTAAGGTCCCCTTACCCAAGGCCGTTTAAATCACGTTTCTAACTGTCAGAAAGTTACAGGCAGTTTTACCCAAGAGCGTCATTACTTGGGCAATATCTCGGAAACTATGAATTTCTCAAAAAATGTGTAAACGCTTCAAAGTTGCCCACAAGATTCTACAATACTCCACCGATTAAATTATCTTTCTATCTATAATATGAAAAAAGTTATAGATAATTTTGTTAACCAACTGCCAGGGTAGAGACTGACTAGTCCCATTTTTGGGAATTTCTTAGAAACTAATGATTTCTCCAAAAATGTGTAAATACATCAAAGTTGTCCACAAGGTTTCTCTATACTTCGGCATTTAAATTGTCTTTCTATGTATAATATTAAGAAAGTTACAAGTAATTTTGTAAAGAACTGCCATGGCAGGCACTGAAGAGTCCCAATTTTGGAAATTTCTCAGAAATTAATAAATTATTAAACTAGTAATTTTTCTCAAAATTTGTAAATGCATTAAAGTTGTCCACAAGGTTTCTCTATACCTCACCATTTAAATTGTCTTTTTATCTATAATAATAAGAAAGTTACACGCAATTTTACCCTGTCTGTCGAATCGGCAACTCGCTGAAGCACTTATTCTTCAAATTCGACCGTTCTGACGATTCGAGCAACACCAGTATCATGCATCTTGGTCTTAAACATGCCTGTCTCAGCGAGCCGCCGATGAACCGCAATAAACTTTTTGTATCCAGGATGCTGTCGTTCGGGATAACGTTCATGATACAACCGCGATGCTGCTCGTGCATTGCAGTTTGTTGCTCCGTATGCCAAATGCTTAGTCTCTTCAGACCCAAGAGTCTATTACATGAAATTTACAAAAACACATTGCATTATCCTTGTAGGTAGTATGTTAATAAAACAATTTTGAATTTTTTTTGTTTTACTTTTTTTATATTTTTGGAAAAAAAATACGTATCATAATTATATGATAGGTTGGGATTATATTAATACAAATAAAAGTCGAACTTATTCATTTTTGTCGAACTAATTAATTGAGTTATTTCATAACTAATATAATATTATAACTATATAAATAACTCAAAACAATTTCTGTCAACGCTACAACACAGAAAAAAATTGTAGGAGGTGCATTTTGCAAATGTTAATTTTCCACAGCCAGGTTTTCGACATTTAGATCGTGATTTTTGCTGGTTCTTCATGAAAGTAGGTACATGCTTATTTCCTTTTTTTCTGTCGCTCTTGTCTGGTACGGGCTCAACTTTTCTTTGCTTGCGAGAAGTTGGTAATTCATCTTCTTCTTCCTCAATAATTTTTTCTTCATTTTTGCTTTCATTAGCAGAATGAATTAACGATTTACCCAGCGAGAGTTTAAAATGAAGATAATCCATAATATCCTTCTTTGCATGATTCAAAGACAGCATTCTCTCGGTATTCTAACCAGCTAACAGCAATTGAAAAATCAAAAAAGTTATAAATGGTTCGAATCGTCCATTTGTCTGTTCGAGCACGCATAGGATACTTTCCAATCACTCTATCCAGTAGATATACCCCTCCCATTTTTAAATTGTATTAATTTACTATTGCAGGCTGATTTATTGTTATGTATTTATTTTCGGTTTTGGACCAACGTGAACATGTTCCTAGTGGCTCAACGCCAGTAGATGATGAACCAAGGTGTACAGGTTTCGAATTAAATCACTTTACTAAATTGACGTTGAAATCCTGTCTTACCAACTGGTCATGGGAACCTCTACCTGATTTTTTTAAATCGTTATCTTTTAAAAGCGTTAGCGTTTTTTGGAAGCCTATTTAGCATCATGGTTCCTGTTAGGGTTAGTTTTCTGGACAATAATGCATCTATTAGTGGAATAGATGTAAAATATCTGTCAGTGTAAACTGAAACACCAGCTGGTAAAGTGTCAGTTAGTTTGAGTACCATTCTGCCACCTATATCAAGCTTCTCTGGTACAGGAGTGAGCGCAGACTCTAGTGACGAGTCCTTTCCTTCGTACAAGTAAAAATCCAAAGGAATTCCAGTTGGTGTTGTCATTATAAAATTCTTAATGCCTACTGGTTCAGGTTTTCCACGCACAAATTGTCGCATTATTACTTTACCATGGAATGGTATCATCTGTTCGTCGATTGATGCCACCTCAGTACGTTTATTTTGTCTACATCCTTTCAAAACTCTGTCAAGCATTGGCCTTACTTTCCAAAACCTATCTAAACTCCTTTGCTCCCTTGATATCTTGCCATCTTCTACAAGTTTCAGACGACAGCGCAAACCAAAGTATCGGTCTCTGGTAATATTATCAGATATCATGGGAACCCTCATTTCTCTGGACCAAAACATCCAAATTCTTGGAGGTCCGTAAATTCCCATTAATATGGACACTCCAAAAAACATTTTTATTTCATCAGAAGTAGTCTCGAAAGAACGACCTTTATCCTTTACTTCTCTCATGTTTGTGTAAAGTGGAATATCTTCGTAAAAGTCGTCTGAAATTTATTTTTCTAAATATTTGATGGGGTACTCTAACTCTTTGTTTACATCAGCAGCATCATTCAAAAATGGAAAAGAATGTACCTCTAGCTTAGCAGTTCGGTCCCAACTTTTTTTTCTTGCTGGGAGAAAATGGGACAAAGGTAGGTCATCGTTTGATGATGAAGAGTCGGTTTGTTGATCTTCTTCATCTTCAGCAAAATGCGTTGTCAGGTCCTCCTCTTCATCTTCTGATGACAGCTCTCCGATATTTGACTGGTTCAAATCAATGTTGTCTGCTAAATCTTGAAGCTCCTTTTGTGTTAAAACAAAATATCCTAAACAAAAACATTATCATCAAAAAATAAAAACTAAAAGTAGTTTTTATCAACTAAAAAAATAATAATATATATCTGAATCGGTAGAATCTCAAGGTATCACCAATGATACCTTAACTAAAACTTTCCAAATCATCCGAAATTTTAACTTTTTTCACAATTTTTATTAAATCGTAATTCTGCAAGCTACAAACTATATTTTAAACAAAACAAAATAATTAATTTTTCTATACTTACATTTATTTCTACTTAAAACCATGTTCCAAGAAACACAAGTCCAAACGTAAACAATCCGCATAAAATTATAACCTCAAAATTTCAAAATCGCGTGCGGAAAAAAATATAAACAGCATTGCGAGTGGGCATCGCCAATGATACGTCTGGTTCCGAGTAGGGTTGAGCAAAATTTCATTACCTGCGAATCATTCACTGTGAATATAAAATCACATTCACGACTTGATGACAACTTAAAAATAAACTGTGAAATGTCAAAATGTGAATGAGAAAGGCGCGTTCACATTCAGACAAACGAATGCGCGTTGAAATTTGAAAAACCGAAAGAAGTAATTTATTCATCAACAATTAGCCATCGTTAAACAGACTATCTGACTCCCATCGTCTATCCGTCTCTCTCGTTTGTGGAGAAAAACGAGAGAACAATTATTTTTTATAAATTATTTTTATTGTACATATATTTTATATTGTCATGCTTATTTAGTTTCTTTTTACTGGATTTTTATTATGATAGAATATTTTAATTTATCTATTTCTGCGGAAGGTCGAATATTAAAATATGTTTGTTTTTATCATTATTTTAAAGTTTTAAAGACAATTATTTCTTATTAAGACATCGTGATGTTAGCTTTAAAAATGTCTATGAAAATATATATATTTTCAAATGTGACAATAATGAATTATTGTTGTCATTGTCAATGATATTGTCTTTAATTTTTATTTACTTTAGGCCCCCTTAATATTTGTATCTGGGTATGAACTATCCTTAATACAATAAACACAACAGAATAGTAATACTTTTCTTATTATTATGCGAATTCACTGCCATGATATTAAACTGCACGATAAGCAAACTCGCCAACCGGCGCGGCGCTCAATCGTAAATTCACGTTCACAGGTTATATTCACAGTGAATAGAAAATCGCGTTAACAGTTATACCTGTGAATTCAAATTCACGACTTAGCTCAAGCCTAGTTCCGAGCGAAATATTAATGCGCCCTTTGTTTGAGAAAATAAAATCTCAACGTATCATCTATGATACCTGGGGTCTGAAGAGGATATCCGCCAATTCTTGATTGGTAAAGTTTTCAAAAAGTAGTAAATGTTTAAAAATTGTAAACTATAAAATTTTTAAACATGACATTGATAAGCGTTGATTTTAAACAATTGTTGTTATAGTATCATGTACAAAAGATAGAAATAAATGCAGCAGATCCTATTTAGGTAATTAATGTTTTTTATAAATTTTAACGCGTCTTAGGGCCGTAGTGGCGTAGTGACGCATTTCCGGACATGGGTTCCTATACTCAAATGGATTCTTCTGTTGCACTGAACAGCCCCCAGAAGTTTGATCCCATAGTTCTGAAACACCTTGTATAAAATTATCTGTAATTTTCTTACTATTATAGTTATAGAAGTGATTTAAATGGTATTTTATAAGGAGACCTTAGGGGTACATTTTTAATTGCCAAAAATTTTAGTGACAAAATCAGTTTCTGTCAAATTTCCAAAATTGGGACTCATTAGTGTTTGCCATGACAGTTGCTTATACAAAATTAACTTCTTTATTATTATAGATAAAAAGACAATTTAAATGGTGAGATTTAGAGGCACCTTGTGGGCAACTTTGAACACATTTTTCCATAATTTTCTAGATTTTGAGAGGCTCCTCGAACAGACAGTCCAAGGCAAAATTGCCTGTAACTTTCTTACTATTATACCGTCCGAACCTGTAAAAATCCCAAAAACGCCTGGCCTGTACCACATTATTGCATATCAAATTTCTCCCTAATAAACCACTAGAAAGAACTAACCAAAACTAACCGAAAAACCCCCTAAACAAACAAAACAGGTCAAGGAACAAGCCCTGTTGATTTTATCGAACATCGCCGACGGCGAGAGGGCCAAGGACCACATAATGATCTACCTGGACATCCTGAAGCAGAATCCTTAATTGGAGGATATCTCCAGAAACTAAAAATTTCTCAAAAAGTGTGTAAACACTTCAAAGTTGCCCAGAAAGTTCCACTATAATCCACCGATTAAATTATGTTTCTATTTATAATATTAACAAAGTTACAGATGATTTTGTTAAACAACTGTCGAAATTTCTCAGGGCACAGTATTGGGTTGGGTACAATTTTAAAAAATTGACACGGGATTTACATATGTAGTTTTTAAACTCGATTACTACACCTCCAATATCTGATGAAATTCGTCTGAAAAATCACTGTTTTTCGTCCATATTATCCAATTTAATATCTCTATTTTTATACTAAATATTAATGTATAAAATCATTAATATATTCAATATATATTTTCTGCAAAAACATTGTTTTTGATCAACACAACCCTCAGCCCCCCACCCACCCCAAATATTTGCCTAGTAAGAAATTCTTTGGAAAAATCACTGTTTTGCGGTCATAATACCAATCTAATAGCACTGTTTTTGTATTAAATATTTGCTAATATACATAAATATAATTATATCAAATTTAAATAAACAAACTGTGTTATTAGATATTAACGACGAAAGCAGCTATTATTCATGCATGTTATATTGGAAAACAATTATTTTTTAAAGCAATTTCTTACTGGTAAGGTGTATGGGGTGGGTGGGGGGGTAAAGGTAAGGTTAATGAAAAACGATTTTTTCACTATGAAAATTTGCAATGCAGTGAATATTTCCAAGTGCATTTTTGGCTGTGAAAATTTCCAATTAGTAGTTTCTATAAAATTCCCAAAATTGGAACTCGTCAGTGTCTCCCATGGCAGTTGCTTATATAAAATTATCTGTAACTTTCTTACTATTATAGTTATAGAAGTGATTTAAGTGATAAGGAGACCTTAGGGGCATATTTTTAATTCCCAAAAGTTTTATTGAGAAAATCAGTTTCTGTCAAATTTCCAAAATTGGGACTCGTCAGTGTCTGTTTTGACAGTTGCTTACACACAATTATTATCTGTAACTGCCTTATCATTATAGATAAAAAGACAATTCAAATGGTGAGGTTTAGAGGGACCTTGTGGGCAACTTTGAAGTGTATTAAACACATTTTTCCATAAATTTCTAGATTTTGGGATCTCCTCGAATTAAGGACTGAACAGACAGTCCAGAGTAAAACTGCCTGTAACTTTCTTACAATTATACCCTCCGAACCTGTAAAAATCCCAAAAACGCCTGGTCTGTACTACATTGCTATTGATCAAAGTTCTCCCTAATTAACCACTAGGAAGAAGTAACCTGAACTAACCAAAAACCTACTTTATTCCTAAAAAAAATGTAGTTTTAATTTCTCCAGACCCTTATACCACATATTCTTCAATCTGTCCCTTCGAACCAGAATGTTCCCAGACTATTGAACAGAGAGTTTCCTAAAACCTATTCATAAGTCGGGCGACAAAACCAGTGCCACCAACTATCGTCCTGTCACTATACTCAGTGCAGTTCCCAAAGTTTTTGAAAGCTTAGTATGTGACATCATCACCCCCTCTTCTTGAACCTCTACTAACTGAGCAAATCTACGGAGCTGAACCTTCTTACTCAGGTGGACTTTTTGTTGGATGCCTTGGAGAAGGGATATCAAGTGGATACAATATACACAGATTTCTCCAAGGCATTCGACAAGTGTCCTCACAATAGTGCATAAACTAAAAATGATTGGTATTGATAAACCTGTATTATCCTCGTTCAAGAGCTATTATTTACGTAGACTGATTAATAAAATTGCTAATTTTCTTTCTAAAACTATTCGGGTTCCATCTGGAGTGTTTGTGTTCATCTTTTTATCAATGATATAGATGAATGTTTCACTAGCTGCCTATTTTTGTTGTTTGCCGATGATCTGAAATTGAGTTGTATAATCGAGTCCCTGATGATTGTGACAAATTTTAATATGATCTAAATAATTTGGTAGTTTGGTGTGAAGGAAATGGTATGGAACTTAATCCAGCCAAATGTAAAATAATGACCTTTTGTCGTCCTAGAAATACTATTAATTTCGACTACAAGATCGGTCGCTATACCTTTGAAAGAGCTCTTCTTTTCAAGGACTTGGGTGTTACTTTCGATACAAGCTTACAATTTTCTCATCACTTAGATAGTGTTATCAATAAAGCTTTCCGGTTGCTTGGTTTTGTTAGGAGATGTACTCAAGACTTCACAAGTATTGCCGCTTTGAAAACACTCTACTGTGCCCTGGTCCCTCCTTATCTGGAGGATGCCTCCTGTGTGTGGTCTTCTTTCTATATTGATGCTCTTCAACTAGTTGAACACAAATTTTTAAAACTAATCGCATTTAAAATGAATATCTTGGATAATTACATTGCTGCAGATATACTACATATAGCTCCCATCACTATCCGCCATAAGAGGAGGGATCCTATTACTTTTTACAATATCCTACATGGGAAATCTGGAGCTTCAGAGCTACTTCAAAAATTCATGCTCTACTGAAAACAACTAGAGGCACTGATAGCTTTCATATCCCAGTCCACCGTACTAACTATGATCTTAATAACTTCCTCACTAGAACAATGAGATTAGTAAACCAACATCATTATATTGACCTTTTTGAAACTAATAACAAATTCCTGCGTCAAGTTTTAGTAAGCTTAGGTTAGATATTATTAATTATTATTACTTAATGATTCTTTGTATTTCTGTATAATGTATAACTGTTGTGAATTTAAAAGTTTAACAGAATTGTAATTGGGCTTTGCTCCTTTATAAATAAGTAATAATAATAATAAAAAAAACCCTAATTAAACAAAACAGGTAAAGGAACAAGCCCTGTTGATTTTATCGAACATCGCCGACGGCGAGAGGGCCAAGGACCACATAATGATCAACCTGGACATCCTGAAGAAACTGGTGGACTACATGACGCATCCCGCCCCCTGTTTGCAGGAGTCCGCGGTCTTTTGCATCGGGAATTTGTCGCGAAAGGGCGAACAGGGGGCCCTCGAGCGGCAAACGCGGTTAAGGGACTTGGGCGTGGTGAACATCTTGCAACAGCTGATGGGCACCTCGGACACCATCTTGTTTAATCGGTGAGTGTGTGTGTGTCGCTTACGTCACTTATTAGTTTAACGCTCGTTGTTTTTAGGGTCAAGGCCACGCTCTCTAACTTCACCGACGTCTAGGCTCCGCGAGATGTTATTTACTACTACCTGTACATTTGTTTGTTAATTTATTATTTTTGTTTGTTTAAGAAAATAAAACACTTTTTAAAATGGACTTAAGTCGGTTGGTTTTTTTTTTTTAATAATAAATTCTCTTATTATGCCTTCTTTTAACGTGTTTAATGGTTTTCCTTTTGTACAAACAATAAAAATATAAATATCACAATTTAACGATAATGGTTGATTTTAGCCATTGATACCGAATCAGTTGAAATGAACACTGGGGAGGGCATAAGGGCGTGGGGGGGTGCGACCTGAGGATGGTGTCTTTTCTTTATAACTTATCTGCAAAAAACCCGTTTTTCATTAACCCTACCTTTACCCCCCCACCCACCCCACACTGACTTCCAGTAAGGAATTGTTTTCAAAAATGATTGATTTCTATAATATGCATAAATAAAAACTGGTTTCATCGTTAATATCTAATCTAATAACACAGCTTGTTTATTTAAATATAACTAGGGTAAAGTGAATCATAGGGGGCAAGTGGGATTGACTGAGGACGCTTTTGACATCAGAAACGTCGTTTTACCCTTAAAATATTCAAGTTGAAGTACATTTTCTACCTTTGGGCCTTAAAATTGAAACACCAGGACCGCACCCGCCCAATACACCCAAACGCAAAAAAAACAAACTCTCTTTCACTCTAGAAATAAATCAACAAAAACGAGACTAGATAAACTGCTTAAAAGTGACCCTCCAGGTCCGGCCTGAGCTGGAGCCCGCTCCTGCCCCTGCTGGCGTGCCCCAGAGGAGCCTGCTGCGCCCTTTTCGTCACCCTCGTCAGCTGTTTGCCGGGTCTCCGACAGACGGGACACGCCCCCTCGAACTCCGACGCGCAGAGACAGTGCGCGTGGAACGAGTGTCCGCACGCCCACGCGCACACCTCGCCGCCCTCCACCTCTTTGCGATGCGCGAACGTTTTTTGACAGAGGTCGCACAGCAGACGGCGCACCGCCACGCCCCTGCCGTGACGCTGAAGCGTTTTCGCCAGCTCTGCGCAGGTAGGTACACGGTTTTACGGTTCGCTTTTACGTTCTGGTTGTTTCTTGAAAAATTCACGACGTTCTGGACTTTTGGCGTGTGTCTTCTTCAGGACCGAAACTGATTGTGTGATGCCGCGGAAAAGTTTGGTTGGACCAGAAGGGCGTTATCTTGGAAAGATTTTGGACTAGAGCAACGTTTCGCACCTTAAATCCTTCTTCAGGAAGCCCTTTAAGGTACTGTGAAAGAATTATCAAAATACGTGGAGTGGTTTTTGAATTATACTCAAAAATGCCCGTTATGGGATGCAAATTCGGTTTTACGACTTTGTTTGATGTAACTGCTTATAACTCAAGAAGTTTTTAAGCTAGAGGAGCCTTTCGTACCTTAAATCGACCCTCAAGAAAGCTATTATGCTAGTGTAAAAGAATTATGAAAATATGTTAAATAGTTTTTTAGTTATCCTCATAATTACCTCTTAAGATTTTTTCTTGAGTCTATTTTAGAACGTCTATATAACTCAAAAAGTTTTTATGCTACGAAAGACTTAAATACATAGAATTGTTGCTCGAGAAACTCGCTAAATTTGAGTGTAAATCTCCCTCAAATACCTCAAACAGTTTTAAAGTTATACAGCCTCAAAGTTGAAAATTTCCGAGAAAAAAAGATACTTGAACAGGTTTACCCAAAAAGGGGTAAGTTTTTGTGCTATGGCAACGTTTTATACCTTAAATCCATCCTCAGGAATCCGTTTATGCTACTGCGAAAGAATTATGAAAATATGTTAAGTAGTTTTTCAGTTACTCGTAAAAATGGCTGTTAAGAAAAAATTTGTTTGCTTTTTTAGGACCTTGTCTAATAAAACACTCTGTAACTAAGAAAGTTTTTGTGCTATAAAAGACTTTAATACATAGAATTGTTGCTCGAGAAACTCGCTAAATTTGAGTGTAAAACTCTCTCAAATACCTCAAACAGTTTTTATGTTATACAGCCTCAAAGTTGAAAATTTCCGATAAAAAAGAGACTTGAACAGACTCAACCAGAACTGGGTGAGTTTTTGAGCTACAACAACGGTTTTCACCTTAAATCCATCCTCAGAAAGCCCTTTATACTACTGCGAAAGAATTATGAAAATATGCTGAGTGGTTTTTAAGTTATCACCAAAAATGCCTATTAGGGGGCAAATGTTTGTTTTTTTAGGACCTTGTCTAATAAAACACTCTGTAACTCAAGAAGTTTATGTGCTACAAAAATCTATAATACATGAAATTATTGATCGAGAAGCTCTCTAAATTTCAGTGTAAGACTTTCTTAAATACCTCAAAGAGTTTTGAAGTTATACAGCCTCAAAGTTGAAAATTTCCGATAAAAAAGAGACTTGAACAGACTCAACCAGAACTGGGTAAGTTTTTGAGCTACAACAACGGTTTTCACCTTAAATCCATCCTCAGGAACCCTTTATACTACTGCGAAAGAATTATGAAAATATGTTGAGTGGTTTTTAAGTTATCACCAAAAATGCCTATTAGGGAGCAAATTTTTGTTTTTTTAGGACCTTGTCTAATAAAACACTCTGTAACTCAAGAAGTTTATGTGCTACAAAAATCTATAATACATGAAATTATTGATCGAGAAGCTCTCTAAATTTCAGTGTAAGACTTTCTTAAATACCTCAAAGAGTTTTGAAGTTATACAACCTCAAAGTTGAAAATTTCCGATAAAAAAGAGACTTGAACAGACTCAACCAGAACTGGGTGAGTTTTTGAGCTACAACAACGGTTTTCACCTTAAATCCATCCTCAGGAAGCCCTTTATACTACTGCGAAAGAATTATGAAAATATGTTGAGTGGTTTTTAAGTTATCACCAAAAATGCCTATTAGGGGGCAAATGTTTGTTTTTTTAGGACCTTGTCTAATAAAACACTCTGTAACTCAAGAAGTTTATGTGCTACAAAAATCTATAATACATGAAATTATTGATCGAGAAGCTCTCTAAATTTCAGTGTAAGACTTTCTTAAATACCTCAAAGAGTTTTGAAGTTATACAGCCTCAAAGTTGAAAATTTCCGATAAAAAAGAGACTTGAACAGACTCAACCAGAACTGGGTGAGTTTTTGAGCTACAACAACGGTTTTCACCTTAAATCCATCCTCAGGAAGCCCTTTATACTACTGCGAAAGAATTATGAAAATATGTTGAGTGGTTTTTAAGTTATCACCAAAAATGCCTATTAGGGAGCAAATTTTTGTTTTTTAGGACCTTGTCTAATAAAACACTCTGTAACTCAAGAAGTTTATGTGCTACAAAAATCTATAATACATGAAATTATTGATCGAGAAGCTCTCTAAATTTCAGTGTAAGACTTTCTTAAATACCTCAAAGAGTTTTGAAGTTATACAACCTCAAAGTTGAAAATTTCCGATAAAAAAGAGACTTGAACAGACTCAACCAGAACTGGGTGAGTTTTTGAGCTACAACAACGGTTTTCACCTTAAATCCATCCTCAGGAAGCCCTTTATACTACTGCGAAAGAATTATGAAAATATGTTGAGTGGTTTTTAAGTTATCACCAAAAATGCCTATTAGGGGGCAAATGTTTGTTTTTTTAGGACCTTGTCTAATAAAACACTCTGTAACTCAAGAAGTTTATGTGCTACAAAAATCTATAATACATGAAATTATTGATCGAGAAGCTCTCTAAATTTCAGTGTAAGACTTTCTTAAATACCTCAAAGAGTTTTGAAGTTATACAGCCTCAAAGTTGAAAATTTCCGATAAAAAAGAGACTTGAACAGACTCAACCAGAACTGGGTGAGTTTTTGAGCTACAACAACGGTTTTCACCTTAAATCCATCCTCAGGAAGCCCTTTATACTACTGCGAAAGAATTATGAAAATATGTTGAGTGGTTTTTAAGTTATCACCAAAAATGCCTATTAGGGAGCAAATTTTTGTTTTTTAGGACCTTGTCTAATAAAACACTCTGTAACTCAAGAAGTTTATGTGCTACAAAAATCTATAATACATGAAATTATTGATCGAGAAGCTCTCTAAATTTCAGTGTAAGACTTTCTTAAATACCTCAAAGAGTTTTGAAGTTATACAGCCTCAAAGTTGAAAATTTCCGATAAAAAAGAGACTTGAACAGACTCAACCAGAACTGGGTGAGTTTTTGAGCTACAACAACGGTTTTCACCTTAAATCCATCCTCAGGAAGCCCTTTATACTACTGCGAAAGAATTATGAAAATATGTTGAGTGGTTTTTAAGTTATCACCAAAAATGCCTATTAGGGAGCAAATTTTTGTTTTTTTAGGACCTTGTCTAATAAAACACTCTGTAACTAAGAAAGTTTTTGTGCTACAAAAGACTTTAATACATTGAATTGTTGCTCGAGAAACTCGCTAAATTTGAGTGTAAAACTCTCTCAAATACCTTAAACAGTTTTTATGTTATACAGCCTCAAAGTTGAAAATTTCCGATAAAAAAGAGACTTGAACAGACTCAACCCGAACTGGGTAAGTTTTTGAGCTACAACAACGGTTTTCACCTTAAATCCATCCTCAGGAAGCCCTTTATACTACTGCGAAAGAATTATGAAAATATGCTGAGTGGTTTTTAAGTTATCACCAAAAATGCCTATTAGGGGGTAAATTGTTGTTTTTTTAGGACCTTGTCTAATAAAACACTCTGTAACTAAGAAACTTTTTGTGCTACAAAAGACTTAAATACATTGAATTGTTGCTCGAGAAACTCGCTAAATTTGAGTGTAAAACTCCCTCAAATACCTCAAACAGTTTTAAAGGTATACAGCCTCAAAGTTGAAAATTTCCGATAAAAAAGAGACTTAAACAGACTCAACCCGAACTGGGCGAGTTTTTGAGCTACAACAACGTTTTTTACCTTAGATCCATCCTCAGAAAGCCCTTTATACTACTGAGAAAGAATTATGAAAATATGCTGAGTGGTTTTTAAGTTATCACCAAAAATGCCTATTAGGGGGCAAATTGTTGTTTTTTTAGGACCTTGTCTAATAAAACACTCTGTAACTAAGAAAGTGTTTGTGCTACAAAAGACTTTAATACATAGAATTGTTGCTCGAGAAACTCGCTAAATTTGAGTGTAAAACTCCCTCAAATACCTCAAACAGTTTTTATGTTATACAGCCTCAAAGTTGAAAATTTCCGATAAAAAAGAGACTTGAACAGACTCAACCAGAACTGGGTGAGTTTTTGAGCTACAACAACGGTTTTCACCTTAAATCCATCCTCAGGAAGCCCTTTATACTACTGCGAAAGAATTGTGAAAATATGTTGAGTGGTTTTTAAGTTATCACCAAAAATGCCTATTAAGGGGAAAATTGTTGTTTTTTTAGGACCTTGTCTAATAAAACACTCTGTAACTAAGAAAGTTTTTGTGCTACAAAAGACTTAAATACATAGAATTGTTGCTCGAGAAACTCGCTAAATTTGAGTGTAAATCTCCCTCAAATACCTCAAACAGTTTTAAAGTTATACAGCCTCAAAGTTGAAAATTTCTGTTAAAAAAGAGACTTGAACAGACTCAGCCAGAACTGGGTGAGTTTTTGAGCTACAACAACGTTTTTTACCTTAAATCCATCCTCAGAAAGCCCTTTATATTACTGCGAAAAAATTATGAAAATATGTTGAATGGTTTTTAAGTTATCACCAAAAATGCCTATAAAGGGGCGAATTTTTGTTTTTTTAGGTCTTTGCCTAAGAAAACACTCTGTAACTCAAAAAGTTGTTGTGCTACAAAAGACTATCATACATAGAATTATTCTTCATGAAACGCTTTAAATTTTACAGTAAAATTCCCTCCAATGCCTCAAATACTTTAAAAGTTATTCGCTTTTCGAAAGTTTTAAAATGGGGTTATCTCAGTAAATGTTGCAGATACACCAACGTTTTTTACCTTAAATTAATCCTCAGGAAAGCCCGCTATGCTGCTGCAAAAAAATGATGCCAATAAACCCCTGTTTTAACCCCGAAGAAGCCCAACATGAACGTCCGAAACGTCGTCAATTTTTCAAACAAACAGAACTTTTACTGCTAACTTAAGGGCCTAAATCATCAAAAATAAACATTTTCCTACTCACCGCGGTGCAAATCCTTATCCAGAACCTTCATGGCGGCACTCAACAGGTCAATATCGTGCTCGTAATCGCTCAAAATGCCCCTAAGCAAATTCTTCACGTCGCCGTAATTCGCGTTCGACATCAGGTCCAAGAGTTGATCGGGGGGCACGTGGGGCGCAGCCGCGTGGAGCAGCTGCCTCACCGAGGTGGTCTTCACGTTGCGCTGTAAAGTTAAGCGTGAAAAAATTTAGGGGGGGTTTTAATGGTTTAACGGCACCTTGCTTTGCAGTAAGGAGATCCACAAACGTTGCGCCCCCTCGGGGTCCAAGTGCTCCGCCCCTCTGATACACAGGGCGACCGCCTCGTCTATCAGGTCCTGGCTGATGAGGAGGGCCAGGGCTTCGCCCCATTGGCCCCGTTGTTCGAGCAGTAGAGCGGTGGCTTGGTGGATCTAAGGGGTTTAGTTCGTTATGATTTTCGCTATTTTTGTGTTTTAGATTCATTTCAAAATGTGGGATAACTTTGTCTCTGTTAGAGATAGAAGGTTGATTTAAAGACCAAAATATGCTCCAAGTAGAGCACGATCGTTTTTATTACTACGAAAAAATTGAAAAAATCATTGGTTTTTGAGTAAAAATTAAGTATGTGATTTTTGCCATTGTTACAGTTCAAATTATTTTCAAAATTTTGAATAACTTTGTCCCTATTACAGATAGACACTTGATTCAAAATGTGAAATATGCAACGAGTAAAGATGTACGTTTTATGTTACTACAGAAAAATTCGAAAATATCAACGGTTTTTGAGATAAAGTGAAATTTGTATTGTTCACCATTTTTACGTTTTTAATTAATTCCAAAATTTAGGATAACTTTTTTGCTGTTGCAGATAGAAACTTGATTCAAAGACTGAAATGTGCTCCAAGTGAAACAGCACATTTTCTATAACTACGAAAAAATCGAGAAAATCAACGGTTTTTGAGAAAAAGTCGAATTTCGAATTTTTGCCATTTTCACATTTCAGATTAATTTCCAAATTAGGGATAACTTCTTTGCTATCATAGATAGAAAGTTAATTCAAAAACTGAAATGTGCTCCATGTAATGGAGTATATTTACTGTTACTAAAAAAAAATCGAAAACATGAACGGTGTTTGAGAAAAAGTCAAATTTATAATTTTTGTCATTTTCGCATTTTCAATTAATTCCAAAATTTGGGATAACTTTTTTTCTATAGCAGATACAAACTTGATTTAAAGACTAAAATGTGCTCCAAGTGAAACAGTAGATTTTCTATAACTACGAAAAAATCGAGAAACTCAACGGTTTTTGAGAAACAGTCAAATTTGTGATTTATGCCATTTTTACATTTCTAGTTAATTTCAAAATTTAAGATAACTTTTTTACTATTGCAGATAAAAACTTGATTTAAAAACTGAAATGTGCTCCAAGTAGAAGAGTACATTTTCTATTACTACAAAAAAATCGATAAATTCAATGGCTTTTGAGAAAAAGTCAAATTTGTGACTTGTGTAATTTTTAGATGTCTAAATAATTCCAAAATTTGGGATAACTTTTTTGCTATTGCAGATAGAAACTTGATTCAAAGACTGAAATATGCACCGAGCCATAGAGTAAATTTTCAATTACTACAAAAAAATTCAAAAAAGCAGCGTTTCTTTTAGAGAAAAAGACATTTGTGATTTTTGCCTAACTTTTTTGGAATCACAAATAACTTTTTTGCTACAGCAGATACAAGGCTGATTCAAACACTGAGATGTGCTCCAAGTAATCCACGACATTTTCCTATTACTACTCTATAACACTTTTACTCACCCCATACTTCCTGGTAGTCTGCAGCGCCCTCTCGCCCTCAAACACCCTCGCAGCAACAAACTCGCACACCCTCCCAGGCTCCCTCAGGCAGAGCTGATCCAGGAACAACTCGGCAACACTGTCGGGCAACCGCACTTCCCCACTGACCATCTCCCTCAAAAACCCGAACCGCAAATCCGCATCCTCGCCCAGGATCCCGGTCAACTCCTCCAAATCATCCGCGTAATGTTCCGCAACGATATCGCAACTTTTGGCGCAATTGATCCTGACCAGGGCGGGAAAACGTTTGAAAAACTGCCCCCGGATCTCCCTTTCCGGCACGTCGACGTACGTCACGATATAATTGAAAACGTCCCCCGAACGCACGGGATCGTTCAAGTAACAGTCGAGAATGTTCGCGTAACTCTTCCGCCACTCGTACAGCAACTCGGCCACCTTGAAACACTGCGCGCGCAGCGCCATCTCTAACAGCTGACCGGTGTCGAAGTGACGCAGCTTGTCCGCTTGCAGTAAGTCGAGCCACGCCTGCTCCTTCTCGCGATGGTCACGCCCCGATAAGTTGACATCTGTCAAAGTTGTCAGACAGTCGACCACGTGGTTCAGCATGGCCGTGTCGATCGTCACGCTGTCGTTGAGCACCAGACGGGACACGAAACACGCCAAGTTGATTATCTGACTGTCCTGTGGAGAAGTGACACGTCAAATTTCTGTCAGAGTGACAGTTTAGTGGAGAAGAGAAGTGCGTACCAAGTAGCCTTGTGTTTGAAATATAACCGAGTATACCAAATGACAGTACTCAACAATATACAAATGGCCAATAAATTATAAGCAACTCTCCATGGGAATCCCTTGGATTTTCTGAGGAAAATTTTTTTTGGGAAAATTGGGCATAACTTTTTTCTGGTTCGTTTTTCAAAAATCTTTTATAAGACTTTTTTCAGCCTTTTTGACCGATTAATCAATTTATAAAAAAAAATTAAAATTTCTCAAATTTATTTTTTTTTTAATATTTCACCGAAAATTTTTTCAATTTTTCAAAAATCCTCGATAACTTCTTTATTTTGAGGTTTACGACTAAATGTTATTCTTTATCATTTGTTCGATTTTTGATTAGGAATACAATGCAAAAAGAAAATTTTCCATATTACCAATAGTTTTCGAGAAAATGAGGAAAAACTCCTAAGAGGTTTTTCCCAATTTTCTCGAAAACTATTGAACTTAAAAAATATTTTTTTACTGCGTCTGATGCGCATTGACGTTCCAAACAACTTTTGTCTCAACAAGTTTTTTCTGCAGCCAATAGTTTTTTAGAAAAAAAACAAAAACCAAAATTAAGAACATTTTCCCATAGGTACCCCTTACAATTTTTGGGAAGAGACTTTTTTGGGAAAATTGGGTATAACTTTTTTCTGGTACATTTTTTAAAAAAGCTTTATAAGACTTTTTTAAAGCTTTTTGAACAATGAATCAATTTATATATATAAAAAAAATTAAATTACAAAAATTTTTTTTTCAAATTTTTCACCTAAAAACTCTCGAACTTTTCAAAAATCCTCTATAACTTCTGTTTTTGAGGTTTACAACTAAATGTTATTCTTTATCATTTGTTCGATTTTTAATTAGGAATACAATGCAAAAAGAAAATTTTCCATATTCCCAATAGTTTTTGAAAAAATGAGGAAAAAGTGTTATGACGTTTTTCCCAATTTTTTCGAAAACTATTGAACTTAAAAATTATTTTTTTATTCCATTCGATGCGCATTGACATTCCAAACAACTTTTGTCTCAACAAGTTTTTTCTCCAACCAATAGTTTTTCAGAAAAAAAATAAAAACCAAAATTATGAACATTTTCCCTTACACCTTTTGGGAAAATTGGATGTAATTTTTTTCTGGTACATTTTTAAAAAAAGTTTTATCAGACTTTTTTATAACTTTTTGGCCAACATATTAATTTCCAAAATGAAAAAAAATTTTTAAGAAAAAGAAATTTTTCAAAAATATATTTTTTTATTTTTTGCCTAAAAATGTTTAATTTTTAAAAAATCTTCTATAACTTCTTTATTTTGAGTTTTACGACTAAACGTTATTCTACATGAATTCCTCTATTTTTGATAAGGATTCCAGTGCTAAAAGAAGATTGTCCATATTCCTAGTAGCTTTAGAGAAAATTAGGAAAAACTGTTAAGAGGTTTTTCTCAAAATGCCATTTTTGCCTCTTTAACTGGGAATTTTGTCCAAAGAATTGGGCTTGAAACCCTGGAATTTTTATGAGATTTTTCACTAAGAGCTTAACGGCCTTATATACTTTTTGAAGCACATCCGTATCTTCCCCACTAAGCATTAGCCCTGCCACTAACCGGATCTAGCTGCTCTCGATCCTCCTTCACAAACGGCATTACGTTTGAATTTAACATTAAAATAAGTCAAGTACAAAGAATTTTAAATAAAAACTTTTTATTTTTAGCATATCTGGTATCTTTGGGGGTATTGAGTTATTATAACCGGTTTATTTTGAAAAAAAAATTTCTTCGTTTTTTCCTGATGCCTAGAAAATCTAGATTTTCAAAAAAAAAATGTTAAAACCTTGATTTTATTTCCGCATAGCATTCTAATAAAAAATAGAACACCACCTTTGTTTATTATGAATGTATTAACATGGGAATTTACAATTTTTCTATTATTAATTCCAAAATTTTGCATAACTTTTTTGCTATTACAGATAGATGGTTGATTCAAAAACTAAAATGTGCTCCAAGTGAAACAGTACATTTTCTATTACTACAAAAAAATCTAAAAAATCAACGGCTTTAGAGAAAAAGTCAAATTTATGATTTTTGCCGTTTTCACAGTTCTGATTAATTCCAAAATTTTGCATAACTTTTTTTCTATTATAGATAGAAACTTGATTCAAAGAGTAAAATATGCTCCAAGTGAAACAGTACATTTTCTATTACTACAAAAAAAATCGCAGAAATCAACGGTTTTTGAGAAAAAGTCAAATTTATGATTTTTGCCATTTTCACCGTTCTGATTAATTCCAAAATTTTGCATAACTTTTTTGCTATTACAGATAGATGATTGATTCAAAAACTAAAATGTGCTCCAAGTGAAACAGTACATTTTCTATTACTACAAAAAAATCTAAAAAATCAACGGCTTTAGAGAAAAAGTCAAATTTATGATTTTTGCCGTTTTCACAGTTCTGATTAATTCCAAAATTTTGCATAACTTTTTTTCTATTATAGATAGAAACTTGATTCAAAGAGTAAAATATGATCCAAGTGAAACAGTACATTTTCTATTACTACAAAAAAAATCGCAGTAATCAACGGTTTTTGAGAAAAAGTCAAATTTATGATTTTTGCCATTTTCACAGTTCTGATTAATTCCAAAATTTTGCATAACTTTTTTGCTATTACAGATAGATGGTTGATTCAAAAACTAAAATATGCTCCAAGTAAAACAGTACATTTTCAATTACTACAAAAAAATCAAAAAAATCAACGGTTTTTGAAAAAAGGCCAAATTTCTGATTTTTGCCATGTTCACAGTTCTGATTAATTCCAAAATTTTGGATAACTTTTTTGCTATTACAGACAGAAACTTGATTCAAAGACTAAAATATGCTCTAAATGAAACAGTGCATTTTCAATTACTACAAAAAAATCAAAAAAATCAACGGTTTTTGAAAAAAGGCCGAATTTCTGATTTTTGCCATTTTCACAGTTCTGATTAATTCCAAAATTTTGGATAACTTTTTTGCTATTACAGATAGATGGTTGATTCAAAGACTAAAATATGCTCCAAGTGAAACAGTACATAATCTATTATTACAAAAAAATCGAAAAAATCTACGGTTTTTGAGAAAAAGTCAAATTTATGATTTTTGATATTTTCACAGTTCTGATTAATTCCAAAATTTTTGATAACTTTTTCGCTATTACAGATAGATGGTTGATTCAAAAACTAAAATATGCTCCAAGTAAAACAGTACATTTTCAATTACTACAAAAAAAAAAAAAAATCAACGGTTTTTGAAAAAAGGCCAAATTTCTGATTTTTGCCATGTTCACAGTTCTGATTAATTCCAAAATTTTGGATAACTTTTTTGCTATTACAGATAGAAACTTGATTCAAAGACTAAAATATGCTCCAAGTGAAACAGTACATTTTCTATTACTACAAAAAAATCAAAAAAAACAACGGTTTTTGAAAAAAGGCCGAATTTCTGATTTTTGCCATTTTCACAGTTCTGATTAATTCCAAAATTTTGGATAACTTTTTTGCTATTACAGATAGATGGTTGTTTCAAAGACTAAAATATGCTCCAAGTGAAACAGTACATAATCTATTATTACAAAAAAATCGAAAAAATCTACGGTTTTTGAGAAAAAGTCAAATTTATGATTTTTGATATTTTCACAGTTCTGATTAATTCCAAAATTTTTGATAACTTTTTTGCTATTACAGATAGATGGTTGATTCAAAAACTAAAATATGCTCCAAGTAAAACAGTACATTTTCAATTACTACAAAAAAATCAAAAAAATCAACGGTTTTTGAGAAAACGTCAAATTTATGATTTTTGCCATTTTCACAGTTCTGATTAATTCCAAAAGTTTGCATAACTTTTTTGTTATTACAGATAGATGATTGATTCAAAAACTAAAATGTGCTCCAAGTGAAACAGTACATTTTCTATTATCACAAAAAAATCGCAAAAATCAACGGTTTTTGACAAAACGTCAAATTTATGATTTTTGCCATTTTCACAGTTCTGATTAATTCCAAAATTTTGCATAACTTTTTTGCTATTACAGATAGATGATTGATTCAAAAACTAAAATGTGCTCCAAGTGAAACAGTACATTTTCTATTACTACAAAAAAATCGCAAAAATCAACGGTTTTTGAGAAAACGTCAAATTTATGATTTTTGCCATTTTCACAGTTCTGATTAATTCCAAAATTTTGCATAACTTTTTTGCTATTACAGATAGATGGTTGATTCAAAAACTAAAATATGCTCCAAGTAAAACAGTACATTTTCAATTACTACAAAAAAATCAAAAAAATCAACGGTTTTTGAAAAAAGGCCGAATTTCTGATTTTTGCCATTTTCACAGTTCTGATTAATTCCAAAATTTTGGATAACTTTTTTGCTATTACAGATAGATGGTTGATTCAAAGACTAAAATATGCTCCAAGTGAAACAGTACATTTTCAATTACTACAATAAAATCAAAAAAATCTACGGTTTTTGAGAAAGTCAAATTTATGATGTTTGCCATTTTCACAGTTCAAATTAATTCCAAAATTTTGGATAACTTTTTTGCTATTACAGATAGATGGTTGGTTCAAAAACTAAAATATGCTCCAAGTAAAACAGTACATTTTCAATTACTACAATAAAATCAAAAAAATCAACGGTTTTTGAAAAAAGGCCAAATTTCTGATTTTTGCCATGTTCACAGTTCTGATTAATTCCAAAAGTTTGGATAACTTTTTTGCTATTACAGATAGAAACTTGATTTAAAAACTAAAATGTGCTCCAAGTGAAACAGTACATTTTCTATTAATACAAAAAAATCGAAAAAATCAACGGTTTTTCGGAAAAAGTCGAATTTCTGATTTTTGCCATTTTCACAGTTCTGATTAATTCCAAGTTTATCAACCAAGTTAAGATTAAGTTTGTCGTTTCCTGTCCCTGTAACATACTGACTCTTTTGTCTGCGCATTTTATAAACCACTCGGATATGGTTAAGTCGTTAATGAATTTTCGTATATGATAGAAAGAGAGTTTAGTGGGACTTACGGTGAATTCGGGAGGCACGACGATCTGCATTAGGATACTAATCAGTCTTTGTCTCTGTAGCAGGCCCATTTCCCCGGAGAATTCCGCCTCGGTGAAGGCCAATTCGACCACGTTCAGGCACTCTCTGGTATTATATCTGAAATGGAATTCGACCGAAATGACGAAAACAATAAAATTCAGGAGGTTTTACCTAAGCAGGGCTCTTAAATAGGGATAGCTACCCTCTCCAGGAGTCCCTTTAATCGAATGAACGGTTTCCAGGCATCTGAGCACGTCGTACTTCACCCTGGGCACGTCCCTTTCCGGGATTTGTCCCGTGGGATACCCCAAACCGGCCAGGCAGGACGATACGTAGACGAGCAACGTGTTGCCCAACCTGTTGAGGATATTTGCTTTATTTAAGTGCGGTGTAATGTGATGTCTATAATTTTTGTTAAAGTAAAACCTTATGCAGCTATTATGTGTTTTTTCGATATCATTCTCTTGATATTTTATGGTAAAGACTTGCTATAAACAGTATCAGCATAACCAAAGAGTGATAAAATCAAAGCATCGCTTAATAAATATCAATTATTTTATAATACCAAGATTCTTTGCTTGCTCGACATTAGGAAGATGATTTTTAGATAAATGGATGTTGACGTTATCTTCAACGTCTTTTTTTATGTTTTTGTTGCCCAGTTTCCAATGATTTGTTGTTTTAAAGAGTTTAATTTTAAGCGGTGATTTAATGCATACTTTTTAAATTCGATATTAGACGATTTTCATCGGTATACAGAAGTGCGAATAAATTAGCATATTGTTGTAGTTTGGCAAGTGTGACCACCTGGTACGTATCAGCAACAAATATTGAAAACAATAGGGGGGAAATAACTGAGGATAAATACATAAATCTTTTGCTATCTCGGATAGAGTTGAATAATAAAGGATCGAGATGTGCACCAAGTTCTATAGGACGTTTTAGGTTAGTATAAAAAAATCTGAGTAAAGTAATCGAAGGTTTTTTGAGAAAAAGTTGGATTTGTAATTTTTGCTACTTTCACATTTCTGATTAATTTCAAATTTTTGAATAACTTTGTTACTATTAGAGATAAAAAGTTGATTCAAAAAATAAAATATGCTCCAAGTGAATCAGTACATTTTTTGTTACTACAAAAAAAAACGAAAAAATCAACGGTTTTTAAGAAAACACCAAATTTGTGATTTTTGCCATTTTTTAATTTTCAGTGAATTCCAAAATTTGGGATAACTTTTTTGCTATTACAGATATATAGTTGATTCAAAGACTAAAATATGCTCCAAATATAACAGTACATTTTCTATTCCTACAAAAAATCGAAAAAATCAACGGTTTTTGAGAAAAAGTCAAATTTGTGATTTTTGCCATTTTTGCAGTTCTGATTAATTCCAAAATTTGGGATAACTTTTTTGCTATTACAGATAGATGGTTGATTCAAAAACTAAAATGTGCTCCAAGTGAAACAGTTCATTTTCTATGACTACAAAAAAATCGAAAAAATCTACGGTTTTTGAGAAAAAGTCAAATTTGTGATTTTTGCCATTTTCACAGTTCTGATTAATTCCAAAATTTGGGATAACTTTTTTGCTACTATAGATAGATAGTTGATTCAAAAACTAAAATGTGCTCCAAGTAAAACAGTACATTTTCTATTACTACAAAAAAATCGAAAAAATCAACGGTTTTTGAGAAAAAGTCAAATTTGTGATTTTTGCCATTTTCACAGTTCTGATTAATTCCAAAACTTGGGATAACTTTTTTGCTATTATAGATAAATAGTTGATTCAAAAACTAAAATGTGCTCCAAGTAAAACAGTACATTTTCTATTACTACAAAAAAATCGAAAAAATCAACGGTTTTTGAGAAAAAGTCAAATTTGTGATTTTTGCCATTTTCACAGTTCTGATTAATTCCAAAACTTGGGATAACTTTTTTGCTATTATAGATAGATAGTTGATTCAAAAACTAAAATGTGCTCCAAGTAAAACAGTACATTTTCTATTACTACAAAAAAATCGAAAAAATCAACGGTTTTTGAGAAAAAGTCAAATTTGTGATTTTTGCCATTTTCACAGTTCTGATTAATTCCAAAATTTGGGATAACTTTTTTGCTACTATAGATAGATAGTTGATTCAAAAACTAAAATGTGCTCCAAGTAAAACAGTACATTTTCTATTACTACAAAAAAATCGAAAAAATCAACGGTTTTTGAGAAAAAGTCAAATTTGTGATTTTTGCCATTTTCACAGTTCTGATTAATTCCAAAACTTGGGATAACTTTTTTGCTATTATAGATAGATAGTTGATTCAAAAACTAAAATATGCTCCAAGTAAAATAGTACATTTTCTCTTACTACAAAAAAAATCGAAAAAATCTACGGTTTTTGAGAAAAAGTCGAATTTCTGATTTTTGCCATTTTCACAGTTCTGATTAATTCCAAAACTTGGGATAACTTTTTTGCTATTATAGATAGATAGTTGATTCAAAAACTAAAATGTGCTCCAAGTAAAACAGTACATTTTCTATTACTACAAAAAAATCGAAAAAATCAACGGTTTTTGAGAAAAAGTCAAATTTGTGATTTTTGCCATTTTCACAGTTCTGATTAATTCCAAAATTTGGGATAACTTTTTTGCTACTACAGATAGAAAGTTGATTCAAAAACTAAAATGTGCTCCAAGTAAAACAGTACATTTTCTATTACTACAAAAAAATCGAAAAAATCAACGGTTTTCATAATTTTTTTGCTACTATAGATAGATAGTCGATTCAAAAACTAAAATGTGCTCCAATTGAAACAGTACATTTTCTGATACTATAAAAAAATCGAAAAAATCAACGGTTTTTAAGAAAAATCCCACTTCATAATTTTTACCAAATATAGATGATAACACATTTACTACTACAGATAAACCCCTGGCTGAAAAACTATCAAATGTAACCTGTTAAACGTAAAAATCACCTGTTATTATCCGGAGTAAGCTCGCCCAAGAACTCGGTCAAAGGAGACGCGTAGTCCCCCAATGTTTTCGTGGTGATGTGGATCCAGGCGTTGTAAAGTTTCAGCTTCTTGCAAGCTTTTAACACTTGATGCAAGTCCAAACAGTCTGGAAAATAAGAGGAAAAACGTGAAAATCCCCGAATTCCCCGATTATGAAATGTGTTTTACCGATTTCCAGGTTTAGCAAGCAACTCTCCAGCAACTGGGGGTCCCGGGACTCCAAATGGGTAACCAACATTTGCGAAACCAATGGAGATAAGGACTTTAAGCTACCGTTGCATATGTGATCAGTTAAGAGGGTGTAGTACCAGTCTAAGTTGTATTGGTCCATGTTAACCGCTTCCAGGAGGTCATTACATAAAATATCTCTGGAAATTGAGGTTTTTTTTTTTAAACCAGGAATGAGGTTTTCCAGGGTGGTTTTTAGTTACATTTTATTCAAACGGACGCAACAATTCACTGCGGCCATAAGGCTGTCCTTGTCCACGGTATTTTGGTTCAAACTGTCCAGATATCTGGAGAGGAGCTCCAGGGTGAAGGCCTCCTTGTTTAGGCCCTCCTCGGACGCCAGATTTAGTGCCTCGGACCACCTGCCTAAGAAAAACCATTTAAGATGTAACCACTTCAGGCAGATTTCAATAATTGTTTATGTTGTAATGTATGTAATTACTACCATTAATTATGTAGGTAAATTACTACCAAAGTAGAGAGAGAGAGAGAGAGAGAGAGAGAGAGAGTTATGTTATGTCAAAAGTGGCAAGTTTAACAGGCTATAGCTGTCAAACCTCTTGACAGCTGTACATCATTTTTTCTATGAAGCAATTGACATGTTTGCTTTACAGGCACATGAAAACCAATTGTAAAATTTCCTATGACAATGCAGAACAAATTGGACCGCCCATAACTTCCCAGCAACTGAACAGATCGAAATAAGATCTTGCACCAAAGAGCCCTTATTAACCCTCTATAAAGCCCCAAAAGAGGACAAAAGTTTTTAAAATAAGTCTCACCTTGCTCGCTCAAGAACAAAATCCGCTCAGGCCAACTACGAAGCTTCACCAAATGTACAGCCTTGGTACCTGTAATGGACATTCGAATGACAACTATGACACAAATGACAACTTGACTGACATTTACCGAGAACCAGCACCTGCGTACCACGGCTGCTCAGGCTGTTGTAGCAGGCGCGTTCGCCCGCAAGCGCAAACGCCTCGCTGACCCCGCCCCCCACGGCCAACGCCTTGAAGTGGGCGGAGCCGTAAACGAGACCTGCGCCCGAGAGCTCCAGTAGCTCGAGTTCCCGCTGCGTGCGCACCTCCACCAGGTGCAAGTTCTCGCTGGTGTCCAACAGGGCTAGATGTCTTGTACCTACAAGGGGTTGGAGGGTGAGAATTGAGAGGGGGGGTTTTTCAGGTGAATGAGTGGCCTACCTATCCAGTGTAAGGCGGTGAGGGTGTAGGAGAGTTGGACGTTACGTAACGGCATCAGTCGGATGCGGTTGTTGCTGTTGGTGCTGAAATTTGTTATTAGCCTGCAAGAGAGGTTAAAAGAGAATCTCAAGATTTGGGATAACTTTTTTGAAACTGAAATATGCCCCGAACGATACAGTACCTTTTATGTTACTACAAAAAAATTGGAAAAGCCAAAGGTATCTGAGAAAAAAGCAAATTTGTGCTTATTACGATTTTTATATCGGACTAATTCCAACATTTCGGATATTTTTTTTGCAGATTACAGATACAAACATGAATGAAAAAATAAAATTTGCTCCTAGTAAAGCACTACTTTTTTTATTACTACAAAAAAATCGAAGAAACCAAAGGTTTTTGAGAAAAAGTCAAATTTGTATTTTTTGCCATTTTTACGTTTTCAATTAATTTCAAAAATTGGCATAACTTTTTTGCTACTGCAGATAGAAACTTGATTCAAAAACTGGAATGTGCTCCAAGTAAAGCAGTATCTTTTTTATCACTACAAAAAAATTGAAAAAACCAAAGGTTTTTGAGAAAAAGCCAAATTTGTGTTTTTTGCCATTTACATATTTTCAATTAATTTCAAAAAATGGCATAACTTTTTTGCTACTGCAGATACAAACTTGATTCAAAAACTGAGATGTGCTCCAACTAAAGCACTACTTTTTTTATTACTACAAAAAAATCGAAAAAACCAAAGGTTTTTGAGAAAAAGTCAAATTTGTATTTTTTGCCATTTTTACGTTCTCAATTATTTTCAAAAATTGATATAACTTTTTTACTACTGCAGATAGAAACTTGATTCAAAAACTGAAATGTGCTCCAAGTAAAGCACTACTTTTTTTATTACTACAAAAAAATCGAAGAAATCAAAGGTTTTTGAGAAACAGTCAAATTTGTGTATTTTGCCATTTCTACGTTTTCAATTATTTTCAAAAATTGACGTAACTTTTTTGCTACTGCAGATAGAAACTTGATTCAAAAACTGGAATGTGCTCCAAGTAAAGCAGTATCTTTTATCACTACAAAAAAATCGAAAAAACCAAAGGTTTATGGGAAAAAGCCAAATTTGTATTTTTTGCCATTTTTACGTTTTCAATTAATTTCAAAAATTGGCATAACTTTTTTGCTACTGCAGATAGAAACTTGATTCAAAAACTGGAATGTGCTCCAAGTAAAGCAGTATCTTTTTTATCACTACAAAAAAATTGAAAAAACCAAAGGTTTTTGAGAAAAAGTCAAGTTTGTGTTTTTTGCCATTTTTACGTTTTCAATTAATTTCAAAAAATGGCATAACTTTTTTGCTACTGCAGATAGAAACTTGATTCAAAAACTGAAATATGCTCCAAGTAAAGCACGACCTTTTGTATTACTAGAAAAACATCGAAAAAATCAATGGTTTTTGAATAAAAGTCAAGTTTGTGTTTTTTGCAATTTTTATGTTTCCAATTATTCTCAAAAATTGGCATAACTTTTTTACTACTGCAGATAGAAACTTGATTCAAAAACTGAAATGTGCTCCAAGTAAAGCACTACTTTTTTTATTACTACAAAAAAATCGAAGAAATCAAAGGTTTTTGAGAAACAGTCAAATTTGTGTTTTTTGCCATTTTTACGTTTTCAATTATTTTCAAAAATTGACGTAACTTTTTTGCTACTGCAGATAGAAACTTGATTCAAAAACTGGAATGTGCTCCAAGTAAAGCAGTATCTTTTTTATCACTACAAAAAAATCGAAAAAACCAAAGGTTTTTGGGAAAAAGCCAAATTTGTGTTTTTTGCCATTTTTACGTTTTCAATTAATTTCAAAAATTGGCATAACTTTTTTGCTACTGCAGATAGAAACTTGATTCAAAAACTGGAATGTGCTCCAAGTAAAGCAGTATCTTTTTTATCACTACAAAAAAATCGAAAAAACCAAAGGTTTTTGAGAAAAAGTCAAATTTGTATTTTTTGCCATTTTTACGTTCTCAATTATTTTCAAAAATTGATATAACTTTTTTACTACTGCAGATAGAAACTTGATTCAAAAACTGAAATGTGCTCCAAGTAAAGCACTACTTTTTTTATTACTACAAAAAAATCGAAAAAACCAAAGGTTTTTGAGAAAAAGCCAAATTTGTATTTTTTGCCATTTTTACGTTTTCAATTAATTTCAAAAATTGGCATAACTTTTTTGCTACTGCAGATAGAAACTTGATTCAAAAACTGGAATGTGCTCCAAGTAAAGCAGAATCTTTTTTATCACTACAAAAAAATTGAAAAAACCAGAGGTTTTTGAGAAAAAGCCAAATTTGTGTTTTTTGCCATTTACATATTTTCAATTAATTTCAAAAATTGGCATAACTTTTTTGCTACTGCAGATAGAAACTTGATTCAAAAACTGAAATGTGCTCCAAGTAAAGCACTACTTTTTTTATTACTACAAAAAAATCGAAGAAACCAAAGGTTTTTGAGAAAAAGTCAAATTTGGGTTTTTTGCCATTTTTATGTTTTCAATTATTTTCAAAAATTGACGTAACTTTTTTGCTACTGCAGATAGAAACTTGATTCAAAAACTGGAATGTGCTCCAAGTAAAGCAGTATCTTTTTTATCACTACAAAAAAATCGAAAAAACCAAAGGTTTTGAGAAAAAGCCAAATTTGTGTTTTTTGCCATTTTTACGTTTTCAATTAATTTCAAAAATTGGCATAACTTTTTTGCTACTGCAGATAGAAACTTGATTCAAAAACTGGAATGTGCTCCAAGTAAAGCAGTATCTTTTTTATCACTACAAAAAAATCGAAAAAACCAAAGGTTTTTGAGAAAAAGCCAAATTTGTGTTTTTTGCCATTTTTACGTTTTCAATTAATTTCAAAAATTGGCATAACTTTTTTGCTACTGCAGATAGAAACTTGATTCAAAAACTGACCTGTGCTCCAAGTAAAGCACTACCTTTATTCTTGCTGCAAAAAAATCGAAAAAACCTAAGCTTTCTGAAAAAAAGGTCAATTGGCATATTCCAACATAACTTTTTTACTATTACACCTAGAACCTTAATTCAAAAACTGTTAAGAAAAGTGCATAGTACTTACCTAGCATAATGTAAATAGTTGCCCCTAGCCCACGCCAGCACAGGCTGAAAAGTTTTCCCAATAGAGACCAACTGCCAAGAAACCAGCGGCAAAGAAGTGGAGATCTTCGGCAATTGCTGATTAAAATAAACCTTCAGGCGAGGCCTCACTGATATCACTATTATCTACAATTAAAAAACCCTTCTTAACCGCTCAATTGCCACCCCTGCAGAACTCTTATTACCTTAGAAAGGGTGGCCATGGCCACCAGAACATGCCTACTTAAAAAATTAATATCGTGCCCTTGCACCAGGGGCTCGAACACGCAGACCTCGCCCCTGGCCCCTGAAAATAGACACTTTGAGTCCCAGCCGCGCACCCCAAACTTCTTATTGAACACCATCGAAAAGACGCAGCCCGAACTGTCCCCACATAAGGCCAAATTGCTTAAGAAGGTGAACCTTAAGTGTAGGACTGCGGTTTGGGGTGCATGAGCGTCCGGCATTCTCCTGATGGAGTCTCCGGTTTTGCAATCAAGCATGGCAATGTAGCCCCGCTCGTACCTAAACAGGGTGTTTAATTAAGAGGGAGTTGGTGCAAGAGGGGCTCGATTTACCCTATAAGTAGTCGGGTGCTTTCCAGGTTAAAGGCTGCGGCGGAAATGGCGCCCTGGTCTACCAGATTTACGTCGTGGTAGCACCAGCATAAGTTTTGGTCACAGTCAAAGCAGAGTATGTAGCCATGGGATGTGCCCACTGCCACATATTTAAGACTGTTTGAAATTACAGTGGGGAGGCCAGCTTTTACTCTGTTCTGGAAGTTTTTTTTATTTGTACACGCAGGATTACTTATTTGCTATTAAAGATAGAGGCTTAATTTAAAAGCTGAGATGTGTGTCAATTTATATAGCATGTTTTGCGTTATCATAGAAAAAGCTGAGAAATCATTAGTTTTTGAGGAAAAATTAAATTTGTGATTCATAGCATTTTCTTATCTAGATAACTTCTTGACTAGTACAGATAGAAAGTTGATTTAAAAACCAATTTGCACCTTAAAGTCTAAAGCAACTTTAGCATAAAGATGACACACAACTTCCATAATACTCCCTTGAATTTTAACTTTATAATCAATGGCCTAACTTCACAAAGCCCTCTTGTTATTAAAACCCCTCTGAGGCAACCCAAAGACTCAAAAAAAACCCAATTTTAAGCAACACTTTAAAGCACTTGACTCTAATTTTATATTTAAATTATATACACTTACCATTGCCGAAGAGATTTGTGTAGTTATCCCGGGCAAGACGCTATGGGATAACATGGACCGAAACTTGGAGGCCATGCTCTGAAAGGAGTGCAGGGAGGTGGTGTCACTTCCCTCGGACTCCATATCCCACAGGACCTTCTCCAAGGTGGGCGGGGCCACCTCGGGAATGTCAAACTCCAAATCATTTATCTAAAATGGGGCGCCCTTAACTTTGATGATTTGAGACATAATAAAACATGTCAAGGCATAGTATTGATGGTGAATTGGGACTAGGATGTGGCGGTTTATGGCGTGTCAATGGTGCATGATTAGATTAAGGGAAAATGTTTGTTTAATTAATAATTATTGGATAAACAAACCTCTTTGAAGTCCAGCAGGGACTCGTCGGAGTCCTCCACGGGGTACTCGTCGCTTTCCGAAGTCATGTTGCCCTAAGACTAATGCCTTTAGTCCGGCATTTACACTTTTAATAAGGAAATGGGGAATTTGTTGATAAAATACTTAAAAAACTGATTTTTTTTTTTGTGGGAGTATTTTCTAATTTTTTATTTTTGTTGATATGTCACTGTCACCATGACATCTGACAGTTGCTTTGACAATTCTGTCAGTTTTGACAGTTCCGTTCTTATTCATTTTCAATTTGTAAAAGAAAACAACACTGAACTAATAAACACAAGAATATTCATTCATTAATTATCCAGGATGTCTCATAGCGATAGCGAAATAAAGGACGTCTTAAAAGACAAAAGGCACAAACAACTCCAGCTGGAATTCAGAACAAAAAAACGCATCGGGGGCGAGCCCCCTTTGAAAACCATAACGAAAATAGTGCTGTCCAAACGCAAGTCTTTATACTTGGACCCCATTAAGCAGGAATTCCGACTAGTTAGGGCCGTAAGTCTTAACAATACGAACGAAGTGAAACGTATGCTCGACCAGGGGGTCAGTCCCAATAGCATGGACAACGAAAGGCGTAGCGCCTTACATGTGGCTGTGAGCAAGGGGTACTCGGAGATTGTGAAACTTTTGTTGCATTATGGGGCTGATCCCAATAAGAGGGACATGATCCAGAACACTCCGTTGCATTTGGCTGCCTGTGTGCATAATTTGCCCATTATTTCGATGCTTATTAATGCCAAGGCAGATGTGAGCTGTTTGGATTTGCACGGCAGGAATCCGTTGCAGCTGGCTTCAAGTAAACTGCAGATTTTGAGGAAGGGGTGGAGGGATGGGTCTATCGAGATGGTTAAGTTGAGAGAGGAGTTGCAACAGGTGAGGAAAATATGTATTTTTGTTAGTAATTTAATATGCATATGTTAATGTTATTGATAACTTCCTTATTATTAGAGGTAGATGCTTGATTTAAGAACTGGAATGTGGACTAGGAGATATAGTATATTTTATGTAGGTGACAAAAAATCTGAGAAATAAAAGGTTTTTGAGAAAAAGTATAATTTGTAATTACATCTCGGATGGATTCCAAATTTTGAGATAACTTTTTTGCTATAGCAGATAGAGACTTGTTTCAAAGACTGAATTGTGTTCCAAGTAATTCAGTACATTTTCTATTCCTATGAAAAAGTCGAAAAAATCTGTGGTTTTTGAGAAAAAGTGAAATTTGTGATTTTTGCCACATTTACATTTTTGATTAATTTCAAAATGTTGCATAACTTTTTTGCTATTACAGATAGAAACTTGATTCAAAGACTGAAATGTGCTCCAAGTAATTTAGTATATTTTCTATTACTATAAAAAAATCGAAAAAATCAACGGTTTTTGAGAAAACGTCAAATTTGTGATTTTTGCCATTTTCACATTTCAGATTAATTTTAAAATTTTGCATAACTTTTTTCCTATTACAGATAGAAACTTGATTCAAAGACTGAAATGTGCTCCAAGTAATTTTGTACATTTTCTATTACTACAAAAAAGTCGAAAAAATTTGCTGTTTTTGACAAAAAGTGAAATTTGTGATTTTTGCCACATTTACATTTGTGATTAATTTCAAAATTTTGCATAACTTTTTTGCTATTACAGATAGAAACTTGATTCAAAGACTGAAATGTGCTCCAAGTAATTTAGTACATTTTCTATTACTACAAAAAAATCGAAAAAATCAGCGGTTTTTGAGAAAAAGTGAAATTTCTGATTTTTTCCATATTCACATTCCTGATTAATTTCAAAATTTTGCATAACTTTTTTCCTATTACAGATAGAAACTTGATTCAAAGACTGAAATGTGCTCCAAGTAATTTAGTACATCTTCTATTACTACAAAAAAATCGAAAAAATCAGTGGTTTTTGAGAAAAAGTAAAATTTGTGATTTAAGCCATTTTCACATTTCAGATTAATTTCAAAATTTTGCATAACTTTTTTCCTATTACAGATAGAAACTTGATTCAAAGACTGAAATGTGCTCCAAGTAATTTTGTACATTTTCTATTACTACAAAAAAGTCGAAAAAATGTGCTGTTTTTGACAAAAAGTGAAATTTGTGATTTTTGCCACATTTACATTTGTGATTAATTTCAAAATTTTGCATAACTTTTTTGCTATTACTGATAGAAACTTGATTCAAAGACTGAAATGTGCTCCAAGTAATTTTGTACATTTTCTATTACTACAAAAAAATCGAAAAAATCAGCGGTTTTTGAGAAAAAGTAAAATTTGTGATTTTTTCCATATTCACATTCCTGATTAATTTCAAAATTTTGCATAACTTTTTTGCTATTACTGATAGAAACTTCATTCAAAGACTGAAATGTGCTCCAAGTAATTTAGTACATTTTCTATTACTACAAAAAAATCGAAAAAATCAGCGGTTTTTGAGAAAAAGTAAAATTTGTGATTTTTTCCATATTCACATTCCTGATTAATTTCAAAATTTTGCATAACTTTTTTGCTATTACTGATAGAAACTTGATTCAAAGACTGAAATGTGCTCCAAGTAATTTTGTACATTTTCTATTACTACAAAAAAATCGAAAAAATCAGCGGTTTTTGAGAAAAAGTGAAATTTGTGATTTTTACCATATTCACATTCCTGATTAATTTCAAAATTTTGCATAACTTTTTTGCTATTCTAGATAGAAACTTGATTCAAAGACTGAAATGTGCTCCAAGTAATTTAGTACATTTTCTATTACTACAAAAAAATCGAAAAAATCAGCGGTTTTTGAGAAAAAGTGAAATTTCTGATTTTTTCCATATTCACATTCCTGATTAATTTCAAAATTTTGCATAACTTTTTTCCTATTACAGATAGAAACTTGATTCAAAGACTGAAATGTGCTCCAAGTAATTTAGTACATCTTCTATTACTACAAAAAAATCGAAAAAATCAGTGGTTTTTGAGAAAAAGTAAAATTTGTGATTTAAGCCATTTTCACATTTCAGATTAATTTCAAAATTTTGCATAACTTTTTTCCTATTACAGATAGAAACTTGATTCAAAGACTGAAATGTGCTCCAAGTAATTTTGTACATTTTCTATTACTACAAAAAAGTCGAAAAAATGTGCTGTTTTTGACAAAAAGTGAAATTTGTGATTTTTGCCACATTTACATTTGTGATTAATTTCAAAATTTTGCATAACTTTTTTGCTATTACTGATAGAAACTTGATTCAAAGACTGAAATGTGCTCCAAGTAATTTTGTACATTTTCTATTACTACAAAAAAATCGAAAAAATCAGCGGTTTTTGAGAAAAAGTAAAATTTGTGATTTTTTCCATATTCACATTCCTGATTAATTTCAAAATTTTGCATAACTTTTTTGCTATTACTGATAGAAACTTGATTCAAAGACTGAAATGTGCTCCAAGTAATTTTGTACATTTTCTATTACTACAAAAAAATCGAAAAAATCAGCGGTTTTTGAGAAAAAGTGAAATTTGTGATTTTTACCATATTCACATTCCTGATTAATTTCAAAATTTTGCATAACTTTTTTGCTATTCTAGATAGAAACTTGATTCAAAGACTGAAATGTGCTCCAAGTAATTTAGTACATTTTCTATTACTACAAAAAAATCGAAAAAATCAGCGGTTTTTGAGAAAAAGTGAAATTTCTGATTTTTTCCATATTCACATTCCTGATTAATTTCAAAATTTTGCATAACTTTTTTCCTATTACAGATAGAAACTTGATTCAAAGACTGAAATGTGCTCCAAGTAATTTAGTACATCTTCTATTACTACAAAAAAATCGAAAAAATCAGTGGTTTTTGAGAAAAAGTAAAATTTGTGATTTAAGCCATTTTCACATTTCAGATTAATTTCAAAATTTTGCATAACTTTTTTCCTATTACAGATAGAAACTTGATTCAAAGACTGAAATGTGCTCCAAGTAATTTTGTACATTTTCTATTACTACAAAAAAGTCGAAAAAATGTGCTGTTTTTGACAAAAAGTGAAATTTGTGATTTTTGCCACATTTACATTTGTGATTAATTTCAAAATTTTGCATAACTTTTTTGCTATTACTGATAGAAACTTGATTCAAAGACTGAAATGTGCTCCAAGTAATTTTGTACATTTTCTATTACTACAAAAAAATCGAAAAAATCAGCGGTTTTTGAGAAAAAGTAAAATTTGTGATTTTTTCCATATTCACATTCCTGATTAATTTCAAAATTTTGCATAACTTTTTTGCTATTACTGATAGAAACTTCATTCAAAGACTGAAATGTGCTCCAAGTAATTTAGTACATTTTCTATTACTACAAAAAAATCGAAAAAATCAGCGGTTTTTGAGAAAAAGTAAAATTTGTGATTTTTTCCATATTCACATTCCTGATTAATTTCAAAATTTTGCATAACTTTTTTGCTATTACTGATAGAAACTTGATTCAAAGACTGAAATGTGCTCCAAGTAATTTTGTACATTTTCTATTACTACAAAAAAATCGAAAAAATCAGCGGTTTTTGAGAAAAAGTGAAATTTGTGATTTTTACCATATTCACATTCCTGATTAATTTCAAAATTTTGCATAACTTTTTTGCTATTCTAGATAGAAACTTGATTCAAAGACTGAAATGTGCTCCAAGTAATTTAGTACATTTTCTATTACTACAAAAAAATCGAAAAAATCAGCGGTTTTTGAGAAAAAGTGAAATTTGTGATTTTTACCATATTCACATTCCTGATTAATTTCAAAATTTTGCATAAATTTGTTCCTATTACAGATAGAAACTTGATTCAAAGACTGAAATGTGCTCCAAGTAATTTTGTACATTTTCTATTACTACAAAAAAGTCGAAAAAATGTGCTGTTTTTGACAAAAAGTGAAATTTGTGATTTTTGCCACATTTACATTTGTGATTAATTTCAAAATTTTGCATAACTTTTTTGCTATTACTGATAGAAACTTGATTCAAAGACTGAAATGTGCTCCAAGTAATTTTGTACATTTTCAAAATTTGTACATTTTCAAAATTTGAGATAACTTTTTTGCTATTAGAGATACAGACTTCATTCAAAAACTGAGACGTGCACCCAGTCAATTAGCATCTTTTATATCAGAACAAAAAAATCTGAGAAGTCAAAGGCTCCCAAGAAAAATGTAATTTTCGAGTGAAAAATTGACCCATTTAATTCCTAGACAACACCCTTAAAAATCTACTTAATTCCTAAGCAAGTTATGCCACTTTTAGGTAATTGATTTGCTACTATCATTCCTAATCCGAGGAGTGGAAGAACGAATGGAAAGACTGAACAGAAACAGGGTGAACGTGGACGAACTTCAGATGGTCAAAATGACTCTAAACACTGGTCCAGCGGAACAATTGGACAACCAGATGACCAAACTGCTCGAAGACATCGAGAAATTCCAAATAAAATAATCTAATATACCCCCACGATACACTTATTTAGTCTTTAAATTAAAGAGTTATTTTGTTACTGTGTAATATACGCATTTGTTTGTCACATCGGTGTATTTTGTGCTCAACGATTTGGTGAATTAAAAACGCTTTTTTTTTGGTATTTTTTTTCCTGTTTATTTTCAACCACCTTAACCTACTGAAATGGTAATAAAAGAGTCAAAATTACAAGTAGTTTGGCATCATAAACTTTAGCATCCATTTAACAAAGTGTGCAAGAGTATTTTTCATTTGATGAGACATTTACTATAATATACTATATAATTCTTTTTAACAACTAGGGCTCGTACAGCCCATGTATTTAATATGCTACAACTCACAGCCCTTAATCTATACGAACGCTTTTAGCACTTAAAGTTTGATTTAATATTTTCTGCACTCATTTCCGAGGTATACGCGGTTAAGTACCAAAAAATTATTGAAATACTGAAAGAAATGCGCGGGTTTTTCGGTTTATAGGCCGTCCCGAAGGCCCGATCTAGATCCTGTTTGGTTTGGTTGCTGTTGACAATCAAAATTTAAAAATAAAATTAAATGCTATCGAGTCGGATGAGGAGGGGCTCCAACGTGGACAGAACGACCACCTTGGACTTGCGTTTTACTATGGAGCGACCCGGGGCGGCGCCCCCCTCGGATCAAGGAACCATCACACGCCCCAACTCGGGGAAAATCTCCGCCTGGATGGGGCCGTACTCCACGTGCTCCCCGTCCACCGTCAAGTACCTAATAATACATTTTTTAGTCACAAATGATATAAACGATGGATTTCTTGGACAACTTGACATTTTCCGGAAAAAATGCCTATAACTTTCTCCTTGGTGGTTTTTCGAAAAAAAGTGTAGAATAGTTTTAAATGTGGTTTAAAAGGAGGCTTCTAGTGGCAAAAGAAAAAGTTCAATTTTTCCTATAGAGATGGAGAAAATTGAATTTTTTTAATTAAAGGTTTTTCTCGATTTTCTCAGGCTGTATGGGAGGTAGAAGCAATATTTTTATACCCAGGCGTAACAATTATTATTTGCCACAACTTTTGTTTGAAACAACTTTTTCTCCGACCCATAGTTTTTTTGAAAAAAATTAAAATATGATTTATTTAAAAAAATTGTGGGTACACCCCTTCGAATTTTGACCAAGAAATTTTGATTTTTTTTTGGGCTTTTTTTGTTATAAACCTTTGTCCTCAAAATGTTTCGATATTTTACGACTAAAATTTTCGAAAAAAAAATTTTAGTGAGGGCAATTTTGAAAATTTTCTAACATGGTTTCTTATGGGAATATACCTTCAAACATTTTTCCTGCATTTCCTATGGGAAATGGAGATTTTTGTAATAAGACTTTTTTCATTCCTTTTTCATGCTTTATACATGAAAAAAAAGTTTTTTCAATTCGGACAACTTTTTATTTTTTTTTAAATTTCCTGGTCAATTTTGCTCAAAAATCAAAAAATGCCTATAACTTCCTCCTTGATGGTTTTTCGAAAAAAAGTGTAGAATACTTTTAAATATGTTTTAAAAAGAGGCTTCCAGTGGCAAAAGAATAAGTTCAATTTTTTCCATAGAAAGGGTGAAAATTGAATTTTTTTAATTAAGGGTTTTTCTCGATTTTCTTAAGCTGTATGGGAGATAGAAGCAATATTTTTATACTCAGGCGTAACAATTCTTATTTGCCACAACTTTTGCTTGAAAAATTTTTTTCTTTCACGCATACTTTTTTTGAAAAAAATTAAAGTGTGATTTTAAAAAAAAAATGTGGGTATACCCCCTTCGGTTTTTGACCCAAAAACTTTGATTTTTTTTTTGAGCTTTTCTTGCATTAATCGTTGGTTCTCTAGGCATTTTGACATTTTATGGTGGAATTTTTCGAAAAAAAAAATTGGAGCAGGCATTTTGAAAATCTACTTACATGGTTTCTTATAGCTATGGTTTCTTATTATATTCCCTATATCTTCAAACATTTTTCCCGTATTTCCTATGGGAAATGGAGATTTTTGTAATAAGACTTTTTTCATTCTCTTTTTGTGCCCTATACGTGGAAAAAAAGATTTTTCGGTTCGGATAACTTTTTCATTTTTTTGAAATTTTCCTGGTCAATTTTTCTCAAAAATCAAAAAATGCCTATAACTTCCTTCTTGATGGTTTTTCGAAAAAAAGTGTAGAATACATTTAAATGTGGTTTTAAAGGAGACTTGCAGTGGCAAAAGAAAAAGTTCAATTTTTTCCATAGAAAAGGTGAAAATTGAATTTTTTTAATTAAAGGTTTTTCTCGATTTTCTCAGGCTACATGGGAGGTAGACGCAATATTTTTATACCCAGGTATAACACTTCTTATTTGCCATAACTTTTATTTGAAACATTTTTTTCTCTGACCCATAGTTTTTCTGAAAAAAATGAAAATGTGATTTTTTTTTTTAAATTGTGGGTACACCCCTTCGAATTTTGACCAAGAAATTTTGATTTTTTTTTGTTGGCTTTTTTTGCATTAATCGTTTGTTCTCAAAGCATTTCGACATTTTATGACTAAAATTATCGAAAAAAAAAATTTAGAGAAGGCAATTTTGAACATTTTCTACTTGCAAGGCTTCTTATGGGAATATAGCTTCAAACATTTTTCCCGCGTTTTCTATTGGAAATGGAGATTTTCATAATAAGACTTTTTTCATTCCCTTTTCGTGTCTTATACGTGAAAAAAAAGATTTTTCAATTCGGACAACTTCTTCATTTTTTTGAAATTTTCCTGGTCAATTTTGCTCAAAAATCAAAAAATGCCTATAACTTCCTCCTTGATGGTTTTTCGAAAAAAAGTGTAGAATACTTTTAAATGCAGTTCAGAACGAGGCTTCTAGTGGCAAAAGAAAAAGTTCAATTTTTCCCATAGAAATGGAGAAAATTGAATTTTCTTTATTAAAGGTTTTTCTCGATTTTCTCAGGCTACATGGGAGGTAGACGCAATATTTTTATACCCAGGTATAACACTTCTTATTTGCCATAACTTTTATTTGAAACATTTTTTTCTCTGACCCATAGTTTTTCTGAAAAAAATTAAAATATGATTTATTTAAAAAAATTGTGGGTACACCCCTTCGAATTTTGACCTCCAAAGTTTGAATTTCTTTTTGGGCTTTTTTGCATTAATCGTTTATTATTAAAGCATTTCGACATTTTATAACTAAAATTTTCGAAAAAAAAAATTTAGAGAGGGCAATTTTGAAAATTTTCTACTTCATGGTTTCTTATGGGAATATACCTTCAAACATTTTTCCTGCATTTCCTATTGTAAATGGAGATTTTTGTAATAAGACTTTTTTCATTCTCTTTTTGTGCCTTATTCGTGGAAAAAAAGATTTTACGATTCGGACAACTTTCTAATTTTTTTGAAATTTTCCTGGGCAGTTTTGCTTAAAAATCAAAAAATGCCAATAACTTCCTCCTTGGTGGTTTTTCGAAAAAAAGTGTAAAATACTTTTAAATGAGGTTTTAAAGGAGGCTTCCAGTAGCAAAAAAAAAACTTCAATTTTTCCTATACCAATGGAGAAAATTGAATTTTTTTAATTAAAGGTTTTTCCCAGTTTTCTCAGGCTATATGAGAGTTAGAAGCAATCTTTTTATACCTAGACGTAAAATTTATTATTTGCCACAACTTTTGTTTCAATAATTTTTTTCTTTAACGCATACTTTTTTTGAAAAAAATTAAAATGTGATTTAAAAAAAAAATTGTGGGTATAACCCTTCGAGTTGTGACCCAAACATTTTGAATTTCTTTTTGGGTTTTTTTTTTGTTATAATCCTTTGTCCTCGAAATGTTTCGATATTTTACGACTAAAATTTTTGGAAAAAAAAATTTTATGAGGGCAATTTTGAAAATTTTCTACTTACATACATGGTTTCTTATGGGAATATACCTTCAAACATTTTTCCTGCATTTCCTATGGGAAATGGAGAGTTTTGTAATTAGACTTTTTTTATTGTCTTTTCGTGCCTTACCCGTAGAAAAAAAAAATTCCGATTCGGACAACTTTTTCAAATTTTAATCAAAAAACCAAAAAATGTCAATAACTTCCTCCTTGGTGGTTTTTCGAGAAAAAAAGAAAAGAATACTTTTAAATTTGGTTAGAAAAGACCTGATTTTTCCCTTACAAATGGAAATAATGGGACTCTTCAAATTAGAGGCTTTACCTGATTAAAATTCGCAAAAGCAAAGTCTATATATATATATTTCAACTGTTTGTATAACAACAATATATATTGTTGAAATATATAGACTTTGGCAGAAGTACTTCTCAGAATAAATATTTAAATATAGGCCATCAACAGAAAACATGGACAAAGCATCCTAAAACGTCTAATTTTTAATAATAAATTTCCAAATAATGTTAAAAAAATATTTTGACCCCCCATGATCACCCTTTAAATGAATCCATGTTACAGCTATTTTTCAATTTACAAAAGCCATTTTAAAACATACAGAAAATAATAATTTGCTTGAATCTTTCAAAGGCTTATGACTGTTTTAATGTTTAATTACTTATGAGAAAGCTTGAGCTGTATAGGGTAAAAGGAAATGCTTGAATCAATTTTATTCTTATGTAACCAACAAAAAACGAACCGTCAAAATAAAGAGAGGCATAGATATAGTGCATTAAGTCCTATTTTATTCATAACTTTTGTCAATGATCTTTCCTCTGCAACACTTTTTTTTAAGGTTTAACCAATTTTCACATCACATCTAACTTATGAAGTATGTCGCCATTACACTCACCCCTGCTGGCGCATATCCGGTTCGATCCGGAACGCACTAACCGGAACCAACTCGATGTTTCCGGTGGGGTCCCTGTTTCCGGAGGCCGCGTGCGCGCCGGTGGTCAGGCCCAACATGAATTGCAACATTTGGGAGCGACTGGCCCCGTGTTTGACGATCAACAACCAAATGCGGCCGTCGTTCGGGCTCGCCTCGGGGGCCATCAGGCACTCCTCCCCCAAATGGGTCTGATACGAGGCGTGAACCTGGAATTTAGCCCCCATCGTTTAAGTGACTCCCCCCCCCTAATGTTCCAGGACGTACCATGACAAATCTGCCCTCAATGCATCGCCATGTATCCGGCAATGGAGCGGCGAGGCTTGGCAAGGTGGGCGCAGGCCCGTACATGCGCCTTGGGCCGTCCCCGTCACCTGATCGCAAAAGTTAGGTTATGGGAGGAGGGGGAAGCGAGTAGGGGCCCAGACAGCACGCATGCTCCGCATGGATGTCCAATATTGGTCCCAATAAGTCCAGTGGACAGATTTTCTCGAGAAGTTATTGATTGGATCCTTATTTTTTATAGATACATAAGATAGACACTTTTGAATTAATTTTTTTGTTGTTTTCGCAAAGACGTTTTATCAAAGTTTATAATTTATCAAATTATTTGCAGAAAAGTGGCATAAATATTGTTTTATTTAATATTATCCCTATATCCTGATAATTATATATTATGTGTTGCTTGGGCTATAATTTTCTTAAAAGGCATGTTTTTCTTGGGCAATTATTATTGGACTGGATTAAAAATTACCTGGATAAGAGGTATAATACATAATAGGACAAAAGTTTTCAAATAAAATAGAAAGTATCGTAGGTGTACCACAGGGCAGTGTTCTTGGACCGCTGTTGTTCGTTATATATATAAACGATATCTATACTGTTTTACAAAACTCTTTCGTAAATTTATTTGCAGATGATACAGTAATTTGTGTGTCAGGTAAAAATTACAAGGAAGCTACAAATATTTTAAATTCAGAATTGAATATTTTGTATCAATGGCTTTGTAAAAATAAATTAAAACTAAACGAATCAAAAACAAAGTGTATGCTAATAGGTACCAAAGCAAATTGTAAAAAATTTTTAGATCAAGGTTTAAATATTGAAATTAATAAGTCAAAAATTCAATTTGTCAGTGAAATAAAATATTTAGGAGTACTCTTAGATCAACAATTAAATTTCCATGGTCATGTAAGTTATATTTCTAAAAAGATTGCCAAGAAAGTTGGGTTTTTTAGGAGAATTTCTAATTGCTTGTCTCAATGGACTAAAATGTTAGTATACAATACAATTATTTTGCCGCACTTTAATTACTGTTCCTCGTTACTTATATCATGCTCTCAGGAATATATAAATCAGTTACAACTTCAACAAAATAAAGTAATGCGAATTATTCTTAACGGTAATAAATATACACCTATCAATCAGATGCTTCAAATAATAAAATGGCTTCCTGTGAAGCAAAATATTCTTAAGGCAAATTTAATTTTAATTTATTAAATAGAGCATGGATTTATGCCATCATATCTGCAACATTTTTTAGAGAAAAGATCCAACTTTCAACAATATAATATAAGGTCAAGAAATGATTATCATATATCAAGAGTTAGATCAAGTTTATTGCAAAAATCATTGTTTTTTGAAGGGTTGCAAGCTTTTAACTCTCTTCCATTAGAAATCAAGAACGCAAGTAATTTAAGGTTATTTAATAAGAATGTTAAAAAACAATTATTTAGAAATAGCGTTATGTGATGTACACTTTATGTATTACTATAGGTTTTACTTATTTTTTATACTACTAAATTTAGCAAATTGAATGTATTAGCCAAGTGCTAAATAAAGAATATTATTATTATTATTATTATTATTTTCTAAAAAAACGTTTTCTATAAAACCTACCCTTACCCTTTACAAATTATAGTATGGTGGGATCTTAGACCAATAGGAGACATCTGTGCTGTCCGGGAAGAGTCACATCTAAGTACTACCCAAAACTAAGCCTATAATCACAAAAAGCAACGATTACCTAATCCACTATCCGCTGTCGACTGATATGAGCTGCCACCGGTCGAAAAATAGTCACTACGTCTAGAATGAGCGCTATACCACGAGTCTACCCTGGGCCTCCCTAGAAACATTAAACCCCTTTCACCTCTCAGATCGCAAATCCCAACCCCCACCGTCCTCTCTACTCACCTTCCTCGGTCTCCAAAAGCACCTCCCCACTCAGCTCCAAGGTGCTCCCCCCGCCATTAACGGGACTCCCGAACTCCTCCTCGTCCTCCCCCCTCTTAGTAACCGGATTGGGGCAGGGCAGGTACCACAACTTGCCCCGGTACGAGCGGAGCCCGATCAGCCTCGCGACCGACCACACGGTGAACCTGGTGCCCCCCAACACCCGCAACCGTTCGCTCTCGATATCGATGTCCGAGAGCAGCCCCCACCCCACCGACAAGAACGAGAACAAGATCTGACTGAGGGTTTCGACTCGCACGAGGTCCATGGGCACGCTGGCCCCGCGGATGGCCGCCAGGGTGGCCGGCAGGGTGGGGGTGGGCGAGTACGGCTCGGCCGAGTGGTGGGCGATGCTGCGTGCGAGTCCGTTACCCGACCCGCCCGGCACCACGCCTATGGGGAGGGACTTTACGATGGCGGACCAGTCGGGACGCTCGAACAGGCCGTTGATGATTTCGAAGACGATGCCGTCCCCACCCACCTGGAAGGTGAAGAGAGAAGGATGATTGTAGTTTTTTTTTTAAGGTCTGGACTGGTTGGAGAGGGGTGAGGCCTTCCCGATCGCCTGACCTAAGTCCTTCAGACCTATGTCTGGACAGCAATCTAAGAGTCACAGGAGGAATTAAGAGAAGAAAGGGTGTGAAGTGGCCTTAAGTTACTGGAAATGGCGTCTCTTAAGTAGTTGGTGTAGGCTGCTTTGATTTTAGTTTTAACAAAAGCTCATTGATTGGAGAGGGTGTGAGGCCTACCCGATCTCCTGACCTAAGTCCTTTAGACCTGTGCCTGGGAATGCCATTCTAAGAGTCAGAGTGGTCCTAAATGCCTAGTAATGGCAGTTAAAGGGTCACAGGGGAAACTTAATGAGTTTAATAATCTCATAATGGTAATAGACTCAGGGTATTTTCTATTTTTTTGATCTGACTTAGGTACCAATTTATCAATTTCATGAAAAGTGGAAAGAATAAAAAGTTCCAAAGACTTACAATTCGCATCTGTAGATACCTTGAGATGTTCCCAACTAGGGGAGGAAAAGAAATTGTACATCAGTAAATAGTTAACCTTCCTAAAGTTGAAATTGGGAATTTGGTAATTGAGGAATGTCTAGAACGTTCTTTTGTTCAGGGGTCTTTTATTTCTTTACCTTGAACTTTTGCAATTTTACCCTTTTTAAATATCAGATTAAATTAATGGTTACATCCTTTTCCAATACAGACTCGCCTGATCTTCTGTCTTCCTCAATCTGGAAGAAGTTTTTCCCAGGCAACTCCTGATTTAGAAATTCATGTTCCACCATAAGGATTTTTAAATAGATCTTAAAATTTAGCACTTTTTTGGAAATAAATTAACAATTCATGACACACATTATGTGCCAAATGATTACATTTATAGATAGCCACATCCTTTTCCAATCCAGTGCTAGTCTCATCTTCTCTCTATCTCAATATGAACGAGAGCTGCGCCAGTTTTCCTTAGGCAACTTTCTATTTAAAACCACTTGGAATTTCACTCTTTTTTGAATATCCGTTTTAACTAATGGTTGCTTTGATGGATAGCTACGTCTTTTTCCAATACAGTACTCACCTGATCTTCTGTCTTTCTCTATCCGGAGGAGACTTGTGCCAGTTTTTTCCCAGGCAACTCCTGATTTAGAAGTTAAGGATTTTTGAAGAGATCTTAAAATTTAGCGCTTTTTTGGAATTAAATTAAAAATTAGTGACATCCTTTATGTGCCAAATGATTACATTTATAGATAGCCACATCCTTTTCCAATCCAGTGCTAGTCTCATCTTCTGTCTATCTCAATATGAACGAGAGCTACACCAGTTTTCCTTAGGCAACTTTCTATTTAAAACCACTTGGAATTTCAGGCTTTTTTAATATCAGTTTTAATTAATGGTTTTATTTATGGATAGCTACATCCTTTTCCAATATAGTACTCCCTTGATCTTCTGTCTTTCTCTATCTGGAGGAGATTTGTGCCAGTTTTTTCCCAGGCAACTCCTAATTTAGAAATTAAGGATTTTTGAAGAGATCTTAAAATTTAGCGCTTTTTTGGAATTAAATTAAAAATTAGTGACATCCTTTATGTGCCAAATGATTACATTTATAGATAGCCGCATCCTTTTCCAATCCAGTGCTAGTCTCATCTTCTCTCTATCTCAATATGAACGAGAGCTGCGCCAGTTTTCCTTAGGCAACTTTCTATTTAAAACCACTTGGAATTTCACTCTTTTTTGAATATCCGTTTTAACTAATGGTTACTTTGATGGATAGCCACGTCTTTTTCCAATACAGTACTCACCTGATCTTCTGTCTTTCTCTATCCGGAGGAGACTTGTGCCAGTTTTTTCCCAGGCAACTCCTGATTTAGAAGTTAAGGATTTTTGAAGAGATCTTAAAATTTAGCGCTTTTTTGGAATTAAATTAAAAATTAGTGACATCCTTTATGTGCCAAATGATTACATTTATAGATAGCCACATCCTTTTCCAATCCAGTGCTAGTCTCATCTTCTGTCTATCTCAATATGAACGAGAGCTACACCAGTTTTCCTTAGGCAACTTTCTATTTAAAACCACTTGGAATTTCAGGCTTTTTTAATATCAGTTTTAATTAATGGTTTTATTTATGGATAGCTACATCCTTTTCCAATATAGTACTCCCTTGATCTTCTGTCTTTCTCTATCTGGAGGAGATTTGTGCCAGTTTTTTCCCAGGCAACTCCTAATTTAGAAATTAAGGATTTTTGAAGAGATCTTAAAATTTAGCGCTTTTTTGGAATTAAATTAAAAATTAGTGACATCCTTTATGTGCCAAATGATTACATTTATAGATAGCCGCATCCTTTTCCAATCCAGTGCTAGTCTCATCTTCTCTCTATCTCAATATGAACGAGAGCTGCGCCAGTTTTCCTTAGGCAACTTTCTATTTAAAACCACTTGGAATTTCACTCTTTTTTGAATATCCGTTTTAACTAATGGTTACTTTGATGGATAGCCACGTCTTTTTCCAATACAGTACTCACCTGATCTTCTGTCTTTCTCTATCCGGAGGAGACTTGTGCCAGTTTTTTCCCAGGCAACTCCTGATTTAGAAGTTAAGGATTTTTGAAGAGATCTTAAAATTTAGCGCTTTTTTGGAATTAAATTAAAAATTAGTGACATCCTTTATGTGCCAAATGATTACATTTATAGATAGCCACATCCTTTTCCAATCCAGTGCTAGTCTCATCTTCTGTCTATCTCAATATGAACGAGAGCTACACCAGTTTTCCTTAGGCAACTTTCTATTTAAAACCACTTGGAATTTCAGGCTTTTTTAATATCAGTTTTAATTAATGGTTTTATTTATGGATAGCTACATCCTTTTCCAATATAGTACTCCCTTGATCTTCTGTCTTTCTCTATCTGGAGGAGATTTGTGCCAGTTTTTTCCCAGGCAACTCCTAATTTAGAAATTAAGGATTTTTGAAGAGATCTTAAAATTTAGCGCTTTTTTGGAATTAAATTAAAAATTAGTGACATCCTTTATGTGCCAAATGATTACATTTATAGATAGCCGCATCCTTTTCCAATCCAGTGCTAGTCTCATCTTCTCTCTATCTCAATATGAACGAGAGCTACACCAGTTTTCCTTAGACAACTTTCTATTTAAAAACTCTTGGAATTTCACACTTTTTTAATATCAGTTTTAATTAATGGTTTTATTTATGGATAGCTACATCCTTTTCCAATATAGTACTCACTTGATCTTCTGTCTTTCTCTATCTGGAGGAGATTTGTGCCAATGTTTTCCCAGGCAACTCCTGATTTAGAAATTAAGGATTTTTGAAGAGATCTTAAAATTTAGCGCTTTTTTGGAATTAAATTAAAAATTAGTGACATCCTTTATGTGCCAAATGATTACATTTATAGATAGCCGCATCCTTTTCCAATCCAGTGCTAGTCTCATCTTCTCTCTATCTCAATATGAACGAGAGCTACACCAGTTTTCCTTAGACAACTTTCTATTTAAAAACTCTTGGAATTTCACACTTTTTTAATATCAGTTTTAATTAATGGTTTTATTTATGGATAGCTACATCCTTTTCCAATATAGTACTCACTTGATCTTCTGTCTTTCTCTATCTGGAGGAGATTTGTGCCAATGTTTTCCCAGGAAACTCCTGATTTAGAAATTAAGGACTTTTGAAGAGATCTTAAAATTTAGCACTTTTTTTAAATAAATTAAAAATCAATGACACACATTATGTGCCAAATGATTACATTTATAGATAGCCGCATCCTTTTCCAATCCACTGCTAGTCTCATCTTCTCTCTATCTCAATATGAACGAGAGCTGCGCCAGTTTTCCTTAGGCAACTTTCTATTTAAAACCACTTGGAATTTCATGCTTTTTTAATATCAGTTTTAATTAATGGTTTTATTTATGGATAGCTACATCCTTTTTCAATATAGTACTCCCTTGATCTTGTCTTTCTCTATCTGGAGGAAATTTGTGCCAATTTTTTCCCAGACAACTCCTGATTTAGAAACTAAGGACTTTTGAAGAGATCTTAAAATTTAGCGCTTTTTTGGAATTAAAAATTAGTGACATCCTTTATGTGCCAAATGATTACATTTATAGATAGCCGCATCCTTTTCCAATCCAGTGCTAGTCTCATCTTCTCTCTATCTCAATATCAACGAGAGCTACACCAGTTTTCCTTAGGCAACTTTCTATTTAAAATCACTTTGAATTTCAATCTTTTTTGAATATCCGTTTTAATTAATGGTTACTTTGATGGATAGCTACGTCTTTTTCCAATACAGTACTCACCTGATCTTCTGTGTTTCTCTATCTGGAGGAGATTTGTGCCAGTTTTTCCCAGGCAACTCCTCATTTAGAAATTCATGTTCCACTAAGTAAGGATTTTTATAGATCGATTTAATTTAGCACTATTTTGGAAATAAATTAATGGCATGATTACATTTATAGATAGCCGCATCCTTTTTCAATCCAGTGCTAGTCTCATCTTCTCTCTTTCCATATCTGAAAGGGAATAATGCCAATTTTTCCCAGGCAACTTTTTATTTAGACATTCCTGTTGCACATCTCTTGTAATTGCAAAAAATACATTTTCCCATGAGGGATTTGCATTTTACATTACATTGGACCAATTTGGATTGTTCGGAGAATTTTAGGATCAAATTAGAGTATTTATTGCATCCAGCTTGGCCTCACTCAAACTCTTGGAATAAGAAACATCTTACTTACATCATTTGAGCTTAGATTGAAGAACCTTGGACCCATTCGACCTTAACCGAGAAGTTACTTAGAACAGTGATTTTATTGGAAGTGTATGTATATTAAAGAAATCATTATCAGCAGCTTGCCGATGATGGTATTGATGATACACATATTGAGATCTTTTAAAGGAAAATACAAGATTCATTAACAAGATTAAAATATTTGATTGTTTTCCTTTTATTAAAGCATCAAGTGAATCAACTGGAACCAAAGAATTCTCAACCCAAAAATCATCAAAAGATGGAATAAGAAGATCCAGAAGTACACCATGAAAGAAATTATGACTTTTAATTAAGTGTGTAACCTAAAAAGAAAGATTCATGTGGTAATTAATAAATTAATGAGTATTCCACTAAAAACAGTAGATATTTTATATTTTTTATATGTCACCGAACAATAGGTGTTATCAACAAATAAAAAGCACTTGAACTATACAAACAACCGATAATTAAGTTTTTATTTTTAGTGGTTTTACTGATAGCAATTTAATAGCTTAAAAGCTGATATAAAAAAAAATTATGGGCATGCACATGTCAAGTTCCAGAGGGTATTTCTCCATCAAGGATTCTTTGTTGCACTTCATAACATTAGAAATTTCCTGGTTAGTCATTTAATCACTTCAACCTTGATCACAACAATAAAACCACCATAAATAAATATTCTCTCATATTAGAAAAACCAATTACTTACGGCAATAATTCCAGTCCACTGGTACAAATTACTGGTGCGCACAAACTCCCTGGCGAAATTCAAACATTTTGTCATATGTAAATCGTAGGGAATCTCCGCCTCCATTAGCAATGGTGCCACCTTTTGCTGGAATATCTGTTTGCCCTTACCAGCCCCACTTTTCGGGTTACAAAGCACCAAAAGCCTTCTGGTTTCCCTGTGTCTTGTTGTCAATACACTCTCGTGTAGCAGTGCTGAATTCAGTGGTTCTTTTATTAGTTTTTTTATAGCAGACCTCCACCTCTGTGCCTCCTTATTATTGTCCTCATATTTATCAAATGAGCGAAACCTTAAAGTGATTATGGTGCGCTCTCTCTTCTTGCTGGTGCCTTGGAAGATATAGGCGTAAATATACAAATAGGCACTGCAATCTGTATCATCTAGTTCACTGGAGTTTTCCTCGACTACTTGTAAGCTGTCTGAGCGAGGTAGGGATTGGCAAGTGCAGTTTCTGGTGCGTCTTTTGCTCCTTAAGCACTGGCACCCGATGATGTCCTTAAGGAGCACCAGTTGTTCCTTCACAGTGTCCGAGGTGTCTTTTATCAGATGTAGCCCCTTGGGGGTCAGACGTACCTTGAAGGTGCTGCTCTTCTTCGACAGCACGTAAAACGTCTCCTCCAGCAGGATTTTGTTTTGCAGCGGCTCCTCTAGAGGTTTGATTTCCATGGCCATTACGGGTTTTATAACAGAAAATTAATGGTGAAAGTCGCGTTTTCACTGCCGCATGTTTTCTCTAACACGTAACGCACGTAACACCAATTAAACACTGCGAATTTGAGATAAAATTGTTAAAAACTAGGGGGTAATTATGAAATAAGTGGTTTTGTTTTGATATTTTCTTTTTTTGACAAGTATCGGTCACGTGGGTCACCGTTGGTCGTGACGTAAGGGACCACGTGACCTATACGCCAAGATGGCTGCTGACAGCTTGCATCAGCTGATTAAAAGTGACATATGGGTGGAGAGGGAGAAAATATTTCTGACGTTGCCGTTGTGACCTATAATTCTTTGCTTCATTTAAATATGTAAATACAACCTCAAAATAAGTCTTTAATGACCTCACAAATTAGGGGTTGTTTAAGAAGTTTTACAGTTATAAAAAAGCCATTTCTTTAATTAAAGAATTGCTACATTTTAATAATAATTAAACTTCTAAATTGCCGAAGGGTATACTACTCAGCTGCTGTTCTAGCAACACCGCCCAATTGTCAATTAGGGGTTTGACAGATTAATAATCGTCTTGTTTACATTTTTTACTTAAAAGCGATTTGCTCAATAAATTCTCTTGAATTCCACGCTTTAACTGCTAGAATGGCTTCCTCATTAGAAAACCTCGAGGCCCAGCTTGAAATGTTCATAGAAAACGTGCGACAGATCCACATAATAGTCAGCGACTTTCAGCCCCAGAGTCAGAACGTTTTGAACCAGAAATTGTAAGTATTTCAGCCCCATTAGGCTGCAGTCCCTTTAATTGGACCCCTTTTACCTTAGACAAGCCATGGTACATGGCTTACAGGAAGTGGACAAGCTAAAATCTCAAGTACAAGACATCCATGTGCCCCTGGAGGTATTCGAGTAAGTTCGACCAAAATATGTTGTTAAAAAGCAAAACGGGGGTAGTGCACCCTGTAGAACTAGTTGGCCACCATATTATAGCCCCCAATTTGCTTTAGAGCAGCATATTTTGTTATTTTTGAAGCCTTTTAAGGCTGGTTTGTCTAAAGGTACATCGACCAGGGAAGAAATCCTCAACTGTACACAAAAGACTGCATAGAAAAGGCCCTGGCCAAAAACGAGCAAGTTAAAGGAAAGATCGATGCTTATCGCAAGTTTAAGGCCAATATGTTGGTGGAGCTTAGTCGCACATTTCCTACTGAGTTGAGCAAATATAGGGCTTTGAGGAGTGACGAATAGGATTAACTTTATTTGGTATTTCATTAGTTATAGGCACTGTAATGTTGTTTTTTATGTAAGAATATAGATATTTTAATGTATTGACTTGTGTCATTGTTCCGAGGGCTGCAAAGGGATTTTTAGAGTAGTGGGAGAAAGTGAGTAAATAAAGCACATAAATTCTCTAAAAAAAAACCTTTATTAACTTAAGTTTTTACAAGGAAGTAGCACACTTGTATGTATATCAAAAATCTTGATTACCCCAGCGGATCTGCAAAGAAAAAACCGTCAATTTAGGCACCGTTTGCCAGCGAAACCCTAAAAAAACTTACGTCGGTCTTCGCTTTCAATTTGCGATCGATTAGGCCGCAGAGCGTCTCCGATTTCACCGATAGAGAGTCGATTTTCTCGATCAACTGTTGATAAGGGCTGAGGGGCTGCGCCCCCATCACCACATGCCCCAACTTGGAGTCGATTTTCGCGTCCAGTCGTGCGTTCCTGATCAAATTCACGATCCAGCACTCCGCCTCGTCCGGGTTCATGTTCAACTTCTCCGCGAGCATCCCGATGCTGATGCACTGATGGATCCGGCAGAAAGTCTCGAAGATCATCAACCTCGCGTTCTCCACGAACTCCTCCAGACAGGAAATGAGGAAGAAATCGTTGTAGAGCACCGTCTGGCAGTCCTGCAACTTCTGCCTGGCACCATCAAAGTCAAAATTCACATACAAATCCTCCAGAAACTCGGTGATTGGATCCCGATAGGTGTAACTCTCCTGCTGGATCACCTTGACCAAGTCTTTGAGGGCAGACCTGCGCCCCCTGTTAATGATCACCGCGGTAGCCAGATACCTTAGGATGTGGGGGCACATGGTCTGGATGGCGTTCAAGTAGTGGGGCCTATACAGGAACATCTCGATGATCAACTCCCTGCCCATGGCGTGATTGAAGAAGACAAACAAGGACCAGTGGATCAACCAGGTGCGTTGCTGCAGCAGCTGCAGGCTGTTCGCCCCGAACTGGTTCGGGCTGTTGTCGATGTGCTCGCGCAGTTTGTTCAGGTCCTCGAGGGCCGAGTCCCAGTTCTGGACTAAGATTTCGGAGGCGAACTTGCCCCAGAGGGCGCTCAAGTAGTTTTTGTCGCTCGGGGGTAACACGAGCATGCAGAAGTAGAGATACGACGTGGAGACCGAGTAGTTGCCGCACTCGTAGCGGTACTTCGCTAGGGCGTGGAGCGAGTTGATCAGGTCCATGTCGAACTATAATGACAGGGATTTAATTGAGAATTATTTGCAATCTCTGGAAGACAAACGATTAGATCAAACAGTGAAAGCAAATAGTTCCAAGAACCAAAAGTATGAAGAAGCACACATTTTAAATCGCAGGACACATAAAAAGAGGCCAAATGACGTCGAAGGCTTACGTCAAAATAGGGAGGCGGTGAAGGACAGGACTTTGTTAGAGGAAACTTGAAAAGAAAAATTATTTCCTGTTTTATTATTTACTGGGATAATTATTTACTGGGAGGCATAAAAGCAAACAAATAACTAAAAAAAAAATTCTCCAAAACCTGAAAAACAAATTTCTCAAATACCTGAAAAAACTAGTAACTACTGAGGTATTTTCCATGAATATTAAAAATTACCAATAAGTTTGTTCCCAAAGATAATATTCAAAAATATCTAAATAATAAATATCTATAATATTCAAAAATATATCCCAAATATTCAAAGAAAAAAGTTAACAGTTTGATAACAGTTGGAGATACTTACTTACCAACCTAAACGTCGTGTCACATTAAATAAATAAGACAATGCAAGTTCGACAAGATGTTTTAACTGTCTACCACCTTCAAAAACAGATATTTCATATTCATTATATAATTTTAAATAACTTTGTTGCTGCAAACCATAGAGATATCATTTAAAGACTGAGATGTACACCATATAATACAGCATCTTTTACATAACCACAAAAAAATCTGAGAAATTAATCACTTTGGAAAAAAACCATAAAAATTGAGAAATTGCGGTCTAATAGTACCACTTCTGTTTCCCTCAACTATAACCCCAAAAAATTATTTCACTAGCAGCAATTAATAAAATCTTACAGGCACTGAAAACACACATATCCCCCGTTTGTAAAACCTTCAATTCCTGTTAATACCAACGCAGTTTACACTAAAAATTTCTCACATACCTTCATCTCTTTCTCCAAATAAGCAATCAAAGCTTTCGAATCCCTCATATTCTCCATGTTCTTCATGACGTCCTCGTTGCCCATTATCTGCAAAATGGGCTCGACTTCCTGCTGCAGCTCCTGCAACTGGGCGACAACATGTTGCCTCCGCTGCTTCAGGTCATCGGGGCCCTCTTCGTGGGGATACAACTGTTTCCTGATATCGATCGCGTAGTCTATCATGTTGGTTTTACTGAGGATATCCAGTTTGGCCTTAAGCACCTCGGTTTCATCGTAGATCTTAAAGTAATTGGGGGTAAATATGGGGGGTAGTTTGGATGCAACATAACCTCAACTCACCTCCTTGGCGGAGAGGAACTCTAGCAGCGGAAATACCAAGTGCCGATCGAGGTATTGGCCTATTTTTGATGTAAGGTCGTATTGAGCCATTGTTCAACCTATTTTCGGGCTTTTTTTGATGAATTTATATGGGATTTTAAGGAAAACTAGGCACGCCTGTCAAAAATGACAAGCTGGAGAGGGAGCTGTTACTACTAAGTACGTACAAATGGTAGTAAATGTATAAACACGTCAGCAACGTTGCCGGATCCTTCGAAATTATCAACAATTCCTCTAAGGTTTCTTATTATCATCCCGGAAAACCCTAATTTACCTTTTCCCTTTTATCAAACCTAACTGTATCTCTTTAATGGTTAACTAATTAATTAGGCAAAAAAATCCTCTAAATTATTAATGCATATATGTGGCAACATTGTTTACATAAAAGGGGGGTTCAATCAGGTGTACAAATACCCTTTAACCCCCAGGTTGTGGCAATAAAACCAACTTTCTAATAAAAACACGCTTTATTCAACCAAAAAAAAAAAAACAAACAAACACATTTTCTACTTAAAATAGGTGTCATGTTATATTATTGGGCCTGGGTCGTAAAATGAGCTTCCCGGTGTCATCACAGGACATATTAAAGTCCCTCAGGACCTCGCGAGTCCTGGCGGTAATTATGGTGCTCGCGATGACCCGCTTGTGAACTCCCAAAAGCAGAATTATAACTAAAAGAATCGATTTGTCAATGCCACTTGAGGCGAGACACTTTAGGACTTACTGAGAATCACGGTGGATAAAATGAAGAATGGGTGGTTGGTCAGGGACTGCGAGAGGGAGACCACTCGGGTGTCAGGGTCGAAAATCCACTGGCTGCCCCCAGTGGCCACACATAAGGACACCACCGCTAAAACAACTAAAAAATAATCAAGTAAAGTTTATTGGGGTTAAGTTATATTAAAATATTGGGGCTCACTTCTCCATCTTGTCGTAGATGGGTGCAAGCAAGCGATCACTTCGGTGAGGCGCCTCTCGAAGGCTTTTAAATCTGTAATCAAGCGAATAGAGCCATTAGAGGTTATGGACGGTTTTGGGGCCTAGGGGTGAGGGCTCACCTTCGCAAGCGGTTTGTTCCAGGGACATTTTACGCTTTGGGCACTTTGTTCGATCGACTTTGGCACGTTTTTTGGTAATTTTGCTTTGGTTTTTTGGAAATTTAAGGGTGGGCTTGTAGGTTGTAAACAAATCGATTTTCCAAACATGTCACTGTCATTAGAGTCAGATTTGCCCACGTCAACACAGTGGCTTGCGGATTTAATTCCAATGGCGTACCCTAAAGGGTTTTCCAGTTAATACCCTTGATTTAATTTGTACTATTTATTAGTTATTTATGTAATATTAATCATATAACAAGTGTGTAAAATGATTCTGATGGAAAATTTGTCAATTCCCATGAATAAAAAAATAGGATCTTATACACGTGTAAAATACAAATGACTAGTGCCTAAGAAGGCTTTTTTTAGGCACTAGTACATAAAAAAGTCTTTTTAGGCTCTAGTGCGTAAAAAATCAAACTTTACACACCCTTAGAAGTGTGTAAAGTGAGTACTTTACTCACGGTAGTAGAAAAAAGTAATTTTAGGCAACTGAAGTGCAGTGGCGGCGTATTTATTGATTTCCACCGTGGGTAGTAAGTAAGTCGAGTTTATCGGCAATTCCTGGATTCGTATTCAAGTCAAGCGGTTAAAAATGCAAACCGTCCAGGGGCCCAAACAAAGTTGCGGACGTGCATCGGCACTTATCCAGAAAATGTAAACGGGAACCGGACCTCGTTTGTTTATTTTATCGGAAAGTCGGACGTTCCGTTGCGATATTTGCCAAAGGTAAATAGTAAATATACGCGGTATCAGGCGGCGTTAACGGGAATTTAAACCGTCCAGGATAAATAAACGTAAATAAAAATGCGGTTTGCGGAGTCCCAGGCATACAGAATGCACCCAATTCATTGCTTATAAATAGTTGCCCCTCCCCGCACTGGCGGCCATGTTTGTTTCGTAAGTTGTCAAAATCCAATATGGCCGCCATATATTTTTTCGACTTTATTTGGCGGGAAACTTTCCAGGATATTTTAAAAACTAATCCAGATCTTAAAATATGGCTTTCGCTGACAGAAAGACGGTTTCCTAATAACCGTTTTTATGTATTAATGGATTTTGTAGCTAAAACCGTTTTACGATTAGGGTCATTATGGTATACAGAGCGCAGAAGATGTTAAGTGCCATATGTAGAATTTTTGCCTGTTTCTCAAAAACTTGTTTGAGTATATTAATGATTTTTTCACATCATTTTACGACATTTTGAAGGAATATTTTGGTGTATTAATCGTTTGGATCCGAAAAGTATTAACAAAGTTAAAATGGTTTTTGTGATTGAATGTCCAAAGGCATCAACTTCTTTGGCACATATTTCTAAAATTATGCGAGGTATTCTATAACGGTCTTCCAATAAATTTAGAACGTTTTCTTATGAATAATTTGATATATGAAGGTTTTTTATAGCTAAAGGGGTTTGGAAGTTAAAGCCATTCTTGGGAGCCATGGTACACCACTAAAGAACCTTGAGGAAATTGGTTGATGTTGAGGGAGTATCACATTTCTAAAATTTTCTCAGTTCCTATTACATTTAGGAAAAAATGCATAGAGGGTAAACTGGTAGAAAATATATAGGTCTTTAAGTTTAGTTAATACAATTTTTCTTGTAATACCAACGGTTTTCCAGAATACGACACCTTAGCGAATATTACTTTAAAAATTCGCTTGTCGAGACCTTCGGGCAAACTGCCATTGGCAATTTAATTGGCCGCCGGTCTTACCAGATCTAACCACAACAAACTTTTAATATTCCCTTTACCGAACCATTAGGAGGAGGGTTGGGGGAGTTAATAAGCTTCCATATAAGCAAAACCTCGCCTTTTCTATGCAGACCGCGGGTGTTGTTATCGTCGTCCTTCGTAGACAGTCCGAAGCATCGGCAGAACAAACAGAAAAAGGGAAACGACGGAATATTAAGGGCACGGACTGACTGGCACACTTGTTAATCCCTTTAAAATGTTTGCCCCGGGTCTGTTTACCCTTGTACCCGTTTAGAGATTAAATTTTGACGTGGCGTTTTGCCTCGCTACACGAGGTATTTATGTCTCAATCGGGGCAGGGGGGTGCCCCGTTTTCTAGGGATTTTTCTTGGAAAATTCAATAAGGGTGTAGGGGGGCTTAATCAATCAACTGAACCGCTTTGTGAATTGACACGAAATGGGGCGGTACGGGGTTGTAAATGGTAACGAAACTACGTGTTTTTGCTTAAAGCCAACTGCACCCTAAAACTAAGGTAATTCTTCCCGCAAAGTGCTGATGACGGTGTTTGTATACGAAATTATGACCTGAGGGTATCACGAGAACGAGAGAGATAAATCTTTTCTCGAATATTATATCCTGCTCCTGTGCGGATTTATAATTTAATCCAGGGTGAGCGTATTTCAACCCCAATCGCCCACCCTTCCACCCCTTCACCTTTTGTTCGTGGCTTATACGCGCCGAGTGGGCTCTGATAAAGTTTTATTAGAATAATTAGGGGTGGATGAAATGTTTATTATTTCAATATTTAACTTACGAGGTGTTGGCGAAGTGAGAGGCGTATGACTTAATTAGTGCGCGGGTAGTATGTGTTTGGGATTTTCACGAAAAGAGTTAATGTTACGGGAAAAATGCTTAGGAACTTTTTAAAGAGCCGAATGTTGTCTACAAGTTTCGACTCTATGCTTTTTTTCATAAAAGTAATAGGAACTGAGTAATTTGAGCGTTTTCGTTAAAGTGTCAGTGGCGAAGGTGCTTGTCATATTTTGGAAATATCTCGAAAACCATTATGCTTACGAGAAAAATGCTTATAATGTTGCTTGTAGACCGAAAAATTGTCTACAACTTTGTACTCTACAGTTTTTTTCTTAAACCTAACAGAAGCTGAGATAATTAAGAAATTTCCATTGGAATCTTTTTTTATATAAAAATTTGCAAAAAAAACTTTTAGAAAGCCCTATAATAACGTAATACATATTTATAGAATTTTGTATTTAATTCTTATCATATTTTAATTAAAAATTAATTAATACAAATATATAAATAAATAAAATAAAATATAGATCACCACAGTGGGCTGTGCTTTTGACGCGCACGTTGTTTAATTGTTCCAATTGTTTATTAAAATCCAAGATGGCCGACCGTGGTACCGTAAAACAGTCATTTTCTCGCTTTTTTATGTGAAAAATCGGGTTTTTCGTTAATTTTAATAATAGAAATCGGATTAATTAGTAAGCCGGATGTGTAGTGCGAATAATTTCGGTAGTTCCAGGTTCGAAAGTCGCTTTTTTTAGCGTATTTCGGGCAAATTAGAGCGGGGGTAAGTGGCTTGTAATTTTGTAATAAAACGCCCCTTGGGGACCCTTTTTATGTGCAAGTTGTGGCTTATATAAAGATTTTTATTTAAAAAAACGTTAATTAACGTTCTAAAGGATTCAAATTTATAATTTTTAATATTGACTGACTAATAAAATGGCCTGTAAGGTGCAAATTATTAAACTTTCTCTAGAATTGCAATGTATACTTTTTAATAATGTCTGAGGGCTAAAATTGCCTGCAAGGTGGCAGCACTGTGTGGAATGTCAAGGCCAAATGGACTAATTTAAATAATTTTTATTATTTATTTAATTAAATTACATTTTGCCATGGCGTTAAATTTATTATACGCAGTAGGCTGTGCGTTTGACGCGCACGCATTGTCGCGCACGTTGTTTAATTGCTGCCATTGTTTCTTAAAATCCAAAATGGCCGACCGTGGTACCATTCAAACGTCATTTTCTCACTTTTTTATGTGAAAAATCGAGTTTTTCGTTGATATTAATTAAAAAATTCGATTTAATTAGTGAGCCGGTTGTATAGTGCAAATAATTTCGGTAGTTCCGGGTTCGGAAGTCGCTTTTTTTAGCGTATTTCGGGCAAATTAGTGCGGAGGTAAGTGGCTTGTTATTTTGCAACAAAACGCCCTTTGGAGCCTCGGTTTTATTACAAATTGCGCCTTATTTGACGATTTTTATCAGAAAGAACGCTCTAAAGGATTCAAGTTTATTATATTTATTGAGTAGAGTGCTAAAATTACTTGTAAGGTGACCGCACTGTGTGGAATATTACGTTTAAATAGAATAATTTAAATAATTCCCCATTTTTATTATTCATTTAATTAGGCAGCATTTTAATACTTTAATTAAATAAAATAATAATATACGCAGTAGACCATGCATGTGACGCGCATGCTTCTTGTTTTACGAAATTCAAAATGGCCGACGAACTGTCAAACGTCGTTCCTCGTTTTTGAGTGAAAAACTGTGTTTTTTGTTTATTTTAATACAAAATTTTGATTTAATTAATAGAGTTGAATAATTGTCAAATGTCACACTTCAATGACCTGTCAAATGGTCAAAGGAAATATGTCAAATAACGTCCTAGTAGATCAATGAAAGGAATTAGAAATTAGTCAGGAGTGTACTGGGGTACATTTAACGTAAAAAGTCAATGAGTGAACGTAGATGGCGTTGTTCTTACTGGGCCGCCCGCGTCGCCACATCTAAGCCCATTTAATTTTTATTATTCATACTTTACAAGGATAAAAGACTTCTTTAATACATAAAATGAACCTGCCCTAGCTCTCTATACAAAAATACTTACCTTCACTTTGACTTAAAAAATTACCCCCGCCGCCCCCCCAGAGGGCCCCAAAACATATATGACCAAATAATAACCATAATAATAATAATAATAACTCTCCTCCGCGCCCAACAAGTGTACGTGCTAGGGCCGAAAAGGGATCGGGGGGGGCGATGCCCCACCCGCCCCCGCGCCCCCTTTTTCGATCTGGGCGAGGGTGCGCGCGCAATGCTCTCCCGGCCAGCCGTCGGTCTACCTACTTGTTACACCGGAGTCCCGAGTGCTGGTCCGCGTTCCCGGAAAATCATTTTTCCTTCTCTGGTCCGAGTTTTTCCCGGAAAATTCGTTAAGAGGTGAAGTGCTGGTAGTGGTGGAGCGGGATTTTTTTTTGTGCGCGGGAAATTTGAATTTTTCGATTAATAAAATTGAAAAAAAGAAAATCAGTGACCGCGATGACAGGTAAAATTGTTTATATAATTATTAAAAAAAAAAAAAAAGTCTGTTAGGTCCAAGTCGGGCGAGCAGGGCGGCCCTAATTGACTTACCGAGGTTAATAAATCCTAATTAAGGCTCGCCGACTCTCCGGTATTTCTATTAACGATTCCGTCAATTAAATCCCACCCCCTCCCTAGTTGTCGTGGAAAAAAAAGGGGAGGGAGGGCAAAAGTCAATTTAAAAAAAGAACCCTTTGGGAACAAATCCGAAACAGATAGGAGCGACAACAGTGTCTTAAAGGATCAATTTTCTATTATCTTTGGGACGTTTTTTATTGTCAATTCATTTTACCCCCAATTCGCCTTCGCCATCTTCCAATTTTCCCTAGTAAAAAGAAAAACCTATCAATAAATAGTATAAGATGGCCATGGAAGTGACGTACCAATGACAGTTCTAACTGTCAATGTTACCGATGGGCGCCATCTTGAACAAGAAAATTTAATTCAAGGCTCGTTAGATCTTATCTAATCTGACCTTCTTACATTTCTCTTGTATTCATCATTCATTTAAACTTTATTTTTAGATTGTTGATCTCTTTTATTAGGATTTTTGTATTCTGCGCATGCTCATAGCCGAGTAAGCAGACATACAAACGAACTAAGACGAATTTTAACAAACCCAACTAGGTTCTCCTACTTCTGTGACATTTTTCCTGCGGTGAGATGTTGGCGAACAAGTTACGCTTGCGTGACTTTCTCAAACCTAATTTTCCCTAAATTCCTTCGGGATTTACTTAATAAATTATAGGAAAAAAAATTATCGGGGATGCAACGGATCGATCTCGCGCCCTCCTAACGTGTCTTTCCCAGTAACCGCATCCCTTGATGGCTTATACCAACATAAATTAATTAAAATTTCCGGTATGTGTACACACACCGGTGAAGGTCGTGTTAATTACGAATGTTTCGCGAGTAAGGGTGCAAAAGAGGGTTGGGGTGGTGGCGGTGGTAATGGTGTTTTTTTCAGTAGTCACACCGGTCACAAAGATAAATAAAACGCATTGACCCAAATACAAGAGAGCGCGACCGTTTCGGCCCTTATTGACATTTGAATTATTGCGGAATGGGGTTTTCTCTGTCAACAGGTTTATTCGGCAACGGCATCGATCATACTTAGGGGTGGGTTAAGGGGATGAAAGGGATGAGACGTTACCAACGATTAATGAGGGAAGCTACCCTTGAACTTCAAAGTGTACACATACAAGGATGAATATGGTGATTATGTTGTTAAGGCTTTACGAATTTTTTTCAGAAGAATTACAGGCTGTGAGCACGTGGCAAAGTCCCTCGCCTACTTGCGCAGAATGCTGTTTGTCGGTTAACATCTCACCGCTCTTTAAATGATAATGTGGCAAGTCTTGATGACCTGCGCAGGGTGTTGCGCTCTATGTGTCATCTCGTCACACTGTACGTTTTAGAAGCGGTGAGATGTAAGCAGATGATGCACGATCAGTTGGTCTTTTATGCCAACTTGATTTTTGGATGTCTTGAATCGTGTTGAAGTTACATGAAAGTTCCTTAAGGGTTTTATAGAGGAAATTTAATTCTCTTTCATTTCTATATATGACAAATTATCGTAGGAGTAAAGGGTGTCGAGTTATAGGGCTAAATTCCTTTGTTGCACCTCTGGACAGGATTTACTTTATGCCAACTTGATTCTAGGATATTTTGGATATTGTGAAAGTTACTTGAAAGTTGCATAAGGGTTTTATAGAAGAAATTTAATTGTCTTTCATTTTCATATAACACAAATTATTGTAGGAGTAAAGGGTGTCGAGTTATAGGGCAATATTTCCTTGTTGCACCCCTGAACGGCATTTATTTTATGTCAACTTGATTCCCAGATATCTTGGATAGTGCTGAAGGTACAGGAAAGTTGCATAAGGGTTTTATAGAGGAAATTTAATTGTCTTTCATTTTTATATAAGTCAAATTATTGTAGGAGTAAAGGGTGTTGGGATGTAGGGCGAAATTCCCTTGTTGCACCCCTGAACGGCATTTATTTTATATCAACTTGATTCCCAGATATCTTGGATAGTGCTGGAGTTACAGGAAAGTTGCATTAGGGTTTTATAGAGGAAATTTAATTGTCTTTCATTTTTATATAAGTCAAATTATTGTAGGAGTAAAGGGTGTTGGGATGTAGGGCGAAATTCCCTTGTTGCACCCCTGAACGGCATTTATTTTATATCAACTTGATTCCCAGATATCTTGGATAGTGCTGGAGTTACAGGAAAGTTGCATAAGGGTTTTATAGAGGAAATTTAATTGTCTTTTATTTTTGTATAAGTCAAATTATTGTAGGAGTAAACGATGTTGAGTTTTAGGGCAAAATTCCCTTGTTGCACCCCTGAACGGCATTTATTTTATGCCAACTTGATTCCCAGATAACTTGGATATTGCTGAAGTTACAGGAAAGTTGCATAAGGGTTTTATAGAGGAAATTTAATTGTCTTTCATTTTCATATAAGACAAATTATTGTAGGAGTAAAGGGTGTCGAGTTATAGGGCAATATTTCCTTGTTGCACCCCTAAACGGCATTTATTTTATGCCAACTTGATTCCCAGATATCTTGGATAGTGCTGAAGGTACAGAAAAGTTGCATAAGGGTTTTATAGAGGAAATTTAAATGTCTTTTATTTTTATATAAGTCAAATTATTGTAGGAGTAAAGGGTGTTGGGATGTAGGGCGAAATTCCCTTGTTGCACCCCTGAACGGCATTAATTTTATATCAACTTGATTCCCAGATATCTTGGATAGTGCTCTAGTTACAGGAAAGTTGCATAAGGGTTTTATAGAGGAAATTTAATTGTCTTTCATTTTTATATAAGAGAAATTATTGTAGGAGTAAAGGGTGTTGGGATGTAGGGCGAAATTGCCTTGTTGCCCCCCTGAACGGCATTTATTTTATGTCAACTTGATTCCCAGATATCTTGGATAGTGCTGAAGGTACAGGAAAGTTGCATAAGGGTTTTATAGAGGAAATTTAATTGTCTTTAATTTTTATATAAGACAAATTATTGTAGGAGTAAAGGGTGTCGAGTTATAGGGCAATATTTCCTTGTTGCACCCCTGAACGGCATTTATTTTATGTCAACTTGATTCCCAGATATCTTGGATAGTGCTCTAGTTACAGGAAAGTTGCATAAGGGTTTTATAGAGGAAATTTAATTGTCTTTCATTTTTATATAAGACAAATTATTGTAGGAGTAAAGGGTGTTAAGTTCTAGGGTAAAATTCCCTTGTTGCACCCCTGAACGGCATTTTTTTGATGTCAACTTGATTCCCAGATATCTTGGACAGTGCTGAAGCTACTTGAAAGTTGCATTAGGGTTTTTTAAAGGAAATTTCATTCTTTATCAGTATCATATAAAACAAATTATTGTAGGAGTAAGCAGAGCTGAGTTATGAGTCGAAAATCCCTTGTTGCACCCCTGGACGCAATTTATTTAATTCCAACTTAATTCTCAGATATCTCGGATAATGTTAAAGTTACAGGAAAGTTGCATAAGGGTTTTATAAAGAAAATTCAATTGTCTTTCATTTTCATATAAGACAAATTATTGTAGGATTAAAGGGTGTTGAGTTATAGAGCAAAATTCACTTGTTGCACACCTAAACGGCATTTATTTTATGTTAACTTGATTCTCAGATATCTTGGATAGTGCTGAAGGTACAGGAAAGTTGCATAAGGGTTTTATAGAGGAAATTTAATTGTCTTTAATTTTTATATAAGACAAATTATTGTAGGAGTAAAGGGTGTCGAGTTATAGGGTAATATTTCCTTGTTGCACCCCTGAACGGCATTTATTTTATGTCAACTTGATTCCCAGATATCTTGGATAGTGCTGGGGTTACAGGAAAGTTGCATAAGGGTTTTATAGAGGAAATTTAAATGTCTTTTATTTTTATATAAGTCAAATTATTGTAGGAGTAAAGGGTGTTGGGATGTAGGGCGAAATTCCCTTGTTGCGCCCCTGAACGGCATTAATTTTATATCAACTTGATTCCCAGATATCTTGGATAGTGCTCTAGTTACAGGAAAGTTGCATAAGGGTTTTATAGAGGAAATTTAATTGTCTTTCATTTTTATATAAGAGAAATTATTGTAGGAGTAAAGGGTGTCGAGTTATAGGGTAATATTTCCTTGTTGCACCCCTGAACGGCATTTATTTTATGTCAACTTGATTTCCAGATATCTTGGATAGTGCTGGAGTTACAGGAAAGTTGCATAAGGGTTTTATAGAGGAAATTTAATTGTCTTTCATTTTTATATAAGACAAATTATTGTAGGAGTAAAGGGTGTTGAGTTCTAGGGCTAAATTCACTTGTTGCACCCCTGAACGGCATTTATTTTATGTCAACTTGATTCCCAGATATCTTGGATAGTGCTGGAGTTACAGGAAAATTGCATAAGGGTTTTATAGAGGAAATTTAATTGTCTTTCATTTTTGTATAAGACAAATTATTGTAGGAGTAAAGGGTGTTGAGTTCTAGGGCAAAATTGCCTTGTTGCACCCCTGAACGGCATTTATTTTATGTCAACTTGATTCCCAGATATCTTGGATAGTGCTGAAGGTACAGGAAAGTTGCATAAGGGTTTTATAGAGGAAATTTAATTGTCTTTCATTTTTATATAAGTCAAATTATTGTAGGAGTAAAGGGTGTTGGGATGTAGGGCGAAATTCCCTTGTTGCACCCCTGAACGGCATTTATTTTATGTCAACTTGATTCCCAGATATCTTGGATAGTGCTCTAGTTACAGGAAAGTTGCATGAGGGTTTTATAGAGGAAATTTAATTGTCTTTCATTTTTATATAAGACAAATTATTGTAGGAGTAAAGGGTGTTGGGATGTAGGGCGAAATTCCCTTGTTGCACCCCTAAACGGCATTTATTTCATGTCAATTTGATTCCCAGATATCTTGGATAGTGCTGGAGTTACAGGAAAGTTGCATAAGGGTTTTATAGAGGAAATTTAATTGTCTTTTATTTTTGTATAAGACAAATTATTGTAGGAGTAAACGGTGTCGAGTTATAGGGCAATATTTCCTTGCTGCACCCCTGAACGGCATTTATTTTATGTCAACTTGATTCCCAGATATCTTGGATAGTGCTGGAGTTACAGGAAAGTTGCATAAGGATTTTATAGAGGAAATTCAATTGTCTTTCATTTTCATATAAGACAAATTATTGTAGGAGTAAAGGGTGTCGAGTTATAAGGCAATATTTCCTTGTTGCACCCCTAAACGGCATTTATTTTATGTCAACTTGATTCCCAGATTTCTTGGATAGTACTGGGGTTACAGAAAAGTTGCATAAGGGTTTTATAGAGGAAATTTAATTGTCTTTCATTTTTATATAAGAGAAATTATTGTAGGAGTAAAGGGTGTTAAGTTCTAGGGCAAAATTCCCTTGTTGCACCCCTGAACGGCATTTATTTGATGTCAACTTGATTCCCAGATATCTTGGACAGTGCTGAAGCTACTTGAAAGTTGCATTAGGGTTTTTTAAAGGAAATTTCATTCTTTATCAGTATCATATAAAACAAATTATTGTAGGAGTAAGCAGAGCTGAGTTAAGAGTCGAAAATCCCTTGTTGCACACCTAAACGGCATTTATTTTATGTTAACTTGATTCTCAGATATCTTGGATAGTGCTGAAGGTACAGGAAAGTTGCATAAGGGTTTTATAGAGGAAATTTAATTGTCTTTAATTTTTATATAAGACAAATTATTGTAGGAGTAAACGGTGTCGAGTTATAGGGCAATATTTCCTTGTTGCACCCCTGAACGGCATTTATTTTATGTCAACTTGATTCCCAGATATCTTAAATAGTGTTAAAGTTACAGGAAAGTTGCATAAGAGTTTTATAGAGAAAATTTAATTATTTATCATTTTTATATATGACAAATTATCGTAGGAATAAAGGGAGCTGAGTTATAGGACAAAATTCAAGCTCCGAAATTAATTAATTATTAAAATCCATGTTTTTCAGTTTCGATTTAACCATTACTGTAATTACTGTAAATTCCGGCGCGTTTAACATTAATATTCGCCGGGTTCGTGTAATTCCGCAGTAAACAAAGGGAATTATTACTAAAATTAATAATTAATCCGCATTATTTCGTCGTTATAATGCGGGAAAACGTGCACATACGCGCCCGTTTGCGGCTTATATATTGATACATTAAATTTCCCATTTTGACACTTTTAAAGCGGTGAGATGTTGCGCGAGTTTACACGAGCAACAAGTTCACCAGCAACATAAATCCCTTGACCTAAAGAACAAATGCGACAACATTCCCTCTAAAAGCTTTGCAGTCATATAATTTAGTTTCCCTCTTTTCAATTCCCCCTACCCCATTTGCGATAAATGAGCCGAGATTATCTAAATTTGCTTCGGCATAAAACGAAGTGAATTGCGCCATTATTTTATTCCAGGCACACACTCTAGGAATATGTGACAGTTTTCACGCGGTGAGATGTTGATTAACGAGGTGCGCACCGTAGGGCGGAGTTGATTGCATCTTGACAGTTTAATGATACAATTTCAGCGGTGAGATGTTGCCTTATCAACTGTTGACTTTCATCCCCAATTGAAAGGTCCCTCGGGGTGTTGATGTGAGGGGTATTAAAACTTCCTGTATCGTGGATCGATAGTCGATTCCTTGGCCCCATTCACGACCCATAAAACGGTGATTACAACTCATATTTCCTCCCCATAAAAGGGGCGACTCCATTGAATCGGGGTCGGGTTTTATTACCTGACAAAAGGCCGAAGTTGTTAAGGTTTTACAGGTTTTCTTTGCTACTTAAGTAATGGATTTTATGACACTTACAATGAGGTTTTATGCTATAAAACACACCCGAAAAATCATAATTCGTTATATAGGCACAGCTTACCTCTCACCGCTCGTCTCCATAAAAAAAAATTCTTTGCTCATAAAGACAGAGAAAGAAACAAACATTACTATTTGGAACCAATTATGTAATTAATTAATGATTTTTGAAAACAATTTCTTACTGGTAAGTTGTGTGGGGTGGGTGGGGGGGTAAGGGTGGGGTTAATGAAAAACGTTTTTTTTGCAGAAATTAATTGCCTAAGAAAAAATGCTTTTTAAGAAAATTATAGGTGATAAAAAATCTGTAGTTATTGTATCTATACTTTTCTCACATAATTTTAAGGTTTTAGATTAAAAAGTAAAAAAACCCTATTTTTGGTAGGTTTTTGGAGAAAATACTTAAAATACTTTTTATTTTAGACTTAAAGGGAGCATCGATTTCAAAAATAAAAATAATGAAATTTCCCATACATTACGAGAAAATTGCCTTTTTTTGATTAGGGGTTTTTCCAGGTTTTCTCCCACTGTATGGAAAATATAATCAAAATTTCTTTTTTCAGGGATGGCCCTGATTATTCTGAACAACTTTCATTTGAACTATTTCTCTCTCACACTCACGGATTTCCCATAAAAAAATTAAAAGTGATTTCTTAAGAAAAATCACGGGGGTACCCCTTTCGATTGTTGCAATGCACGTATTCTTATGGGATTCATGCTTTTTTTATTTTTTATGGCTTTCCTTTGGGAAATAGAAAATTTTGTCATAGGACTTTTTTGATTATTTTGTTACGTATAATACATAGAAATTTTTATTTTTTTTTTAAACGACTGTTTTGAAAATTTCGAATTTTTCAGCCATTTTGCCCAAAAATCATAAAATGCAAATAACATCTTTCCTATTCCTTTTTTCAAAAAAATTATAAAATACTTTTCGTCTCGTTTTTAAAGGGAGCATCGATGTCAAAAATTAAAAAAAAATAATTTTCCATACATTACGAGAAAATTGCCTTTTTTTGATTAAAGGTTTTTCCAGGTTTTCTCCCACTGTATGGAAAATATAATCAAAATTTCTTTTTTCAGGGATGGCCCTGATTATTCTGAACAACTTTCATTTGAACTATTTCTCTCTCACACTCACGGATTTCCCATAAAAAAATTAAAAGTGATTTTTGAAGAAAAATCACGGGTATATCCCTTTCGATTTTTGCAATGCACGTATTCTTATGGGATTCATGCTTTTTTTATTTTTTATGGCTTTCCTCTGGAAAATAGAAAATTTTTTCATGGGATTTTTTTGATTATTTTGTTACGTATAATACATAGAAATTTTTATTTTTTTTTTAAACGACTGTTTTGAAAATTTCGAATTTTTCAGCCATTTTGCCCAAAAATCATAAAATGCAAATAACATCTTTCCTATTCCTTTTTTCAAAAAAATTATAAAATACTTTTCGTCTCGTTTTTAAAGGGAGCATCGATGTCAAAAATAACAATAATTAAATTTCCCATACATTACGAGAAAATTGCCTTTTTTGATTAGGGGTTTTTCTAGGTTTTCTCCCACTGTATGGAAAATATAATCAAAATTTCTTTTTTCAGCGATGGCCCTGATTATTCTAAACAACTTTCATTTGAACTATTTCTCTCTCACTCTCACGGATTTCCCATAAAAAAATTAAAAGTGATTTTTAAAGAAAAATCACAGGCAACCCCTTTCGATTTTTGCAATGCACGTATTCTTATGGGATTCATGCTTTTTTATTTTTTATGGCTTTCCTTTGGGAAATAGAAAATTTTGTCATAGGACTTTTTTGATTATTTTGTTACGTATAATACATAGAATTTTTTTTTTTTTTTTAACGACTGTTTTTAAAATTTCGAATTTTTCAGCCATTTTGCCCAAAAATCATAAAATCAAAAAAATTATAAAATACTTTTCGTCTCGTTTTTAAAGGGAGCATCGATGTCAAAAATAACAATAATTAAATTTCCCATACATTACGAGAAAATTGCCTTTTTTTGATTAGGGGTTTTTCCAGGTTTTCTCCCACTGTATGAAAAATATAATCAAAATTTCTTTTTTCAGCGATGGCCCTGATTATTCTGAACAACTTTCATTTGAACTATTTCTCTCTCACTCTCACGGATTTCCTATAAAAAAATTAAAAGTGATTTTTGAAGAAAAATCACGGGTATATCCCTTTCGATTTTTGCAATGCACATATTCCAATGGGATTCATACTTTTTTATTTTTTTATGGCTTTCCTTTGGCATAGCAAGCCCCGCCTTGTACGTAACATCTCACCGCCTAAAAAATGTCACCGTTCAGTTCTCCGTCCGACCCGTCCAATTATTATTTATTAATTAAGGCAGCCCGAACATATCGCCATTGCAAAATTAAATACAGAACATCCGAGACTTAATAATGGAGCCCAAATTTAACCGTTTTAAAGAGAATGGGGTGTGGGTTTGTCTCTATTCGGCCTACGTTTGGAGTTACAAAGGGAGCTCGCCTCTATGATTTTAGAGCAAATATAGAGCGCACAGACTGTTTGAACGCGTTAATTACCCGACAGGGGGCGCGGTCTTCGAGTTTCCATCGCTTTCGCGTTTTAAATTTATTTAACGATGCTTCCGTGTGCATCATTTTGGTCGATTCGACGCAACATCTCACCGCTTAAAAAATGTGGCCGTTCAGTTCACCGTCCGTTCGGCGCAGATTGAATTGCAATGAATTAATAACGGGAACGTCGCGGCTCGATATGCTGTCCACAAGCGTCAGTAATATTGACGTTGACATGACAGGTGGCGGCCATCTTGAAAAAAATTATTAAGCTCTCCTATTGGTGAAACTTCTTTACCAAAATACCACCCATCCGTTATTTTTAAGGTAAAATGAAGAAATCACATGCGCGGTGCGTGATACTGATGAACGGTCGGACGGAGGACTGAGCTGAAACTTTATCAGTTAAATAACACTTCTCTAGCGGTAAGATGTTGCCCCAGCAAATTGGGTGGGGGATAAAGTATGACGTTTCTAATTGGTCACGCGGTATTGCAACTTGCAAGACGGATGGGTGTTAATTGAACACCGTAAGTTGCGCAAGGCGTTGCGCGTTTGACACAAATACGTTCTCCAAGCATCATTATATTATATTATATTATATTAATATAAAAAAAAAGAAATATAATCTATACGTTGTATATTTATTTGCGTCCTTTGTCGAGTCATAAAACAGACGGAGACGGCGACTTCAGTGCAGTTTCTAATTAAGTTGTCATCGGCGTACTACTGCTGTCAGCGGCAAAGGAAACGTGGAAAATTTATCGATGACCCGGAAACTGTCGCCCCCTCTCGCTCTTTCCCGCTGAATATAAGGGCATTTATTCAGAGACGAATATTGTCTGTCACAGGCAGAAACGAGGCTTATGAGACTTTTTTTTTTGATCGGCGATGACGTGGAAAACCACCCTCTCACTCTCCCCCTTTAAAGAAAACTCGCCGCATTTAAAGAAAATTGCAGCGTTTTCCATTTCGGAACGAGCTTTGTGTGACTTTGCTTTTAATTTACTTTGTGAGGAGTTATTGTCGACAAAGTAATTTTGATTCTTTGTTTTCGCGGTTGTTTCTGTCTCAGTCACGTTAGGTCCTTAATAAAAGTTGAAGTGCAAGGGATTATCTAGAAGAATATTTTTAAATTTTTATGATTGCATTAAACGTTCAGGAGTTATGGTCGTTTGAGATTTGCTTCACGTCAGCAGACCCTTGCTGCATCAAGCTCAAGCTGTTTTGTTAATAACTCTTGATCTACTGTAGCTAGAGTCATAAAATAATTTGTTTTAGGTTAGGAATGATCAGCCCTAAGACTTTTATTTTAAATACCAAAGCCCTAAACCTGATAGTTATTGAGATATATCAGCTGTTAGATGGAATGTTTTCTTCAAAGGGGTGCCGACAGGAAAATCGCTGATATCTTCTTTGGTAGTTGATCTATGGTAATAATTATAATAAACAAAGTTGAAATATGAGGGATTCTGTACAAGAATCTTTTTAAATTTTTACGATCTCATGAACCGTTTAGGAGTTATAGCCGTTTAAAATTTGCTTCACGTCAGCAGACCCTTGCTGGTCAAGCTCAAGCTGTTTGGTTAATAACTCTTGATCTACTGTAGGTAGAGTCATAAAATAAATTTTAATAGATTAGGAACGATCAGCCCTAAGACTTCTATTCTATGTACTAAAGCCCTAAACTTGATAGTTATTGAGATATATCAGCTGCTAAATAAAATGTCTTCTTCAAAGGGGTGCCGACAGGAAAACCGCTCATATCTTCTTTGGTAGTTGATCTACGATCATGATCGTAATAAACAAATTTGAATTGTAAGGGATTCTGTATAAGAATCTTTTTAAATTTTCATGATCGCATTAACTGTTCAGGAGTTATGGCCGTTTGAAATTTGCTTCACGTCAGCAGATCCTTGCTGCATCAATCCCAAGCTCTTTGGTTAATAACTATTGATCTACTGTAGCTAGAGTCATAAAATAAATTTTAGTAGATTAGGAACGATCAGCCCTAAGACTTCTATTCTATGTACCAAAGCCCTAAACTTGATAGTTATTGAGATATCTCAGCTGTTAAATAGAATGTTTTCTTCAAAGGGGTGCCGACAGGAAAACCTCTCATATCTTCTTTGATAATTGATCTACGATCATGATCATAATAAACAAATTTGAATTGTAAGGAATTCTCTATAAGAGTCTTTTCAAATTTTCATGATCGCATTAACCGTTCAGGCGTTATGGCCGTTTGAGATTTGCTTCACGTCAGCAGACCCTTGGTGCATCAATCCCAAGCTGTTTGCTTAATAACTCTTGATCTACTGTAGCTAGAGTCATAAAATAAATTTTAGTAAATTAGGAATGATCAGTTCTAAGACTTTTATTTTATGAACTAAAGGTCTATACTTGATAGTTATTGAGATATATCAGCTGTTAAATAGAATGTTTTCTTCAAAGGGGTGCCGACAGGAAAATCGCTCATATCTTCTTTGATAATTGATCTACGATCATGATCATAATAAACAAATTTGAATTGTAAGGGATTCTGTATAAGAGTCTTTTTAAATTTTTATGATCGCATTAACCGTTCAGGAGTTATGGTCGTTTGAAATTTGCTTCACGTCAGCAGACCCTTGCTGCATCAAGCCCAAGCGGTTTGGTTAATTACTCTTGATCTACTGTAGCTAGAGTCATAAAATAAATTTTAGTAGATTAGGAATGATCAACCCTATGGCTTTTATTTTAGTACCAATGCCCTAAATCTAATAGTTATTGAGATATATCAGCTGCTAAATAAAATATTTTCTTCAAAGGGGTGCCGACAGGAAAACCGCTCATATCTTCTTTGGTATTTGATCTACGATCATGATCGTAATAAACAAATTTAAATTGTAAGGGATTCTGTATAAGAATCTTTTTAAATTTTTATGATCGCATTAACCGTTCAGGAGTTATGGTCGTTTGAAATTTGCTTCACGTCAGCAGACCCTTGCTGCATCAAGCCCAAGCGGTTTGGTTAATTACTCTTGATCTACTGTAGCTAGAGTCATAAAATATTTTTTAGTAGATTAGGAATGATCAACCCTATGGCTTTTATTTTAGTACCAATGCCCTAAATCTAATAGTTATTGAGATATATCAGCTGCTAAATAAAATATTTTCTTCAAAGGGGTGCCGACAGGAAAACCGCTCATATCTTCTTTGGTAGTTGATCTACGATCATGATCGTAATAAACAAATTTGAATTGTAAGGAATTCTCTATAAGAGTCTTTTTAAATTTTCATGATCGCATTAGCCGTTCAGGCGTTATGGCCGTTTGAGATTTGCTTCACGTCAGCAGACCCTTGCTGCATCAAGCCCAAGCTGTTTGGTTAATAACTCTTGATCTACTGTAGCTAGAGTCATAAAATAAATTTTAGTAAATTAGGAATGATCAATTCTAAGACTTTTATTTTATGTACTAAAGCTCTATACTTGATAGTTATTGAGATATATCAGCTGTTGAATAGAATCTTTTCTTCAAAGGGGTGCCGACAGGAAAATCGCTCATATCTTCTTTGGTAGTTGATCTATGGTAATAACTATAATAAAAATACTAAAGTTGAAATATGAGGGATTCTGTATAAGAATCTTTTTAAATTTTCAAGATCGCATTAACCGTTCAGGAATTAATAGCCGTTTAAAATTTGCTTCACGTCAGCAGGTCCTTGCTGCATCAAGCTCATAGCTTTTGGTGGATAACTCCGGATCTACTGGAGCTAGAATCATAAAATAAACTTTAATGCATAGTAATGATTAGTTGAAGAAATATTGATAATGCCTACTAAACCTCTAAACCTAATACTTATTGAGATATATTAGGTGTTAAATAGAGTGCGTTCTTCAAGGAGGTGCCAAGGGGAAAATTGCTCATATTTTCTTTGGTAGTTGATCTACAACCATGATCATTATAATTAAAGTTAAAACGTAAGGGATTCTATACAAGAATCTTTTAAAATTTTTATGATCATATTAACCGTTCAGGAGTTATGGCCGTTTGAAATTTGCTTCACGTCAGTAGACTCTTGCTGCGTCAAGCTCATAGCTTTTGGTGGATAACTCGTGATCTACTGGAGCTAGAATTATAAAATAAATTTTAATGGATAGTAATGATTAGCTCGAGGAATATCGATAATGTCTACTAAAGCTCTAAACCTAATACTTATTGAGATATATTAGGTGTTAAATAGAGTGCGTTCTTCAAGGAGGTGCCAAGGGGAAAATTGCTCATATCTTCTTTGGTAGTTGATCTACAACCATGATCATTATAATTAAAGTTAAAACGTAAGGGATTCTATACAAAAATCTTTTTAAATTTTTATGATCGCATTAACCGTTCAGGAGTTATGGTCGTTTGAAATTTGCTTCACGTCAGCAGACCCTTGCTGCATCAAGCCCAAGCGGTTTGGTTAATTACTCTTGATGTACTGTAGCTAGAGTCATAAAATAAATTTTAGTAGATTAAGAATGATCAACCCTATGGCTTTTATTTTAGTACCAATGCCCTAAATCTAATAGTTATTGAGATATATCAGCTGCTAAATAAAATATTTTCTTCAAAGGGGTGCCGACAGGAAAACCGCTCATATCTTCTTTGGTAGTTGATCTATGGTAATAACTATAATAAAAATACTAAAGTTGAAATATGAGGGATTCTGTATAAGAATCTTTTTAAATTTTCAAGATCGCATTAACCGTTCAGGAATTAATAGCCGTTTAAAATTTGCTTCACGTCAGCAGGTCCTTGCTGCATCAAGCTCATAGCTTTTGGTGGATAACTCCGGATCTACTGGAGCTAGAATCATAAAATAAACTTTAATGCATAGTAATGATTAGTTGAAGAAATATTGATAATGCCTACTAAACCTCTAAACCTAATACTTATTGAGATATATTAGGTGTTAAATAGAGTGCGTTCTTCAAGGAGGTGCCAAGGGGAAAATTGCTCATATTTTCTTTGGTAGTTGATCTACAACCATGATCATTATAATTAAAGTTAAAACGTAAGGGATTCTATACAAGAATCTTTTAAAATTTTTATGATCATATTAACCGTTCAGGAGTTATGGCCGTTTGAAATTTGCTTCACGTCAGTAGACTCTTGCTGCGTCAAGCTCATAGCTTTTGGTGGATAACTCGTGATCTACTGGAGCTAGAATTATAAAATAAATTTTAATGGATAGTAATGATTAGCTCGAGGAATATCGATAATGTCTACTAAAGCTCTAAACCTAATACTTATTGAGATATATTAGGTGTTAAATAGAGTGCGTTCTTCAAGGAGGTGCCAAGGGGAAAATTGCTCATATCTTCTTTGGTAGTTGATCTACAACCATGATCATTATAATTAAAGTTAAAACGTAAGGGATTCTATACAAAAATCTTTTTAAATTTTTATGATCGCATTAACCGTTCAGGAGTTATGGTCGTTTGAAATTTGCTTCACGTCAGCAGACCCTTGCTGCATCAAGCCCAAGCGGTTTGGTTAATTACTCTTGATGTACTGTAGCTAGAGTCATAAAATAAATTTTAGTAGATTAAGAATGATCAACCCTATGGCTTTTATTTTAGTACCAATGCCCTAAATCTAATAGTTATTGAGATATATCAGCTGCTAAATAAAATATTTTCTTCAAAGGGGTGCCGACAGGAAAACCGCTCATATCTTCTTTGGTAGTTGATCTACGATCATGTTTGTAATAAACAAATTTGAATTGTAAGGGATTCTGTATAAGAATCTTTTTAAATTTTCATGAGCGCATTAACCTTTCAGGAGTTATGGCCGTTTGAAATTTGCTTCACGTCAGCAGACCCTCGCTGCATCAAGCTCAAGTTGTTTGGTTAATAACTCTTGATCTACTGAAGCTAGAGTCATAAAATAAATTTTAATTGATTAGCACCGATCAGCCCTAATACTTTCATTTTATGTACCAAAGTCCTAAACCTGATAGTTATTGAGATATATCAGCTGTTGAATAGAATCTTTTCTTCAAAGGGGTGCCGACAGGAAAATCGCTCATATCTTCTTTGGTAGTTGATCTATGCTAATAACTATAATATACAAAGTTGAAATATGAGGGATTCTGTATAAGAATCTTTTTAAATTTTCATGATCGCATTAACCGTTCAGGAATTAATAGCCGTTTAAGATTTGCTTCACGTCAGCAGGTCCTTGCTGCATCAAGCTCATAGCTTTTGGTGGATAACTCCGGATCTACTGGAGCTAGAATCATAAAATAAACTTTAATGCATAGTAATGATTAGTTGGAGAAATATTGATAATGCCTACTAAACCTCTAAACCTAATACTTATTGAGATATATTAGGTGTTAAATAGAGTGCGTTCTTCAAGGAGGTGCCAAGGGGAAAATTGCTCATATCTTCTTTGGTAGTTGATCTACAACCATGATCATTATAATTAAAGTTAAAACGTAAGGGATTCTATACAAGAATCTTTTTAAATTTTTATGATCATATTAACCGTTCAGGAGTTATGGCCGTTTGAAATTTGCTTCACGTCAGTAGACTCTTGCTGCGTCAAGCTCATAGCTTTTGGTGGATAACTCGTGATCTACTGGAGCTAGAATTATAAAATAAACTTTAATGGATAGTAATGATTAGCTCGAGGAATATCGATAATGTCTACTAAAGCTCTAAACCTAATACTTATTGAGATATATTAGATGTTACATAGAGTGCGTTCTTGAAGGATGCGAACTGGAAAATCGCTCATATCTTCTTTGGTTGTTGATCTATAATCATAATCATTATAATTAGAATTAAAATATGAGGGATTCTGTACAAGAATCTTTTTAAATTTTTATGATCGCATTAACCGTTCAGGAGTTATGGCCGTTTGAAATTTCCTTCACGTCAGCAGACCCTTGTTGCGTCAAGCTCATAGCTTTGGCTTGATAACTCGTGAACTACTGGAGCTAGAATTATAAAATAAACTTTAATGGATAGTAATGATTAGCTCGAGGAATATTGATAATGTCTACTAAAGCTCTAAACCTAATACTTATTGAGATATATTAGATGTTAAATAGAGTGCATTCTTCAAGGAGGGGCAACTAGAAAACCGTTCATATCTTCTTTGGTTGTTGATCTACAATCATAATCATTATAATTAGAATTAAAATATAAGGGATTCTGTACAAGAATCTTTTTAAATTTTTATGATCGCATTAACCGTTCAGGAGTTATGGTCGTTTGAAATTTGCTTCACGTCAGCAGACCCTTGCTGCATCAAGCCCAAGCGGTTTGGTTAATTACTCTTGATCTACTGTAGCTAGAGTCATAAAATAAATTTTAGTAGATTAGGAATGATCAACCCTATGGCTTTTATTTTAGTACCAATGCCCTAAATCTAATAGTTATTGAGATATATCAGCTGCTAAATAAAATATTTTCTTCAAAGGGGTGCCGACAGGAATACCGCTCATTTCCTCTTTGGTAGTTGATCTACGATCATGATCGTAATAAACAAATTTGAATTGTAAGGGATTCTGTATAAGAATCTTTTTAAATTTTCATTATCGCATTAACCGTTCAGGAGTTATGGCCGTTTAAAATTTGCTTCACGTCAGCAGACCCTTGCTACGTCAAGCTCATAGTTTTTGGTGGATCTACCGGAGCTAGAATCATAAAATTAACTTCAAATGATACGTAGTATTGATGGCCATCATTACGGAAGTGCATGAGAAACATACAAGATAGAAAGAGAGAAAGACATCACTCCTGGACGTTCGTTCATCCTTTCCAGACCGATTAGCGGGAATCCATGTTGAACAAACGATCGACGTCTCAGGACACAGACAATAATTAACATAATTACCCGGATTTAGGTCGTAATTGACTCCGGGGTCGCTTATTACACCCCCTCAGGTGTATTATGGCATACGTGGGGTCAAAATAAGGGTGGAATTTGGAGCCCCATGAATGAGCCAAATTTGAAACTATTTTAATTTCCCTAGAAACGGGGAGGGGGTGGGAGTTTGATTGAATTATTATTATTAAACTGTGATCTGTTTGCTTTAGTTTAACGGTAACGTCAAACTCGATTAAATTTCGGACCGGGAAAGTTTTCAAATGTTTATCTTTAATGTAGCGATCGAGGGTTAATGGGGCCACGTAGTCATTTCATCGACTGAAAGGGTAGTGGATCAATGTCAATTAGGTTTTCCTTTTTTATCTTGCTATCGCTTTAAAAGATGGTGTATTTTGAAACACGTCAGCCCTAAGTATAATTAATTTTCTGGAAAACTGCACATAGGGTAACGTGAAGTTTTTTTTATTCTCGACACTTGGATAAGGCCTCATGTAAAATGCATTTGACCAGTTTGTCACTGCCCAAATTCCTTATCAAAATTTATTTTTTAGAGGCATTTCAGGAGTATATTGGACCAATTTGGCAGCGCAAGATTAAAAAAATTAATCTTAGTACTTAGGGGCATTAGAGTAAAATTTAGAGAACACTGGACCAATTGGGCTCTAGCCAAATTCCCCTAAACAATCCCCTTTTTTTAAAAGGTCTTAGTTAGACCACTTGGACCAGTTTGTCCTCGCCCAAACTCCTTGACTAAAGAAAAATTGCTTTGCATTACGTCTTATGGTACATAAAACAATTCGGCTCTATCTTGGCTGTCTCCTAACTGGCCTGAAAATAAACCCGTCTAACCGTATTAAATAAACGTATATAGCCGTCCTGCTCTCGCACATAGCCGCCCTAATAACCCTCGCGTTACATTTTACAACTCAATATAACCATAACTTGGTAAAGTGCCCCTAGGGGAGGGTGAATTGGTGCAGTTTGGACGGCAGCCAAGGGCTGTTTAGGGCCTTCAAGTTATGCACGTTATGTCGATTTGAATTATTAATTTTTTCCCAAGCAATGTCTTCGAAATGTGACATACGTAAGAATAAAAAGAGAGAATTTTCCCTTGAGTAGATCAAAATTGCCCCTATAGGGGATGTATTCGGATTGTGGCAAACTGGTCCTAGGCCTTTGAACTAATCCTCAAATGCCTCTAAGTTAACCCCAAAAAGCCTTGGGTGAGGACAAACTGCATCAAACTACGAGCGTGGTGCTGCAAGGATCTGCTGACGTGAAGCAAACTTCAAACGGCCATAACTCTCGAACGGTTGAGGCGATCATAAAAATTTAAAAAGGTTCTTTTATAGAATTAGTTACTTTTCAACTTTGCTTATGATCACCATGACTGTAGAATAATTACTAAAAAAGATATTGAGTGATTTACCTATTAGCAGCACCTTGAAGGGAACATTCTATGTAACAGTTGATATATCTTAATAATTTAGGCGCGAAATTCAATTTTTTTTAATTCGAACTGAAAGCATATAGCAGCGCCATCTTTGCTGTCCACAATAAACAGTGAGACATTTGACATTTGACAGTTTAATACAGGCTTACCGACTGTGGCTTTATTAAGACGCGAAATGTGGATTTTTCAACCCTAACTGCGCATACGTCCGAGCGCCATCTTTTGTTGAACTGTCAGACGTCTTATAGTTTAAGATTTTAATCTTAAACTATAAGACGCTTGACATTTGACAGTTCGAGACAGGGTTGCCAACAGTGGTTTTATTAAGGCGCGAAATTTGATTTTTTTTAAGTCTAACTGCGCATACGTCTGAGCACCATCTTTGTTCCAACAGCTGTCAATAAACCGCTTTTATTAATTGAAGTAAGACGTTTGACATTTGACAGTTTCGGCCAGGGTGGCTAACTATGGCTTTATTAAGGCGCGAAATTTGAATTTTTCAACCCTAACTGCGCATCCATCCGAGTGCCATCTTTGTTCCAGCAGCTGTCAGCATACCGCTTTTATTAATTAAAGAAACAAGAAAATCTTGAACTCTAAGACGATTGACAGTTGACAGCTTAAACCATGGTTGGTAACTGTAGAGTTATTAAGGCGCGAAATTTAATTTTTTTAACTGGAACTGCGATAGTATGTACATCTTAAAGCCATCTTTGTTATAGCAATTGTTAGCAAAAAATATTCTTAAACTGTAAGACGTTTGACATTTGACAGGGTTGCCAACGGTGGTTTTACTGAGGCGCGAAATTTGATTTTTTTTTAAGTCTAACTGCGCATACGTCTGAGCGCCATCTTTGTTCCAATAGCTGTCAACAAACCGATTTCATTAATTGAAGAAACCACAAAATCTTCGACTCTAAGACACACAGAGTCCACAGCTTAACCTGAGGTTTCCATGGAGCGAAATTCAAATTTTTTAGTTCGAACGGAGGGTATATACCAGCGCCATCTTTGCTGTCCACCAAAAACAATAAACGGTGAGACGTTTGACATTTGACAGTTTAATACAGGCTTACCAATGGTGGCTTTATTAAGGCGCGAAATTCAATTTTGTTAATCGAACTGCTAGAGTATATCGTAACGCCATCTTTGTTATCAACTAAAAGCTTTCAATCTTAAAAAAAAAGAAACTATGGAATCTTAAACTGAAAGACATTTGACATTTGACAGTTTCGGCCAGGGTTGCTAACTATGGTTTTATTGAGGCGCAAAATTTGAATTTTTTAAAGTCTAACTGCGCATACGTCCGAGTGCCATCTTTGTTCCAATAGCTGTCAACACACCGCTTTCATCAGTTAAAGAAACTACAAAATCTTAGGGTTGACAGTTGACAGCTTAAACCAGAGTAGGTGACTATGGCTTTATTAAGGCGCGAAATTTGAATTTTTCAACCCTAACTGCGCATCCATCCGAGTGCCATTTTTGTTCTGGCAGCTGTCAACACACCGCTTTCATCAGTTAAAGAAGCTACAAAATCTTAGGGTTGACAGTTGACAGCTTAAACCAGAGTAGGTGACTATGGCTTTATTAAGGCGCAAAATTTGAATTTTTCAACCCTAACTGCGCATCCATCCAAGTGCCATCTTTGTTCCAGCAGCTGTCAACACACCGTTTTCATTAATTAAAAAAACTCCAAAATTCTTGAACTCTAAGACCATTGACAGTTAATAGCTTAAACCAGGGTTGCTGACTATGGCTTTATTAATGCGCGAAATTTAAATTTTTTATCCCCAATAACGCATACGTCCGAGCGCCATCTTTGTTTTGACAGCTGTCAACAAACCGCTTTTATTAATTAAAGAAACATTTTGGACTCTAGAAGACGTTTCTTTAAGGTAAGGTTGCCAACTGTCAATTTATAACGGCGCGAAATTCAATTTTTTTTAAGTCGAACTGCCAGTATATAGCATCGCTACCTTCGCTCTAGCAGCTGTCCACAAAAAGCTTTTATTCCTTAAAGAAATATAGAATCCTAAACTCTTAGACATTTGACAGTTTAAGATAGAGTTGCCAACTGTGGCTTTATTAAGGCGCAAAATTTGAATTTTTTCAAGTCTAACTGCGCATACGTCTGTTTTATAACTTAATCCAGGGTTGGTGATTATGGCTTTATTAAGGCGCAAAATTATTTTTTTTTCCCGATGACGCATACGTCCGAGCGCCATCGTTGTTTAGACAGCTGTCAACAAATCGCCTTGCCAACTGCGAATTTATTAAGGCGCGAAATTCAAATACTTCAACTAGAACTGCGAGTATATTGTAACGGCATCTTGGAAAAAAATAATTTTTATTTTCTTTTATGGTTTTTGGACAGAGGCAAACTGCTCAAAGGGCTTTCAGTAATTGTTTGGACCAGTTAGGCCTCATTCATTAAATTAGAGCCAGTAATCTGAGGCTTTTAATTAGGATGGTGCGTACCGAAATGCGTTTTTTTCTTATTTCAGGGTCTTGGGTAGGGCCAAACTGTTCCAATTTAATTTTAAAAAAAGTCAGTGGTTTAATAGTCCTCAAATGCCTTTAAGTAATCATTTTTTTTTTGGTTTTGGGTCAACCCAACTTGCTCCATGGTGCTCGAAGCATTTTATGTCATAATAAGGGATGAAGGTGAATTGGTCCTAGGTCCTGAGGTTCCTAGAGGAATTTGGGACCCCTGGAAGTCGCCCTTCATAGCAACTTGTCCACTTGACTAGACCTCCAAATAAAACCAGTTTTCCTGAAAAATTCTCGCTTTCACTCCCCCCTTTCGCCCTTTCTCCCTCCTCGTCCTCCTCAATTCAACAACTTTTCGAGTGTTTGTTTTTACGGAAGAAGTGAAACGCTCAAATCAGATTCGGCAAAAGTTTATCGATTTCTGCCCCGGAGTTTCATTATCTTTCGAAGTTCCGCCGCTGTTGCTCCGGGCTACAGGTATCCCGGAAAGGGATGGAGAAGGAGGGAGGAGGGGGAGGGCCGGGGGGTAAAAAGACAGTTTTATTTAGGCTAAACCAGGGAGGCACATTGGGGTTCATTGTTGCAATTAAAGACCGACCGAGAAGGACGTTTTTAACTGTTTTGAGCAGCAAGACACCTGATTCGATAACGTATAAAATACCTTTCCGGGATGCATTCAGGAAATTATGGTAATACTGAGCATCCAGACGTAATTTTAACAGGAACGTAATCCCTAGGGCGAGTCGGTAAATTCACTTACCGGAGGCGTGGTGTTTACCAAAACGTAAATCTTGACAAATGGAAACTCCTGTAATATATTATCTCTGATTTTGGGAAAATTACCTTTTACAGTGTAAGCCTCTTAAGGGAAACTATACGTCTCCCTAATCCCCTTTCCCTCTCTCTCGGTTGATTTGTGAGAAGAAAAATCTACTCGAGCACACATTTGAATGCGGTTAATATTCATGAAGGTAACCTAGAAAGTTTCCCTCAGCCCTGACCTTATAAAGTTTCCCGAGATTTCCTGGTTTCCACTTTATTACCCTTAAGGGTGTTATCAAATCGGCATGGCCAGAGTTTTTCCAAAAGTCATTTTAGCCTATATTTAAATATGTTAAGTGGGCTGACGTGAGGAGATTTCAAATCAAGATTTTTTTATTAATAGCTGGGAACTATATTAAACAGTAGATGACGTAGAGTCAAAAGAAAATCGCATATAGGGCAAAATAGACTGGGCAAAAGGGTGGTGTGAAGAGAAGCAAAAAAAAAACAATTTAAACTGTATTAGAATTTTGGCTTACGTGAAGTAAGAAACAGTTAAGTAGAATTGAAATAAAACTTAAAAATAAATTTGTAGAAGATGACGTAGATGAAAGTCCAGGCAGCTGAAGTAAAGTAAAAGAAATCATGTAAATTGGCTATTAAAATATCAGCTGACGTGAAGTATGAACAAAATAAGTTATTCGTATATTAAGCCGAGAACAACAGCTAATGCCTGACGTAAATGAAATCTATATATTAAGAGGATGGTGCTGACGTAAAGTCTAAAAAAATCATTATTGATTTGCAAAAACTATGACTGTCAAAAACTGTTCTGCTGACGTGAAGGCAGGTACAATTTTATAGACTTGATTGATTTTATTTTATTGAGACAACAGGCTGATGTGAAGTAAAAAAATGCTAATACATTAAACCCAATAAAATTGGTCATTATCAACTGGTACAGTGCAAAATAGACTGACTTAGTTCGTCATTGACTGACGTGGAGTAAGGCAAAAAATACGTACTGAAAAAAATGTTTGGCTGACGTGGAGGCAGACACACTTTTAAAGACTTGAAGATTTTATTTTATTGAGACAACTGATGGACTGATGTGAAGTAAAAAAAATGTTCATACATTAAACCCAATAAAACTGGTCATTATCAACTGGTACAGTGCAAAATAGACTGACCATTATTGTCACTAGTCAAAAACTGTTCTGCTGACGTGAAGGCAAGTACACTTCTATAGACTTGTATAGATTTTATTTTATTGAGACCACTGATGGGCTGATGTGAAGTAAAAAAAAAATGTTCATACATTAAACACAATAAAACTGGTCATTGTCAACTGGTATAGTGCAAAATAGACAGACTTAGTTCACCATTGGTTGACGTGGAGTAAGGCAAAAAATACGTACTGAAAAAAATGTTTGACTGACGTGGAGACAGACACACTTTTAAAGACTTGTATAGATTTTATTTTATTGAGACAACTGATGGGCTGATGTGAAGTAAAAAAAAATGTTCATACATTAAACAGAATAAAACTGGTACAGTGCAAAATAGACTGACTTAGTTCACCAATAGCTGACGTGGAGTAAGGCAAAAAATATGTACTGAAAAAAATGTTTGGCTGACGTGAAGACACACACTTTTAAAGACTTGTATAGATTTAATTTTATTGAGACAACTGATGTTCTGATGTGAAGTAAAAAAAATGTTCATTCATTAAACACAATAAAACTGTTCATTATCAACTGGTACAGTGCAAAATAGACTGACTTAGTTCACCATTGGCTGACGTGGAGTAAGGCAAAAAATATGCACTGAAAAAAATGTTTAGCTGACGTGAAGACAGACACACTTTTAAAGACTTGTATAGACTTTATTTTATTGAGACAACTGATGGACTGATGTGAAGTAAAAAAAAATGTTCATACATTAAACACAATAAAACTGGTCATTATCAACTGGTACAGTGCAAAATAGATTGACTAAGTTCACCATTGGTTGACGTGGAGTAAGGCAAAAAATATGTACTGAAAAAAATGTTTGGCTGACGTGGAGACAGACACACTTTTAAAGACTTGTATAGACTTTATTTTATTGAGACAACTGATGGACTGATGTGAAGTAAAAAAAATGTTCATACATTAAACACAATAAAACTGGTCATTATCAACTGGTACAATGCAAAATAGACTGACCATTATTGTCACTAGTCAAAAACTGTTCTGCTGACGTGAAGGCAAGTACACTTTTATAGACTTGTATAGATTTTATTTTATTGAGACCACTGATGGGCTGATGTGAAGTAAAAAAAAATGTTCATACATTAAACACAATAAAGCTGGTCATTATCAACTGGTACAGTGCAAAATAGACTGACTTAGTTCACCATTGGTTGACGTGGAGTAAGGCAAAAAATACGTACTGAAAAAAATGTTTGGCTGACGTGGAGACAGACACACTTTTAAAGACTTGTATAGATTTAATTTTATTGAGACAACTGATGGGCTGATGTGAAGTAAAAAAAAATGTTCATACATTAAACAGAATAAAACTGGTACAGTGCAAAATAGACTGACTTAGTTCACCAATAGCTGACGTAGAGTAAGGCAAAAAATACGTACTGAAAAAAATGTTTGGCTGACGTGAAGACAGACACACTTTTAAAGACTTGTATAGATTTTATTTTATTGAGACAACTGATGGGCTGATGTGAAGTAAAAAGAAATGTTCATACATTAAACACAATAAAGCTGGTCATTATCAACTGGTACAGTGCAAAACAGACAGACTTAGTTCACCATTGGTTGACGTGGAGTAAAGCAAAAAATACGTACTGAAAAAAATGTTTGGCTGACGTGGAGACAGACACACTTTTAAAGACTTGTATAGATTTTATTTTATTTAGACACTGATGGGCTGATGTGTAGTAAAAAAAAATGTTCATACGTTAAACACAATAAAGCTGTTCATTCTCAACTGGTACACTGCAAAATAGACAGACTTAGTTCACTATTGGCTGACGTGGAGTAAGGCAAAAAATACGTACTGAAAAAAATGTTTGACTGACGTGGAGACAGACACTCTTTTAAAGACTTGTATAGATTTTATTTTATTGAGACAACTGATGGGCTGATGTGAAGTAAAAAAAAATGTTCATACATTAAACACAATAAAACTGGTACAGTGCAAAATAGACTGACTTAGTTCACCAATAGCTGACGTGGAGTAAGGCAAAAAATACGTACTGAAAAAAATGTTTGACTGACGCGGAGACAGACACACTTTTAAAGACTTGTATAGATTTTATTTTATTGAGACAACTGATGGGCTGATGTGAAGTAAAAAAAATGTTCATACATTAAACACAATAAAACTGGTCATTATCAACTGGTACAGTGCAAAATAGACTGACTTAGTTCACCATTGGTTGACGTGGAGTAAGGCAAAAAATATATACTGAAAAAAATGTTTGGCTGACGTGAAGACAGACACACTTTTAAAGACTTGAAGATTTTATTTTATTGAGACAACTGATGGGCTGATGTGAAGTAAAAAAAATGTTCATACATTAAACACAATTAAACTTGTCATTATCAACTGGTACAGTGCAAAATAGATTGACTAAGTTCACCATTGGTTGATGTGGAGTAAGGCAAAAAAAAAGTACTGAAAAAAAATGTTTGGCTGACGTGGAGACAGGCACACTTTTAAAGACTTGTATAGACTTTATTTTATTGAGACAACAGATGGGCTGATGTGAAGTAAAAAAAAATGTTCATACATTAAACAGAATAAAACTGGTACAGTGCAAAATAGACTGACTTAGTTCACCAATAGCTGACGTAGAGTAAGGCAAAAAATACGTACTGAAAAAAATGTTTGGCTGACGTGAAGACAGACACACTTTTAAAGACTTGTATAGATTTTATTTTATTGAGACAACTGATGGGCTGATGTGAAGTAAAAAGAAATGTTCATACATTAAACACAATAAAGCTGGTCATTATCAACTGGTACAGTGCAAAACAGACAGACTTAGTTCACCATTGGTTGACGTGGAGTAAAGCAAAAAATACGTACTGAAAAAAATGTTTGGCTGACGTGGAGACAGACACACTTTTAAAGACTTGTATAGATTTTATTTTATTTAGACACTGATGGGCTGATGTGTAGTAAAAAAAAATGTTCATACGTTAAACACAATAAAGCTGTTCATTCTCAACTGGTACACTGCAAAATAGACAGACTTAGTTCACTATTGGCTGACGTGGAGTAAGGCAAAAAATACGTACTGAAAAAAATGTTTGACTGACGTGGAGACAGACACTCTTTTAAAGACTTGTATAGATTTTATTTTATTGAGACAACTGATGGGCTGATGTGAAGTAAAAAAAAATGTTCATACATTAAACACAATAAAACTGGTACAGTGCAAAATAGACTGACTTAGTTCACCAATAGCTGACGTGGAGTAAGGCAAAAAATACGTACTGAAAAAAATGTTTGACTGACGCGGAGACAGACACACTTTTAAAGACTTGTATAGATTTTATTTTATTGAGACAACTGATGGGCTGATGTGAAGTAAAAAAAATGTTCATACATTAAACACAATAAAACTGGTCATTATCAACTGGTACAGTGCAAAATAGACTGACTTAGTTCACCATTGGTTGACGTGGAGTAAGGCAAAAAATATATACTGAAAAAAATGTTTGGCTGACGTGAAGACAGACACACTTTTAAAGACTTGAAGATTTTATTTTATTGAGACAACTGATGGGCTGATGTGAAGTAAAAAAAATGTTCATACATTAAACACAATTAAACTTGTCATTATCAACTGGTACAGTGCAAAATAGATTGACTAAGTTCACCATTGGTTGATGTGGAGTAAGGCAAAAAAAAAGTACTGAAAAAAAATGTTTGGCTGACGTGGAGGCAGACACACTTTTAAAGACTTGTATAGATTTTATTTTATTGAGACAACTGATGGGCTGATGTGAAGTAAAAAAAAATGTTCATACATTAAACACAATAAAACTGGTACAGTGCAAAATAGACTGACTTAGTTCACCATTGGTTGACGTGGAGTAAGGCAAAAAATTTGTACTGAAAAAAATGTTTAGCTGACGTGGAGGCAGACACACTTTTAAAGACTTGTATAGATTTTATTTTATTGAGACAACTGATGGGCTGATGTGAAGTAAAAAAAAATGTTCATACATTAAACACAATAAAACTGGTACAGTGCAAAATAGACTGACTTAGTTCACCATTGGTTGACGTGGAGTAAGGCAAAAAATTTGTACTGAAAAAAATGTTTAGCTGACGTGGAGGCAGACACACTTTTAAAGACTTGAAGATTTTATTTTATTGAGACAACTGATGGACTGATGTGAAGTAAAAAAAATGTTCATACATTAAACACAATAAAGCTGGTCATTATCAACTGGTACAGTGCAAAATAAACTAACTTAGTTTACTATTGGTTGACGTGAAGTGAGGCAAAAAATATGTACTGAAAAAAATGTTTGGCTGACGTGGAGACAGGCACACTTTTAAAGACTTGTATAGACTTTATTTTATTGAGACAACAGATGGGCTGATGTGAAGTAAAAAAAAATGTTCATACATTAAACAGAATAAAACTGGTACAGTGCAAAATAGACTGACTTAGTTCACCAATAGCTGACGTAGAGTAAGGCAAAAAATACGTACTGAAAAAAATGTTTGGCTGACGTGAAGACAGACACACTTTTAAAGACTTGTATAGATTTTATTTTATTGAGACAACTGATGGGCTGAAGTGAAGTAAAAAAAATGTTCATACATTAAACACAATTAAACTGGTCATTATCAACTGGTACAGTGCAAAATAGACAGACTTAGTTCACCATTGGTTGACGTGGAGTAAGGCAAAAAATATATACTGAAAAAAATGTTTGGCTGACGTGAAGACAGACACACTTTTAAAGACTTGTATAGATTTTATTTTATTGAGACAACTGATGGGCTGATGTGAAGTAAAAAAAAAAAATGTTCATACATTAAACACAATAAAACTGGTCATTATTAACTGGTACAGTGTAAAATAGACTGACTTAGTTCACCATTGGCTGACGTGGAGACAGACACACTTTTAAAGACTTGTATAGATTTTATTTTATTGAGACAACTGATGGGCTGATGTGAAGTAAAAAAAATGTTCATACATTAAACACAATTAAACTGGTCATTATCAACTGGTACAGTGCAAAATAGACAGACTTAGTTCACCATTGGTTGACGTGGAGTAAGGCAAAAAATATATACTGAAAAAAATGTTTGGCTGACGTGAAGACAGACACACTTTTAAAGACTTGTATAGATTTTATTTTATTGAGACAACTGATGGGCTGATGTGAAGTAAGAAAAAAAAGATGTTCATATATTAAAGACAATTTAAAAAAATCAGTTGATCAAATCGATATTATATTAAGACGACGGTGCTGACGTAAATAAAAAATTACAGTGCAAAATACGCCATTGGCTGACGTGGAGAAAGGTCATTCAATAGATTAAAAACGTGACGTAAAGTCAAATAAAATCAGGCTCAATGTCAAATAGACTGTGTTAATTCACCAATGGCTGACGTGGAGGAAGGTAAAAAATTGGACTGACAAAAAATGTTTAGCTGACGTGGAGCCCGTGGAGGCTAAGGGATTTATTTAATAGGAGATAATAGGGCTAACGTGAGGAGAAGAAAACCATTTAAACTGTCAAAATTTTCGCTGACGTGAAGTAAGACAAAAATTAAATGTTCCTATATTGAGGTAACAATAATGGATAACTGATTTCAATGAAACCGATGCATTAACACGATAGTGCTGACGTAAAGTCTAAATAAATCAAGTACAGTGCAAAATAGACTGGGTTAGCTCACCAATAGCTGACGTGCATGAAGGCATAAAATATGACTGGGAAAAAATTATCAGCTGACGTGAGGGCAGATACAAATTTATAAAGTTAATAATTTTATTTAATTGAGACAAGAGGGCTGATGTGAAGAGAAAAAAGATGTTCATACATTAAACACAATTTAAAAAAGTCATCAGTTAATGAAATCGATAGATTAAGATGACAATGTTGACGTAAAGAAAAAAAATGTACAGTGCAAAATACTTCCTCGGCTGACGTGGAGAAAGACAAAAAATATTCAAAATTAGCTGACGTAGAGGAACATTATTTTATTTAATTGAGACCTTAGGGCTAACATGTAGAAGGAAAAAATATCTATGATTAGCTGACGTAGAGACACATGATTTTATTTAATTGGGCCAATAGGACTGACGTGTAGAGCGAAAAAATTATCTTAACAAGGTTAGAATATTCGCTGATATGGAGAAAGATAAAAAATATTAAAGATTAGCTGACGTGAAGAGACACATGATTTTATTTAATTGGGCCAATAGGGCTGACGTGTAAATCGAAAAAATCATCTAAACAGGGTTAGAATCTTTGCTGACGTGGATCAAGATAAAGAATATTCAAGAATAATTGAGGTAGAGGAAGATACACTTAATGATTTTATTTAATTGAGCCAATAAGGCTCACGTGGAAAAAAGATGAAAAACATCCAAGATTAGCTGACGTAAAGGCTCATGTTTTTTTTTTCAATTGAGACAATAGGACTGACGTGTAGAGCAAAAAAATTATCTTAACAGGGTTAGGATGTTCGATGATATGGAGAAAGATAAAAAATATTAAAGTGATCTATCTGACGTAGAGGGAAATAATTTTCTATTATTTTATGAAGCAAAAAAATCATCTAAGGAGGGTAGAATATTGGCTGACGTACAGAAAGGCAACGAATATCTAAGACATAGAGGAACACGATTTTATTTAATTAAGACAGTAGGGCTGACGTAGAGCAACGCAAAAAATATCAAATATTATTTGACGTAGAGGAGCACGATTTTATTTAATTATAAAACAATAGGGCTGACGTGTAAAGAAACTTGGCTGACGTGGCGAAATTTAATGCGGCTTAATCTTATTTATTTATCGTTCATCCCTTAAGCATAAATCCGCGGTGTCATATGCTGGAGGATGGCGAGAGGGCGTCTCTGTCACCTGTTCAACCCCATTTTCCGTTGCATTTCCCTCTCAAAGTTTCCTCGGAAATATTTTCCGCTCTCGTTATTATCGTATATACTCGAATATAATATTTGTCTGGAAGCGAGAGGGGTTTTAAAATATGTTTACCCTCCACGGGGGGGCGAAAAAGCCACCTTTAAAGCGGATTATTTACATCGGCAATTTATGGGGGGTTGTAACTTTAATGTACATATAAAATGCAATTTACACCTGCGGTGCATAACTTAAATGGATAAATACAAAAGTTATTAATAGTGACATCAATTGATAACAGGGAAATGACGTCATTTCTCTGGAAAAACTGCCTGGAAAACGCTTAATAGCTATTAAGAGCTACTCGGTGCATAACTTAAATGGACCTAATTTGCGTTCCTTTAAATCTTCCAAGCTAAATTTCCATGACTAGGTCAATGAATAAAAAATGAGCGTCTGCGGGAAAGGGATGGAAAAGTGTTTTCCTACCCCCCCCCCTCCCCGTGAATGTTTTTAGTGCGATTTAGGGAGCAAATAGACCCAAATTCGTGCCCTAAAGGACCCTCGGAGGGGGTGTATGTAAATTGAATATTTTTCAATAATTAAACCGCCGATTTGTACTGGGTGTCATATAAATGCGACCCGAAGGGATGAAGCGAGAGCGTGAATAATGAAAGGGTCGCAATCCCAGTTCGCCCTTAACCCTTTATTCGGTTCGCTTTTGGGGGGTGAGATCAGACGTCCGGGGTGCTCTTGTATATCATTACGGGATCTAAATGGCCTTTGAGGGCTTTTGAATGTTTTATTGGGTGGTTTTATTAAAAGGACGTCTTTTGTTCTCTGCACGTCAGCCGACGTTTCATCCCACTTTTTTTTTGCTTTACATGACATTTTCTAGACTGTTTAAGTTACTTTACGTCGGTTAAATGTATGTGAAATATTTCTTTCTTCACGTTGACCAATTTTTAGACTCATTGTATTTATTAAATTTATAGCTGGACTTCATCTACGTCAGCCGACAATTTTTTATTTAATTTATCAAAGAATCATATTTTCTCTCTTCACGGCAGTCAATAGTTGGACGCATTGAATTTATTAAATGTACCTATATATAGTTGCACTTAATCTACGTCAGCTGGCATTTTTTTTATTTATAATAAAAAAGGAGCATGTTTTCTCCCTTCACTTACAACAGCCAACGTTTTTACTCACTCTCAATTTTTTTTACGGCACTCATGAGATTTTTTACTCCACGTCAGTCAACTGCTCTTTTGTCATATGTAGGTAAATAAAATGCTTCTTTCTCTAATTCAATGCTTTAACTTGACCCTTACCTTGAAAATAATTTTGTGTTTCACGTCAGTCAAGGTTTAAACCTATTGAATTTATTAAATGTAGAGTTGAACTTCATCTACGTCAGCTGAATTTTTTTTTATTTATAATAAAAAAGGAGCATGTTTTCTCCCTTCACTTACAGCAGCCAACGTTTTTACTTACTCTCACTTATTTTTTACGGCACTCATGAGATTTTTTACTCCACGTCAGTCAACTGCTCTTTTGTCATATGTAGGTAAATAAAATGCTTCTTTCTCTACGTTATTCAATGCTTTAACTTGACCCTTAGCTTGAAAATAATTTTGTGTTTCACGTCAGCCAAGGTTTAAACTTATTGAATTTATTAAATGTAGAGTTGAACTTCATCTACGTCAGCTGAATTTTTTTTTTTTTATAATAAAAAAGGAGCATGTTTTCTCTCTTCACAGCAGCCAACGTTTTTACTCACTCTGAATTTTTTTTTACGGCACTCATGAGATTTTTTACTCCACGTCAGTCAACCGCTCTGTTTTCATAGGTAGGTAAATATAATGCTTCTTTCTCTACGTTATCCAATGCTTTAACTTGATCCTTAGCTTGAAAATAATTTTGTGTTTCACGTCAGCCAAGGTTTACTTATTGAATTTATTAAATGTAGAGTTGAACTTCATCTACGTCAGCTGGCATCTTTTTTTTTAAATAAAAAAGGAGCAATGCTTTTCTCTTCACCATTCTCCATTTTTTTTCCGGCATACATGAGATTTTTTACTCTACGTAAGTCCACTGTTCTTCTTTCATATGTAGGTATATAAAATGCTTAAACTTGACTTTAAATGTTTTGTTTCTTTACGTCAGCCAACTCCTCAATTTAACTACTGCTTTCCTTGAAATCCTGCCTTCACGTTTTCTTGCTTCACGTCAGCCAAAATGAAGAAATAAATTTCCAAGGGAGTCTTTACCCTGTTAATAATTTTGTAATCTTAATATCATTTTTCGTCACGTCAGCTACGCGCTATTCAATTATTTTGTTTTTTATTTTTTGCACATATTAACAGAATTAATTTTTCTTTACGTCAGCCAAGCTCTATATTCTATTATTTTATTTTTAATTTTTTTTTACATATTAACAAAATAATTTTTCCTTTACATCAGCCAACCTTTAACTCTTCATTTTATCTACATCAGCTTCTCAAATTTTCTTGCTTTACGTCAGCCAAAATGAAGAAACAAATTTCCAAGAGAGTTTTTGCATACAACTCTCAAACTTTATTTTGTTATTTAAAAATATTTTTCTTCACGTCAGCCAAGCTCTATGTTCTATTATTTTGGTTTTATTTTTTTTAACATAATCACAGAATATTTTTTTGTGTACGTCAGCAAACCTCTCAACTCTTCATTTTATCTACGTTAGGTTCTCAATTTTTTTTTGCATTACGTCAGCTAAAATGATGAAACAAATTTCCAAGACGGTTTTTGCATATCTGAAATGCCATTTTGTCATTTTTCTTTACGTCAACCGAAGCCAATTTAATTCTTTTCATTTTAATTTCCTTGACATACTAACAGAAGAGCAATCTAGGTCTGCTTTCAGATTTTCTTGCTTCACGTCAGTCAAAATAAAGAAACAAGTTTCCAAGGGAGTTTTTGCATACAGCTCCCTAAAATAATTTTGTCATTTTAACATAATTTCACGTCAGCCAAGGCATAGATATTCGATTATTTTGGTTGTTAATTTTTTGGCATATCAAGAGAATAATTTTTCCTTTACGTCAGCAAACCTTTTAACTCTTTTGTTTATTCACATCGACTTTCCAATTACAAGAGTTAATACAAATATTTCTTTCTCCACGTCAGGCAAGGCTTTCCTTTTTTTCGTCACGTCAGCCCACGTTTCAACTCCCCTCTTCTTGCTTTACGTCAGCCAAAATTAAAAAACGAGTCTTTCAAATGGAGTTTTCGCATCGGGTAGTTTCCTCCCCCCCCCCCTTCCACCCCCTCACCAATTAGTTTAATCACTCCATTAATGGACAACCGTAAATTCGACCTAATCATAATGTAACCGTAGTAACCGAGTGCATCCGATCCGAAATTACAGACGGAAAATTAGCAAAGGACCATTCGGCCGGAAGTTCTGGATAATAATGGATTAATCGAGTTACCCGGGTAATAATAGAGCGGGTATATAGCGTGGAAATAATGCGTGTATTATTTTTTTTCTTTACGTCAGCCATAGTAACTTGTCCATGTGTTTGACAGGATTGAACAGCGTGAGAACTGTCTTCCCCAACGTTCCACCCCAGTTTTGATTTTTTTTGACTCTACGCCAATAAGTATCTTTCACTTTTTCCTCTACGTCAGCCATGATCCCAACAAGTCCAGTCTAGATATCTCGTAGTGCACATGTGTTTTACCCCACGTCAACTCGCTTTATTTTGCTCCTTTTTGACGTTAATTTTAATGATTTTATTTACGTCAGCTAACGTTTTTTTAGTCAGTTCAAGCCTTGAAATTTTTTTTCCTTCTTCACGTCAGCCAATATAGGATGAAGTTTTTGTGCATGCGCGAAAAGAGAAGTCGTTTTTTTTTTGACCCAAAAATTTTGTTTTTTTTAACTTTTTTTGTATCAAACGATTGTTCTCAACATTTTATGATCGAAAAAAAATATTGGAGGGGGCATTTTTGAAACTTTCCTGCTTACATGGCTTCTTATGGGAATAAAGCTTTAAATAATTTTCCTGCATTTCCTATGGGAAATGGAGATTTTTGTAATAAAACTTTTTTTATTCCCTTTTTGTACCTTATACGTAGAAAAAAAGATTTTTTGATTCGGACAATTTTTAAATTTTTTTGAAACTTTCCGTGCCGATTTGCTCAAAACTCAAAAAACGCCTCTAGCTTTCTCCTCGGTGGTTTTTCGAAAAAAAGTGTAAAATACTTTTAAATGTAGTTCAGAATGAGGCTATTAATGGTGAAAGAAAAAGTTAAATTATTTTCATGGAAATGGAGAGAATTGATTTTTTTTAATTAAGGGTTTTTCCCGATTTTCTCAGGCTGTACAGGAGGTAGAAGCAATATTTTTATACCCAGGTGTAACAATTATTATTTGCCACAACTTTTGTTTAAAACAATTTTTTCTCCGACTTACAGTTTTTGTGGAAAAAATTAAAAAACGATTTTAAAAAAAAAATCTTTGCTATACCCCTTTGAATTTTGACCGGAAAATTTTGATTTTTTTTTTGGATTTTTTGTATTAATCATTTGTTATGAAAGACGTTTCGACATTTTTTGGCGAAATTTTTCGAAAAAAAATTCTGGAGGGGGCATTTTTGAAAATTTCCTGCTTACATGGCTTCTTATGGGAATAAAGCTTTAAATACTTTTCCTGCATTTCCTCTGGGAAATGGAGATTTTTGTAATATAACTTTTTTTATTCCCTTTTTACACTTTATACGTAGAAATTTTTTTTTTTATTCGGACAAGTTTTTAATTTTTTTGAAATTTTCCGTGCCGATTTGCTCAAAAATTAAAAAATGCCTCTAGCCTTCTCCTCGGTGGTTTTTCGAAAAAAAGTGTAAAATACTTTTAAATGTAGTTCAGAACGAGGCTATCAATGGTAAAAGAAAAAGTTAAATTTTTTCCATGCAAATGGAGAAAATTGATTTTTTTTAATTAAGGGTTTTTCCCGATTTTCTGAAGCAGTATGGGAGGTAGAAGCAATATTTTTATACCCAGGTGTAAAAATTATTATTTGCCACAACTTTTGTTTAAAACAATTTTTTCTCCGACTTACAGTTTTTCTGTAAAAAATTAAAAAGCGATTTTTAAAAAAAATTCGTTGCTATACCCCTTCGATTTTTGACCCAAAAATTTTGATTTTTTTTTTTGGATTTTTTGTATTAATCATTTGTTATCAAAAACGTTTTGACATTTAAGACGAAATTTTTGAAAAAAAAATTGGAGGGGGCATTTTTAAAAATTTTCCTACTTACATGGTTTCTTATGGCAATATACGTAGCTTTAAACATTTTAGCTGCATTTCCTATGGGAAATGGAATTTTCTCATTGTCTTGTTTGTGAAGATTTTTTTACGTCACCTAATGATTTTTTGATAAGAAATTTGTTGTCTGCACGTCAGCCTCCAAACAAAATCAACTAGTCTTTTCTTGCATTGAAGATGATTTTTTTTTAGCTTCAGGTCAGCTTCTCCTTCTCTCCACGTCAGCCCCGTGGCGTCCATATTTAAAAAAAAAACGTTAATCGTATCCGAAACAAAGTCATGCATAATTCCCATTAAATCATAATGAAAACTTCAGAAGTCATGAATGAACTCTCGGAAACTTTTCGCGCTTTTCGTCCCTAATTTTAAATTAGCCCCGTGCATTTTCCGCGGCAACTTTTCCCCGGAAAATTTACGATTATTTCACCGTAAACCCTTTTAGGGGTGAAAAAGGCTTTTTTTTTGTTTTTAAATTAAATCAAACGTTATTAAAAGGGGTTGGGGGAGGAGGAATTTATTATTCCGAGAAAATTAATTATTCCATTAATGGCCTTCCAAGTATAAAATAAACATTGTAATTTGGCGCGGCAAATTGATTTAAAACCGCTTGTTGTTGTACGAAAATGTATTTTCGAATTAAAAAAAAAACTCTCATAAAACCGCAGCTGCATCCAGGGTTGAAGGGGGTTGAGGGGGGTGTAGAAAAAAATTTAATTCAGCTCAAAAGTGCCCTCGCAGATGTCGCTGCATCCCCGTAATTTCTTGCGTGATTAAATTTTCCAGTTTGCAGCGTCGTTTGTTCGGGAAACTGTTATTGTTGCGATTTTTCCTGTAAAGGGAAAACTGCATAGAAATACTTTTTTGAAAAAAAATTATTTCATTTTCAGGGTCTTTTTTGGGTCTATTACAGGCAGTTGAGTACATTTGAGAGGTCATTTCTTCCAGGCACTTTAATATTTGCACCATTGATAAAGTTCCAGGCTTATTTTTTTCAAGATGGCGTCCAACCTCCCGTTAGAACTGTGTGACGTATGAGTAACATAACCTTAAAGTACATAGCCCACACATTCTTGATTTATGGCAGACGTTATGTGGAACTCTACATACATAATAGAAATGCAAATACATAAAAGGAAATTGATTTCAGTATCAATATATACAACGTCGATGATGAATTTCGAAATAAATATCCACTACTGTCAGAGGCATACGTATTGAAATCCAGGCATTCGGATATAATGTATTTTAATATTATGATGGCCCCATTTTGCGTTTATAGGAAAATGTTATGTGCATGTATTATGCGTTATTAAGTTGTCAAGTGGAAAATGCGATATTAATCGGGTAAATTGATACAGCTGTTCAATTGTTCCCTCGGGACCCTCCTGGAACAATGGGGGTGTGATTAGCAAGAGATTGGAGTGGGGTAAAAATTTACGGAAAAATCAAGTTACTTTGTATCTAAGATGCATGGCGCCCATCAGTGTCAATTATGTAGTATGTCCACCCTTCACATTAAAAAAATATATATATATTATATTTTTTTATTGAAGATCTATGGGTCTTAGAGAAATTTATTACTCATAGAAGTTGTTTGGATTGATAAGGAGAATGCTTAGAATTTTTTATTTTAATTTTATTTCCCATACAGTGGCAGAAAATGCGGAAAAACCTTTAATTCCAAATGGGCAATTTCCCCCTAATGTATGGGAAATAATTTTTTTTTAATGTGGGCAATAGATGCTGCTTCTTAGTGTAAAATAAAAAGTGTTTTATGACTTTTTCTGAAAAACATATAAAAAAGGAGTTATTGGCATCTTTTGTTTTTTTTACTAAGAGTGGAAAATTGGGAAATTTTTGAAAAGTTAGCCGAATCAAAACATTTTTTTTTTGTATATTATACATGAGGAGGCAATGAAAAAAGTCTTATGAGAAAACTCTCTATTGTCCATAGGAGACCCAGGAAGAAATAAAAACTTTTACTTTTCGTAAGACCCCAAGTGGCAACATTTTTCCAACTTTATTTTTTTATGGAAAACTCGTGGGTCAAGGAAAAAAATACCTTCTATAAAAGTTGTTTGGAGTAATAAGGACAATGCTTGGAAAAATAAATTTTCATTTTATTTCTCATACAGTGGGAGAAAGTCCGGAAAAACCTCTAATTTGAAATGGGCAATTTTCCCGAAATGTATGGTTAATTAATTTTTTTTATTGGTGGTAATAGATGATATTTTTAAATATAAAAAGAAAAGTGTTCTATGATTTTTTTGGAAAAATGAATAAAATCAAAGATATTGGCGTTTTTTGGTTTTTTATTGGGCAAAACTGGCTGGAAAATTGTGAATTTTGAAAGTTGGCCGAATCAAAAAAATTTTTTCCTGTATATTAAATGTAAAAATACAATTAGAAAAGTCTTATGAGAAAACTCTCTAAATCCCATAGGAGACCCAGGAAAAAATAAAAACTTATAATTTTCATAAGACCCTAAAGTGGGAAAATTTTTGCAAACTTTATTTTTTTATGGAAAACCCGTTGGTCAAGGAAAAAAATACTTTTAATAAAAGTTGTTTGGAGTAATTAGGACAATGCTTCAAAAAAGTAATTTTCATTTTATTTCTAATACAGTGGGAGAAAATCCGGAAAAACCTCTAATTTAAAATGGGCAATTTTCCCGAAATGTATGGTTAATTAATTTTTTTTATTGGTGGTAATAGATGCCCTTTTTTAAATATAAAAAGAAAAGTGTTCTATGATTTTTTTTGAAAAATGAATAAAATCAAAGATATTGGCGTTTTTTGGTTTTTTATTGGGCAAAACTGGCTGGAAAATTGTGAATTTTGAAAAGTCGGCCGAATCAAAAAAATTTTTTCCTGTATATTAAATGTAAAAATACAATTAGAAAAGTCTTATGAGAAAACTCTCTAAATCCCATAGGAGACCCAGGAAAAAATAAAAACTTATAATTTTCATAAGACCCTAAAGTAGGAAAATTTTTTCAAACTTTATTTTTTTATGGAAAACCCGTGGGTCAAGAAAAAAATACTTTTCATAAAAGTTGTTTCGAGTAATAAGGACAATGCTTGGAAAAATAAATTTTCATTTTATTTCTCATACAGTGGGAGAAAATCCGAAAAAACCTTTAATTTAAAATGGGCAATTTTCCCGAAATGTATGGTAAATTAATTTTGTTTATTGATGGTAATAGATGCCCTTTTTAAATATAAAAGGAAAAGTGTTCTATGGTTTTTTTTTAAATGAATAAAATCAAAGATATTGACGTTTTTTGGTTTTTTATTGAGCAAAACTAGCTGGAAAATTGTAAATTTTCAAAAGTTGGCCGAATCAAAAAAAAATTTTTCCTGTATATTAAACGTAAAAATACAATTAGAAAAGTCTCATAAGAAACCTCTCTAAATCCCATAGGAGACCCAGGAAAAAATAAAAACTTATAATTTTCATAAGACTCTAAAGTACGAAAATTTTTACAAACTTTATTTTTTTATGGAAAACCCGTTGGTCAAGGAAAAAAATACTTTTAATAAAAGTTGTTTGGAGTAATTAGGACAATGCTTCAAAAAAGTAATTTTCATTTTATTTTTAATACAGTGGGAGAAAATCCGGAAAAACCTTTAATTTAAAATAGGCAATTTTCCCGAAATGTATGATAAATTAATTTTTTTTATTGATGGTAATAGATGCTATTTTTAAATTAAAAAAGAAAAGTGTTCTATAATTTTTTTTGAAAAATGAATAATAATTAAAATATTGATGTTTCTTGGGTTTTTATTGAGCAAAACTGGCTGGAAAATTGTGAATTTTGAAAAGTTGGCCGAATAAAAAAAAAATTTTCCTGTATATTAAACGTAAAAATACAATTAGAAAAGTCTTATGAGAAAACTCTCTAAATCCCATAGGAGACCCAGGAAAAAATAAAAACTTATAATTTTCATAAGACCCTAAATTGGGAAAATTTTTCCAAACTTTATTTTTTTTATGGAAAACCCGTGAGTCAAGAAAAAAATACTTTTCATAAAAGTTGTTTGGAGTAATAAGGACAATGCTTGGAAAAATAAATTTTCATTTTATTTCTCATACAGTGGGAAAAAATCCGAAAAAACCTTTAATTTAAAATGGGCAATTTTCCCGAAATGTATGATAAATTAATTTTTTTTATTGATGGTAATAGATGCTATTTTTAAATTAAAAAAGAAAAGTGTTCTATGATTTTTTTTGAAAAATGAATAAAATCAAAGATATTGGCGTTTTTTGGTTTTTTATTGGGCAAAACTGGCTGGAAAATTGTGAATTTTGAAAAGTCGGCCGAATCAAAAAAATTTTTTCCTGTATATTAAATGTAAAAATACAATTAGAAAAGTCTTATGAGAAAACTCTCTAAATCCCATAGGAGACCCAGGAAAAAATAAAAACTTATAATTTTCATAAGACTCTAAAGTAGGAAAATTTTTACAAACTTTATTTTTTTATGGAAAACCCGTGGGTCAAGAAAAAAATACTTTTCATAAAAGTTGTTTGGAGTAATAAGGACAATGCTCGGAAAAATAAATTTTTATTTGATTTCTCATACAGTGGGAGAAAATCCGGAAAAACCTTTAATTTAAAATGGGCAATTTTCCCGAAATGTATGGTAAATTAATTTTTTTTATTGATGGTAATAGATGCTATTTTTAAATTAAAAAAGAAAAGTGTTCTATGATTTTTTTTGAAAAATGAATAAAATCAAAGATATTGGCGTTTTTTGGTTTTTTATTGGGCAAAACTGGCTGGAAAATTGTGAATTTTGAAAAGTCGGCCGAATCAAAAAAATTTTTTCCTGTATATTAAATGTAAAAATACAATTAGAAAAGTCTTATGAGAAAACTCTCTAAATCCCATAGGAGACCCAGGAAAAAATAAAAACTTATAATTTTCATAAGACCCTAAAGTAGGAAAATTTTTTCAAACTTTATTTTTTTATGGAAAAACCCGTGGGTCAAGAAAAAAATACTTTTCATAAAAGTTGTTTCGAGTAATAAGGACAATGCTTGGAAAAATAAATTTTCATTTTATTTCTCATACAGTGGGAGAAAATCCGAAAAAACCTTTAATTTAAAATGGGCAATTTTCCCGAAATGTATGGTAAATTAATTTTGTTTATTGATGGTAATAGATGCCCTTTTTAAATATAAAAGGAAAAGTGTTCTATGGTTTTTTTTTTAAATGAATAAAATCAAAGATATTGACGTTTTTTGGTTTTTTATTGAGCAAAACTAGCTGGAAAATTGTAAATTTTCAAAAGTTGGCCGAATCAAAAAAATTTTTTTCCTGTATATTCAACGAAAAAATATAATTAGAAAAGTCTAATGAGAAAACTCTCTAAATCCTATAGGAGACCCAGGAAAAAATAAAAACTTATAATTTTCATAAGACCCTAAAGTGGGAAAATTTTTTCAAACTTTATTTTTTTATAGAAAACCCATGGGTCAAGGAAAAAAATACCTTTTATAAAAGCTGTTTGGAGTAATAAGGGCAATGCTTGGAAAAATAAATTTTCATTTTATTTCCCATACAGCGGGAGAAAATCCGGAAAAACCCCTCAATTGAAAACGATAAAACTATTATTATCGTCACGTCAAAATAAAGAAACTTTTTAAACTAAAAATTTCCCATTTCCATCCGATTTCCCTCAATTAAGAATTTCAAGAATAAATCCCCTCCATTGACAAATAAATTTTCCAGACGTCCTAATCCGAATCGTCTAAAGACTCTATTCAGATTACGTGATTGAATTTAATCCGGGCCCGAGTCACGCGAGCGAGCTGCTCACTTTTTCCAACTAATTATTTCCCTCTTTTCCTCCTTCTCTATCTCATTAATTCCATTAAAAAATGCCAATTAAAACGTTATCGTTTTTCTTTTGCAGCAGGACAGACTTCGCCTCGGAAAATCAACGACTGGACAGGCACGGAAACTTAGTTTTTCGCCAGGACCTAAATTAACGGGAAGAGAAAATGTTGCCTACGAACGTAATGTCTTTTATGAAAAAGGTAGGTCACCCTCAAGTTTTCCCCAAGGGGAAATAGGGAAGTTAGTTACCAAGGGATGCTAATCTTTTTTGCGCACGCTTATCGAAGGTCGGAGGGAGGACTGTACGCTCGTAACTATTCCAAGCACTTGAAGGCCCTCTATGACTAACTCAGGATGACTGAAAGGACCAAGACTAACTTAAGTTTACTTTTCGTTTTATCCTGTTTGCATTTCACTTCTCCCTCTAAGCGTCTTGTAATTCTTTATTTCTTTGTCGATGCGTCAACTCTTTCTCTCTCTCTCTCTCATTCGCGTGTTAATTACCGCCTCGACAAAGTTCCGAAAGTGGTTGAAATTGCGTCTCGCTTTGGCTCAAAGGATCAGCAATACGAGCGGAAATTGTAAAGTTTCGCCCTGAAGTGTTTCGCAAAGGGTGGGCGTGAAGGGGAGGGGGAGGGGGATTGTCGTGTATTTAATTAACCGCGAAAAACGACCATTGACATAAAATGGTCCTTCGAGCCGGGGGTGTACCTAATCAATAAGGGCTGTCACCACTAAGAATAATTTCATATTTGAGGAATTTTTGTAACTCATTAATCTCTTGAGTTATTTCCAAAATTATGTTTCGACTAATTTAACCAATGTTTCTAAAGAACACTTTATGGAATAATCTGCTTTTTGTTTCATGGAGATACTCCCACTAGTTTTTTAAATACAGCACTTTGAACTGAGTGGTCACTTTGAGGGTCAAACGTCCACCTTGGACACCACTGCCTAAAAATTCCAATATTTCCAAAATTATTGCTTCGACTACTTTGAACTGTAAATAAAACTTCTAGAAAACACTTCAAGGAATCTTCTACTTGTTATTTTATACAGATACTCCCACTAGTTTTTTAAATACAGGACTTTGAATTGACTGCTTACTATGAAAGTCAAATGGCTTCCTTGGACACCATTGCCTAAGAAGTCCAATATTTCCAAAAGTATTGCCTGGACTAATTTGAACTGTAAATAATATTTCTAGAAAACACTTCAAGGAATCTTCTACTTGTTGTTTTATAGAGATACTCCCACTAGTTTTTTAAATATAGCACTTTGAACTGAGTGGTCACTTTGAGGGTCAAACGTCCATCTTGGACACCACTGCCTAAAAATTTCAATATTTCCAAAATTATTGCTTCGACTATTTTAAACTATAAACAATATTTCTAGGAAATACTTTAAAGAATATTCTGCTTTTTGTTTCATGGAGATACTCTTAGTAGTTTTTCAGATATATGACTTTCAATTGAGTGGTCACTTTGATCTCCCTTTGGCACCACTTGGTCCAATTTGTGTACCATATTTATACCAAACTTTCAAACTCTCAAAAACTTATTAAGGAATTTTTGTAATTTTTCCAGAACAGTATAAAGGGATTCTTAAGAATCAATTTCGTGTAAAAATTGACCAAATAAGTGCACTTTTCGTTAAGGCTTTTGTAGTGGTAACTTTTTTACAAAATCTCAACTTCTATCCCAAATAACTCAAAGACTATTTGACGCATTCCAATAGGGTTTTGATTCAAAGCTGAACCATTGATTAACGAATAATTTCATATACAAAGAATTTTTATAGCTTAAGAACTTCCTGAATTATATTCAAATTTGTATAGGATGAACCTGAGTGAGCCTAAAATGAAATTTCAAAAAATTTGCTAGGCACACTTTTGAGTGAGGCTTAAAAACTTATAGAGGGATTTTTGTAATTTTTTCAAAGCGTTATAAGGGGATTCTTGAGGATGAGTTTTATGTATAAATTATGCCTTTTTACTCAAAATTGACTAAACAACAGCACTTTTGGTGAAGCCATTTTTGGAAGCACGCTTTTTTAAAAAAGTTCAACTTCCTCCTTGAATAATTAAAAATCTATTCCAGGCATTCCAATAGGGTTTCCACTCAAAGCTGATGCATTCGTCAACGAAGAATTTCATATATGAACAATTTTTGTAGCTCAACAATTTTCGGAGTTACAGTCAAATTTGTGTAGGATGGACCTGAGTAAGGCTAAAATGGGAACTTCAATCACCATCGTGTATTTTATGTCATTTCTAAGTTACGGACAGTTGAACGGTCAGACAGTTGTCAACAATGTCAAACAACAATAAAACTCTATTATTTTTTACCTTCAAATTTCATTTGACAGATGACAGATAAATTGGCCGCCATATTAAATTCGGTTGGCATTTGACACACAGCATTATGACAACTGACAGCAAACAGGATTGACCAATGATAACATAAAATTAAAATTGTGCCTTTATTTCACAGTAATGACAGATGGCAATTAATCCAGGAATTCTTTTACTTTCATATTCAAGAGACAACTAAAATTCTCCGTCTATGTTCAAATGTCATTTGACAGATAAATTTGGGCGCCATATTGAATTCGGTTGGCATTTGACATACGGCATTGTGCCAAGTGACAGCAAGTCAGGGTTGGCCAAGGATATAATTAAAATTTTGTCTTCTTTTGACAATTCTGACAAATGACAATTAACGCATGATTCCTTTTACTTTTATATTTGAAAAATAAATAAAACTATGTGTTTTTTTTCATAGTTTATTTGACAGATGACAGTTCAATTGGCCTCCATATTGAATTCGGCTGCGATTTGACAGAGCAGTACTGTGACAAGTGACAGCAAATCAGGGTTGACCATTGATAAAATTAAATGTGTGCCTTTATTTAACAGTCATGACAATCAATCCAGCAACTCTTTTACTTTCATATTCAAAAGATAACTAAAATTCTCCGTCTATGTTCAAATGTCATTTGACAGATAAATTTGGGCGCCATATTGAATTCGGTTGGCATTTGACATACGGCATTGTGCCAAGTGACAGCAAGTCAGGGTTGGCCAAGGATATAATTAAAATTTTGTCTTCTTTTGACAATTCTGACAGATGACAATTAACGCATGAATCCTTTTACTTTTATAATTCAAAAATAAATAAAACTATGTGTTTATTTTCATAGTTTATTTGACAGATGACAGCTCAATTGGTCTCCATATTGAATTCGGCTGCGATTTGACAGACAGCATGATGACAAATGACAGCAAATCTAGGCTAATGATTTTTATTAAAGTTGCACCATTTAATGACCATTTGACAATAATGACAGAAAACATTTAAACCCGAGACTCTTTTTTCTTGTATGCAACAAACTAAAACCCCGTGTCTATCCTCAAATTTCATTTGACAGATGAGAGTCGACTTGACCGCCATATTGAATTTGGCTGCGATTTGACAGACTGATGTGACAAGTGACACCAAAACCAGGGTTGACCAAGAATTAACGCAAAACTTCTCATTGACAGTGATTACAGTTAGTCCGTTAACAGTTGTGTAACTAAGATAGCCGCCATCTTTGTTTTCTCTTTCCTGCTTCAGCTATTTGAGATAGGACGCTTAAATTTGAATAATAGCTTAATAATTTCCTGAGTTATAGTCAAATTTGTCCAGGATGGTCCCTAGTGAGGCTAAACAGGAACTTTCAGCTTTCATAGTGGGAAAAAATTATTGGGAGATACTTTTTAGTGTAACTCAGCTGTCAATCGCTTTGACACTATTGACAACTAACTGTCAAATGATGTCCACGTTGATGTGCAAAGCGTCGATTGCGTTCAGGGCGCATCTGAACCCTCTAAGATAAAAATGCATTAAACGGGAAAAACGTTCGTCCTATTTGCTTCTGATGCATTCATATCGATTTTCTCGCTCGTATTATTCGTAGAAGTGAAAAGTTTTATTGTACATCGTAAAACTGTACATGTGTAGGGCGGAAAGCGCCGTAAAACAATAAACGAAAAAATCGTGCCGCAATACGTAACAATCGACAATGAAAACGGTGGGAAAACAATAATGTCGGATATTTTAGGGTTTTTTTTCTCTCCTTATTTACTCACCCCCTCTCTCCCTTTGGAGGCCCTAATAAAAATATAATAATGGAAAAGGGAGGGGGCGAAAAGGTCAAACAAATTAGGCTTTACTTTATTTTTCAGCAATAAGGACCTAAAGGTCAACTCTCCGTCCTTTTCATACGCAAATAACGACAATTGTACCTCTCACGTGCGCTAATTTGCACAAAAACAACTCATGATCCGTCCCGGGTTATCCATTAATTAAGCGTCCACGTGACCTCCCACGTCCGCATCCCTGATTTCGCATTTACCCACGTAAGCAGCTCACGTGGGGTCTATTTTATTTTATTTTTTTTGTAGGTCGCATAACTGACAACAGGATGAGCTGGAGTAACTTTACTTCCTGTTGCGAGTTTCCCTTGAACATTTATAATATGGCGTCGACTTTCCAAAGAAGGGTAAGGATTTATCTGTGTGTTTGTGTGTCTCCCTCTCTCTCCTTCATGTTTTTTTGCTTTTTTAACCCTTCTTTGGGAAGGGATCACGCCTTATTGGTTGGTCAAGGGTGCACCCTGCATGTGTTTGTTGCATCCGTGAGTAAGTCCCCTAATGACAGGCGACAGTTGGCAATTGACGAAGCGGGCGAGGAATTTGGTGTTTAATTGTGCATGTTTCTTTTGTAACTGTGACAGTTGACAAAGCAGGAAAATAATTCATTTGTATGTGTCATTTCTCTGTATTAATGACAGGAGACAGATGTGTGTCAACTGTCCAAGGGAGAATAATAATTTATCTCTATATGTGTGTTCCATCCCACTTTTTTGTCCTTGTTTGCCTATTTTTTGCGAATGGGTTATGCCTTATTGGTTATTCGTGACAGATGACAGTAAGTGCCTTAATGACAGAAGACAGCTGACAGTTAAATGAGCCGCCATATTGAATTGACTTGCAGTGAAACAAATCAGGGTTGGCTAAGGATAGAAATAAATTTCTACCTACTTTGTAGAGTCATGACAGATGACAGTTGGTACAAGAATTGTATTCCTTTTATACTTAGTTACATCTGACAGCTGACAGATGATAGCTAATTGAGTCGCCATATTGAATTCCGTTGGCATGTGACGTACAACATAGTGACAAGTGACGAAAAAATGAGGGTTGGCCACGCATTTTAAGCCAAAAAACGTCAAAAAAGCCGTTTCCAATCCCTTTTTTTGGATTTTACAACCAACCAGCATCAGCTGACGTGGAGGAAAAAGAAATTATTAATCAGCTGACGTGTAGTAAGTGGAAATTTATGCTCAAAAAAATCTGTAATATTCGGAAATTCCATCTGACAGTTGACAAATGATAACTAACTGTGCTACCATATTGAATTTGCTTGAAATTTGATAGGAAATCAGGGCCAATGATAGAAATTAAAATTGGGCCCTCAGTTAACAGTTAACCCGGGAATTATTTTATTTTTATATTTAAAAAACAACTAAAACTATGTGTCTATCTTAAAATTTCATTTGACAGTCAAATTGGCCGCCATATTGAATTCGGCTTCAATTTGACAGACAGTTTGATGACAAGCAACAGCAAATCAGGGTTGTCCAATGATAAAATTAAAATTTTGGCTTAATTTGACAGTAATGACAGACGACAATTACGTCAGGAATTCATTTACTATTGTATTTTAAAGACAAATAAAACTCTGTGTCTATCTTGATATTTTATTTGATAGATGACAGTTAAATTGGCCGCCATATTGAATTCGGGTGACAGAAAAGTAGGGTTGGCCATTCATATATTTAAAATTGTGCCTTTTGACAATAATCACAGATGACAGTTAACCCAGGAATTCTTTTACTTTTATATTCAAAAATAAACAAATAAGACTTTATGTCTTCTCATTTCATTTTATAATTGACCGCCATATTGAATTGCGTTGGCATTTGACATACAGCATTATGACAAGTGACAGTAAATCAGGGTTGGCCAATGACAAAATTAAAATTGTGGCTTCATTTGACATTAATGAGAGATGACAGTTAACACAGGCATTCTTTTAGTGTTATATTTAAAAACAAATAAAACCGTGTATCTATTTTCAAATTTTATTTGAAGAAATGACAGTTAAATTGGTCGCCATATTGAGTTCAGTTGGCATGTGACAGCGTACAGCATTATGACAAGTGACAGGAAATCAGGGTTGGCCACTAATAAAATTAAAACTGTGCCTCCTTTGGACAGTAAGGACAGGTGACAGCTAAATAAGGTATTTTTTTAATTTTATATTTAAAAAATGAAGAAAACTCTGTATCTATTTTCAAATTTTAATTCACAATTAAATTGGCCGCCATCTTAAATTAGGGCTACGATTTGACATACAGGGTTGTGACAAGTGATAACAAATCAGGGTTGACCAATAATAAAATTAAAATTGTGTCCTCGTCTTACAGTGATAACAGAGGACAATTAACTCGGGAATTATTTCACTTTTATATTCAAAAAAATCAAATAAAACTTTGTGCCTATCTTCACATTTCATTTGACAGATGACAGTTAAATTGGCTGCGATTTGACGGACAGCATTGTGACAGCAAGTCAGGGTTGACCAATGATATAATTAAAATTGTACCTTCCTTGAACAGTGATGATAGTTAACTCAGAAACTCTTTTAATTTTATATTTAGAAAATAATTTATAAAACTCTTTCATATCTTCGAATTTCATTTGACAGTTAAATTGGACACCATATTGAACTCGGTTTGCGTTTGATAGACAGCATTGTGACAACTGACAGCTAGACCAGGGTTGACCAAGAACCAACGTTGAATCTTGTATGTATTAAGGCGCGACGTCCGTTTCTCTATTAGCCTTGTTTTTTCTCTCTTGCTAAAGCCATTTTAGCCAGGAAGCTTAAATTTGAATAATACGCTCAGAATTAAAGGCGCATTTACAATATCCCTTAAAAAGCAAGACTTGCCCTCCCCAAATAAGCGGAAAAAGCTCACAAAAGCGCGAAATATTTAGATAACCAAAAAAAAAGCGCCGGTGAATTTCCGCGATAAAGAGCAAAACCGTTTCCGGTTTTACGTCGTCGAAACGGAATAAACCGGAAGCGCAAATTTTTAAGCGGATCCAGCACCGTGAATTATTGACGAGGGGGTAAAACACGACCGTGACGAGACGTCTTGACCCGGAGGATTCGATATATATGGGAAAAACGTATGCATTATTTAAACAGGCAAGGGAGAACGGTAGGATCGAAGAAAATGCATTAGTTACCAGTGATTTAAAGTATTATCTTGGGACAACCCTAAAACTATCCCTCAAAAGTAGGCATTCGAGGGATTTACATTCAGATTTCCCGCCGACATTTTGCAGTGAAATAAAGGGGGCTTAATGTTGTTTCCTTGCAGATGGTGGCGGCGGAGCCTGGGCCCCAGAACGCCAACTCGGAGGCCCCCGAGGGGGGCACCACCTTCGGCAAACTGAGGCAGACGCTGTCCTCGTCTTTGCTCACTGCCCAGGACAAGGGTAAGTTCTCTCTCTTTTTCTTCTTCTTTACAATGTAGACTTATTATTAATAACATGTGCACAAGCAGTGAGAGGTAGATAGCAACGTCTCACCGCTAACAAAACGATCACGTCCAAAAGAGAGAGGGTGAGGACTGTAAATAACATCAAGGGGTCTCTAGTTGGGAAACCCGATATGCATCCCTTTCACAGATCCCATTAACTTTTTCCGCACGAGAATCGGAAAATCATCCGGGATTTTCCAGAAGACAACACACGGACAGAAAAGGGGTTTTCTTGAGGGGTGTTAAGCGATATACGTGTGCCGGATATTTATGTATGAAATCGATAAATCTTTGGCAAACACTGAGGGGGGCGAAGGGAGGCGCAAACCCCACAACGTCTTCAGAGGCAAACCGAGAAATTAAATTTTAATTTCGTTTTGAGTGGGACGCCATTATTTCGAGTATTCTCTCTCCCCCTTCATCCCTCCGAACGACGATTGAGTTTCAATGGGAGGGCTTCAAGAGGGTCCCGAAATGCATCTTGAACATTCAGGAAAAATATTGAATTTCTCAATGGATTGTGCCTGCTTAAAAAGGGCTTCAAACAACCCCCAACTATCTGTTTTCTAAAATTTAAATCGTCCCTTGAGAGCACAATATTAAATCCAGAAAAGCGCCCTCCTGCGCCCCAAAAATTTGCATCTATATCGGAAATGGCATTGTGAAGGGCCGCATTCATATTCCGCGTCCCAATTTAGGTTTCCCGAGGGAAATTATGGGAGAATACACACCTAAACAACCCCCCGCCACCCTCTTCGGTTTTTTTTTTTGTGAAAAATTCCGGAACAATCAAATTGACTTGTGAGTAAAAAGGGAAAACTTTTTCTAGTAATTTAACTGATAATCATTTGTCATCCTGTTCAGTTAATGGCCTTCCTTTATTTGAAGAGGGTTTTATTTGTGCCTTTTAAGGTAAGTAAACATTTTTTTGTTCGTAATGACAGAACTCAAAATTTGGTCATTTAAGTGAGTCACATACAGAACATATAACTAATAATAACAATAACGAATCATTTTTTTAGCCTAGAAGGTACATGTCATAACAAAAAATTTTAATTAATTATTAGGTAAAATAGAGTGGCTGAATTTACAAATAACTCGAAAAAATACATACAAAAAAAAATAAAAATGCAAATATATAACGGGTAAAAATAAATAAAGCAGAACTATACTAACACATGACTAAAACAAATTTTCTCAATCTCAAACAACTTGGTGCACCTATGGTCCTATTTTTTCCAATTTACTCAAAAACTATGCAAATTAAGAAGAAAACTTAAAAGACATTTTTTGAAGGAAATTTAATTTCCTTTTATTTGAGATACATTATGACCCTCTATATATTTGATAAGTAAAGAAATGAAACAAAGAACATTTCTATAGAAACAACTAGGGGCACGTATGGTTTTGGTTTTTTCCAATTTACTCAAAAACTATGCAAAATAGAAGAAAACTCAAAAAGACATGTTTTAAAGGAAATTTAATTTTCTTTGATTTGAGATATATTACGACCCTCTTTTTTTTTTTAATTAAAGAAATAGAGCAAAGAACATTTTTATAGAAGACAACTAGAGGCACGTATGGTCCTATCATGGGAAAAAGTTCATAATTTTAGTTTTTATTTTTTTTCTGGTAAACTATTGGATGGAGAATAAAGTTGTTAATACAAAAGTTGTTTGAAATGTCAGTGCGCATTTGATGCAATAGAAAAATATTTTTTAAATCCAATAGTTTTTTTAAAAACGAAGTAAAACTGTTTAGAGGTTTTTCCCAATTTTCTAGAAAACTATTGGGAATATGGAGAATTTTATTTTAGCATTGAGTTCCTACTGAAAAATAGAACAAATCATAAATTATAACATTTTGCCGTAAATCGAAAAATAAAACAGTTATGGAAGATTTTTAACAAATTTGAACATTTTTGGGTAAAAAGAGGGATTTTTTTTTTAAATAATTTTTTTTTTTTGGAAATGGATAAATCACTCAAAATAATTCAAAAAAGTCTAATAAAATTTTTTTGAAAAATCTACTAGAAGAAAGTTACTCCTAATTTTCCCAAAAAAGTCTTTCTCGAAAAAGGACGACCCAAGGGAAAATGTTCATAATTTTAGTTTTTATTTTTTTTCTGGAAAACTATTGCATGGAGCAAAAAATTGTTGAAACAAAAGTTGTTTGGAATAATAATGCGCGTTTAAAGCAATAAAAAAATTAATTTTAAATCCACTAGTTTTTTATAAAATTGGGAAAAACCTTTGAACACTTTTCCTTCATTTTGTCGAAAACTATTGGGAGTATGAAAAATTTTCTTTGGGCATTGACTTCCTTATCGAAAATTGAACAAATTATAAAGAATAATATTTTGATGTAAATCGAAAAATAAAAGAGTTATGGAAGATTTTTGAAAAATTTAAAAAAATATTTTTTTTTGATTTTTTTTTTGTATTTGGATAAACTACCCAAAATATTTCAAAAAAGTCTTATGAAACTTTTTTCAAAAATGTACCAGAAATAAGTTACACCCAATTTTTCGGCAAAAAATCGTATAAGGGGTACCCATGGAAAACAGTTTTCCTTTATTTTAATGAGAATATAGAAAATATTCTTATTAAGAATTCCTTATAAGAAATAGAACAAATAATAAAGAAATTTACCAGTGTAGGGCTGATAAACGTGTTACCCCCTGCAAAGTTTTCACGACTTAAGACTCCCTACATGTAAAAACATCCTCTCCTCCTCACTCTCTCTCTAGGCGAGTAACACACTCAATCGGGATACGAGAGCATCCCATTTAGGCCCCATTAACACCCTCTTACCCTCACCCTCGTTCCAGTAGTAAACAAAATGGGCCCGCGGCCTTCCCTCATCCCCGACCTACCCCCGGTGGAGCAACAACAACACCAATCCCCCCCAACGGAAGAAAAACCCTTGGCCCCACCGAAAACCGAGCCGGGGAAACCCCCGAGTCGCGCAGGCGCCTGCCGCGTCTGTCTCAAGGCCTTCAAACCGGACGACTTCAGTCGCACATGCGCCACCTGTACGCAACGCGTCTGCGAGGACTGCGCAAGCTACAGTAAACTGTCGGAGAGTGAGGACCCGGCCAACTGGACCTGCAGCGTATGTCGAAGGAAGATGCAGTCCAGAGCCACCGTGATATCTCAGGACTCCAACGAGAGCCTACTGGAAATCCCCCTTCAGGAGTTGCAGAGGAGACACTCGGAGGCGAGGCTCGGCTCCTCCAGCGGAGGCTTGAACGTAGGAGGCCTGGGCAGCGGCTTGGCCCCTCCCAGGAGCCCCGAGCTGCGCAGACACTCCGACGTGTCTCCCGCGTCTCTTAAGGAGCTTGAAAAGGTTGTTGCTGTTGTTGTTTAACCGCAAAAGACACTGATCTATCGCTGTTTAGCTTAAGGGTGGCGGAGGCTCGAAGACCCCTGATCCGGACTGGACCAGGGGCGGGGGAAGGTCGCGGGCAGGTTCCAGGGCCAACAGTCCGCCCCGAGGGGTCACCTCGGACGTTTTGCCTCAGATCCCGAGGTCCCGGAGGGCCTCCAGGGTGGCCCGACAGCACAGTTACGACGACGAGGTCAAGGCCACCTTGGTACCTGGGCCAGGTGGGGAGGGCGGAGGAGGGGGCGAGGGCGGTTTGGGGCTGCCCGCCCCTATGCCGAGGAGGGCGTCTGCGTACGACGTTTTTTCTGGTAAGTTTGGGGAAGAGGGGCGGGAAGGGGTGAAATTTCAAAAAATTGACACGAGATTTATAAATATCTAGTTTTTAAAAACCCAACCCAACCCAACCAAAAACGGCCTTTCTATTTAAATATTGCATGTAGAGTGACGTTTTTGCACTCAAATTAATCCTCAGGAATCACACTATTCTGTAGCGAAATAGCTTAGAAAATATTTCCAGTGGTTCCCAAGTTATGACCAAAAATGTTCGTTAAAAAATAAACTTAAATATAGTAAAAGTAGTAGACACTTTTTAATTGGAGACATGCATAGGCAGTTTTGAGGTTAAGTGACCGAATTTAGTTCCAGCCCTGAGCACGGTGACGCCGAACAGTAGTGGGCGCAGGGCGTCGTTCAGGGTGGCGCCCCCGGAGCCCTCGAGCCCCCCGAGTCCGGAGACGGCGCCCCAGGGGGCGCTGGCCGCGCCCGAGGACGACCGGCGCAATAGGCGGCGCGGATCGCATTTGTAAGTTATTATTTTTTTTTTCTTAATTTTACCCCCTATGTAACTTAACATCGTATATATACGTCAATATGGGTTGCAACGAAAACCGAAACTCGATTTTCCTTATTGCCGAGACGCGGTCTCCCGATAACTTCGTAATAAAAAAGCGAAACGTGGAATTTTCCGGAGGAAAATCTAATCCGAGGAGTTTCAAATTGACGGGGAAGAAAAAAATGGCGGGCATTAACCGGAAATAATGATGTTATTTGAGGGTAAACAAGGGCGAATCGTGTACAGTTAAGCAAACAACCGTGGAAAAACTCCGGTTTAAATCGTTGCGTCAAGGTGATAGAGGGCGTAATTGGCACCCCCGGGGGTTGTTAGAGCTGCCCTTAATTAATTATTATTATTATTTCAGTAAATAAATGTAAACATGCCTCGCAAATAAATGTAAACAAGCCTAAATAAATGACATAAAATGGTGCAGTTGAGTGCCAAAGGTACAAACTTGATTTTAAACGGAAATACGTTAATAAAAGGGTGAAGTGTTCTATCCATCTGCAAAGGGACAATTGAAATATGTCCTAAAAAAAGGACAAAAAAGTCTAGAGGTGTCAAATCAGGTGATTAAAAAAGTTCGGTGCTTCATTAAGCTCTAATTAGAAATATTTGATAAGCACTCTGAGGTCTTATTTACCATTAATTTATCATGAAATATAGTTGATTTTATTAACGTAGTATCACTATAATTCCAAAAAATTATAGATTCTTTTTAATCGTCATAAAAGTGCTTCAACCAAAATGGCACTAACTATCAAACTTACTGTCTAAAAATCGTTTTTTTTTGGACTTAAATTAATCCTCAACAATCCCACTATTTTGTCAAGGTAAAATTATCAAAATGTTTTATGTGGTTTTGAAATTACGACCAAAAATGTCCGTTAAAAAATAAAAAATATTAAAATGAGAATTTGGTTTTAAAATGTTCAAATTTCGATGACAAAATCGCCTTTAACTTGATAAGTTTTTGAGGTACAAAAAACGTTTGTATATGAAATTGTTTGAAAATAATTGCACTTCTTTATGTGTAATTTTTCCAAAAATAATCCACCCATTTCATAGAAATATTTCCAATAAAATTTAAAAAATAGGTAAAAAAAGTGGTCCATTCAAAAATGCCCTTTCCATTCAAATATTGCATTCAGAGTGCCGTTTTTGCACTCAAATTTATCCTCAGGAATCACACTATTCTGTAGTGAAATAGTTTTGGAAATATTTCTAGTGGTTCCGAAGTTATGACTAAAAATGTCCGTTAAAACATAAAAATCATAAAATAACAATTTCGTTTTAAAACCATCAAATTTGGGTTCTCGTGGACCTTGAAGGATAAAATAGCCTCTAACTCAAAAAGTTTTTAATGTACAAAAAACGTTTATATATAAAATTCTTTGAAAATAATTAGACTTTTCTTATGTGTAATTTTTTTGAAAATATTCCAATTATTTCATAAAAATCTGTGCAATAAAGTTAAGAAATTGGTAGGAAAATGAGCAAAAAAAACGGTTCAACCAAAAATGCTCTTTCCATTCAAATATTGCGTGTAGAAAGACGTTTCTACACTCAAATTCTTTCTCAGGGATCACACTATTCTGTAATGCAACAGTTATTAAAATATTTCCAGTAGTTCCCAAGTTATGACCAAAAATGTCCATTAAAAAATAAAAATCATAAAATGACAATTTGGTCTTAAAACCTTCAAATTTAATGGTCTTTGGACCTTCGATGACAAAATCGCTTATAACTCAAAAAGTTTTTGAGGCACAAAAAACGTCTATATATGAAATTGTTTAAAAATAATTGGACTTTTCTAATGTGTAATTTTTTTGAAAATATTCCAACTATTTCATAGAAATATTTGCAAAATTCAGAAATTGGTAGAAAAATGAGCAAAAAAAAATTGTCCAGCAAAAAATGCCCTTTTTATTCAAATGTTGCATTCAGAGTGATATTTTCACACTCAAATTAATCCTCAGGAATCACGCTATTATGTAGTGAAATAGTTTTGAAAATATTTCCAGTGGTGCCCAAGTTATGACCATAAATGTCCGGTAAAAAATAAAAATTATAAAATGACATTTGGTCTTAAAACCTTCAAATTTAGTGGTCTTTGGACCTTCGATGACAAAATCGCCTATAACTCAAAAAGTTTTTGAGGCACAAAAAACGTTTATATATGAAATTGTTTAAAAATAATTAGACTTTTTTAAGTGTAATTTTTTTAAAAATATTCTAACTAGTTCATAGAAATATTTGCTATAAAACTTAGAAATTGGTAGAAAAATTAGCAAAAAAAAGTGGTACAACCAAAAATGCCCTTTCTATTCAAATATTGCAGGTAGAGTGACGTCTTTACACTCAAATTAATCCTCAGGAACCACACTATTCTGTAGTGAAATAGTTTTGAAAATATTTCCAGTGGTTCCTAAGTTATGACCAAAAATGTCCGTTAATAAATAAAAATCATAAAATGACAATTTGGTCTTAAAACCAAATTTAGTGGTCTTTGGACCTTCGATGACAAAATCGCCTATAACTCAAAAAGTTATTGAGGTACAAAAAACGTTTATATATAAAATTGTTTGAAAACAATTGGACTTTTTTAATGTGTAATTTTTTTTTAAATATTCCAATTATTTCATAGAAATATTTGCTATAAAACTTAGAAATTGGTAAAAAATGAGCAAAAAAAAGTGGTTCAACCAAAAATGGCCTTTCTATTCAAATATTGCATTCAGAGTGTTGTTTTTACACTCAAATTATTCCTCAGGAACCACACTATTCTGTAGTGAAACAATTTTGAAAATATTTCCAGTGGTTCCCAAGTTATGACCAAAAATGTCCGTTAAAAAATAAAAATCATAAAATGACAATTTGGTCTTAAAACCTTCAAATTTAGTGGCCTTCGATGACAAAATCGCCTCTAACTCAAAAAGTTTTTGAGGCAAAAAAAACGTTTATATATGAAATTGTTTAAAAATAATTAGACTTTTTTAAGTGTAATTTTTTTAAAAATATTCTAACTAGTTCATAGAAATATTTGCTATAAAACTTAGAAATTGGTAAAAAATGAACAAAAAAAAGTGGTTCGACCAAAAATAGCCTTTCTATTCAAATATTGCATGTAGAGTGACGTTTTTACACTTAAATTAATCCTCAGGAATCACACTATTCTGTAGTGAAATTGTTTTGAAAATATTACCAATGGTTCCCAAGTTATGACTAAAAATGTCCGTTAAAAAATAAAAATCATAAAATGACAATTTGGTCTTAAAACCTTCAAATTTAGTGGCCTTCGATGACAAAATCGCCTCTAACTCAAAAAGTTTTTGAGGCACAAAAAATATATTTATATATGAAATTGTTGGAAAATAGTTGGACTTTTTTAAGTGTAATTTTTTTAAAAATATTCCAAATATTTCATAGAAATCTTTGCAATAAAATTGAGAAATTCGTAAAAAACGAGCAAAAAAAGTGGTTTAACCAAAAATGCCCTTCCAATTCAAATATTGTACGTAGAGTGACGTTTTTACACTCAAATTCATCCTCAGGGATCACGCTATTCTGTAATGAAACAGTTTTGAAAATATTACCAATGGTTCCCAAGTTATGACCAAAAATGTCCGTTAAAAAATAAGAATCATAAAATGACAATTTGGTCTGAAAACCTTCAAAGTTGGTGGCTTTTGGACCTTTGATGATAAAATCGTCTATAACTCAAAAAGTTTTTGAGGTACAAATTACGTTTATATATGAAATTGTTTGAAAATAATTGGACTTTTCTAATGTGTAATTTTTTTAAAAATATTCCAACTATTTCATAGAAATCTTTGCAATAAAATTGAGAAATTCGTAAAAAACGAGAAAAAAAAAGTGGTTCAACCAAAAATGCCCTTCCAAATCAAATGTCGCATTTAGAGTGACGTTTTTACACTCAAATTCATCTTCAGGAATGACCCTATTTTGTCGTGGAATAACTATGAGAATATTTCCAGTGGTTCCCAAGTTATGACCCAAAATAGCATAAAAATCATAAAATTACGCGATGTTGACTTCAAAAATATAAAGTGCCATTATCTCTGTGAGGTACAGCGACGTTTCATATCTTAAATCTATCCTGAGGAAACTCTTAGTTCCCCTGCAAAAAATTACGAAAATATGTTAAGTAGTTTCCGAGTTATCCCCCAAAATGCCTATAATGAAATGAATATTTGCCTTTGGGACCTTGCCTGATAAAAGTGCTCATAACTCAAAAAGTTTTTATGCTACAAAAGACTGTAATACATGAAATTATTGGTTAGGAAACCCTCTAAATTTAAGTGTAAAATTTCCTCAAATGTCTCAAATAGTTTTAGAGTTATTTGACCTCAAAGTTGGACGTAACCAATGAGACTCAATAAAAATCAAGTTTTCTCGCTACAGCGAATTCTGGACAAAAATCGTTGGAAATTGTTGGCATTGTAGGTCGTCAACAAATCTTAGAACGAGTTGTTCCTTCAGCAAAAATATTCTTTACTACTTAAAGGCACTTTTGTTAAATTTAAAAATTAAAAGATTGGGGCTGAAAAATACAATATGAAAAATAAGAAGAAAGAGGAGGAACAAGACGCACCTTAAATAGCAAAAAATATTCAGTAATTGCTAATAATTATGTGAAAGAAAACGCGTAAGGTGACACTAATTGTTGGCATACTTGCAAAGTGAATGGATCAATGCCTGGAATGCCAAAAGAATTAATAATTTTTTTTTTCAGTAATTAATTTTTCAGAAAAGATATTTCTCTACTATACAAAGATACTTTCGTTAAATTTTAAAATTAAAAGACAGATGCAGAAAAAAACATGAAGAATAATGAGAAGAAAAAGGAGAACCAAGACGCACCATAAATAGCAAAAAAATGTAAGTAACTGCTAATAAATATGTGAAAAAGAGCCGTAAGGTCAGTGGTGTTCTTGTTTTAAGACGTTGCTTGATAAAAGGGTCTATAACTCAAAAAGTTATCAGGCTACAAACAACTATAATATATGGAAATGTTTACTAGGAAAATGCTCTCAATTTGAGGGTAAAACTTTTTCAAATGCCTCAAATAGTTTCAGAGCTATTGGGGTTCAAAGGTGGACGTTGCCAATGAGAAGGAGGCTCAACAAAAATTGGATTATCTCAGCAAGTTTTCCAGCCACAGCGACGTTTCTTACCTTAAATCGATCCTCAGGAAACCGCTTAAAAAGGGACTCAAAAAACAGCGAGGCACGCAGCCCTTTTTGAGTTTAAAATTCCGGAAGAATCACCCTTATCGGTGCATATCTTAAATAAGGGTTTTTTGGTTTCCCTGGATACGCGGAGGACCCCTCGCTGATCCGGTATAGGACACTTTCGAAAATCCAGGAGATCCCCTCCATTAGGAGCGATAAAGCGCTTTCAAAGAACGTCAAGAGACAAACGCGTTATTTATTCGCAGTCGTTAGTCCCGATAAAGCGATCCAGGATTTTCCACTAAAAACCGGATTAATTTCAAGATATTTTGGTCCTTCCAGGAGCGGATTTTAAGGGAGTCTCATCCTTACTACGATGCTCCACATGGGACGTCATTGAAAGGGTGATTATTAGAGGTGAATTTGAGGTTCAAGGAAACGTCCTTGCAGCTTTTGACCTCTGAAGCTCTGACACATGACCAGCGTCATCTTTGAAGCCCAATAACTTCAAAACTATTTAGGCCTCTTGAAGGGGGTTTACACTCAAATTTAGGGATTTTTCCAAGCAACATTTTCATGTATTATACTCCTTTGTAGCATAGAAACTTTTTGCGTTATAGGCTGTTGAAGCAGGCAAGGTCCTAAAAGGGACACTCCAGGATACTGAAAGACACTTTTGAGGTTAATTTAAAAACTACTTAAAATATTTTCATGATTTTTTCGCAGGGGCATTAAGGCCTTCTTAGGGATGGATTTAAGGTATAAAAGATGCCTCTAAGGTCAAATCTTACTAAGAAAAACCCTCTTAAGTAGAACATACACATTTAAGTTATGCCCTCCCTTTCTCTCCTTCAACTTGGGGCTGAAAAAACCCCATTTTCGCCCCTCGTGAAAATTTAAATTTAAAAAAGGGCCTCCCCCCTTACAGCCCTGTTGCTTTATTTCCTGTCCCGAGCGGGATTTCCACTGTCACGAGCTAAAACCTCTCCCGTATTCCCGAAACCCAATTTCGGGATACACGGGACGCGTTCGGCACATTTCCCGATATATTTGAGAGGTGATTTAGGCAAAGATTCTCCGCAAGGAGGCGTTCTGGTCCTCCTGTATATCGGGAGGGGAGGGAAAAAGGGGTCAAGTTGGCGGGAATTTTAAAATAATTCCGAAAATCTGGAGGAAAAGGCCCGAATGTATCCCTTTATGCAAATCAAAAGGGGATAAAGTCAATATCCCGGCCGTAAAATCCGGGAAAACGGTTTGCCTATCGGGGATCGGACGATTATTACCCCATCGATATGTGCCCGAGGGGTTTTCTGGAATAAAAGGGAAAACCTGCTCCAGAGCAGCTCTCGCAACTATAACAAAACAATTATTTCTTTCTCTCTCTTTAACACACAAAAATGTATTTTTCTCTTTCAGATTTCAGTCGAAAGTGCGCCGTCACTTACTCGTCAAACCCATCAGGTGTCTCGTTTTAATTAATTAACTTATTAATTAATTATTGTCACTCAGTTAATTAGTTACACTTAGCTTAAGCACTATATGGCCGCGAGCGCTGACTCAGCTACGTTTTAGTGCTGTTTGTAGAGCTAGAAAACCGGAAGACACACATTTTTATCACGTTTTTAAGCTTCCTAGTAATAACCGTAACTAGTTTTAGTTATAAACGCCTAGCTATAGTGACGTCAGAGATTAATTTTAGTGTTTTTTTAATTAATTAGTTATGAAGCAGTTTGATAGAGCAGGATGTGAACTCGCTATTTAAATTGTTTTTTAAGATGGCACCCAACCGTTTTTTCACGTTTAGAAATTCTGTCATTGAAATGTCAGATGTCAGTTGTCATAATTGCCAAGATGGAAGCATATTTTGACTGTGTACTTTAGCATAATTTCCAAGATGGCGTCTACTATAACATTTAGTACTTTCATTCAGAGTGCTACGCATAGGCTACTGTTCGTTTGACATTTAAAACTGTCAGTTTACCATCGAATACCTGTCATTGAAATGTCAGATTACAACATATCAGGGTGTCTGCGCTGTCAGTTGTCATAATTCTTCAACAATAGTGTGACTGTCCTCTGGATGATATTCTGATGATCCATAGAAACAGAAGATCATTTTGACATTGATAATTGTCACTTAAACGTGCGTTATTCGTGCATCGCTAATCTAGATGATTAATGACAACTTCCTTCAAGGATGTGTGTCGTCATTTGTCATATAATTTTCAAGATGGCGCCCATTTGTCAATTAGGAACTGTCATTAAAATCAAAATCAGCAAGGTATGAATGAGACACTCACCGTCATTTCATTATTTCTGGTCTGTATCATGAGTTTCAGATGACAATCTTTTGGTATGTGTGCTATCATTAGTCACAATTTCTCATACGTCATTTTGACATTGAGAACTGTCACTTTTATGTCATCCTTGCAAGGCTCTTTGAGGAAAAGGCTCCGGCCATTTATCATGTTTTCCATGATGGCTCCTATTTTGACATTTTGAACTGTCATTGAAATGTCAAAAGAGAGTGTGTCAATATTACATTGCTGATTTGTCTCCACAGTATCAGATTCCGCAATTCCGATGTGTACTGTCATTTGTCATAATTTCCAAGATGGCGCCCACTATTTCATTTACTACTGTCATTTAGGCAAAGTGCTATCCATGGGCTACTGTCATTTTGACATTAAGAACTGTCAATGAAACGTCAAGAGAGAGTGTGGCATTATTGCGTTGCACCATTTTAGATTCCCCAGTCCCAGGGCGTACTGTCGTTTGCCATAATTTTTAAGATGGCGCCCATCTGCTAATTTAGACCTGTCATTTGTCAAAAAAGAGCTGCCCGCCCATCCAGTATTTTGACATTTAGAACTGTCATTAACATATCGAAATAATTGGCAATGCATAAATAATATACTCACTGTCATTCAATCATTGCTGATCTGTATCCTGACCTTCAGATGACAATCTTTCGGGATGTCTGCTGTCATTTGTCATAATTTCTAAGATGGCACCTATATTCCATTTTGACATTGAAAACTGTCACTTTTATGTCATCTGTGCGAGGCTAATCTAGATGTAATAAAAAAATCCTTCAAGGGTATCTGCCGATACAGAGCTGTCGTTTTACTGTCAAAATAGAGCTGACAGTCTAGTCGCCATTTTCATGGTGTCAGATGTCAAAAGAGAGTGTGTTTTATTGCATTGCTGATCTGTTTCCACAGTTCCAGATTCTACAGTTCCGATCTGTACCATCCAAGATGGCGCCCACTGTAACATTTAGTACTGTAATTGAATCGAGAGTGCTGCGCATGGACTACTGTCATTTTGACATTTAGAACTGTCATTGAGATGTCATTGTTTTGACATGTAGGATGTCAAATGTGGTGTCACCTCGGTGATCTTCTGATAAAACATATCATCCCCAGCAATTTCAATTGTTCTTCTTGTTTTTTTAAATTCTTGCTCTTGTCTTGTTGTCTCCATCTCTTGTTGTTCTGCTAAGTTCAAATTTTCCTTCTCACTTGATCCCAATGACGTCATCTAGCTGATCATCAGAAGACCATAGAGGTACTACTTCTTGCACTAAATTTAATCCATTGGATCCGTGCCTTTTCTGGCTCTTTTTTACCTGTCTTCCAGTTCTCTAACCATTTTTAAAAATAGTTAGGAGGGGATGGAGAGGGAACTCTTAGGTGCGCACATCCACGTTTTTCATCAACTGCGTCGCAAACTTTGACACCCGTTAATCTTCACGTCCTGCTCTATCTACACATAATATAACGCTCAAAAGACGGGAACAAAGGAAGATTTCTTTCAGACCGGACATCGGGGGCCTAAGGACGATAGCGCCGCCCCGCCCCACCCCCGCCCTCGAGGATTTGGAGGCTGCGCCGCGACGCCAGGCGTCCGTCGACGCAGAAGCGATCCGCATCGTCATCCACGACGTCGACAGCGCGGGCGGCGCGTCCGCTGCGCAGAAGCGCGTCGTGTTGCGTCGCGATCCCGGCGACAAGGCGCATCGCAGTAAGTAAATTTCACGGTGTACAAATATAAAGAAATGCCTAATGGTCAGACAGACCGGAATTCCATTGACAGCTCTATTGACGTTGATGACAAGGACAGGGGTGGCGTGTGGCGGGAAATTTAAACCTGATCTGTTGCGCGACATTTGAGTTTGAAGTCGTTCGCAGAATTACAGAACTTGGTGCGTTAACTGTTTATTTATTACATACGTGTTAAAAAAATTATAAGAAGCATGTAACAAACATAAATGAAAAATATGATTGGATAACGAATCAATCCAAATCAATTCAAAATGTCATTAACGTCATTGTTGTCATATTTGATGTACCATGAACAAACTCAAATGATATGTAACAAATGATGTTCCGTCAGTCAATGTCAACAACGTCATTTCTGTCAATTTTGCCAAGCAAGATGGCCGACATACGATTCCGATATAAGCCATAGAAGTTTCATATATATAACACAAAACTAAAGCTATACGTCAACCATGAACTCTATAAGTAGGATGGTTCCCTCCCGGGGTAGGGATGGCACGAAAAGTAGACAGTAGCATTAAAACTCTAATTCCGCGTCACTCTACTGTACGGCGCAGTAACAGGTGCGCAATGAGTGATATGTAGCTCAAAGGCTATAAGGGAGAGATAGTTATAGAATTCATAGTTGTCGTAGAGTTTTATATTCCCAAGCTCCTCTCCTCTATAAACCTTATAAATCGGGCACAAAGTGGGAGGGGGAGTGAGGAAAATTCAATTGTAAACGGATCACGAGAGCCGTTTCCCGAGGGAGTCACGTACCCGCCCGGAAATTCCGTAATAACCCGAAGAATCTCCATTTCTATGTCATTTTCTCCTCCATAATGGAAATATCCATAAGGGAGTTATTTGGATATTAATGGAGCGGCTTTATAATACACCGACGCTCAATTTATACTCGGGGTAGATGAGGGGGGGTGAATTAAGAATTTTCATTTTCTTTTTGCAGCACGTGGCTTCGGCATGCGAGTGGTGGGGGGTAAGACGAGCACCGACGGTCACCTTTTCGCTTACGTGGTGTGGACAGTGCCGGGGGGGCCGGCGGAGAAGGGGGGGCTGCAGCAGGGCGACAAGGTAACCTCCCCCTGCCATCCGTTAATTTCAATTAAATAATTAATTGATTAGGTGCTGGAGTGGGGCGGGGTGTCCCTGATCGATCGAAATTTCGAGGAGGTGTGCGCCATTATGGACCATCACACTGGGGATACCGTGGAATTGTTGGTGGAGCACGCCACCGATTTGAGGATGTGCGATTTCCTGGACGAGCCGCCCCTGCCGCCCCCTTCTTCAGGGGTGGGGGGGCGGAAGACCTCGGAGGCGAACGTGACCGCACTGCACGTGGGTAAGTCGAAATTTTTTTTTTTGACTACGTCTCTGTGTTTTTGGGATTCCCCTAAAATTAATTAATTAAATTTTACCTTAAGTGCCATCAGCATTAATTCTGATTATGGACGGTTATGATGGAAAGAATCACGGAAAATTAATTAATTAAAAATATGCATTTTTGTTCCGAAAAACGTATTATTTTCATTTTTAATTAATTAAATATTTTTTTATAATTACTTGATTTTTTTTAATTACCCGGTTCCTCAAGACACTTAAATTAATTAATTAGATTAGTGCAAATTAATTAATTAGGTTTTAGTTTATTTAAAATAAATATATATTGGTCCTCTTACGGGATTTCCTTAATTAAATCAAAAATTAACTAATTTTTAAAATTAATTTAAAGCTGCTTTTGCGAAAAAATCACTGTACCTGTACCTGTACTCTACCTGAAAAAACTAAATATTCCCTTCATTAATTAATTAATAATTTATCTTTATTTTAATTAATTAAAAAGTAGTTTACCGACATTAATTTTTTTTTAAATAAACGAATCAAAAATTCAATTTTACTTAATTAAAAACAGAGGAAATAGTACCAAGAAAGTAGTTTTAAGGTTAATTAATTACTTAAGGTTATATATTTAAAAATACATATGTATTATTTTAATTTTTAGTTAATTAACTATTTTTACAATAACTCGATTAATTAAAAAACGCTTTTAAGAACACTCAAGTGCATTTCTCTCAATTTGATTTTCTTGAAGATTATTTAATTAATTAAAAATTGCTTTCCGTAAAAAAAACGTGGTACCCTTAGAGGGTTTTCTTAATTAAATCAAAAACTATATTAATTACTTAATTAATCGGTTTGGAAACCAAGCCCTTGGGTTAATTAATTACTCAAAGTTAATTAATTAAAAATATGGATTTTTGTCTCAAAACAAATTTACCCAAGAAAAATTCGCATTTTTAATTAATTAACTATTTTTTGCGGTAACTTGATTAACTAAAAGCTGGTTTTAAGAATACTGTTAATTAATTATATTTTTTTGGAGTTTATATATAATAATTAAAAATTTGCTTATGATTTAAATTAATTTAATTTGGATTAACTAAATTATTTTTTTTTTAAGAATATTTAATTAATTAATAATTTGCTTTTAAGCATTACTTAATTAAAAAAAATTGCGGTAACCTTACAGAGTTTTTTTAATTAAATTAAAAACTAACTTAATAGACGCTTTTAATTAATTGATTAATTTATTTTGAAAAATATTTAATTACTTAAAAAGTTATTTAGAAAATTATTTAATCAATGTTTTAATTTAATTAATTAGGTACTTGATTAAAGGCTTTATTTTTACTTGAGAATAAAGGAATTAAAGATTAATTCCTTTATTCTCAAAAGGAATTAATTAAATGTCCTTTAGTTAATTAATTACTTGAAAGATAATTAATTAAAAAGATGCATATTTTTTCCAAAGTAAATTGTTTCAAAAAACCTATACCCTTTTGGTGGTAGATGTTGTCCACTTGCATCGCCCGGTTCAATACCACCACATAGGACTTAGGCGGCGTGAAGTGGTTCCATGGAACCCACGTTTCGCCGTCATGTCGATGTGTCCGGTTTCCAAAGGGGAAATGGAGAAGAAAAGTAAATGCATGATGGCGCCCTCACGACCAAAACTTTCCGGAGGTAAACTCGCCTCCCATTCGGATCTTCGGGCGGAGGCTGGTCGGGGGGGGGTCCATCAGGCGGATCAAAAAGCCTAAAAATATTAATGCCTAAAATAAGCCTCACATTCTGGCATTGGCAGAAACAAAGGTGAAACCTTCAACAACAAATGTTCACCTCATTTATCCTGGATACGATCTACACACCCGATTTCGACTAAACTTTGGATTGGCAGTATTTGTCAAGAACGATTTGAGTTGCCAGCGGGAGGAAACGCTTGAACCTGCGGACTTCGACGTCATGTGGTTCAAAATAATAGCCAGTGGTGCCACGAAATGTATCTGCTGTATCTACAGACCACCAAGCGACACCCAATATAGACGGCTCTTTTTGAACCTGGTTGATTGCATTAACCATCTGCAAATTGACCACCCAAGCGCAGAAATCATCGTCATGGGTGATTTTAACGTTCAGAATATCAACTGGTTGTGTTTTCGTTCTACGCGTTTGCCGGTAATTGCTCAATTATTTTGTTTTGTTTTGTTCGGTCTGTTTGGTTTTCCGAGGTTCACCGCACTCATGTGTTGTTTTTTTGACGTGCGTTTGTCTCGTGTATTTCAAAACTGACCTGCCATCCCTGGAACTTGGCCTTGTCCTGCCACCGAACTGAGTAGGTGGTTGCACTGGGCAAAGTTGCCGGGAATTTGTTTGGCATTTAAATAGTTTTGGTTTGGTATTTCTGGGTTCATCGCACTCGTGCGTTGGTTTTTCCTGTATTGCTGAACTGACCTGACTTCCCTGAAACTTGACCTTTGTTCTGCCACTGAACTGAGTAGGTAGTTGCACTGGGCCAGGCTGCTGGGAATTTATTTGGCGTTTTAAATTACATTTATTATTATCTGCTGAATTGAGTAGGTAGATCAATAATTTTATGTAAATTTATGTATTAAGTTTTAAATCAATTGAATATTTTAATAGTACAGGATGTCTCGCAGTTTTAAGTGTTGTAAAAATAAGCTCTTTTTAAATTATATTTGTATAGTCTGCAACTCTGTTTTTCATCCAAGTTATTTGGAAAGAATGACAGCAGTGGTAAAAATAGGAGTTTACAAAATTTTATGTTCAGAGCAATGTCAAAATAGTCACAATGAAAGAGAGAGTGAAAATAGGATATATGACGAAAAAATTAAACATTTGCTAAAGGAGCTGGAAGGAAAAGACAGGTATTTAGAGAGACTGCGTAGAAATAGTCAAGTATTTGAGGACGAGGTTTCACAGGCAGAAGCTAATTTTTCTTTGCATATTGCAACTTTAAATGAAGAAAATAATGGGTTAAAGAATGAAATTCAGAATCTAAAAAACTAAAGAGAAAGAAGTACAGCTACAAGTGGATTCATATACTAGAGTAAATGAGGAACTTTCAGAGAAGGTAAAAGAGCTAAGTGATCTTAATCAAAATTTGATTAATACTATTACAATGCTTGAAAAAGCTGAGCTATTTGCCACCATATGCGGGCTTACGCAGCTTGTGGAGGAACCTACCAGAATCCCCGATCGAGACGGCGAGTTCGCGAGTCTCCTAGATCTGGTCTTGGCTTCAGACCCTGACTCGTACACAGTATCAGTACATGCCTCCCTAGGAACATCGGACCACAAATTGATAACAGTCTCTTGCTAGTTGGAGGTTAAAACGCAGGATCCTCCGATGCCGCGGAAGGTATCAGCAGAGTGGAACCATCTTCGGGAATTTTATCGCTCATTCCCTTGGAGAGAAGTCTGCTTTAGAACCAATAACATCTCAGAATGTGCAAACTAAATTACAGAGACGATCTTGGCAGGAATGGAAGCTTATATCCCTTTTTCTACTAAATGCCAATCAAACAACAAGCAATGGTTCAACCTGAATTGCAAAAAGACAGTAAACACTAAAAACGCAGCATATCGCAAATGCCGTCAACATCCTTCGATCGAAAATCGGAGGAACTTTTTAGCCTCCAGAAATAGCTGCAAGCGAATTAATGATGAATGCAAAGAGAGTCACAACAACAGGATCAAAAACAAACTGCTAAACTGCCCAAATGGAACAAGATCTTTCTGGTCGGTATCGAAAGTCGATTTGCTAAGTCGGCCTTGCCACCCCTAACAGCAGATGATGGTTCTATCGCGGTAACAGCAAGGGAAAAAGCCAACTTACTGGGTAAACTCTTCGCGTCCAATTCTACTCTGCACTCGCAAGGCAAAACACCGCCATATTTGCCAAGAGTGAATTCATCGATGGGAGAAATTTCGTTTGCCCAACGAATTATAAAAAAATTCTTAAAAGCGTAAACCCCAACAAAGCTTCTGGACCCGATGGCATTCCAGCCCTATTACTAAAACGTTGTGCAGACGAATTGACTCCTCCCTTATGTAGACTGTTCGTATAAGCAGGGCCAATTTCCAACAAGCTGGAAAACTGCTCGAGTGCAAGCTGTACCCAAAAAGGGTAAGAAGACGATGCCCTCCAATTACCGCCCGATTGCACTAGTTCCAGTAATATCGAAGATTATGGAGAAAGCAGTCAACCAACAACTGTTAAGATATCTGGAATCATCTGGACTAATCAGCGATCATCAATACGGCTTCCGAAAGCTTAGATCCACCGGCGATCTTCTGGCCTACGTCACACACTTGTGGACGGAGGCCATGGAGAAGCACGGCGAGTCCCGCTTAGTCGCTCTTGACATTTCCAAGGCATTTGACAGAGTGTGGCATGAGGGACTACTGACCAAGCTCTCCTCAATCGGCATACAAAACTCATTATTGAATTGGATCAAAAGTTTTCTTGAACAACGAACAATCCAAGTAGCCGTCGATGGATACCTCTCCGACAGATTTAACATTAACGCTGGAGTCCCTCAAGGATGCATTCTATCCCCCACCCTTTTCTTGGTATATATCAACGATTTGCTAGGAACCACTGTCAATCCAATCTACAGCTTTGCGGACGATAGCACACTTATTTCCACATTTAAGTCCGCCAAACCAACGACAGCCGCAAGTTCTCAGAATCTTAGGCAGCAACAAGTAGCTTCAACCAACAACGATATTGGAGCAATCTTGGAGTGGGGCGATAACAATTTGGTCAATTTTAACGCTAAAAAAACGCAGGCTGCAGTATTTACGATGAAGACTAACCTTGGTGGCCCGGAGCTGATTATGGCAGGGAAAACATTGCCAATGAAATTATCTTTACATCTTCTAGGAGTCGAGGTCACCAACAGTGTGTCCTGGCATGACCACGTTGCTGAGGTCGCCAGGGCGGCTTCCAAAAAACTCGGAGTGCTTTTCAAAACGAAAAAACTGTATACACCAGAACAGCTGCTGACTCTTTATAAGGCTCAAATACGCTCGCATGTCTGGAGCTCTGCACCCAAGCATAGTTTAAACCTGCTGGATTCTATATAGAAGAGAGCTGTTCGTCTTATCGACAAACCAGAACTGACAAAGAGTCTGTATAGTCTGGAGCACAGGAGAAAGGTGGCTGATCTCTGTTTATTCTACCGTTATTACCACGGTAAGTGCTCCTCTGAGCTGGCAGGCCTGATTCCACCCAGGGCTGTTCCGGCAAGAAGGACGCGTCTAGCAGTTGCGGCTCATCAACATCGTGTTCACCTGCCTACCCCAATGACGTCGCTGTATCGGGACTCATTCATCTGGAGAACATCTTCTTTGTGGAACGGGCTTCCACCTCACATATTTGCCGACGCATACAACCTACGGCGATTCAAGAAAAAATACGTCTAATAATTAATTAAGTATTTTTTATTATAACTCAATGAATTCAAAGACACCTAAACTAATTAAATTTGATTTTCTTAAAGTAATAAATTATTTTTTTAAGGAATATTCAATTACCTAAAGAGATGTTCTGCGAGTTTTAGTTTATTAAAAAAAATAAGTGCCTAATTAATTAATGAGCGCTTATGCAAGTTTTTATTTAATTAAAACCAGCTCTTGGGCGGTAAATGTTATTGATTGATAAACTGATGGAGCCTCGTTATTTCGGCACTTTTGCAGGCATCTTCAGGGCTTTTTACCCCATCTACACCGGTGTACCGGGGAAGTGGTTTTACCATGTTAAAGGTACGTTTTTCTGGTTGTTTCAGATACCGAAAACGACAAGGGGCCCTCGTCGCCTACCAGGAGAAAACTACCAAAAACCCCGGTATAAATTCAAAAATTCCCGTTAACAAATTAGGGGCAAAAATCAAATAAAAAATCAAATATTATTTTTCGACGTTAATATACCTTCTAGAATTGATTAGCCTAAGTTCAGAACTCTATCTATCACTCTTACTCCTTCTATCACTCATCATTTGAGTTCAAGACTGACGTGTGCAATCATTTTTTTACACGATTTTTTAGGGAAATTGAATATATTCTTGTAAATTCGCCCTCCCGCTTTACTAAATCTATTTTAACATAGAACATGTTTCATACGAATGGAGACAATATCGATCTGTTAGGATATTTTAAATTTTAAAACAACTGTTAGGTCATAAAATCAATGTTTTAGCTAGCGTTAACATGTATTAGAGTGTGTATAGTAGCTAGAACCAATCGATGTATAACAGGGCCTGTCTTGTTTCAATTTGGCCCCCACGTCAGCTTTTTTTTTGACATTTGACAGCTCGTTTTGACATTTGACAGTTATATCAAATACTGACGTGACATTTGCATTGTTTTGATAGATCTAAAACGACTAGAGGCGGTTTTATACCGGTTTTTAGAAACCATGTTCAAGAGGCCATGTAAAGAGCCATAACTTGACTTCTAGTGCATGTATCAACTTCATTTGTACTTTAAAATGTTCTTTGGACTGTTTTTAAGCTTTTCTTAAAAAAAATATAAAAATCCATGTATTAGAAGCTGTTTTATCCAGGTTTTTAGAAATCATGTCCAAGAGAAAAGACAGTTTCAAGAGGAAGGAAAGATAGTTTTAGATAAAGAGCCATAACTCCACTTCTAGTGCACGGATCAACTTCATTTGTACTTTAAAATGTTCTTTGGACTGTTCTTAAGCTTTTCTTAAAAAAATTATAAAAATCCATGTATTAGAAGCTGTTTTATCCAGGTTTTTAGAAATCATGTCCAAGAGAAAAGACAGTTTCAAGAGGAAGGAAAGATAGTTTTAGATAAAGAGCCATAACTCCACTTCTAGTGTACGGATCAACTTCATTTGTACTTTAAAATGTTCTTTGGACTGTTCTTAAGCTTTTCTTAAAAAAAATATAAAAATCCATGTATTAGAAGCTGTTTTATCCAGGTTTTTAGAAATCATGTCCAAGAGAAAAGACAGTTTCAAGAGGAAGGAAAGATAGTTTTAGATAAAGAGCCATAACTCCACTTCTAGTGCACGGATCAACTTCATTTGTACTTTAAAAGGTTCTTTGGACTGTTCTTAAGCTTCTGTTAAAACAATCATGAAAATCCATGCATTAGAAGCTGATTTATCCAGGTTTTTAGAAATCATGTCCAAGAGAAAAGACAGTTTCAAGAGGAAGGAAAGATAGTTTTAGATAAAGAGCCATAACTCCATTTCTAATGCTCCGATCAGCTTCATTTTCACTTTACAAGATTCTTTGGGCTATTCTTTAGGTTCTATCACGAAAATCCGTGCATCAGAAGTTATTTGATCCAGGTTTTTGGAAATCAATCAATCAATCAAAGGACAGGTGACAGATGAATATATAAAAATCAATGTCTGTCTTGTCAATGTGTATTAATGTTTTTTGGTGCATTTTCCAATCTCTCAATTGTGACAGCTTTGACATCTGTCACGCCGCCATCTTGAATTAATATTTTAAACGTATGAGGTGTGCTCACTTGATTTGGCCATTATATCCTCACAAATCATGAGTAGCAGTCACTTTTCTTGACTAATATTTCCAAATAATTGACAGCGTTGACAATTAAATTTGTAGCGCCATTTTGTTAATTTTTTTTGACATAAAAAGACTCAAAAGCAAAGTGACGGCTTTGACACTTGAACGATGCTTTGTCTTTCAGATTTTTTTTGACATCTTAAGCACATGACACAGTCCGCCATTTTGTGAAAGTTCATGAAACAACATGGCGAATGTTTCAGATGTATTAATAATTTATTATTCGGTCATTTTGTTTTGACATTGACGTTTGACAATATATGAAACTATAATGTTTCTAACCTCATAAAAAAGCCATTAGGTACTAAGGAAGTCATGAGTATGTGTAATTTTTGAACATATGATAATCCGCCATTTTCCATGAGCAATTGACAGATGACAGTTTCAATTAATTAAAAAAAAAATCTTATTCAAATGTTGACGTTGACGTTTGTGGCATCTATCTCTTTTTTAACAATTTTAACGATTTAAGAACGAGATGATCCGCCATTTTTAATGAGCAATCGATGATAACATTGACAGATCACAGATTCAATTAATTTAAAAGGAAAATTGCGATCTGTTTAATTGAGATTTTGACATTGAAGGAAGATCATGATTATCTGTCAGTTTTTGACATTTCAGACACGTGACAGTCCACCACTTTGAACTCATCATGGTGACAGTTCATGGAACAATATGGCGGATGTTTCAGTTTTTTTGACAATTTCAGTTCTTCAGCCATTTTGTTTTGACATTGACATTTGACAATCCACCACAAAACCATAATTGGCTTTTAAAAGGAAAATTGCCATCTGTAATAATTAAAATGTTGACATTGAAGAAAGGTCATAATGACCTGTCATTTTTTTGACGTTTGAGACACATGACAGTCCGCCATTTTGAACTTTTTACGGTGACAGTTCATGGGACTATATGGCGGATGTTTAATTTTTTTTTATAATATTTGCTGTTCGGCCATTTTGTTGTGACATTGACATTTGACAATCCACCATAAACCTATAATATTTCTAACCTCACAAGAAAGCCATTAGGCACTAAAGAAGTCATGGTTATCCGTCATTTTTGAATACATGATGATCCGCCATTTTTCATGAGCAATTGGCAGATGACAGATTCAATTAATTAAAAAAACCGAATCTTATTCATATATTGATGTTGACGTTATTGACATCTGTCATTTCTTTGACAGTTTTGAAGAATTAAGAAAGTTATGATAATCTGCCATTTTTAATGAGCAATTGACAACATTGACAGATGTCAGATTCAAGACAAGCAGCTTAATTTCCTAACCTGGCGGCAATATGTTTCACTTTCATTGATAATTTATTCTTCGGCCATTTTGTTTTGATATTGACAATTAGCTATGTAATGTTTGATTTTGACAGATGACATTGACAGATGACAGATTCAATTAATTTAAAAGGAACATTATCATTTGTCTAACTGAAATTTTGACATTGACGCGAACAATTTTTGACAACTGTTGACAGTTGTGACGTACGACACAATTGTATTATTGGCCTAAAAGTAGCCTAATCTTTATGGGAATTATATTTTATTACAGCTAACAATCCGCCATTTTATGACACTTCTGACGCTTCGCCATTTTGGTTTATTTCTCTTAACCTAAGCGACATTGTGGACAATTAAACACGAAACTTTTGTGACATCTGACAGTCCGCCATTCTTTTATGCGTCAGTCGGAGTGACGTTTTTGACGTTCGACCGCGCCATTTTGGTTCCAAATTAAAGCAAGACAGAGCGAATATAGATCCAAACGAACATTTAAAAACAAACAAAAAAATACCAAAAATTAATATACTGTATGTTGTGTCAGCTGGGACAGTGCGTTCCAGTGCAATTTATAGGCATTATTAAACCGAATAAAACTGTCAATTTGTTTGTTTTCCTTTTCTAACCCAAGCTCAGTTAATGGACGTCGCTGGAGACACATAGGTACGCGTTTTTTACTTTTTAGGAGACCACACACCTCGCAGGTCCTTAAATGAAACTTTTAAAATATTTTTCTTAAAAAAATCCGATAGGCGTATGGTCTCCTTCATGATTAAATTAACCCGCTATTTCTGTCCCAACTGGCACGAGATTTGAATGCTCTACACCCCTCTACTATGTCTTGTTGCTTCCCGCTTGTTGATTAGAGTGTAGACGTGCTTTTGAGTGTAGACTAGCCTTAACCGGGTGTAGAAAAAAGCAGGTTTTTCCTCTCTTAGGAACAATTGGCGAAGGAGCGGATCGTCTCTGGAAGGATCCAGATCCAGGTGTGGTACCACGACGAGAGGAAGGAACTCGTCGTGGCTGTTTTAGCGGGGGATGATTTGGCCCCGAGGGATGACACTTTGGGGTTCGGTTGTTTGCCTGAGGCGTACGCACGCCTCTGCCTCTTACCGTTGACGTAAGTCATCTGTCAAAGATACTATTTTGTTTTTATTTTTAAATTTCGCGCGTGTAAGGCGCGTCCCTCTGGCGGTGATAATTTTTTAAGTTATTTTTGCCGTGTGACAGGTGACACCGCCGCCGTTTTGATGTTGGCGGCCATATTAGATTTAGCCCCCTCTATAGACCGAAAATTATTAATTGAAAGAATTATTTGACGCATGCTTGGAATGTGTCAATGTGGGCGGCCATGTTAGATTCCCCTTGCTCTTGATATGAACCGTTATGCCTGTCAGTCGATTCCAATCTGTCATACATTGAATTCTACCAATTGTTCAATGACAGATGACATCAGCAGTTGTGCCAATAAAAGAAAAAAGAAATTTCTGCTCGGAATGTGTAAATGTAGGCAGCCATCTTTGTTTACCCCACTCCTGAACAAGCTTTTATCTATGAATATGTTCTACAAAAAATGCTTCATTTCCTGAAAATTGATAGGAAATTGTAAAAATTACGGCGATTTGTAACTCCTTATAGACACCCTTAACATACCTCACAATTTTTCCCATTTTCCCTTAATTTCCCTTGAAAGGGTGAGAAAGAAAAGGGCCTCTTGGAAAATCATAAAAAAACAAAAATAAAAGAAAAATTAGCACCGGCAATCTCTTTGGAGTGAAAGCCATTGCTCGCAGTCCCTTAAAAGGGACAGAAATATATTTATCCCCCACCCCCGGGCACTCTTCAGGATTACTTGGGGAGGGTGGGGGTAATTTCGTATAACCCTAATAAAACTTAAGTCGCTCCTCCGGTGGGCGTTTATAGATGGAGAAACACGCTTTTTTCGCGTTATCCCCCTTATCCCCCCCCCCCCCCCCGTAAAGAAGGAAAAGTTGTTTTCTTTTCCATTTTACTTTGATGTCGCCGGATCAAAGGGAAAACCGAACAAAAAAAAAAAGGGAACCTCTCTCCTCTTTGTTTCGCGTAGGAAAATCGCTTCATGAAATATGAGAGCTCGTAATCCGTTACCGCCGCTCTATGGGGGGGGGGGGGGGGGTGGATAAACTTAATTTTCCGACCGGAATTTCCTCGGTAATATTTCAATTTGGGTCGGCCCTCACAGCCGGAAAATCCCCGCAAAATCTCACGTTTAATTAAAATACCCGCGTATGAGGAGGCCGTTTTTAATCCTCCCGTTTCCCACCGAGTTACTGTCGCAATTTAATATTCAAATTAACGGCATAATGCGCCGCGAGGCCAAACGAGCATCATGCGCATGTAAACGTGGTCGCCGCACTCGTATAGTACGGGCGCATGTCAAATAATTCACATGTGTCACAGGAACAGCTGATAGAGGACGGTTAACCTAAACGCCACCTGTCATTTGATTTAAATTATGACAGATGGCAGTTGGAAAATGGCCGACTGCTAATTATTTTTTGATATAATTTACTCCAGAACTAAAGATTCAGGTGACACAAAGTCAGTGCTTTAAAAAATGCCCATAAAAATCCTTCTGGTGCACGGATTTCTTTGTTTCTTTTAGCATATCGTTAAAAAGAGATGGAATTAGCCTTAGAAGCAAAAACTAAATTAATCCAATCAATAGAAGCAAAGTTATGACTTAGTTTACCTCGGAACTAAAGATCTATGAGTGCCAATGCCTTTGTTTTGTCCATAAAAATCCTTCTAATAAATGGATTTATTTGTTTCTTTTAGAAAAACGTTAAAAAGAGATGGAAGTAGCCTTAGAAGCAAAAACTAAATTATTCCAATCAATAGAAGCAATGTTATGACTTAGTTTACTCCAGAGCTAAAGATCTAGATTACAGCTAGCCAATGTCTTAAAAAATGTCCATAAAAATCGCTATAGTGCACAGATTTGTTTGTTTCTTTCAACAAAACGTTAAAAAGAGATAGAAGTAGCTTTAGAAGCAAAACTAAATAAATCCAATCAGCAGAAGCAAAGTTACGACTTAGTTTACCCCGGAACTAAAGATCCAGGTGGTAATCAGCCGATGCAACTAGCCAATATTTTTAAAAATGTCCATAAAAATTTCGACCGCATGGATTTATTTGTTTCTATTAGCAAAATGTTAAAAAGAGATAAGAGTAGCATTGGAAGTAAAAACTAAAGAAGTCCAATAAGTAGAAGCAAAGATATGACTTAGTTTACTTCGGAAGTAAAGCTCCGGGTGGCAATCAGCCGATGTCTTCAAAAATGCCCATAAAAATCGTTCTAGTGCAGGGATTTGGTTGTTTCCTTTAATAAAACGTTAAATAGAGATGAAAATACTTTTAGAAGTAAAAATGAAAAAAATCCAGCTACTAGAAGCAAAGTTACGTCATATTTAACCTTAAAAAGTTTATACTATAAGAAATAATTTTGTAAATTGACAAATAATATTTATTTATTTATGTCAAGAAACTACGTGCCAAAGGTAGGGGGAAATTTAACATAGCTACCTATATTTACACTTTTAGAGCATACGTCATATTTATTTTTCTTGAATTGGCACAACTGCTAGTAGATAACAGTTATTACCTGAACGCCATCTGTCATTGGACTTAAATCATGACATTTGACAGATTTTAAAAATGACAGTTGCAAAATGGCCGACTTGTCAAAGGAAAGGGGAAATCCAACATGGCCACCTATGTTTACACTTTCAAAGAGATATTTATGAAGACAGATATTTATTTTCCCCTTTTTGGCACGATAAATGACAGTCAACCTATTATACGTCACCTGTCATTGAATTTCAAAACTATTTAAATAATGGCAGTTGCCATATCTTAAAAGTGACAGATACAAAATGGTCGATGGTCAATTACGAGGACGCATGTCAGGAAGCTGAGTTGTCAAAGGAAGGGGAAAATCCAACATGGCTACCTATGTTTAGACTTTCAGACAGATATTTATTTTCCTTTTATTGGCACGATAAACGGCAGTCAACCTATTATAAGTGACCTGTCATTGAATTTCAAAACTATTTAAATAATGACAATTGACAGATCTTAAAACTGACAGGTGCAAAATGGCCGATGGTCAATTATGAGTACATTTATGTCAGGAAGCGGACTTGTCAAAGGAAGGGTGAAATGCAATATGGCTACCTATGTATAAACTTTCAGAGAGATATTTATAGAGACAGATATTTCGTTTCCTTTTATTTGTACGATAGATGACAGTTAACCTATTATACGTTCTGTCATTAAATTTCAAAACTATTTACGCATGTCAGGAAGCTGAGTGTCAAAAGGAGGGAGAAACCCAACATGGCCGCTATACTTAACCATTCACAACCTAACAAATAAGTCATTTGAACTTATGACAGCTGACAGCTGAAAAAAAAACTGACGTGTCAAAGCGAGGGAGAAATCTAACATGGCTGTCCATATTTAGACTTTCAGTGCACGCGTCATATTTATATTTCTTAAATTGGCCCAGCTGCTAATAGATGACAGTTTAACTCTCCTTTGAACTCTGAAATAACATAAATCGTGACACTTGACAGATTTCAAAAGTGACAGCTTGTCAATTATGAGGACGCATGTCAGGAAGCTGACGTGTCAAAAGGGAGGGAGAAATCCAACATGGCCGCCATACTAAGCCATTCGCAACCTGAGAGATAAGTCATTTGTCATTGATTCTTTTCGCCTTATGACAGCAGACAGACTAAAAAAAATTAACGTGCCTTAGAGAGGGGGGTAAAACTAAAATGGCCGCCTATAGTCCGGGGGTTAAAACTCAATTTCTTGATCCTCAGAACGGAGGAACACTGTCAACAGACAGACGTGGCCCCCGTGAGCCAAAACCCGATCTGGAACGCGAACTTGAGCTTCCTGAACGTCCCGGGGGACGAGCTGATGGAGCGGGTGCTCGAGATCACCCTCTGGGACCTCATTCCTCACAACGAACACGCGTTCTTGGGCGAGTGCTCTGTAGACTTACAAAAAGTGAGTGATTCAACTCCTTTTACACGCTCCCCACTTTAACCCTTCGGGTTTTACAGGCGTTTTTAGACGACAGGGCGGTGTGGTGCCGCCTGGAGGACCCCCGCCAACTAAGGGGCCGCTCCCCGCACACCTCCCCGCGGGGCTCTATAGCGGGGGCTGGTAAAAGGGGCACCTTTGGCGACCAACGGAGCGTCTCCGATGACGTCGACTCGATCGGTAAGTGTTGATTGGTATTGAGGAGGACTTTGAGGGTCGAAATGTTCTACTGAACAGGTGAGTGCGCGAGTCTACTGCACCCGGACCACGCGTGGGGCTCCCGGCGGGGCTCCTCGCAGTCCGAGCAGCTGGAGGTCGAAGTCTATCAACTCGGCAAAGACTTTTCTCGCTCCCTACCCGGATCGCGACGCTCCTCCTTCCAGAGTGCGCAGGAGCAAGCGGAAGCGGTAAGTCCCCCCTTCTTCTAATTCTCCATAAATTTCTGGATTTTTTAAAATAAATCTACAGGAACAGGTTGCGGTGCCTCCGCCGGCCTCTTACAGCCGGGACCGCAGGCGCAGTAGTTGCACGCGCATGCTAAGGGACCCCGAGGAGATCCTGAAGTCCCTGAAGGCGGTCAAGGGGGAGCTGGGCAGGACCATGAGCCTCACGGCCGATAAAAGGAGACGTAAGTTTCTGGTTTTTTCTTTTTTTTTTAATGAAAATTTACTGGAGAATTATTTTTGACATTTTTATTGTAACAGCGGGAGTTTAGCTAGACACGGTTAATATTTGTGGTAAGATCAGTTTCTTGATGTAAGCTTACCAGGCTTAAGCGCTTACCCTACGTTAACCGGGTGATTTAAGTGAGATTATTTAGCAGCTGATGCGCTAGGGTAGACTATAGTTAATTAGTCTATAGTGGATTTCAGAAATGTATAGAGTAATAAAAATGGGGATTCCGTCATAAAGTTTTAAATAACTCTACTTCTGGGGCTCAGATCGTCTTCATTTTTCAGTCAGAAGTTTCTTTGGATTGTTCTTCAGCTTCTATTGAAAAATTCGTGAAAATCCGTGCATTAGAAGCAGCTCTACTCAGGTTTTTATAAATCATGTCCAAGAGAAAAAACAGTTTCAAGGGGAAGGAAAGGCAGGTTTAGATGAAGAGCCATAACTCCACTTCTAGTGCTCAGATTAGCTTCAATTTTACTTTAAAAGATTTTTTGGACTCTTTTCAGCTTCTATTGAAGAAAATATGAAAATCCATGCGTTAGAAGCTGTTTTATCCAGGTTTTTAGAAATCATGTCCAAGAAAAAAAAATTCAAGAGGAAGGAAAGATAGATTTAGATGAAGAGCCATAACTCGACTTCTAAAGCACGGATCAGCTTCATTTATACTTTAAAAGGTTCTTTGGACTGTTCTTAAGCTTCTGTTAAAAAAATTATAAAAATCCATGCATTAGAAGCTAATTTATCCAGGTTTTTAGAAATCATGTCCAAGAAAACAACATTCAAGAGGAAGGAAAGTTACTTTTAGATAAAGAGCCATAACTCCACTTCTAGTGTTCAGATCAACTTCATTTTTACTTTAAAAGACTCCTTGGACTTTTCTTTATTTATTACTAATATTTGCATTCATTCCAGTATTAGAAATGGCGTCAAAGACCTGGAAAACAGCCTCTAATTTCTTCAAAAGCCTGGAATCCAATGGGTTAATTAATATTCCTAGAACAAATGAGGAATCAAATCTTTGAAACTACATATTCTATTTCAGGCATTAAGCGTTAAAACACCTTTTCCAGTCATATTCCGTATTATTTTAACAAATTCTTTTCTTTTTATGATAATTGAAGTCATATTCAAATAATCGTTCCTTTTGAGTTGTTTTTACGGCTCTCATGGGTCCTTAGACTTTGGAAGTAATTTCTCATTTAGATCCATGATTCCCTTTATTCCAAAGTTAAAAATTCTAAGGTCAAATGCCTGGAATACAACATTTAGTTACTCCAGAGGTCTGGAACTAATAAAAAATTACTTCAAAATCTTGTGTGTGCAATCACTTGGTTCTCCTGGAACATATCAAGCCAGATTGGCATGTTTTTTGAGTTAAAAGATACCTTGGAGTGTTTTGTAGGTTCCATTGAAAAAATCGTGAAAATCCATTCATCAGAAGCATTTTTATTCAAGTTATTGGAAGTCAGGTCTAAGAGGAAGGACAGTTCTAGGTAACTGCGCTCATAACTCCACTTCCAGTGCTCAGATCAGCTTCACTCTTACTTTAAAAGATTCCTTAGACTGTTTTCTAGCTATATTGAAAAATGTGTAAAAATCCATTAATCATAAGTTGTTTTATTCAGTTTTTTAGAAATCATGTTCTAAGTAACTTAAGTCACACCTAGTGCTCCTTTAATTTTTAAAGTAACTTCATATTTATTTCAGACATTTATAGTCATATTTCCTAGTATTAAAAATGACGTCAAAATCCTGCAAATCAACTTCTAGGTTCTCCAAAACTCTGGAATAAAATGACTTGTGGTGCATCTGGAACATATTTGGCATCATATTGAATTAATCGGTATTTTCTCTATCCAAGTAATTTCTTATTTATTCCAGGGATTAAGAGCCATGATTTCTTTTGATCCAGCATTAAAAAATACTTAAAATTTCTGGAATACAACACGTGGTTATTTCAGAGTCCTGGAACTAATAAAAAACGACTTCAAAATCTTAGGATACAGGGTTTGTAATATTGTTCAATTTATTGTTTGCAATAAGTCCAATCTTATTTAAACTTGGCGACGTTTCGCGAATATATATTCACATCTTCAGGGTTCAAGATCTTCAGCTTCTGTTGAAAAAATTTAAAAAAAAAATCAATAAATTAGAAGCATTTTTATTTAAGTTTTTGGAAATCAGGTCCAAAAGTGAAGGACAGTTCTATTGGCATGGTTTTTGTGTCAAAAGGTACCTTGGAGTATTCTCCAGTTTCCGTTGAAAAAGTCACGAAAATCCAAGCATTAGAAGCTCTCTTATCCATTTTTTTGGAAATCATGTCCAAGAAAAAAGACAGTTTCAGGAGGAAGGGTCGATAGTTTTAGTTGAAGACCAATAACTCTACTTCTAATGCTCAGATCAGCTTCATTTTTGCATTAATAGATTCTTTGGAGTGTTTTAAGTTTTTATTAAAAAATCCGTGACAATCGATGCATTGGAAGCTGTTTTATCCAGGATTTCAGAAATCATGTCTATTGGAAAAGGCAGTTTTAGGTAAAGTGCCATAACTCGACGTCTAGAGCTCGGACCCACGTCATGTTTGACTTGAAAAAATTCTTTGGACTGTTTTTTATTTATTCCAGACATTTAGAGTCAAATTTCCTTTTATTCCAATATTCAAAATGGCGTCAAAGACCTAGAAAAGGACCTTTAGTTTCTCCAAAAGTCTGGAATACAATCACGTTTTATTCCAGATATTGGACGTAATTACACGGTTTCCAGTCTATTCCATGAACTTCTTTCTTTGCGATAGTACTTGAAGCCATATTGGAAAAATCGTTAATTTCTTCCGAGTTGTTGAGACCCGTACAGGTCCTTGGACTTTGAAGTAATTTCTCATTTATTCCAGTTATTTATTTCCTTTTATTCTGGTATTAAAAGCTACTTTAAATGTCTGAAATACAGCACTAATAAAAAATTACTACTACGAAATCTTGGAACACGATCACTTGGTGCTCCTGGAATATTTGAAGCATAGATTGTAATGGTTTTTATGTTAAAAGGCTCCTTGGAGAATATCCTACAGCTTTCAATGAAAAAATCACAATAATCCGTACATTAGAAAGTTTTAATTCAAGTTTTTGAAAATTAGGACAGTCTAGGTAACTTGGGTCATAACTCCACTTCTAGTGTTCGGATTTAAATGATTTTTAAGTCAAAAGGTACATTGGAGTGTTTTCCAGCTTCTATTGAAAAAATCACGAAAATTCATGCACTAGAAGCTATTTTATCCAGGTTTTTGGAAGTCAGGTCCAAGAGAGTAGACAGTTTCAAAAGGAAGTTAAGGCAGTTTTAGATGAAGAGCCAGAACTCCACTTCTAGTACTCAGGTCAGCTTTATTTTTATTTTAAAAGTTTCCTTGGTCTGTTTTTTACCTTGTGCTGAAAAATCACAAAAATCGATGCATCAAAAGCTGTTTTATCCAAATTTTTGGAAATTGTGTCCAAGGGGACAAACAGTTTCAGGAGTAAGGAAACACAGCCCTAGATAAAGAGTCATAACTTCACTTCTAGTGTTCAGATCACCTTCATTTTTGTTTTAAAAGTTCTCTGGACTGTTCTTTATCTTCTGCTAAAAAATCACAAAAATCGATACATCAAAAGCTATTTTATCTATTTTTTTGGAAATCATGTCCATTGGGAAGGATAGTTTCAGACAAAGAGGCATAACTCCAATTCTAATGCTCGGATCAGCTTAATTTTTGCTTTCAATGATTCTTTGGACATTTTTTTAGCTTCTGTTGAAAAAATCATAAAAATTGATGCATTAGAATTTGTGATTTCCATTTTTTTTGGAAATTATGTCCAAGAGAAAAGACAGTTTCAGGAGGAAGAAAAGACAGTTTCAGATAAAGAGCCATAACTCCACTTCTAATGTTCAGATCAGCTTTATTTTTGCTTTAGAAGATTCTTTGGACTGTTTTAAAGCTTCAATTGAAAAAATCATAAAAATCCATGCACTAGAAGCTATTTTATCCAGTTTTTTGGAAACCATGTCCAAGAGTACAGACAGTGGCATACTCTACTGGCGGATCACCCTTGACTTAATACTCTTTAAGCATCCTAAAGCGGTTTTATCACTCTATACCGTTCTGACACGTAGTAGTATAGTTCATTCTTTAACAAACTAATCGGTCAAAAGCGAGCCCAAAGATGGCGCCACACACGTTCACGAACATTCTCGAACAGGTTCGAGCACGGCCGTGCCCGCGACTCAGCGCAAGCGCAGCGTCATGGAAATCGTCGAGCTGCCGTGCGCAAGTCCGCCGAGCAGTCCCGAACGCTCTTCGCCCCCCCACCTCGGCCCCGGTCAAATAAAACCGCGAGGGTTCAAGTTGAGCGGCACGAAACCGGTGGAGATCAAACTGGGCCTGCTGATGACCAAGGGACAGTTGGAGGTGGAGGTGGTGTGCGCGCGTCACATCCCCAATAAAATCTCACCCCCGGATACTTACGTCAAGTGTTACCTGCGAGAGGGAGAGAGATGGTTGCAGAAGAAGAAGACGAGGGTGAGCAGGCACTCGTGCGAGCCGCAGTTCAGGCAGACGTTGAAGTATCAGGCGTGCGACGTGCTCGGTAGGAGTCTGGTAAGTCGTTTTTGTTGCTTTTTGGCTTTTTTAGAGTTTTGTGCTTTGCGACAGTAGCTTCTCTAGAAAAAATCACGAAAATCGGCGCAGTAGAAGATTTTTTATGGAATTTTGTTGTAAAATCCGGCGGGAAATTTGAATGTCCCTGGTAATTTGCTTTATAACTTCACTTCCAGTGGTTGGATCACTTTCATTTTTACTTTAAAAGTTTCCTGGAACCTTTTTCTTACTTTCACAGAAAAATCGTAAAAATCCATTTAGCAGAAGATTTTTTATTAATTTTTTTCGTCGTTAAATGCGGGTTTCACGCGTTTACGATTTTTTAATTTACGGATGCGCAACGTTGTACGCAGAAGGGCGGGGCTTACATACAACTCACCGCTAGCTTTTTGTGCCTTTTAGTGTGTCGTGACAGTAGCGGTTTTTAAGCAGTGAGATGTTGGCTTAACGTCGATTTATAAAAATGAAATTTACAAGCGGTGAGATGTTGGCATACGGCTTTGGACCGTTGCAGAAAAATTAATTCAGTTTTCTTAACGGTATCTTTAGCGAAAATAACGTGTATGACAGAGATGGGAATATCTTCTTATTTTTTTTTGTGCTTGTATATTTTTGCATGTCTCTCTAAACTTCCAAAGACATGTCTATGATTCATTAATATAAAGATGCGGTGATGCCTGAAGAGTAATTTGATATACGAAACGTCGTATTCGCTAAAAGATTTGATAGGGTATCGGACTTTTGGTCGAGGCATTTTTTAGACAGTTTTAAGTGTTACTCAAACTTCTATCCATGATAACTCAAAAAGTCTTTGAGGGATTTTTATGAGGTTCTTACTAGAAATTAAAGCAACTCTTACCGAGTAATTTGGTGAATAAATAATTCCTCAAGCTTGAGTAGTTTCTGAGTTAGGCTCAGATATACCAGATATAGAACTATGTGATAATAAATTTGAAAATATTAAATTTCATAGAGACACTTTTAGGTCTTACTCAAAATCATTTTGAGGGATCCTCGTAATTTTTTAGAGGAGTAAAGTGGGATCCTCAAGGATAAATCTGGTATATAAAGCGTAATTTTAAGTGCAAAATTTAACGATCTAGGGCAGTTTTAGTTAGGCTCTATTTGTGTAATTTTTTCTTATAAAGATCCAACTTCTATCCACGATAACTCTATAAGTGTTTAAGGGATTTTGATGAGGTTTTTACTACAAGTTGCAAAATTCCTTAGGGAATATTTTGGTATATGAAGAATTTTAGTAACTCAACTATTTTCTAAGTTAGGCTCGGATATACCATACATGGACCCAGTCACAGTAAATTTGGAAGTACTAACTTGCATATAGAGACACTTTTGAGTGAAATTCAAAAACGTTTCTAGAGATTCTAATAATTTTTTAGGAAAGTAAAGTGGGATCTTCAAGGATCATTTTAGTGCCTAAAACATGATTTTACGTGCAAAATTTAACGATCTGGAGCAGTTTTAGTTAGGCTCTATTTGTGTAATTTTTTCTTATAAAGATCCAACTTCTATCCACGATAACTGAATAAGTGTTTAAGGGATTTTGATGAGGTTTTTACCACAAGTTGCAAAATTCCTTAGGAAATATTTTGATATATAAAGAATTTTAGTAACTCAACTATTTTCTAAGTTAGTCTCGGATATACCATACATGGACCCAGTCACAAAAAATTTGGAAGTACTTACCTTCATTTAGAGACACTTTTGAGTGAAACTCAAAAACGTTTTGAGGGATTCTGGTAATTTTTTAGGGGAGTAAAGTGGGATCTTTAAGGAACATTTTGGTGCCTAAAACATGATCTTAGGTGCAAAATTTAACGGTCTAGAGCGGTTTTCGTTAAGGTCTTTTTATATCATTTTTTTCTCATAAGTTCCAACTTCAATCCGCCATAACTTAAAAAATATTTTAAGGATTTTTATGAGGTTTTTACTAAAAGTTAAAGGGACTCTTACAGAGTAATTGGGTAAATAAATAATTCCTCAAGCTTAAGTAGTTTCTGAGTTAGGCTCAGATATACCAGATATGGACCTACGTGATAATAAACTTGAAAAGATTAACTTTCATATAGAGACACTTTTAGGTGTTACTCAAAAACATTTTGAGAGATTTTTAGGGGAGTAAAGTGGGATCCTCAAGGATAAATTTGGTACATAAAGCATCATTTTAGGTGCAAAATTTAACGATCTAGAGCAGTTTTAGTTAGGCTCTATTTATATAATTTTTTCCTATAAAGATCCAACTTCTATCGACGATAACTCAATAAGTGCTTAAGGGATTTTGATGAGGTTTTTACTACAAGTTGCAAAATTCCTTAGGGAATATTTTGATATATGAAGAATTTTAGTAACTCAACTATTTTCTAAGTTAGGCTCAGATATACCATACATGGACTCAATCGCGATAAATTTGGAAGTACTAACTTTCATATAGAGACACTTTTGAGTGAAATTCAAAAACGTTTCTAGAGATTCTGGTAATTTTTTAGGAAAGTAAAGTGGAATCTTCAAGGATCATTTTAGTGCCTAAAACATGATTTTGCGTGCAAAATTTAACGATCTAGAGCAGTTTTAGTTAGGCTCTATTTATGTAATTTTTTCTTATAAAGATCCAACTTCTATCCACGATAACTCAATAAGTGCTTAAGGGATTTTGATGAGGTTTTTACTACAAGTTGCAAAATTCCTTAGGGAATATTTTGATATATGAAGAATTTTAGTAACTCAACTATTTTCTAAGTTAGGCTCAGATATACCATATATGGACCCAGTCACAAAAAATTTGGAAGTACTTACCTTCATTTAGAGACAGTTTTGAGTGAAACTCAAAAACGTTTCGAGGGATTCTGGTAATTTTTTAGGGGAGTAAAGTGGGATCTTTAAGGAACATTTTGGTGCCTAAAACATGATCTTACGTGCAAAATTTAACGATCTAAAGCGGTTTTTGTTAAGGTCTTTTTATATAATTTTTTTTTCATAACTTCCAACTTCAATCCACCATAACTTAAAAAATATTTTAAGGATTTTTATGAGGTTTTTACTAGAAGTTGAAACAATTCTTAAGGCATAAGTTCATGTATAAAGAATTCCTGTAGCTTAACTACTTTTTGAGTTATGCTCAGATATCCCAGACATAGTCCTATGTGACAATAAATTTGCAAATACTAACTTTCATATAGAGACACTTTTGAGAGTTACTCAAAAAACATTTTGAGGAATTCTGCTGAGGATCTCTTGGCCATGTTGCTATTTCTTACATCTCACCGCTTGCTTACTGATTTTTTTTTTAATTTGCCATTATATTGCACGTTTGTTGCAAATGTTTGCATGAAATTTACATAATTCGTTAAAACGGACTTTGGACCGAACGAGCATGCGTAGTTGCATGGTTTGCAAGTCACCACGCGTGCGCAAACGTGTATTTCGTGTCGAAGGTGGTGATGCTGTGGGAACGTCAGTCGGGGTTCGAGCACAACCAGGGTCTGGGGGGCGCGGAGATCTCCCTGGACTCCCTCACCCTCACCCACCTGGTGGTCGGCTGGTACCCCCTGTTCCCGATCAACTCCCTCGGGAGCGACTCGAACGACTCGCCTTGACCTGCGCGCGCACCCGAAGAGAGCGACGACGAGTTCCCGTAGAGCGAGAGAGAGAGACGTTTTAATTTGCGGGCAAATTGAACGTTTGTTTGTCTCTTTCTCGCTCGAGGGAAGAAGAAGACATGATGCTCCAAGAAGATGGACCAAAATTTATTAACCCCCTCCCTCTCCAAACCTCTTACCCTTCGCTGTCGTCGTCGTGTAGATATTTATTAGGGATGAACTTGATATCGCTTGTATATGTATATATATTTATATATATATATATACTTATATATGGAACTTCCTGTAACCCTCTGCTGTTTTTTATTTTGAAATTATCCCTGTTCTTTTTTACGCAATTTGGACGTTTGGGGGCGTCTTAGGGGCCTAAAGGAAAGTTTTCGTGTGGGAGTTAGTGTCCCTGATGTATCTGTAGGGTAACGTCTAAAATTTGCTGGAAAAACCGTGAAAATTCATGAACTAGACGGTTTTTTTATTCAACTTAATTTTTTATGAAAGCTTCGCGTATTTTGCCTCATAGCTTCACTTCCGTTATTCAGAGAATTTTTATTTTTATTTTAAAAGTTTCTCAGAAACTTTCTGTTGCTTTTGCAGAAAAAATCATGAAAATCGACCCAGTGGAAGATTTTTTATTAAATTTATTTGACAAAATCCAGCGGGAAATTTGAATGTCCCGGGTAATTTGCGCCATAACTTCACTTCCAGTACTCAGACCGATCTGATTTTTCTTTTAATATTTTCACCAGACCTCTTTCTATTTATTCTGAGAAAATTGTGAAAATCCATTTAGTAGAAAATTTTTTAATAATTTTTTTCTGAAAAATCCGGCGGGAAATTTGAATGTCCCGGGTAATTTGCCTCATAACTTTACTTCCAGTACTCAGATCGATCTGATTTTTATTTTAATATTTTCACCAGACCTCTTTCTATTTATTCTGAAAAAATTGTGACAATCCATTCACTAGAAGATTTTTTAATAATTTTTTTTAAAAATCAAGCGGGAAATTTGAATGTCCCGGGTAATTTGCCTCATAACTGTACTTCTAGTGCTCAGATCGATCTGATTTCTCTTTTAATATTTCCACCAGACCTTTTTCTATTTATTCTGAGAAAATCATGAAAACTTGTTCAGTGGAGAATATTTTATCAATTTTTATATGAAAAACAATTATTTCATTTAAAGACTAGGTTCTCCATAAGTCTGTATCCTACAATTGAACTTCTAAACAATTTTTTATTTAAATATTCATTGTGCTATCTACTACTGAAAACTTCATAAAACTCCTCTACTAATATACAGAGTGTCTCGAAAAGGTGCCCCTTACTAAAAAGCGACTTTTAGGGGCCTTTTTGTATAAGCAAATAAACCAAGGACTCAAGAGAATTCCCCCTCTAAGGTTTTCGCCCCCTAAACGTTGCCAAATTGTGCTTTTTTTAAGAACACTTTACTGTAAGGGACAAACACCAAAACTTAGACCTTAGAATTAAACGAAAAAATAAAAAAATTAAAATGAAAAAAATTATGTATTAGGAGCGTAGCTGTCTTACCCTTGATTTTCTTTCTATTTTTTTTAAATTTTGCAAATATTTAATGTAAATTAACTTGGGCACCCCCACCCTCGTCTTAATATACAGTAGCGTCAGTTTCTAAAAAACAAAAAAAGGAAAATTTAAAAATTGTAAATTCTCTTTTATGGCCTAACTTTAACCAATGACAATCTATTTACTATTTATAGTCTATATAGCCAACATCATCATCATCATCACTGTGACGACATATCTCGAATGTTATAGTGACGACAATCTTGTGATTATTTTGTACTTGAATAGGTTACCTTTTCTCTCCCCCTCCCTACTCCTCTTGTATATCTTCCATTTCCAGTAGTGACCACTCAGTATACAGTGTGTCCCAGATAGATAGACGCTATTTAGGACACCCTGTATATTGGGTTTAATAACAACAATCAGCAAAGAAATATATATTATTATTATTATTATTATTATTATTATATAAATGTGACTATAGTTGTGCCACCATAGTTTATATATATATGAAAAATAGAGTTTGATTGAAGTTACAATGTTTTCGTTTTATGCAGGGTGGCCCAAATTCTATGATTTTTTATTTTTTAAAAAATGGTGGTTTTACTTTTAAAATCGGACGTTTCGTTCCCAAGAAACCATCATCATCATTATTATTATTCTATGTGCTATGGATTCAAACTTCCCGGGTCTTTTTTGCAGCTTAATGGGTGCGACAGAGACAAACTTATGGCCAATTAAATGTGTTAGACGGGGAGGGGTGTATATTTCTTTGACATTTTGTTGTTACGCCGCCCAAATAAGACTAAAAATAAAAATTCCAGGGGCGTATTTAAAAAAGAAGGAATTTTTTATTTTCTTGAATTTTTTTTGAAACTTTAATTTTTTAAATGCCATTCTGGATTATAATTAAAAAAAAAATATATTCAAAATAAAAGAACTGAAGTTACAGATATATCCTTGTCTGTCTCGTGATTTTAGCCATAAGTCTATCTCTTTCAAGTGCATTGTACTGTAAGAAAACCAAATTTAATTTAAATTTTCCGCGTTTTTTTTAAGCATAACGAATACGACAAAGACAATTAGCCGTAAGCTTATGGCTAATTATATGTATCAAACAAAGAGGGCTGTATACTTATTTTAAATTTTGTTTTCATGTCGCCCAAAAAACACAATAAAAACAATTCCAGGGGCGTATTTAAAAAAAGAACAAAATTGTATATTTTTTAAAAAATTATTCTGCCACTGGATTTTCTATTTAATTTTTTTATCAAACAATAATTTAAAAAAAAAATTCTATGAAAAATAATGCAATTTAAATTAATTTTTTGCCGATCCTTGTCTGTCTTGTGGTTTTCGCCATAAGTCTATCTCTTTCGAGCACATTGTACTGTAAAAAATTCAAATTTAATTTAAATTACCCGCGCTTATTCTTAGCATGACAGAGACAAACTTATGGCTAATTAAACGTGTCAAACAAAGAGGACTGTAAAATAAAACGTAAGATAAAAATTCCAGAACCGTATTAAAAAAAAATATTTTTAAATTTTTTACAGTTTCAATTTTTTAAATACGATGCTGGATTTTCCATTTTATTCTATGAAAAATAATAAAAATTAAATTAATGATTTATCGGTCCTTGTTTCTCTCGTGGTTTTTGCCCTAAGCTTGTTTCTCTCAGACACATTGTACTGTTAAAAATCCAAATTAAATTCAAATTACCCGCGTTTATTGTGAGTATGAGAGAGGACAACTTATGGCTAATTTAATGTGTTAGACAAAGAAGGGTAGATATTTTAATGGCATTTTAAAGTGATTTAAAATAAAATATACCCATCACACATTAAAGAGCTAAGCAAAGACGAACTTCTAAAGCAAATAATGCCCGAGATAAAGATAATTAAAAATAAAACTCGACGTTTCGTTCTTCAAATACCATCATCAACCCCTGAAGAACATTTACCCCTGGGTAACATTTAGGCCACTCTGTACACACAGTCGCGAATAAATTCAATATAAAGTCAATTTCACACTTTTCTATATACAGGGTGTCTCGAAAAAAGCACCTACTTACCTGTTGATTTTGTATTGATTTTATCGCACTGTTTATCTATATATATATATACATATAATTTATACAAAATTATATTTAGGCAGATGGAAATATTATATTTAATGAGTGTAAGTTAAACCGAATTATTTTTGTTAAATTATATTGAGATAATTATATAAATCATATGAGATAATTATATAAATTATATTGAGATAATTATATAATTATATAAATTGTGTTGGTCATATATTACATAAATTATATTGTATTAATCGTATATAAGAGATGGATATCAAAGAAATAAAAATATTTGGTTTTTGTACGGGGGTTTTATTGGGGAGAGAGGGAAATCACGGTTCCTATCCAATATCCAAAGTCCAATTTATTGTGAGACATTTTATATGTTTAATATAATCCGATATAATAAAACTCGAAAAATTGTTTTGGGTTCACTGGTCTATAAGTCGCGTTTAAATACTCCAATCGACATAATTTTAGTTTTAAATTAATACTGAGACATTTTTTAATATCTCTATGAAATTTCATTCAAATCCCTTTAATATAATTTTTTTTATTCAAGTTTATGTAAATGGCGTCCCGGTATAGCCAAACTAGAGTAATTGTTTTGAGTTTGCTGGCCTATAACTCACTTTTAAATGCTCCAATTGACATAATTTTAAATTTAAATTAATACTGGGACATTTTTTAATATCTCTATGAAATTTCATTCAAACCACTTCAATATAAATTTTTTTATTCAAGTTTTTGTGAATGGCGTCTCGATATAGCAAAACTAGAATAATTGTTTTGGGTTCACTGGCCTATAACTCGCGTTTTAATGCTCCAATTTACATAATTTTAGTTTTAAATTAATACTAAGACATTTTTTAATATCTGTATGAAATTTCATTCAAATCGCTTAGAAATTAAATTTTTTATTTAAGTTTTTGTAAATGGCCTCCCGGTATAGCAAAACTCGAAAAATTGTTTTGGGTACGCTGGCCTATAACTGGCGTTTTAATGCTCCAATTGACATAAATTTAGTCTTAAATTAATACTAGGACATTTTTCCATAACACTATGAAATTTCATTTAAATCCCTTTGAAATTAAATTTTTTATTCAAGTTTTTGTAAATGGCCTCCCGGTATAGCAAAACTCAAAAAATTGTTTTGGGTACGCTGGCCTATAACTCGCGTTTAAATGCTCCAATTTACATAATTTTAGTTTTAAATTAATACTAGGACATTTTTTAATAACTCTATGAAATTTCATTCAAATCCCTTTGAAATTACATTTTTTTATTCAAGTTTTTGTAAATGGCGTCCCGGTATAGCAAAACTAAAATAATTGTTTTGGGTACGCTGGCCTATAACTGGCGTTTTAATGCTTTAATTTACATAATTTTAGTTTTAAATTAATACCGGGACATTTTTTAATATCTCTATAAAATTTTATTCAAATCCCTTTGAAATTAAATTTTTTATTCAAGTTTTTGTAAATTGTTTTGGGTTCACTGGCCTAAAACTCGCGTTTTAATGCTTTAATTTACATAATTTTAGTTTTAAATTAATACTAGGACATTTTTGAATATCTTTATGAAATTTCATTCAGATCCCTTCGATATAAATTTTTTTATTCAAGTTTTTGTAAATGGCCTCCCGGTATAGCAAAACTAGAGTAATTGTTTTGGGTTCGCTGGCTTATAACTCGCGTTTAAATGCTCCAATTACTTTGTAATTAATACTGGGGCATTTTTTATTATCTCTGTAAAGTTCCATTCAAATCCCTTTGATATTAAATTTTTTATTCAAGTTTTTGTAAACTGCGTCTCGATATAGCAAAACTAGAATAATTGTTTTGGGTTCGCTGGCCTATAACTCGCGTTTAAATACTCCAATTGGCATAATTTTATTTTTAAATTAATTCTGAGATACTTTTTATTATCTCTATGAAGTTTCAATCAAATTCCTCTGATATAAATTTTTTTATTCAAGTTTTTGTAAATGGCGTCCCGGTATAGCAAAACTCGAAAAATTGTTTTGGGTACGCTGGCCTATAACTGGCGTTTTAATGCTTCAATTTACATAATTTTAGTTTCAAAATAATAGTAAGACATTTTCTATTATCTGTGTAAAGTTTCATTCAAATCCCTTTGATATTAAATTTGTTTGAAACGGGCGGTAAGTGACCTCCAAGTAGCCTTTTCTAGATCTAATTCTCAGAGTGAAGGTGAAAACAGAGCACTTATTGCCTCAGATACAGGTGGCGATTTTTTTTAGGAATTTGAAGAGCGAAAGAGGCGATCTAAGAACATCATGCTGTACAATGTGACTGAGTCGACATCTGAGGATGCTAGAGAGAGAGTGGCGTTTGATACGAACAAAGTTAGAAGCTTGCTTCAGAACGTGGTGGAGGACAGATTAGAGGATCAAATTAGTAGAGTTTTCCGTGTTGGGAAGAGGGGTACAGGAGTGAGACCTATCAAGGCTGTTCTTGCTAATGAACAAGTGGGGCATTGAAGATTTTGAGGAGCAGAGTGTATAGTGACACTGGTGTTAAATTAAGTCCTGATCAGACTTTTCTCCAGAGAAAGCAGTTTAAGGAACTAAAGCTTACTCTTTCGAATCGCCTTAATAATGGAGAACAAAATCTGGTAATCAAGTGCATTAGAGGAGTGCCCAAGATCGTGCTGTTGAAAAATGTGAGGTCTCAAAATAGTGATAACAACTCAAAAAACGATTAAGCCTCTACTGCGAAAATGTTGGTGGTATGCGCACTAAAATTGAACAATTTCATCACGGAGTGCAGCTGTCTGACTATTTAACTATCTACTGTTAACTATTACTATTTAACTGACTGTCATAATCCTAGTTGAGACTTGGTTGAATGAGGATATCTCTGACAGTGAAATCCTTGTGCCTGGGTATACCATCTACCGCACTGACCGTACCCTGGAATCAAGTACAAAGATTAGAGGTGGTGGGGTGCTTATAGCAGTTCGTAATAAATTTAGATCTAGAAAAATTGCTACTCCTTACATCTTAGTGGAGCAAGTATACGTAGAAGTAAATATTTGCAAGAAGTCATTTGTTTTTGGTGGAGTGTATATTCTACCAAGTGCTACACGCGATAAGTACGAGTTACATGGGATGTCAGTTCATGAAATCTGTAAAAGTTACCAACAATCATCGGTGCTGGTGTTCGGTGATTACAACCTACCTGAGGCGGTTTGGTCAAATGATGTTGATGGGGTTTGTGTAGCTTGCAATGAACACTATCCAGCCCGAGTATTAGCTGAAATGTTTTCTTATCATAATATGTTTCAATATAATAACGTACCAAATAACAGAAACACATTTTTAGATTTAGTATTTTCTGATTTGCATAATGTTAATATTTCAGCTGCTGTTGACTGCATTTTTAGTAATAGTTTGCACCACGTTTCTTATCATATTAATATTCAAACTGACTCATCTTCACTAATGCTTGATGAATTTTATTTCGATTTTCGGAATGCCGACTTTGGGGCTATTAACTTTCATTTGGGGGCTATTAATTGGAGTATGAATTTTGATGGTGCTGCGGGTAAGTTAAATGATATTTTACAGGATTGCCTTGATTTGTATGTTCCTAAAAAGAGACTAAGGTCTTCATCTTTTCCTAAGTGGTTTAGTCCTTTACTTAAAGACTTAATTTGTAAAAAGAAGGCTGCGCACAGAAAATATACGTCTACTCCCTCACCTGACTCTTATGCTCGTTTTTCGACCGTTAGATCTCGATGTAAAGTAGAACACGATCGTTGCTTTAGTGAATAGATTGGTAAAGTGGAGAAGTCAGTGGTGGATGATAGTCGTTACTTTTGGAGGTTTGTCAATGACAAAAGAAAGAGCAATGCATTTCCAAATTCGATGTTTTTGGGCCGGGAAATGGCAGAGTCTAGGGAAGCAATTACTGATTTGTTTGCAAAGTTTTTTGCTACAGTTTACGACAACTCTACTTATCCCATTCCTGATTCTCTTGAATTTGGTTCCCAGAATATTATTGTTGGACGCTTCACTCTCTCGGAGGTATTTTCTAAGATCCAGAAATTACCTAACAAGTTTATCTGTGGGCCAAGTAATCTACCTAATGTCTTTTTAAAGAACTGTATTTATACAATTAGTAGGCCTCTCCAGATGATCTTTAATATGTCTTTACAGGACTCTACCTTCCCAGAAGCTTGGAAGCACAGTTTCATCATGCCGATATTTAAGGCTGGCAATAGGAAGGATATTGCCAATTATCGTGGAGTATGTATTTAAAACTCATTGGCCAAATTGTTTGATAGTTTGGTTTGCGGTCAGCTAACATGGCAATGCAAAGGAATCATTAGTGAAAAACAGTCAGGATTCTCTTCTGGGAAATCCACAACCAGCAGTTTGGTTGAAATCCACAATACGAGTGTGATCTGTTGGGGGCTTTGGAGGGGGGGATTCAGACTGATGCGGTCTATACCGACTTCTCCGAGGCCTTCGACAGGGTGAACTTTGGTCTCTTGCTGGCCAAGTTGGAAAGTGCTGGTTTTCATGACTCCCTCTTAAAATGGCTAAAGAGTTTTCTAATAAGAAAGAAGAACTCAGAGTGTGATGGTGCATGGCTGTACTTCTGCACCTACTAATGTAGTCTCAGGGGTTCTTCAGGGATCTCACTGTGCCCCTCTGCTCTTCAATCTATTTGTGAATGATATTGTTAATGTGATCAATCATAGTTCTGTAAGTATGTTTGCTGATGACCTGAAGCTCTACATGCAGATTAAGCAGGTGAATGATATAGCCAAACTTCAGGAAGACCTTGATGCTTTGTGTGAGTGGTCAGTGATAAACGGATTAAGGCTCAATACTTCCAAGTGTTGCTACATATCATTTCATAGAGATTAAATTCTACATATAGTATCCTTGGTAAGTCCTTGCAGTATGTAAATGTAGTCAAGGATTTGGGCGTGTGGTTCGATGAGCATCTGAGATTTGTACATCACATCTCTAAAATAACTTTAAAGGGACTAAGAGTGTTGGGTGCTGTAAACAGGTATAGTTCACATCTCTCTCTGCAAGCCTATAGACTCCTTTATGTCTCACTGGTTAGATCTAATCTTGAATTCTCTTCAGTAGTGTGGTCTTCTCTATATCAGAATTCAATAGATATGATTGAGAGAGTACAAGATGGATTTTTACGGTGTGCTGCATTTAGAATGGGCATTAGCTTTGACGAGTACCATCGTGAGGACATGAGAGTAAGACTTAACCTGGATACATTGGCCAAAAGGCGTGTGAACGCTGATCTTGGTTTTGTCTTTAAGCTGGTTAATGGCATGATTAATGCTCTGAGCAGACTATGGCTGTAATGGTGTCAACTCAGTTCTTAGATATATATTTATTTACATTGTATCAACTCACTAGGTTAAGTTATCTATTATGTAATAATCTATTTTGTACATTTATTTTTTAAAATGGGGATTCCCGTAAATTTAATAAAAAAAAAAAAAATAAAATTATATTTTGGAAAAAAATAATTTTTTAAAACAATTTCTTACTGGTAAATTGTGTGGGGTGGGTGGGGGGTAAGGGTAGGATTAATGAAAAACGGGTTTTTTGCAGAAGATAATTGCTTGAGAAAAAAATGCTTTTTAAGAAAATTATAGGTCATAAAAAAATCCATTAAAAAATTATGAATTAACCTTCAATCTGCAAGAGTTTAGGAAGAAACTACTAGGAATAAAACAAGTCTGTTTAAAAAAAATGCATTTTATTATTATAGGTGACCACATATATATACACAACCTTAACCTAAAGAAATCCCCTCAAACCCCCATATCCACATCGATATTCTCCCCCCCGTTGCCCTGCTGTTGCTGTTGCAACTGCTGCTGCTTCAACCTCTCGTTCTTCAACTGGTTCGCCTTCTGACTCAAGAAGGCCAAATGCCCCTTGGGGCACTTGTTCGCGTAATGCCCCTTGGCCCCGCACTTGTAACACGTCACGTCCTCCAGCTTCTTCAATTGAGGCCTCGGGGTCCCTTGCACCCCCTTATCGGGGGCATTATTAATCATCGCCTGCAGCTCCCTCTGATGGTGGTGCTCCGACATCTTGTTACAGTGGATCGCCTTGTGCCCGTACTCCCCACAAAAGTGACAAATTATGATCGGCGGTTTCGTTTTGTCTTGTTGCTTCTGATCGGGGGGCGCGGGCAGCTCGAACCGCGGGTGCATGTATTTGCAGCGGGGCCCCTCGGGGCAGAAGCCGGCCAAGTAGTTGGTGCACAAGACGCGTCTCACGTGACGGTGCCTGCAGTGGGGCCCGTGACGGCAGAACCCGCGGTCGTACCACGGGCAGTCTTTGATTTTGCTCTCGGGGTCGATGTGCAGGAACGGACACTCCTTGTTGTGGCACGCGTTGAAGCGCGAGTAAAAGTAGCACTCGGGCATCTTCGTCATGTCGTACTCGTGCAGGAACTCGCACTGGTCGCCCTTTTTGCATAGGCCGCGGAGCCAGTGTTTGCAGACGATCGTGCGGTCGCCCCTTACGTGTCTGAAGGGGCAGCTGTTGTTTTTGGGGCAACCGTTGGGTGTTTGGTAGAACTGGCACACCGCTGTCGTTGATTCTGGTAAAGGAGAGTTTCAGTTAACAGTGTTGTGGAAGTTTTCCAAGCAGTCAAGACTCCTAACCAAAACAACCTCAATCACCGCAGAAATTCAAGGGTTCAAAGGACAATTTTAATTACAATTCATTTCATCTCACTACCTCTTTTGGTTTCCAAACTATGACAGATTTAAATGAGGGTTAAAAAACAATAACATGTGGGCAAGTTTTCAACAAATTCTTGGTAATTTTAATGAAAGTTCTCTAAAAAATGCCTATTTTATCCTGAGCAATCAAGTTTATTTATTGTTGCTCCTAAACCTCATATTTCTCGAGGTTATTCTGTTAATCATGACTCACAATAATTACTGATAACTTTGCCAATTCTGAACCAATACTCATGAAAAACGCCTTAGAGAAAAGGATTTTTAACTAAATAAATGTTCATTATCCTTTTCCTAGAAATTTAATAATGCCAATAGACTTCTTTCTTCCAGGCAGTAGAGGGTTTTAAACTAACTCACTATGGTTATAGAGTGTACTAAACTATAATTCAACTACCTAGAAAAATAGATGTATTTCTTCCAGGCGAAGAAATAAATCTATTCTTCCAGGCAGTTGAGGGTATTTGAAAGGCCTCACTAAGGCCACAGAGTAGGGCCTGGGGGTGAACTAGTACAATCATAACCATCATAAAATCTTCGATACTTTAGCCAAATCTTGACTGATTCTACTGCAAATGACCATTAAATGAAGAAAATTTCATTACTAAAGAGCAGTTATATGAAACCACAAAATATTTTATATATTTAGGCAAAAAAATACAAAAAAGAAAATGTCCGAGTACATGTCAAACAGAACCAACAATATCTCACTGAATTATCAACCAATTTAAATCAAAATAACGTTAAAATGAGCCTTTTTAATTACTGATAAAAGAAACTATTCAAACATAAACTTCTGGAAGCAAAAACACTTACTATCCATGCCTGGAAAGGGCAAAGGCAGAGCCCCATACTGCTCCTCCAGATAAACTTCTATATCGAACTTGTAATGCTCCACGTTGGCTATAAGGAGCTCCATGTTGGAATTTTCACCAGAAGGGCGGTTTTTTTAATAGGGAGTCTGCAATTTTGTGGAAAAATCACTTTTTTGCAAGCAGTAAATAAACAACTAAAATGAGGTTAGGTCATCTGTGACGGAAGTGACAGTGACAACGCTGTCACTTCTTCTTCTTCTTCTTCTTCGGGTGGTCACCAGCGTAAACCAATGGTCTTCGTTTAATTTAAACGACATTTGTTCACTTGATTGCACAATAACAGAAGCTCAGAATCTATATAAGTTAAGGGAAAACTCAGTTTTTCAATCAAAGTCTTATTTCTCCCCCTAGATCTGTACAAATTCCTGTTGCAATATCAGTGACCTTATCCCCTTTTGACAATTGCGACATTGGCAGCTGTAACAGTGACAGATGTCACGCATGCGTAAACAAAACAAGACTCCGTCAAGGATCCGTCTGTCGTGTCTGCGGTGTGTTTTTCTTCACAGCCATGTTGAGACCGAAATTCGATAATTCGAGCGACGTTTGAGGCCCCCGTTTCACTGAACCGAGCGAGAATAAAAATGCCCAAGTGCGATGCCAAGACCAGATACATCCCCGCGACCTTCGCATGGACCCTGCTCATCGTCGCCACCACTCTGTTCTTTTACTATCCGTGAGTTATTTTCGTATAGTTTCCTCACATTATTTCGAATGAACAAACCTGTTTTTACACCTGAAACGATTAATATGCGTCCTGGTATAGTGTAAACGCCGTTTCCGGTGGTGTCCGTTCGCCCCCCCCCCCCTCCCCCCCCGGCCCCGGTTTAATTAGCTGTTTGTTGACCTAAGATGTACATGTCAAATTAAGAAGGTGTTTCCCAATCAAGTGTTTATGGGCTCGGATTTCTTTATAAATAGCCCCATAAAGGCTCAAAAACGTAAATAAGGGGCTTTCTTTGGCCTCATCAGTCTCTTCAGTTTAACCTTTCACCTCCGAAAGCCTTTTATGCCAAACAGTGTTAATTATCTAATAAAATGTGCAAAATAAATATTGACTTCTGCATGAATAATACCACTGATTTTAATTGGCATGATAAGAATTTAGAGATATGACTAGACCATCATGTCTCTCCCTCCCCAACTGTTTATTTTGCTATGGAAATTGTTGCTTCCATTGTCTTTTATTTCATGGTGATTTATGTAAATATTTACTGTATTATGAATAATTGCCCCCCAGTGATTAACATGATAATAATTTAGATAAGCGACTATTGGGTGACCTTGCTTAGTTAATTGTAATTTAATTTTTTTTGATATTGCATTATGTACTTGACCCTAGGCTTAAATTGTGGTATTAATAATAATAGGCTGATTAGTGAGAGAATTAAGTTAAAAAATTGGATATCACTTACACTATCGGACAAAAGTAGAGAAACTTCTAAAAATTCTTTGATTTACGGAAACCATGTATTTAAATTAAATATTTACTACAAATATTGTAGTTCTCAACAACTGCGTTTTTTTACCGCATTTTACATGCCTCTTATCAGTTGTTTATTTACAATAAAAGAATTCAAATATTTTCGGATGGACATAAGTAGAGAAACCTAAATATCAATCGTCCAAATTTAGTATTTAGTTCGCTTTACGTGAGTTCTGTTGATAGTTTTGCATAGTTTTTTTAATCAACATGCCTCGCAGAAGATATTTGTCTGAAGACCTTCGTAGAAAAATAGTTGATGCACACAAGAGTGGTATACGACAAGTGGACATTAGTAAAACGCTTAATTTGCATAAGTCCGTTGTTAGCAAGACAATTTCTAATTTTAAAACACGAAATTCAACAAAAAACATTAAAAAAAGTGGCCGCCCAAGAAAAACAACCAAACACATGGAAATGATGATAAAAAGAATTGCCCAGTCTGATCCTCACAAATCAGCAAATAAAATTTTAAGTGAATTACCTGGTGTTAATGTTAGTTCTAAGACCATACAAAGACGACTGAGGGAAGGAGGATTATTTAGTAGAAGAGCCGCTAAAAAGCCGTTTATTAGCAAGAAGAATCAGAAGGCCCGACTCAACTTTGCACAAAAATATTTGCATTGGACAACCAACAACTGGAAAAAAGTTCTTTTTACTGATGAAAGTAAGTTCAATTTGTTTGGGTCCGATGGAATCTCATGGGTACATCGACCACAAGGCAAAAGATTCGATCCAAGATATACACAGCCTACGGTAAAGCATGGTGGTGGCTCCTGCATGGTATGGGGTTGCTTCTCTGGGTTCGGTACAGGACCATTACACATCATTGAGGGTATCATGGATCGATTTGTGTATTTAGACATCCTACAAAATGTAATGCTACCCTTTGCTGAGGATAATTTACCTTTGACTTGGATATTCCTAAAAGATAACGACCCCAAACATAAATCAAAGGTTGTCAAAGATTGGTTTTTATCGGAAAATATTAGGGTTATGGACTTTCCTGCGCAAAGTCCCGATCTTAACCCGATTGAAAACCTCTGGGAGGAACTAGACCGGCGTGTAAGGCAACATCAGATCAGTAATAAAAATGATCTTATAAAAGTTTTACAAGATTCCTGGAATTCTATTGGAGAGGAAACCATTATGAAACTGTTGGAATCCATGCCAAATCGATGCCGCGAGGTGATTGCCAATAAGGGATACTCTACTTACTATTAATTTTTCTAAGATAGAAATAAGAAATAACTTGTACTTTTGGAATAAAATTTAGTTTCTCTACTTTTGTCTCATAAATATTTTGTTTAATTAAATTAAATCTTAGGATTTTCTTCTACAATTTATTTTACTTTATACAAATTAAGTCTTAACAATTATTGTTGATTTTCATTATGTGTAGAACTGCATTAGTTTTGAAGTATTCAAATAAAACGCAAATTTAAAAAGTTTCTCTACTTTTGTCCGATAGTGTAAATGCGGTTTTGTTAATTGTTATTGTTTAACTAGTGTTAAAGTCTGTAACTTTGCTTGAGGTCAACATTTACTAGATTGGGACTAAAAGCAAAATAACTTAAGGTGCACTACTCTTAATAGAAATAGAATAGAGAATAAATAAATAAAATGATAGTCTGGCAAATAACCCTCTTGGACTAAAGCAGGACAGGTGCACCTGGAAGAAACAAAATAACTTATCTACTAGTACATTCTTAATTCTTTTTAATGCATCAACTTTCAAAAATATGCAAGATGTCTCAAGAATATACAAAACTCTTGCTCTGAAGATGTCTTCACTATAGGCCGAAACCTTACAAAAATAACTCCTCCACAGGGCGCAGTACTTCCTCCCGACCCACCCATGGATCCCAGCCTGTCAGGCGGTACTCACCTTCTTCGTCCTGGCCAACTTCACCCTGGCCACATTTATGGATCCAGGCATCATACCCAAAGGTACCTCAATGTGCCCCAAAGTTCTTTGCAATAAATTTCTGCTTTTAGCGCCCCCTGACGAGGACAGAGACGACGACTTCCGCGCGCCCCTCTACAAAAACGCGGACATAAACGGAATTACCGTGCGAATGAAGTGGTGCGTCACCTGCAAGTTTTACAGGCCACCCAGGTGTTCGCATTGTAGTGTATGTAACCACTGTATCGAGGTAATTGTATGAACGGTGAAGTGGGGCTCAGGTTTAATTCCCCAAGTGTTTTTTTTTAGACTTTCGACCACCACTGTCCCTGGGTGAACAACTGCATCGGCAGACGGAACTATCGCTTCTTCTTCTTCTTTCTGATCACCCTCAGTTTGCACATGATCAGCATTTTCGCTCTCAGCTTGATTTTCGTGCTGCACAATCAGAAAAGTATACCGAGTACCGAACCGATTGTGGCGTATCCTTTTTTCTGCTTCATAAACCCCTCGGAAAGTTTACTTAAAAAAATTCCTTAATAGTGATTTTTTAGTATTGGGCTAATGGTTGTCGTAGCCTTGTTAGCTATCCCGATATTCGGCTTGACAGGTTTCCACATGGTCCTGGTGGCCAGGGGCCGAACCACTAATGAACAAGTGACTGGGAAGTTCAAGGGGGGCTACAACCCCTTTTCAAGGGGCTGTTGGCATAACTGTTGCTACACCCAGTTTGGGCCCCAATTTCCTAGGTAAGCGTAATTTCATTGCCCCTTTTGAGGCTCCCCTGGGCAGTATGTTTGTCTCTTTTCAGCCTAGTAAAACCGTATAAGTACAATGTGAAAAGGAAACATTGCCCCCATGGCCCCATTGCCACGATCACCAGCGATAATCAGGTGAAGACTTACATGGACAACAGCAATGGGGTCAGGAATATCAACTCGCATGCTTATAATAAGGTAAGCATTGACGAAGGTTTCTCAAAAAACGAAACGTGGCACTTTATAAATGATTTCCTTTCTCTCCGTTAGATGTCGCCGGGTCGGGACGCGATGGACATCGACATGATGGAGCCGTCCGCGTCTCAGTCGCAGGACTGCGAGCCGACGCCCCCCCTCCAAAGGCACGGCAGCAAGAGCAACTTCTTCTTGCCCCCCACCTCGATGGCCCCCCCACAAATTCATCAGAACATGATGATGGGAGGGGGCGGCGGGGGGCCGCCCAATGGCGACGACTCGCCCGCCCGACATCCGGTCATGCGCGGGGCGTACTATCCGGCGCGGGGAAGCCCCCATCCGCGCCCCAGGGGGGTGGAGGGCTCGAGGGGCGGCACTCCTGACAGTTTAGGTGAGTCGTTTTTTGTTGCCTGAAAATCAGGATTTTGAGGGTTTTTGGAAAAAATGTTTAGAGAGAGGAAAGATGCTCTAATTCTCGCTCTAAATATTGGTTTTTGAATTGCGGTTATACCTGTAATAGCAAAAAAGTTACAAGGGAATTAGTTACCAGTGTGACCTGTTTCACAGTTTGATTTGAGGATTTTACAAAAATTTTAATAATTTCTTTGCTATTAGAGTTAGAGACTTGATTCAAAAACTGAGAAGTAAAACAGCTAATTTTCTAACTTTTATGAAACTATACATTTTTGTGATAAATCAACAGTTTTTGAGAAAATTGAGAATTTCTGTTTATTGCCATTTTTATGATTTGATGATATTCCAAAAATTGGGATAACTTTTTTGCTATTGCAGATAGAGGTTTGATTCAAAAAGTGTTAAAAAATATAGCCAATTTTCCAACTTTTCTATTACCACACATTTTTCTGAAATATTAACCGTTTTTGAGAAAATTGAAAATTTGAATTTTTTGTCATTTTCATGATTTGAGGATTTTTCAAAAAATTTGATAATTTCTTTGCTATTAGAGTTAAAGACTTGATTCAAAAAGTAACAAATAAAACACCTAATTTTCCAACTTTTATGTAACTAGACGTTTTTCTGAGAAATTTACAGTTTTTGAGAAAATTAGGATTTTAGGTTTTTTGTGTAATTTTCATGATTTTAGGTTTTTTCAAAAGTTGGGATAACTTTTTTGCTATTGGAGATAGAGACTTGATTCAAAAAGTGTTAAAAAATATAGCCAATTTTCCAACTTTTCTACTACTAGATATTTTCCTGAAATATTAACAGTTTTTGAGAAAATTGAAAATTTGGATTTTTTGCCATTTTCATAGTTTGAGGATTTTTCAAAAAATTAGATAATTTCTTTGCTATTAGAGTTAGAGACTTGATTCAAAAAGTAGGAAGTAAAACAGCTAGTTTTCCAACTTTTATATAACTAGACATTTTTCTGAGAAATTTACAGTTTTTGAGAAAATTAGGATTTTTAGGGTTTCTGTCATTTTCATGATTTGAGGTTTTTTCAAAAATTGGGATAACTTTTTTGCTATTGCAGATAGAGACTTGATTCAAAAAGTGTTAAAAAAAAATAGGCAATTTTCTAACTTTTCTATTACTACACATTTTCCTGAAAAATTAACAGTTTTTGAGAAAATTGAACATTTGGATTTTTTGTCATTTTCATGATTTGAGGATTTTTCAAAAAATTGAATAATTTCTTTGCTATTAGAGTTAGAGACTTGATTCAAAAAGTAACAATTAAAACACCTAATTTTCCAACTTTTATGTAACTAGACGTTTTTCTGAGAAATTTACAGTTTTTGAGAAAATTAGGATTTTAGGTTTTTTGTGTAATTTTCATGATTTTAGGTTTTTTCAAAAGTTGGGATAACTTTTTTGCTATTGGAGATAGAGACTTGATTCAAAAAGTGTTAAAAAATATAGCCAATTTTCCAACTTTTCTACTACTAGATATTTTCCTGAAATATTAACAGTTTTTGAGAAAATTGAAAATTTGGATTTTTTGCCATTTTCATAGTTTGAGGATTTTTCAAAAAATTAGATAATTTCTTTGCTATTAGAGTTAGAGACTTGATTCAAAAAGTAGGAAGTAAAACAGCTAGTTTTCCAACTTTTATATAACTAGACATTTTTCTGAGAAATTTACAGTTTTTGAGAAAATTAGGATTTTTAGGGTTTCTGTCATTTTCATGATTTGAGGTTTTTTCAAAAATTGGGATAACTTTTTTGCTATTGCAGATAGAGACTTGATTCAAAAAGTGTTAAAAAAAAATAGGCAATTTTCTAACTTTTCTATTACTACACATTTTCCTGAAAAATTAACAGTTTTTGAGAAAATTGAACATTTGGATTTTTTGTCATTTTCATGATTTGAGGATTTTTCAAAAAATTGAATAATTTCTTTGCTATTAGAGTTAGAGACTTGATTCAAAAAGTAACAATTAAAACACCTAATTTTCCAACTCTCATGTAACTAGACATTTTCCTTAGAAATTTACAGTTTTTGAGAAAATTAGGATTTTAGGTTTTTTTGTAATTTTCACGATTTTAGGTTTTTTCAAAAATTGGGATTATTTCTTTGCTACTGAAGTTAGTCACTTGATTCAAAAACTGTTAATAAAAGCAATCAATTATGCAATTTTTATATAACCATGCTTTTTCCTGAAAAATTGACTGTTTTTGAGAAAATTCAGAATTTAGGTTTTTTGTAACTTGAGGAGGTTTTTCCAAAAATTGGTATAATTTTTTTACTATTACAGTTAAAAATTTAATTCAAAAAGTGTTAAGAAAAACAGCTAAATTAACAACTTTTATATGACTATACATTTCCTCCTGAGAAATTGACAGTTTGAAAATTGGAGGTTTTCAATTTTCTCTCAAAAATGTATGGATTTTTAACAGGAAATACCGTCAACAAAACTGAAACGTCACACGAGGGTCAATCTGTCAACAAAAAAAAATGCAAATGGCCAATTGTTAAAGCTGTCAAGTATATCATTTATTTTTCTAAACAAAATTCCACCCGTCAGACGTGCAAAAAGTGACGGACAATAACAATTTCAATATGCATTGAAAAAGTCATGACTTTGAGGGAAGATCCATCCGAAGACTAGATATATGATTAAATGGCCTTCCCTCAAGCCAGATCTGACTCCCATAGAAAAATCCCTTAGATTATGCGGTTTCTTGGCATGCCTCGAATGCACCGCAGAATTGTCATATATTTCAAATATGAATTAAAAATGTCGGTTTTATATATGATGGAAATATAGTGGTTAGAAAATTTGACTAAATATTATCGTACACGTTATATATATTATATAGGGAAAAAATGTATAATTGTAAATAGTAGATAAACGTCAAAAAACACTAACAGGCCGACGTATTTAAAAAAAGGTGGCGTGAGTAAAAATCTATTAACAAAAGCTATTTTCTGATTTTTACTTAAATACAGCATTTTGCATGAGAAACTTGGAAATTGGGTTTTTCCCCTAAAATACTGGAAAAAAAGCCAAATTATCATCCTTTGAACAGTTTTCCAGCGATTCCCTATTTTAGTTGCAAATTAACGAAAACACCTGCCTGAATATTGGATTAGTAGAATTCTAATTATGTGGCACCGTCTTTGTTGCTCACATGCATTAGCCTAAGCTAAATAAGGATGAAATTCTACATGTTTTTTTGCTTCATTGCAGAAATTTAAAGATTCTTCCAGGCACATCAGTGGGAGCCTTTTTCCTTTGTCAGATGGTTATATGCACTCAACTGCATAGACTAAATTACCATTTTTCTCCAGGCAGTTAAATGCGAAATCTGTTACTCCCTTTGATATGGCTAAATGCACCTTATTGTCTGATATAATGAAAATATTCTTCCAGGCACTCGCGAGCTTGTTATCTTCTTTTCTTTTTGTCAAATGGCTAAATGCACTCAATTGCATGGACAAAATGAACATATTTTTCTCCAGGCAGTTAATTGCAAACTGTGTTACTCCCTTTGATATGGATAAATGCACCTTATTGTCTGATGTAATGAAAATATTCTTCCAGGCACTAGAGAGCCTGTTATCTTCTTTTCTTTTTGTCCAATAGTTAAATGCACTCAACTGCCTGGAATAAATTAAAAAATTCTTTTAGACAGTTGAATTGGAACCTGTTATTCCCTTTTCCTTATGTTAAATTGCGTTAATTTAATTGTAACAATTAACACACTGAAACTCCTTTGAAAAATATTCAAATTTCTACCAGGCATTTGATCTCTCATATCAAATTCAACTGTACAAGAAACCATTTAGGTTAAGAATAACAAATTTCCAGTATTTTTTTTTTAATTGCTTTAAAATAAAAAACGATCATTTCAGGACCCCAAAGGGCTTCGCCCACCATGCAGCAGCGAATCAAAGCGCTGGGGGTTCCCACCCCCTTGGCCATGTCTAGTCCAGTGAGAAGGTAAGAGACACACACCACCAAACGACTGATTAATCATTATTATTATTATTATTTATATATATTTTATTTATTTTTTTTTGACGACAAACGTAGTACTTTTTTGTATAGACAGTCGCTGAATAAACGGCACTGATTTATTTTTTTTTACAAACTTATTTTTTATTTTCCTTTGCATGGTTTTTTTTTAGAACTTTTTCGCAATAATTAATCAATTTTACGCTTATCAGGTAAGTACTGTTTGCTTACCCTCCCCATAGCCTTCCCCCATTAAAATCACAAAACAGTTTTAGCACTAATTAAAACTCTTTATTTTATTCCCAACACGTGTTTCGCTAACGATGTTGGCATCTTCGGGAGAAGATTATTAAAACTAAACTAAAATCACTTGCAAGTATCCTTATGTACTAAAGATAAAACTAATACAGCGAAAAATCCAATGGAGCATGAATGAATAAATGTGAAACAATAATTAAACTATACGCTATTTAAAAAAAAAAACATCAAGTCTTTTTAGTCAATAAAGCCTGCTACAGCCTAAAGGAGTCCTTGTATTTTATTCTTTTATTAAGTAATTAAATTACTAAATAATTGAATGAAATTATATTGAACTGATAATTCCATGTCCTCCAGGTTGTTTTTGCAGTTTAAAACTGGTGCAAAGTTAAGACCCTTATTAAGAACGTCAACGATATTAATAGGTTAATAACCTCAAACATTATTCTTAAAAATCACCCCATGCTTGATACTATTAATCAGTTTATCTAAAAGTGAATTTTTTAAAAAGTGTGTATGCTTCTAACTCTAAAATGCTACATTTACTTCAATCTACAATCTAACCATTTTTGGCAAAAAAGGTCTATTTTTAATTTGAGATTAATTGTAACGATTATTATAAGAAGTACATAGGACAATCAAGAAGATCAATTAATGTCAGATTTAAAGAACATATGTAGCTCATAATGACATAATGGCAGAGTTGAAAAGTCAAGTTTGGCTGAATATGTTTTAAATACTGGTCACTTTGTATTGATAGACAACTTAAAATTACTTAAATCGGTTAATAACAATAGAAAATTAGATGCATGCAATAATAATAAAATCGTTTACTTTAATCAATACAATTAAACGGAATGGAAAAATTGGAAGGATTGAAAAAATACAAATCTTTGCTATTTTAGTATTTAAATTCACGAAACATTTGCTGTTTTAAGATACAGATCCTGTTATCGTGAGCTACGTATTACCCAAAATAATACCGCTTGGTTGCGGCTTGCAGGCGGCAGAATTTTTTATTTTTTGAACCTGGAGTCAGCAGACCTCACTTTGCTGTGTTACTACACGTTGCAATAATAATTTTTGAGCGTTATTTTCGTGTTTTTTTCACCATGGCTGTTTATACCCCTTCCGAAAGAGTTCAACCAATTAAATGGTTTTATGGAGGCAATTCGGCAGTACAATGTAGAGATTTGTTTGAAAAACGGTTTTAAATGTGGTTACAAATTTTGAGAAATTTTTTTGTCTTCAAGATTGTAAAAAATGCCACACAAAACGTCAAGAACCACCTGTTGAAATGGTCCAGGATATAGAACGGCGGGAAGAAATGGTTTGCAGTACCCTAGAACTTGATTCGACACGGTCCGCTAGAAGTGTTGGAGAGGAACTGGGAATGAGCAATAAAACTGTTGCTCGTATCTGGAAAAAAATATGGGTACAAATGTTATGTTTCAAGTATTCAAAAACTTAGGAAATATTTCCTGAAGACCAATGGCGAAAAATGGAATTTTGTGAAACCATGATGGAAAAGGCAAATGAAAACGAGTATATTTTAAAAAATATTTTGTTTTCTGATGAATCTTCTTTTGCCATTACATGGCAGTGGCGGCTCGTGGGTCAATCTTCAGGGGGGTCATTTTGGTTTGAAAACTTATAGTTTACTTTAATAGAAAAAAACAAATCAAACTATTGATTTTTTAAAGTATTTGAAAGATCTTTTTGTCATTTATATTTTGGATAAAAAAAATAGACTTAGATAAAACTCAATAATATTTACCGAGATATTTACCCTATTAAGGGTAAAAATAACTTTAAATGCTTAAATCGTTTGCCGAAAATTAACTTTGCCTTTTTATTAGAGTAAATATTTTAAATAAAAATATAAGAAAAAGGGTATAAACAGGTTATCGAAACCACTCTACCCAGAACCATCGTACGTTTTGGAGATCGGCCGAAAAAGGACGAAAATGCGTATAAATTTACAAAAAATATTTTTATCGGCTTATGTTGACTCGCCGCTTTTTGCAGGATAAGTTGATGGGCATAGCAGTGCTAGCAATAAAGTGTGCATTTGGGTATATTTCTTTAATTTTTGTTTATACTCCTACCAGTTTACCGCCCATGACTGATGCACCATCGTAACTTTGGGCAATTAATTTTTCAGGTGCTTGATTAATTTTTGATAATTGAAGTTCTTCCAATATTACATTAGTTAAATGTTGTGCTGTGGCATCTGGAGGGTTAACAAATTTCCAAAATCTTTCATGTGCAATCAGTTAATACATATTGCAATATGACAATCATCTGCGTTTTATTGAAGCTGACTTGAATTGCCACAAAATTTGTCTGGCCAATCTCCTTAATTATATGAGTATGTACAATGGCTAACATTGATTCGAAAATATCGTTCTGAATTGTTTTTGATGTGCCTTTAAATACTGTACTTCTTTCAATATGTTCTTTAAACATTAAATCCAGTTCAGAAACAAAATCGATAAGGCCCAGAAAAATTTCAGGATTATTGGAGTTGATACTTTCGTCATGACCGCGCAATGCAATTTCGAAAACTCCACAAAATTTTACACAGCCGATTAGTTTGTTTAAAATATACCTATTTTTAGAAACCGATTCATTAAAGTCATGCACAGATTTACGATATACACTATCAAGTTGCTGTCTTATGTTAACACCAAAGTATATAGTTTTCAACTGTTAGACTGTGTTAACACGTCCTAAACTTGCGTAACTCATTGATGAATTTATATGAGTAGTGGAAGAAGCAAGCTTTGTAATTTTCACTTTTAAATGCTTAATGTCAATTACTCCATTTTTCGCCCATACAGCGTCATTCGAAAATAATAAAGACGGGTAGCAAAAAAATTTCTCACACTGCAGCCACAAATCCAATCACACAAATTGTACATTGATTCTTTAAAATATTTTTGAATATCTTTACCCCTATCCTTTGTTGTTTGTTTTAAATTCATATTTGGTTTTGGTCGACCACTTTCCTTTTTCTCAAGCCGTCATAATTATTTAAATTAAAATCTGCTGGAACATCATAATTTAATGTTCCAGCAGATTTTAAGGCAATTATTTCGTGCGGGCGGCAAACAGTAACTATTTAAAACAAAACTGAAAACATTCATCCAGTCGGGCCGTCGACTACGTTAGCGATATAGGACTGAAAGGTGACTCTCACTCCCGCCCACGAAATGCTAATCTGCCTTCTTTGTTCTATTTTACATGCATTTCTCCATAAGCCATAAGAACTGTATAGGGACAATTTAAAATACGGCCCAGCCACGGGCTTGTGACGTTAATAATATATTTATTTGTTTTGCCAATGCAGACTGCTTAGAGAATTTTATAATTCACAATGAAGTTTTAGATAAAAGATATTTATAATAAAATTGGGATTTTTATGAGATTATTTAAGGGGGGTCATTGACCAATTGACCCTAAGAAGGAGCCGCCACTGTTACATGGCAAACACAATCCTTGTATTGTTTATTGGTCTCAGGAAAACGAGCACAGAAGTTTTCAGTTTCGTACCCAGTACTCGTATCCTCAGAAATTGAATGTTTGGGCAGGCCATTTTTTATTAATGGCACTTTCAACGCCCAAAAGTACTTTGAGTTGCTGCAAAACCAAGTTCTTCCTGCCATTCAAATCCTACCTGATGTAGACCTGGGATCAGTTTATTTTCTGCAAGATGGCTGTCCTGCTCATAACACGGCTAGGGTAAAAGAATTTTTAACTAATACTTTTCCTAACCGCCTTATTAGTGGGACTGGCGATATTAAATGGCCTCCTAAATCTCCAGATTTGTCTCCAAATGACTTTTATCTGTGGGGTTACCTTAAGCAGATCATTTACAAGCATGAATTTAGTAGGCCAACAAATTTAGAGGAGTTGCGAAATAAAATTGTCGAAGGTACCGATTCCATTTTACCTGAAACTCTTTTGGAGGTGCGAAATAGCTTCTACGATAGGTTAAGTTTTTGTTTAGCGAAAGAAGGCGGTTTATTTGAGCCTTTATTTAAAAAATTATATGTCGTTAAGTTTGTTTATTAGAGTTTTATTTCTGATTTTTTATTATATTTTTATCAGAGTTGATATTTTATTTTTTATTAGAATAACGCTTTAATTTTCATTATCCAAAACACAGCATATTAAACATTTTAAGATTACAATTCTATGCGGGTTTTACACATTGTCATGTCTGTAAAAACCGCATTAGAATAAATATTTTAAAAATGCCTGGATTTAAAATTAAAAATGCCGTAATATTTTGGGACATTTTGTCGCCAAACGACGCAGCTCCCACGAAAGTCAGACGTTTACTTATCCCGTCCTCGGGCCGGCCGAGGCGGTGCTCTGTCGCAGGCTTCCTACAAGCGTGACGTTGCAAAATTTCGCCTCTATGCGGTTTCCTATAAGTAACGAATGAAAACACGATCTGTATAATATCTTATTTGTTCCCTAAAACGAAGTTCTGTGTGAATTCTTAGACCAAGTTTTTGCACAATTAGTAAATTGTAATACTGTATCCCCCTCTTCTATATTAAGATGTAACATTAAACGATCCCTATACTATACCGAAAACTATTGCAGGAGATTAAGTGAATTGATAAGCAATCTGTGGTGTTCTCTTAATTCTTCATTAATTAACGTTTTTGTATAGTTTAGTTAGTGCTTAAGATTTGTGCCTCATGCTTTATTGGATTTTTCAATACTCCTCTCCTGAAGATGCTCGCATCGTTCGAGAAACACGCGTCGCAAATGAAATAAAGCGTTTTGGTTAGTGGTAAAACTGTTTTGTGATTTGAGTGTCACACTAAAGCACTCTCATTAATTAAATGTTACTTAAAGGTTCTAAAATAGTTGTTTAGGTTAACTCGCTCATCCGGCCATCTCATCCCCCACCACCTTTTCACTCCATCATCTCTCTCACTCGGTTTCCTTTTACAGGTGGACCTGACCGCTTGACCTTCCCGTCATCCCCCCTCCGCCCCCGCCCGCTAGAACCCGAACAATAAACAAGCGTTCGAAAACTCCTCTCTCACTCATCGATATTAATCCTTTTCTAACCGATAAGTCAATAATAAAGACAGAGACGACGATAAAAAAGAACAAAAAACGACTTTTCGAACGCCTCCCTTTAGTAGTTCTCGCTTGTGCATTTCGCAGGTCGAACCCGAGCACGCCGACGCAGCCGCGCAGGCCCGATTTTATCGGGGTGGTTTATGCGCAGCAGCAGCAACAACAAGCGACCGCTGCGCAGCAACAGCAGGCGAGCGGGAACTATTACGAGTTTCAGCCGCAGGAGCGCGGTGGCGCTGTCGTCGGTCAGTACGGGGGAAGTCCGCAGCGTCGGTTCTTGTCTGAGGGCGAATTAGTGCGGCAGGAGCAGCAGCTGAGTTACCCCCGGTCGAATAACACGGTGGATAACATTAGGGAGTTGGCGAACTCGCCCCAGAGGGGGGTTTATATGTGGAAGGATACGTCCCCGAGCGGTGAGTGTACTTTTTTGTGGCTGTCATTTATTGAATCAGAAACAATTAATAGATCAAACCTACACAAAATAGTCAAACATATTTTGGTATGTTTTATTTTATTTTATAACAACACCTTTACGTCTTTGGAGACATGGACTTCTTGTTGTACTATGAAGTTGGAGTTGACAACTCCGTTTTCAGCTAACTCTTGGTGACTTGACTTTGAATTTTGAGTTCCCATTTTGAGTTCTACTTCACTTTTTTTTTACTAACTTAGCACACCACTAGCATACTTTAGCACTCTGCTAACAATATACACATATATGAATGTGCTACCAGTGGCAGGATCGCCATGTAATGTCGGGATCAAATATAACACATGAGAGCCTTTTTTAAATATCTTTATTCAAAAAACTACATTTCATCACTTACACTTATTGTTTTATATAATTGCTTACGTTTCTAAACGATGTATTGGAATTCGGGTATTAAAATAATAAAACCTACTTACTAACTAGGTTACCTTGCTTAACCAGGTTAGTATAACAATTCGTACAAGGATAAGTTATGATGTTTTAATTGTTATGAAATGAACTTATAAACTTACTTCTACAGGATTTCTCGCTTATGGAAAGAGATAGAGCGATGCGGTTTTCGCGAAACCATGGTACTTTTTAATAAAACCAAAAATGCACTAATCAGATTTGCCTTAGCTAACTTAGCGTTTGTGCTATAGGGTGATTTAAAAAGAAATATTTAACCAAATTATATTTATTAACAGTATCTAATTACATAAAATTATTATTAAAAAATACAATATTTATTATAATACTGATACAATCCAGCACCTAGATATGATCTTAAAACTTGCCAGGCTACCAAGTTTCAATTTTGGGTTTTTTTGCTTGGAAAATTTGCTTTTTGGAGTCCATTTTTTTTCTATTAGGGTTAGAGCCTTCATTTAAAAACTACCATTTAGGAACCCATATTTCCTAACACGCTGCCAAGTTTCAATTCTTTTTTCAAAGAAAAAGTTCAAATTTTGGGCAATTTTGGTTTTTTTAACATAGAAAATGTTGCTTTTTGGGGTCCATTTTTTTTCTATCAGGGTTAGAGCCTTCATTTAAAAACCACCATTTAGGAAACCATATTTCCTAACACGCTGCCAAGTTTCAGCTCTTATTTCAAAGAAAAAGTTCAAATTTTGGGCAATTTTGGTTTTTTTAACATAGAAAATGTTGCTTTTTGGGGTCCATTTTTTTTCTATCAGGGTTAGAGCCTTCATTTAAAAACCACCATTTAGGAAACCATATTTCCTAACACGCTGCCAAGTTTCAGCTCTTATTTCAAAGAAAAAGTTCAAATTTTGGGCAATTTTGGTTTTTTTAACATAGAAAATGTTGCTTTTTGGGGTCCATTTTTTTTCTATCAGGGTTAGAGCCTTCATTTAAAAACCACCATTCAGGAAACCATATTTCCTAACACGCTGCCAAGTTTCACTTCTTATTTCAAAAAAAAAATCCAATTTTGGGCATTTTTGGTTTTTTTAACATGGAAAATTTTGCTTTTTGGGGTCCATTTTTTTTCTTTTAGTGTTAGAGCCTTCATTCAAAAACTACCATTTAGAAACCCATATTTCCTAACATGCTGCCAAGTTTCAGCTCTTATTTTAATGAAAAAGTTCAAATTTTGGCCAATTTTGGTTTTTTTAACATGGAAAATTTTGCTTTTTCTAGTCCATTTTTTTTCTATCAGGGTTAGAGCCTTCATTTAAAAACTACCATTTATTAGGAGAAGTGAAACTTGGCAGCGTGTTAGGAAATATAAACCATATTTCCTAACACGCTGCCAAGTTTCACTTCTTATTTCAAAAAAAAAGTTCAAATTTTGGACAATTTTGGTTTTTTTAAGATGGAAAATTTTGCTTTTTGGGGTCCATTTTTTTTCTATCAGGGTTAGAGTCTTCATTTAAAAACTACCATTTAGGAAACCATATTTCCTAATACGCTGCCAAGTTTCAGCTCTTATTTCAAAAAAAAAGTTCAAATTTTGGACAATTTTGGTTTTTTTAACATGGAAAATTGTGCTTTTTCGAGTACATTTTTTTTCTATTAGGGTTAGAGCCTTCATTTAAAAACTACCATTTAGGAAACCATATTTCCTAACACGCTGCCAAGTTTCACTTCTTATTTCAAAAAAAAAAGTTCAAATTTTGGACAATTTTGGTTTTTTTAAGATGGAAAATTTTGCTTTTTGGGGTCCATTTTTTTTCTATTAGGGTTAGAGCCTTCATTTAAAAACTACCATTTAGGAAACCATATTTCCTAACACGCTGCCAAGTTTCAACTCTTTTTCCAAAGAAAAAGTTCAAATTTTGGGCAATTTTGGTTTTTTTTAACATAGAAAATGTTGGTTTTTGGGGTCCATTTTTTTTCTATCAGGGTTAGAGCCTTCATTTAAAAACCACCATTTAGGAAACCATATTTCCTAACACGCTGCCAAGTTTCAGCTCTTATTTCCAAGAAAAAGTACAAATTTTGGGCAATTTTGGTTTTTTTAACATGGAAAATGTTGCTTTTTGGGGTCCATTTTTTTCTATCAGGGTTAGAGCCTTCATTTAAAAACTACCATTTAGGAAACCATATTTCCTAACACGCTGCCAAGTTTCAACTCTTTTTTCAAAGAAAAAGTTCAAATTTTGGGCAATTTTGGTTTTTTTAACATAGAAAATGTTGCTTTTTGGGGTCCATTTTTTTTTCTATTAGAGTTAGAGCCATCATTCAAAAAATTAACATTTAGAAACCCATATTTCCTAACATGCTGCCAAGTTTCAGCTCTTATTTTAATGAAAAAGTTCAAATTTTGGCAAATTTTGGTTTTTTTAACATGGAAAATTTTGCTTTTTCTAGTCCATTTTTTTTCTATTAGGGTTAGAGCCTTCATTCAAAAACTACCATTTAGGAAACCATATTTCCTAACAGGCTGCTAAGTTTCAACTCTCATTTTAAAGAAAAAGTTCAAATTTTGGGCAATTTTGGTTTTTTTTAACTTGGAAAATTCTCCTTTTTGGGGTCCATTTTTTTTCTATCAGGGTTAGAGCCTTCATTTAAAAACTACCATTTAGGAAACCATATTTCCTAACACGCTGCCAAGTTTCAGCTCTTATTTCAAAGAAAAAGTTCACATTTTGGACAATTTTGTTTCTTTTTTTAACCATCTTCCAGGTTCTCTTCTAAAGTGAGGCAATAAGAAAGAGTAACAGTTTAGGCAAGTGAATACTGACAGAATCAGGATGGCTTCCTGCGACGATCAAATCACTTTTAATACCAATAAATCGATTCTTTAATATTAAATCAAAGAACAATTGTCACACTAAAAACGGTAATTTTTCCACATTTTCCCTGTTTTTTTTTTTTTTTAATTCCAGGTTATCCCCCACCACAGGCCGACTTTTACCGATCGAACCCGACTAGTCCGACTCAGCAGCAGCAGCAGCAACTCAGCTACGCGCCGCCCCCTCAACAGACCAGGACGTACCACCCGGCGATGAGGGGCGGCGTGGCGGTTTATCCGCCCCCCAGTCCCCAAGTCCACCGGAAAATGGGCGCGAACGCGCCCAACGTGGGCGACAACAGGCGCAGGCCGATGTCCTTTGTCCGGTTAGTAACAATATTATTCAAAAAATGATTTATTGTATAGGGAGTGTATTACACTCTCAAAAAACAAATACAGAAACTTAAATCGTCAAAATTATGAAACCAATTAAAAGCAGATTGAAAGAAATCGATTTATCCAGACAAACAACTATTAACGTTAAGTCTATCACCAATTAAATGAGTTACCGTTTCTCATTAACACTTTAATACTTAACATAGAATTGTAATGGAGATCTCCGTATTCCATATCTGTAGTATACTACACAGGATTTTTTATGAAAAGTAATCAATAACAAAGTAATTTTTTATGTTTATTGTGATTAAATCAGGACCTGTCTTAAGAACACTTGGAATGTCAGGCTCTACCTTGCGATCTCTTAAATTTTTCACAGGTTAAACATCGAGATACAGAATTAGGTTTTCAAACGATTCAAGCTTCTCCAAAATGTATTCTAGGCAATTGGGGTTTTTTTTAATAATAATAATACGGTAAAGTGGGGCTACTTTGTGACAATTTTTTAGGTTTTTTGATGATAAATCATGTAAACTTGCAAATAATATTATTTTAGATATACCAACTTATCGTTTCATATTTGTTCTTTCTTAATACAAATCGATAACTCGACATGTGAAGTAGAATTTGAGAAAAAAACAAAATAAAGTCACCCCATGGGTCGGGGTTATGTTGTGACAAGGATCATTTTGTTTGATATTTAACGTGAAATACAATTTTGGCACAAAGTAACACCCATGCTCTATTTATATACAAAAAATATATAATATTAAAATTTTAAATAAGGATATTTGATAGATAGAAACACATAAATAATTACAAAATAACTTTTATTTTACAGGTCTAAATGCTCTTATCCGAAATATTAACAAAATGTTTATTAATGTGTAGATAACTTTAAACAAAAGAAAACTAAGTGATAAAACTGGTGGTAAATAATATATGATACACCTGTGATTACACAACAAAATCACTTAACTCTGGAATGTCAAATAACACTCTTCTTCCACGTTGAATTGGGGCATTTATGCCCATAATAATTTCCTCATTTCTATAAAATATCTCGTCTTTCTTTTGAGGCCACTTCCACTGCTTTCCAACACGTTCCATCACATTTACTGTCGCTCCTATGCTGTATACGGTCGTAACTTGACCTGGAAAATACTTTCCCTCTGACTTTTCTGCTTTTTGGGCTACTGCTCTTTCTTCAAGTACCCGTTCATCTTCATCACTGGAAAAATGTTCATCCCATGGACTGTCATCACTTTCCATATATTTAATTTGGTCCTGATTTTTACTGGAACTATCTGATGTTGATCCATTATCTCGACCGCTTTTTAGGCGTTTCTTTTGTTGGATGCCGGAGGGTCCATGTTGAGGGTCATCGTTGTTTTGCGTATTCTCAGCAGAAATGGGAGCAGATGGGATGTTAAAATCACTACTACTTATGCTTTTACCTGGTGGAACGTTTAGGCGCTTTCTTCTTTTGATCTGCCTCCCTTTGGTTGCGTCAGTCCTTACATTGGTAAGGTGTTGAATAAAACTATTACCCACAACCTCAGCTATTTCGGTATCTGCTGTTACAATACGAGTGCATAAACGGTCCATGACCTCGTTTCGATCTAAAGGATAAATGCCTGTCTTTCTAAAACCAGATCTTAGGCTATCAGGTCCTCTCTCTTCTAACTGACTCATCAGCTTTTTTAAAAGGCTTGGAAATTCATCCTTTGGTATGGAAGAGACTCTGCTGCCGTAGTTGCTTGCCTTCCACTCGTTTAAAATTTTGCGCCATTTTTCCTTCATTGGGCGGACAAAGGCCACGTCAAGTGGTTGGAGTAGATGCGTTGTATTAGGAGGTAAAGGTATAAAGCGGATATTATTAGCTAATAATATAGTTATTAAATAATTCAGTTTTTAATTCTTCTAAAGCTTGAATCACATGAAAAACCACTTCAACTACCTTAGAAAGCTGGAAAACCACCATTTAATCATTAAGACATTTGGTCTGTAATCATCACAACTCGTCTATTATTTTAATACATGCAGTACTCGAATAAGTTTCCTTAACGCTGCATCTTCAGGAAAGAAAAATCGGATTTTTTTTTTCTTAATTTTTGTGTTGTTTCTCAGGGCTCTGGAGATGTCCGACACGGTGGATTTGGGGGCGCAGGGGCACCCGATGACGCAACGGCCCTCCACCCCCGACCGCACGAGCGTCTACGACATGAATTACGAGATTTCCGTATAGGGGCGGAGAGGGCACTCGTGTCGCAGGTGAGATTTTTTATTTTTATTTTATAATTTAGTTTTAGGGGTGCGAAAACTTCCCCTTGGTGTGTTTTAAAATTTATGGAGAGAAATTGGGGTAGTTTGTTTACTGTAAAGTGCATTAGAAAAGGACGTTCATTTTCTAACTTTTAGATAAGTTTTTGAGTATTTAATAGTTTTTGAAAAAATAGACATTTTTTGGATTTTTCACCATTTTTATGTTTAAGGCATTTTTCGAAAATTGACGTAATTTCTTTGCTGTTGCAGTTAGAGACTGAATTCAAAAACTGTTAAGAAAAACTGGCGATTTTCTAACTTTTACTTAAGTACCATTTTTCTTTAGAAGTTAATGTTTTTTAAGAAAATTGCAAATTTCGGTTTGTTAGCCTTTTTTTTTATTTTGAACAGTTGAAAAATTAAGATAATTTCAATGTGATTCAAAGTGTCCGAGGAAAAAAAATAATTTCCTTACTTTTATATTAGTATGAAAATTTTTGAGAAATCAAGAGCTTTTCAGAAAATTGAGAATTTGGGTTTTTTGCCATTTTTGCAATTTGAGGATTTTTCAAAAATTGGGATAATTTCTTTGTTATTAAGGTTAGAGACTTGATTCAAAAATTGTTAATAAAAACAGCTTATTTTGAGACTTTTATGTGACTATACATTTTCCTGAGAAATTGACAGTTTTTGAGAAAATTTGGATTTTCTGCTATTTTTACAATTTGAGGATTTTCCAAAAATTGGAATAATTTCTTTGCTACTAAAGTTAAACAGTGGATTCAAAAACTGTTAATAAAAATAGACAATTTTCCAACTTTTATGTAACTATACATTTTTCTGAAAAATTGACAGTTTTTGAGAAAATTGGAAATTGCAGTTTTTTGCCATGTTCATGATTTGAGGATTTTCCAAAAATTGGGATAATTTCGTTGTTATTAAGGTTAGAGACTTGATTTAAAAACTGTTAATAAAAACAGTTTATTTTGAAACTTTTATGTGACTATACATTTTCCTGAGAAATCAACAGTTTTTGAGAAAATTGAAAATTTGGTTTTTTGGTCATTTTTATGATTTGAGGCTTTTCCAAAAGTTTTGATAATTTCTTTGCTACTAACGTTAGAGACTTGATTTAAAAACTCTTAATAAAAACAGCTTATTTTGAAACTTTTATGTGACTATACATTTTCCTGAGAAATCGACGATTTGGGAGAAAATTGAAAATTTGGGTTCTTTGCCATTTTTGCAATTTGAGGATTTTTCAAAAATTGAGATAATTTCTTTGATATTAGGGTTAGAGACTTGATTCAAAAACTGTTAATAAAAACAGCTTATTTTGAAACTTTTATGTAACTATAATTTTTTTTGAGAAATCGACAGCTTAGGAGAAAATTTAAAATTTGGGTTCTTTGCCATTTTTGCAATTTGAGGATTTTCCAAAAATTAGGATAATTTCGTTGTTATTAAGGTTAGAGGCTTGAATCAAAAACTGTTAATAAAAACAGCCTATTTTGAAACTTTTTGTGACTATACATTTTCCTGAAATAATTACAGTTTTTGAGAAAATTGGAAATTTGTGTGTTTTGTGATTTTCATGATTTGAGGTTTTTCCAAATATTAGGATGATTTCTTTGCTATTAGGGTTAGAGACTGGATTTAAAAATTGTTAATAAAAATAGACAATTTTCCAACTTTTATGTAACTATACATTTTTCTGAAACATTGACAGTTTTTGAGAAAATTGGAAATTTGAGTTTTTTGCCATGTTCATGATTTGAGGATTTTCCAAATATTAGGATGATTTCTTTGCTATTAGGGTTAGAGCCTTGATTCAAAAACTGTTAATAAATACATTCAATTTACCAACTTTTATGTGACTATACATTTTTTTGAGAAATTTACAGTTTTTGAGAAAATAGGAAATTTGGATTTTTTTGCCATTTTTACGATTTGAGGTTTTTTCAAAAAATTGCGTAATTCCTTTGATATTGCACTTAGCGACTTTATTCAAAAACTATAAAGAAAAACCACTGATTTATTAACTTTTACTTAAGTACAACTTATTTTGATAAAATTCAAAATTTCTATTTTTTACCATTTTCACACTTAACCCACCTGTATGCACAGAAACAATGAAAATCCCTCCCAATAAAAATGAACCTTCTTACATTGATCCAGACTGACAAACAAAAAAATTCAGGTGTCAACGTTTCGATTTTATACCAAACCACCCTCAGGATCCCAAATATTCCCGCATTAGCTAGCAATCCTCTATAGAGACGCATCCTGAGGCTAACTTAGCATAAAAAAAACCGATACGTCCACACCTGAATCAGTAAATCGAAATTGTTTAATACCAGACGTTTCGTGCCCAACCCGACCATCCTCAGATTAACCCTCTTTTGTTTTTAGGGATGATTGAGTGCCCTAATGGCGATTATCCGTTTCTCTGTATCAGAGACTGGGGCCCTAATACCTTAGGGCGCGACACATATTAAAAAAAAAAGTAAAAAAACACGGGAGGCGCAGGTCACTTTCATAATAATGTTTGACGCGTGATTTGTTTTCATTTCGGTTAACTGTACAACGAAAGTGATATATCAAATTGTAACAGTGAACTTCCCTCCCTCCCTTTCCTCATCCCCTTCCCCCAGATTGTTGTGCGTAGATTTGTTGGGGTGTAAAAACGATCCTTAATAAACGCTAAAGGTGCTAAGATGTTCCTAGAAAAGGGTTTCATCGCCCCCCAATTTTATTTTATTTTTTTGTTACTTTATTATTACCCCTTTCCGCAAAAGTCTTAACTTGTTTGTACATAGTTTACTACGCCCCCTGTATGTGTATGTAAATAGTTGTCTGTGTAGTGCGAGAACTCTCTCTATCTCTATCTATCTTTATTAAATTAGATAGTGTGCGTTATTTTGTTTAAATAAGTGCCAAAAACTCCCCCTCACCCCTTAAGTAAGACGCCATCTACTGTAAAGATTATCGGTGTGACAAGGACAAAAAAATATATATTATGTTTGTTGCACGTCGGTTGGTATACAGGGTGATAGAACCAGGAAGCATTTACTTACGCCCCCCCCCCTGTATATGTGTGACCCTCTCCCTCCCCCCGAGTCCACTTTTGTCGTGTATGTTAACCCGTTTTCTTTGTACTTATAGATTTGTAATATAGTTTTTGTTAAACCCTTATAAATAAATTGTGAAAAGAACGTATTAAGGGGTTTTTATTTATATATAGGAATAATGAATGGTCTGTTATGCGTTTCGTTTAGGTGGAATCATCAAGGTTTACGGTATAAGCGAATTTACTTAGAATAGATGATATTTGAAGTGTTTTTGCTATTATGATTCAAAAACTCTTAAGATCTCCAGACTATTTTCTCATTTTTATATAAGAATGAAATTTTCTGAGAAATTGCCAGTTTTTGAGGAATTTCAAAATTTTGATTTCTTAGCATTTTCAGGTCTTAGGCACTTTACAAAATTTTGAATAACTTTTTTGCTATTAAAGATAGAATCATGATTGAAAAACCGTTAAGATCTCCAGATAAATATCTCACTTTTATATAAGAATGAAATTTTCTGAGAAATTGACAGTTTTTGAGAAATTTGAAAATTTGGATTTTCCAGCATTTTTATGTTTTCTGCACTTTACAAAATTTTAGATAACTTTTTTGCTATTAAAGATAAAATCATAATTGAACAACCGTTACGATCTCCAGATAATTTTCTCACTTTTATATAAGAATGAAATTTTCTGAGAAATTGACAGTTTTTGAGAAATTTGAAAATTTGGATTTTCCAGCATTTTTATGTTTTCTGCACTTTACAAAATTTTGGATAACTTTTTTGCTATTAAAGATAAAATCATGATTGAACAACCGTTACGATCTCCAGATAATTTTCTCACTTTTATATAAGAATGAAATTTTCTGAGAAATTGACAGTTTTTGAGAAATTTGAAAATTTGGATTTTCCAGCATTTTTATGTTTTCTGCACTTTACAAAATTTTGGATAACTTTTTTGCTATTAAAGATAAAATCATGATTGAACAACCGTTACGATCTCCAGATAATTTTCTCACTTTTATATAAGAATGAAATTTTCTGACAAATTTACGGTTTTTGAGAAATTTTAAGATTTTAATTTTCAGCATTTTTATGTTTTCTGCACTTTACAAAATTTCGGGTAACTTTTTTGCTATTAAAGATAGAATCATGATTGAAAAACCGTTAAGATCTCCAGATAAATTTCTCACTTTTATATAAAAATGAGATTTTTTGAGAAATTGACAGTTCTTGAGAAATTTGAAAATTTTGATTTTCCAGCATTTTCAGGTGTTCTATACTTTACAAAATTTTGTATAACTTCTTTGCTATTAAAGATAGAGTCATGATTCAGAGACTCTTAAGATCTGCAGACCATTTTCTCATTTTTATATAAGAACGACATTTTCTTAGAAAGTGAAGGTTTTTGAGAAAATTTAATGTGTGATCCTCAAGATTTCTGATAAAATGGAAATATAAGACTTACTCAGAATTTATTAACTCACTTTATACATACATTCATAAAAAATAAAATATCTCTCTAAAACTATGTTTCTTCCCATTGGAATCATCAGTTTTTTTTTAAACCATAATTAAATAGCACCTGCTTATTAGGCCCGCGTTTCCTTCCTCAGCAGTCAGTCGTCATCAGGATTTTCTTATTAGGGATTAATATAACTCACTAAACATACAGATACAATAAATAAATAAATAAATAAATAATTTAAGAGTCAATTCCTCCTGAGTCGCAGGCTGTTCTTGTAACTGCGACACCGACGCACCAACTCGAACTTCCGGTACCTCATGCAGTGCCATTGCGGGATCTTCTGCATCGCCACTAAAATCTGAAAAAAAAACGAAATCTTCCTGATGATGGACTAACTGACGGACGAAACCTTTGAGTTAAAAACCGAAAGGTCTCTTGCTTATTGTCTCCAAATTGAGAGCAGTAAACACAATTATGTGCGCCACTTTTCCGGTTAATAAATACGACTTAACCGCGAGAGGTCAACATACTTGGGGGAGAGATTATTCGGTGAATAATTTTTTAAATAAAAAGGAAAAACTCTTACCGGGTCCACGTCGGGCGTAGGGAGGGCGGCCCCGCTCAGCACCACGCAGAACAGCAACAGGAACGTGCGAAAATTCATTTTTTACTTTGCGACTCTTCGCATCTGAAGGCGATTGCGACCGCGTAACTTTTCTACTGCGCTTAAATCGGTTCGGTTTCAATTAAATAAACGGTTTCCAAGTTATGCAGATCCGACCCAGATTTAGGCGCGTGGTACGTGTTAAGTGAATTATGGAATTAGAGTCGATTTAACACCCCTTTGACCCGATTTTTTACAAAAAAAAATGAATTGGGTCGAAGTTGTTTTGAATTTCCCGCAGAAATGTTGTCTCTATGGTTGCTACGTAGCAAAGGCCAATGTCGGAATGACAGCATATTCCTATTTTGTTGCTACGTAGTAAAGCCTTACACAACCAAGTAACAATTAATTGTTTACCGTTGAATATCTAAACATCTCAAAAAAAAATCATTAAATTCCTGCCATAACTAGCCACACTCCATTGGTTGCTACATAGCAAAGGCCAGCGATCCCCTCTACAACTCCCTAATAATATAATTGACACCTGTCACACCCTATGTTTATGTTATTACTGTTTCCGATTTGGGACATCCATTTATTGTATTTATTTAAATTTAAGTTATTATAAGCAATATTGCGTAGCCTTTTAAAGGCTCCTTGACTCTGGTGAAGTGTGTGGTCTCAGTAAGGAGTAGCAAGAAAGTAAGCGGGGTTTCTCGATCAAAAGGTTTTTTGCATGAAATCCAACCTTAAGACTCCCTTCAGACCCTCTCCTCCCACCCATTCATTTATTTATATTCGTTTCGGGGGCCCCTTTAGGGCTTATTGACTGATTTTCTTCAGTGTTTTTCTAAAAAGATAAACAAATTTTCTGAGGTTAGGGTGCGATTAAGCAACGTCATCTGTCAATCGATGTTGCTCTCTGTCGACAGATGGCGCCGCAAATGTTTAAGGTCACGGGGTTGTGAAAGGTATATAGATGTACGTCATAGGGCGCTTTTCCTCTTGCTTCAACTTGTTTTCATGTTCCTAATTTTACCAAAAATCAATAAATTATCGTATTTTAATGAATTTTTCGATTTTTCCAGGTTATTCGAATCCATAGGGAGATCTGACTATTTCCCAACCCCCTATAGTCACAGGGGAGCCAACCAGGAAGAAATGGAGGGGGAAATACCGAAGTACTTCCGGATCTATTGAATTGTGTACATTTTATTATTTAATTACTGTATTGTAAGTTCCTACAAACCTTATGTAATTAAATTGATTTTTTTATACTATTTTTATTGTTTTATTTTGTATTTAATGAACGGTTGGGCCTTAATCCTTCAGCAGTCTACTGTGTGTCTCTGTGACTATCAACGATGGTTGTCCGATGCTTACAGCAGTCTGCTGTGTGTCTCTGTGACTACGAACGATGGTTGTCCGATGCACACAGCAGTCTGCTGTGTGTCTCTGTGACTATCAACGATGGTTGTCCGATGCTTACAGCAGTCTGCTGTGTGTCTCTGTGACTACGAACGATGGTTGTCCGATGCTTACAGCAGTCTGCTGTGTGTCTCTGTGACTATCAACGATGGTTGTCCGATGCTTACAGCAGTCTGCTGTGTGTCTCTGTGACTACGAACGATGGTTGTCCGATGCACACAGCAGTCTGCTGTGTGTCTCTGTGACTACCAACGATGGTTGTCCGATGCTTACAGCAGTCTGCTGTGTGTCTCTGTGACTATCAACGATGGTTGTCCGATGCTTACAGCAGTCTGCTGTGTGTCTCTGTGACTATCAACGATGGTTGTCCGATGCACACAGCAGTCTGCTGTGTGTCTCTGTGACTACCAACGATGGTTGTCCGATGCTTACAGCAGTCTGCTGTGTGTCTCTGTGACTATCAACGATGGTTGTCCGATGCTTACAGCAGTCTGCTGTGTGTCTCTGTGACTACGAACGATGGTTGTCCGATGCACACAGCAGTCTGCTGTGTGTCTCTGTGACTATCAACGATGGTTGTCCGATGCTTACAGCAGTCTGCTGTGTGTCTCTGTGACTATCAACGATGGTTGTCCGATGCTTACAGCAGTCTGCTGTGTGTCTCTGTGACTACGAACGATGGTTGTCCGATGCACACAGCAGTCTGCTGTGTGTCTCTGTGACTATCAACGATGGTTGTCCGATGCTTACAGCAGTCTGCTGTGTGTCTCTGTGACTATCAACGATGGTTGTCCGATGCTTACAGCAGTCTGCTGTGTGTCTCTGTGACTACGAACGATGGTTGTCCGATGCACACAGCAGTCTGCTGTGTGTCTCTGTGACTATCAACGATGGTTGTCCGATGCTTACAGCAGTCTGCTGTGTGTCTCTGTGACTATCAACGATGGTTGTCCGATGCTTACAGCAGTCTACTGTGTGTCTCTGTGACTATCAACGATGGTTGTCCGATGCTTACAGCAGTCTGCTGTGTGTCTCTGTGACTACGAACGATGGTTGTCCGATGCACACAGCAGTCTGCTGTGTGTCTCTGTGACTATCAACGATGGTTGTCCGATGCTTACAGCAGTCTGCTGTGTGTCTCTGTGACTACGAACGATGGTTGTCCGATGCACACAGCAGTCTGCTGTGTGTCTCTGTGACTACCAACGATGGTTGTCCGATGCTTACAGCAGTCTGCTGTGTGTCTCTGTGACTATCAACGATGGTTGTCCGATGCTTACAGCAGTCTGCTGTGTGTCTCTGTGACTATCAACGATGGTTGTCCGATGCACACAGCAGTCTGCTGTGTGTCTCTGTGACTACCAACGATGGTTGTCCGATGCTTACAGCAGTCTGCTGTGTGTCTCTGTGACTATCAACGATGGTTGTCCGATGCTTACAGCAGTCTGCTGTGTGTCTCTGTGACTACGAACGATGGTTGTCCGATGCACACAGCAGTCTGCTGTGTGTCTCTGTGACTATCAACGATGGTTGTCCGATGCTTACAGCAGTCTGCTGTGTGTCTCTGTGACTATCAACGATGGTTGTCCGATGCTTACAGCAGTCTGCTGTGTGTCTCTGTGAAAAGCAACGATGGTTGTCCGATGCTTACAGCAGTCTGCTGTGTGTCTCTGTGAAAAGCAACGATGGTTGTCCGATGCTTACAGCAGTCTGCTGTGTGTCTCTGTGACTATCAACGATGGTTGTCCGATGCTTACAGCAGTCTGCTGTGTGTCTCTGTGACTACCAACGATGGTTGTCCGATGCACACAGCAGTCTGCTGTGTGTCTCTGTGACTACCAACGATGGTTGTCCGATGCTTACAGCAGTCTGCTGTGTGTCTCTGTGACTATCAACGATGGTTGTCCGATGCTTACAGCAGTCTGCTGTGTGTCTCTGTGACTATCAACGATGGTTGTCCGATGCTTACAGCAGTCTGCTGTGTGTCTCTGTGACTATCAACGATGGTTGTCCGATGCTTACAGCAGTCTGCTGTGTGTCTCTGTGACTACGAACGATGGTTGTCCGATGCACACAGCAGTCTGCTGTGTGTCTCTGTGACTACCAACGATGGTTGTCCGATGCACACAGCAGTCTGCTGTGTGTCTCTGTGACTACCAACGATGGTTGTCCGATGCTTACAGCAGTCTGCTGTGTGTCTCTGTGAAAAGCAACGACGGTTGTCCGATGCACACAGCAGTCTGCTGTGTGTCTCTGTGACTACCAACGATGGTTGTCCGATGCTTACAGCAGTCTGCTGTGTGTCTCTGTGACTACGAACGATGGTTGTCCGATGCTTACAGCAGTCTGCTGTGTGTCTCTGTGAAAAGCAACGACGGTTGTCCGATGCACACAGCAGTCTGCTGTGTGTCTCTGTGACTATCAACGATGGTTGTCCGATGCTTACAGCAGTCTGCTGTGTGTCTCTGTGACTACGAACGATGGTTGTCCGATGCTTACAGCAGTCTGCTGTGTGTCTCTGTGAAAAGCAACGACGGTTGTCCGATGCACACAGCAGTCTGCTGTGTGTCTCTGTGACTACCAACGATGGTTGTCCGATGCTTACAGCAGTCTGCTGTGTGTCTCTGTGACTACGAACGATGGTTGTCCGATGCTTACAGCAGTCTGCTGTGTGTCTCTGTGAAAAGCAACGACGGTTGTCCGATGCACACAGCAGTCTGCTGTGTGTCTCTGTGACTATCAACGATGGTTGTCCGATGCTTACAGCAGTCTGCTGTGTGTCTCTGTGACTACGAACGATGGTTGTCCGATGCTTACAGCAGTCTGCTGTGTGTCTCTGTGACTATCAACGATGGTTGTCCGATGCTTACAGCAGTCTGCTGTGTGTCTCTGTGACTACGAACGATGGTTGTCCGATGCTTACAGCAGTCTGCTGTGTGTCTCTGTGAAAAGCAACGACGGTTGTCCGATGCACACAGCAGTCTGCTGTGTGTCTCTGTGACTACCAACGATGGTTGTCCGATGCACACAGCAGTCTGCTGTGTGTCTCTGTGACTATCAACGATGGTTGTCCGATGCTTACAGCAGTCTGCTGTGTGTCTCTGTGACTACGAACGATGGTTGTCCGATGCTTACAGCAGTCTGCTGTGTGTCTCTGTGAAAAGCAACGATGGTTGTCCGATGCTTACAGCAGTCTGCTGTGTGTCTCTGTGACTATCAACGATGGTTGTCCGATGCTTACAGCAGTCTGCTGTGTGTCTCTGTGACTACGAACGATGGTTGTCCGATGCTTACAGCAGTCTGCTGTGTGTCTCTGTGAAAAGCAACGATGGTTGTCCGATGCACACAGCAGTCTGCTGTGTGTCTCTGTGACTACCAACGATGGTTGTCCGATGCTTACAGCAGTCTGCTGTGTGTCTCTGTGAAAAGCAACGACGGTTGTCCGATGCACACAGCAGTCTGCTGTGTGTCTCTGTGACTACCAACGATGGTTGTCCGATGCTTACAGCAGTCTGCTGTGTGTCTCTGTGACTACGAACGATGGTTGTCCGATGCTTACAGCAGTCTGCTGTGTGTCTCTGTGAAAAGCAACGACGGTTGTCCGATGCACACAGCAGTCTGCTGTGTGTCTCTGTGACTATCAACGATGGTTGTCCGATGCTTACAGCAGTCTGCTGTGTGTCTCTGTGACTACGAACGATGGTTGTCCGATGCTTACAGCAGTCTGCTGTGTGTCTCTGTGAAAAGCAACGACGGTTGTCCGATGCACACAGCAGTCTGCTGTGTGTCTCTGTGACTACCAACGATGGTTGTCCGATGCTTACAGCAGTCTGCTGTGTGTCTCTGTGACTACGAACGATGGTTGTCCGATGCTTACAGCAGTCTGCTGTGTGTCTCTGTGAAAAGCAACGACGGTTGTCCGATGCACACAGCAGTCTGCTGTGTGTCTCTGTGACTATCAACGATGGTTGTCCGATGCTTACAGCAGTCTGCTGTGTGTCTCTGTGACTACGAACGATGGTTGTCCGATGCTTACAGCAGTCTGCTGTGTGTCTCTGTGACTACGAACGATGGTTGTCCGATGCTTACAGCAGTCTGCTGTGTGTCTCTGTGAAAAGCAACGACGGTTGTCCGATGCACACAGCAGTCTGCTGTGTGTCTCTGTGACTATCAACGATGGTTGTCCGATGCTTACAGCAGTCTGCTGTGTGTCTCTGTGACTACGAACGATGGTTGTCCGATGCTTACAGCAGTCTGCTGTGTGTCTCTGTGACTATCAACGATGGTTGTCCGATGCTTACAGCAGTCTGCTGTGTGTCTCTGTGACTACGAACGATGGTTGTCCGATGCACACAGCAGTCTGCTGTGTGTCTCTGTGACTACCAACGATGGTTGTCCGATGCTTACAGCAGTCTGCTGTGTGTCTCTGTGACTATCAACGATGGTTGTCCGATGCTTACAGCAGTCTGCTGTGTGTCTCTGTGACTATCAACGATGGTTGTCCGATGCACACAGCAGTCTGCTGTGTGTCTCTGTGACTACCAACGATGGTTGTCCGATGCTTACAGCAGTCTGCTGTGTGTCTCTGTGACTATCAACGATGGTTGTCCGATGCTTACAGCAGTCTGCTGTGTGTCTCTGTGACTACGAACGATGGTTGTCCGATGCACACAGCAGTCTGCTGTGTGTCTCTGTGACTATCAACGATGGTTGTCCGATGCTTACAGCAGTCTGCTGTGTGTCTCTGTGACTACCAACGATGGTTGTCCGATGCACACAGCAGTCTGCTGTGTGTCTCTGTGACTACCAACGATGGTTGTCCGATGCTTACAGCAGTCTGCTGTGTGTCTCTGTGACTATCAACGATGGTTGTCCGATGCTTACAGCAGTCTGCTGTGTGTCTCTGTGACTATCAACGATGGTTGTCCGATGCTTACAGCAGTCTGCTGTGTGTCTCTGTGACTATCAACGATGGTTGTCCGATGCTTACAGCAGTCTGCTGTGTGTCTCTGTGACTACGAACGATGGTTGTCCGATGCTTACAGCAGTCTGCTGTGTGTCTCTGTGAAAAGCAACGATGGTTGTCCGATGCTTACAGCAGTCTGCTGTGTGTCTCTGTGAAAAGCAACGATGGTTGTCCGATGCTTACAGCAGTCTGCTGTGTGTCTCTGTGACTATCAACGATGGTTGTCCGATGCTTACAGCAGTCTGCTGTGTGTCTCTGTGACTACCAACGATGGTTGTCCGATGCACACAGCAGTCTGCTGTGTGTCTCTGTGACTACCAACGATGGTTGTCCGATGCTTACAGCAGTCTGCTGTGTGTCTCTGTGACTATCAACGATGGTTGTCCGATGCTTACAGCAGTCTGCTGTGTGTCTCTGTGACTATCAACGATGGTTGTCCGATGCTTACAGCAGTCTGCTGTGTGTCTCTGTGACTATCAACGATGGTTGTCCGATGCTTACAGCAGTCTGCTGTGTGTCTCTGTGACTACGAACGATGGTTGTCCGATGCTTACAGCAGTCTGCTGTGTGTCTCTGTGACTACGAACGATGGTTGTCCGATGCACACAGCAGTCTGCTGTGTGTCTCTGTGACTACCAACGATGGTTGTCCGATGCACACAGCAGTCTGCTGTGTGTCTCTGTGACTACCAACGATGGTTGTCCGATGCTTACAGCAGTCTGCTGTGTGTCTCTGTGAAAAGCAACGACGGTTGTCCGATGCACACAGCAGTCTGCTGTGTGTCTCTGTGACTACCAACGATGGTTGTCCGATGCTTACAGCAGTCTGCTGTGTGTCTCTGTGAAAAGCAACGACGGTTGTCCGATGCACACAGCAGTCTGCTGTGTGTCTCTGTGACTACGAACGATGGTTGTCCGATGCTTACAGCAGTCTGCTGTGTGTCTCTGTGACTACCAACGATGGTTGTCCGATGCTTACAGCAGTCTGCTGTGTGTCTCTGTGACTATCAACGATGGTTGTCCGATGCTTACAGCAGTCTGCTGTGTGTCTCTGTGAAAAGCAACGACGGTTGTCCGATGCACACAGCAGTCTGCTGTGTGTCTCTGTGACTACCAACGATGGTTGTCCGATGCTTACAGCAGTCTGCTGTGTGTCTCTGTGACTACCAACGATGGTTGTCCGATGCTTACAGCAGTCTGCTGTGTGTCTCTGTGACTACCAACGACGGTTGTCCGATGCTTACAGCAGTCTGCTGTGTGTCTCTGTGACTATCAACGATGGTTGTCCGATGCTTACAGCAGTCTGCTGTGTGTCTCTGTGAAAAGCAACGACGGTTGTCCGATGCACACAGCAGTCTGCTGTGTGTCTCTGTGACTACGAACGATGGTTGTCCGATGCTTACAGCAGTCTGCTGTGTGTCTCTGTGACTACCAACGATGGTTGTCCGATGCTTACAGCAGTCTGCTGTGTGTCTCTGTGACTATCAACGATGGTTGTCCGATGCTTACAGCAGTCTGCTGTGTGTCTCTGTGAAAAGCAACGACGGTTGTCCGATGCACACAGCAGTCTGCTGTGTGTCTCTGTGACTACCAACGATGGTTGTCCGATGCTTACAGCAGTCTGCTGTGTGTCTCTGTGACTACCAACGATGGTTGTCCGATGCTTACAGCAGTCTGCTGTGTGTCTCTGTGACTACCAACGACGGTTGTCCGATGCTTACAGCAGTCTGCTGTGTGTCTCTGTGACTATCAACGATGGTTGTCCGATGCTTACAGCAGTCTGCTGTGTGTCTCTGTGAAAAGCAACGATGGTTGTCCGATGCTTACAGCAGTCTGCTGTGTGTCTCTGTGACTACGAACGATGGTTGTCCGATGCTTACAGCAGTCTGCTGTGTGTCTCTGTGACTACGAACGATGGTTGTCCGATGCACACAGCAGTCTGCTGTGTGTCTCTGTGACTACCAACGATGGTTGTCCGATGCACACAGCAGTCTGCTGTGTGTCTCTGTGACTATCAACGATGGTTGTCCGATGCTTACAGCAGTCTGCTGTGTGTCTCTGTGACTACCAACGATGGTTGTCCGATGCACACAGCAGTCTGCTGTGTGTCTCTGTGACTATCAACGATGGTTGTCCGATGCTTACAGCAGTCTGCTGTGTGTCTCTGTGACTATCAACGATGGTTGTCCGATGCTTACAGCAGTCTGCTGTGTGTCTCTGTGAAAAGCAACGATGGTTGTCCGATGCTTACAGCAGTCTGCTGTGTGTCTCTGTGAAAAGCAACGATGGTTGTCCGATGCTTACAGCAGTCTGCTGTGTGTCTCTGTGACTACCAACGATGGTTGTCCGATGCTTACAGCAGTCTGCTGTGTGTCTCTGTGAAAAGCAACGATGGTTGTCCGATGCTTACAGCAGTCTGCTGTGTGTCTCTGTGAAAAGCAACGATGGTTGTCCGATGCTTACAGCAGTCTGCTGTGTGTCTCTGTGACTATCAACGATGGTTGTCCGATGCTTACAGCAGTCTGCTGTGTGTCTCTGTGAAAAGCAACGATGGTTGTCCGATGCTTACAGCAGTCTGCTGTGTGTCTCTGTGAAAAGCAACAATGGTTGTCCGATGCTTACAGCAGTCTGCTGTGTGTCTCTGTGAAAAGCAACGATGGTTGTCCGATGCTTACAGCAGTCTGCTGTGTGTCTCTGTGACTATCAACGATGGTTGTCCGATGCTTACAGCAGTCTGCTGTGTGTCTCTGTGACTACCAACGATGGTTGTCCGATGCACACAGCAGTCTGCTGTGTGTCTCTGTGACTACCAACGATGGTTGTCCGATGCTTACAGCAGTCTGCTGTGTGTCTCTGTGACTATCAACGATGGTTGTCCGATGCTTACAGCAGTCTGCTGTGTGTCTCTGTGACTATCAACGATGGTTGTCCGATGCTTACAGCAGTCTGCTGTGTGTCTCTGTGAAAAGCAACGATGGTTGTCCGATGCTTACAGCAGTCTGCTGTGTGTCTCTGTGACTATCAACGATGGTTGTCCGATGCTTACAGCAGTCTGCTGTGTGTCTCTGTGACTATCAACGATGGTTGTCCGATGCTTACAGCAGTCTGCTGTGTGTCTCTGTGACTACCAACGATGGTTGTCCGATGCACACAGCAGTCTGCTGTGTGTCTCTGTGACTATCAACGATGGTTGTCCGATGCTTACAGCAGTCTGCTGTGTGTCTCTGTGACTACCAACGATGGTTGTCCGATGCACACAGCAGTCTGCTGTGTGTCTCTGTGACTACCAACGATGGTTGTCCGATGCACACAGCAGTCTGCTGTGTGTCTCTGTGACTATCAACGATGGTTGTCCGATGCTTACAGCAGTCTGCTGTGTGTCTCTGTGAAAAGCAACGACGGTTGTCCGATGCACACAGCAGTCTGCTGTGTGTCTCTGTGACTACCAACGATGGTTGTCCGATGCTTACAGCAGTCTGCTGTGTGTCTCTGTGACTACCAACGATGGTTGTCCGATGCTTACAGCAGTCTGCTGTGTGTCTCTGTGAAAAGCAACGACGGTTGTCCGATGCACACAGCAGTCTGCTGTGTGTCTCTGTGACTACCAACGATGGTTGTCCGATGCTTACAGCAGTCTGCTGTGTGTCTCTGTGACTACCAACGATGGTTGTCCGATGCTTACAGCAGTCTGCTGTGTGTCTCTGTGAAAAGCAACGACGGTTGTCCGATGCACACAGCAGTCTGCTGTGTGTCTCTGTGACTACCAACGATGGTTGTCCGATGCTTACAGCAGTCTGCTGTGTGTCTCTGTGACTACCAACGATGGTTGTCCGATGCTTACAGCAGTCTGCTGTGTGTCTCTGTGAAAAGCAACGACGGTTGTCCGATGCACACAGCAGTCTGCTGTGTGTCTCTGTGACTACCAACGATGGTTGTCCGATGCTTACAGCAGTCTGCTGTGTGTCTCTGTGACTACCAACGATGGTTGTCCGATGCTTACAGCAGTCTGCTGTGTGTCTCTGTGACTACCAACGATGGTTGTCCGATGCTTACAGCAGTCTGCTGTGTGTCTCTGTGAAAAGCAACGACGGTTGTCCGATGCACACAGCAGTCTGCTGTGTGTCTCTGTGACTACCAACGATGGTTGTCCGATGCTTACAGCAGTCTGCTGTGTGTCTCTGTGAAAAGCAACGACGGTTGTCCGATGCACACAGCAGTCTGCTGTGTGTCTCTGTGACTACCAACGATGGTTGTCCGATGCTTACAGCAGTCTGCTGTGTGTCTCTGTGACTATCAACGATGGTTGTCCGATGCTTACAGCAGTCTGCTGTGTGTCTCTGTGAAAAGCAACGACGGTTGTCCGATGCACACAGCAGTCTGCTGTGTGTCTCTGTGACTACCAACGATGGTTGTCCGATGCTTACAGCAGTCTGCTGTGTGTCTCTGTGACTATCAACGATGGTTGTCCGATGCTTACAGCAGTCTGCTGTGTGTCTCTGTGACTACCAACGATGGTTGTCCGATGCTTAAAGCAGTCTGCTGTGTGTCTCTGTGAAAAGCAACGATGGTTGTCCGATGCTTACAGCAGTCTGCTGTGTGCCTCTGTGACTACCAACGATGGTTGTCCGATGCTTAAAGCAGTCTGCTGTGTGTCTCTGTGAAAAGCAACGATGGTTGTCCGATGCTTACAGCAGTCTGCTGTGTGTCTCTGTGACTATCAACGATGGTTGTCCGATGCTTACAGCAGTCTGCTGTGTGTCTCTGTGAAAAGCAACGACGGTTGTCCGATGCACACAGCAGTCTGCTGTGTGTCTCTGTGACTACCAACGATGGTTGTCCGATGCTTACAGCAGTCTGCTGTGTGTCTCTGTGACTATCAACGATGGTTGTCCGATGCTTACAGCAGTCTGCTGTGTGTCTCTGTGACTATCAACGATGGTTGTCCGATGCTTACAGCAGTCTGCTGTGTGTCTCTGTGACTACCAACGATGGTTGTCCGATGCTTACAGCAGTCTGCTGTGTGTCTCTGTGACTATCAACGATGGTTGTCCGATGCTTACAGCAGTCTGCTGTGTGTCTCTGTGACTATCAACGATGGTTGTCCGATGCTTACAGCAGTCTGCTGTGTGTCTCTGTGACTACCAACGATGGTTGTCCGATGCACACAGCAGTCTGCTGTGTGTCTCTGTGACTATCAACGATGGTTGTCCGATGCTTACAGCAGTCTGCTGTGTGTCTCTGTGACTACCAACGATGGTTGTCCGATGCACACAGCAGTCTGCTGTGTGTCTCTGTGACTACCAACGATGGTTGTCCGATGCACACAGCAGTCTGCTGTGTGTCTCTGTGACTATCAACGATGGTTGTCCGATGCTTACAGCAGTCTGCTGTGTGTCTCTGTGACTATCAACGATGGTTGTCCGATGCTTACAGCAGTCTGCTGTGTGTCTCTGTGAAAAGCAACGACGGTTGTCCGATGCACACAGCAGTCTGCTGTGTGTCTCTGTGACTATCAACGATGGTTGTCCGATGCTTACAGCAGTCTGCTGTGTGTCTCTGTGAAAAGCAACGACGGTTGTCCGATGCACACAGCAGTCTGCTGTGTGTCTCTGTGACTATCAACGATGGTTGTCCGATGCTTACAGCAGTCTGCTGTGTGTCTCTGTGACTACCAACGATGGTTGTCCGATGCTTACAGCAGTCTGCTGTGTGCCTCTGTGACTACCAACGATGGTTGTCCGATGCTTAAAGCAGTCTGCTGTGTGTCTCTGTGAAAAGCAACGATGGTTGTCCGATGCTTACAGCAGTCTGCTGTGTGTCTCTGTGACTATCAACGATGGTTGTCCGATGCTTACAGCAGTCTGCTGTGTGTCTCTGTGAAAAGCAACGACGGTTGTCCGATGCACACAGCAGTCTGCTGTGTGTCTCTGTGACTACCAACGATGGTTGTCCGATGCTTACAGCAGTCTGCTGTGTGTCTCTGTGACTACCAACGATGGTTGTCCGATGCTTACAGCAGTCTGCTGTGTGTCTCTGTGAAAAGCAACGACGGTTGTCCGATGCACACAGCAGTCTGCTGTGTGTCTCTGTGACTACCAACGATGGTTGTCCGATGCTTACAGCAGTCTGCTGTGTGTCTCTGTGACTACCAACGATGGTTGTCCGATGCTTACAGCAGTCTGCTGTGTGTCTCTGTGAAAAGCAACGACGGTTGTCCGATGCACACAGCAGTCTGCTGTGTGTCTCTGTGACTACCAACGATGGTTGTCCGATGCTTACAGCAGTCTGCTGTGTGTCTCTGTGACTACCAACGATGGTTGTCCGATGCTTACAGCAGTCTGCTGTGTGTCTCTGTGACTACCAACGATGGTTGTCCGATGCTTACAGCAGTCTGCTGTGTGTCTCTGTGAAAAGCAACGACGGTTGTCCGATGCACACAGCAGTCTGCTGTGTGTCTCTGTGACTACCAACGATGGTTGTCCGATGCTTACAGCAGTCTGCTGTGTGTCTCTGTGAAAAGCAACGATGGTTGTCCGATGCTTACAGCAGTCTGCTGTGTGTCTCTGTGAAAAGCAACGACGGTTGTCCGATGCACACAGCAGTCTGCTGTGTGTCTCTGTGACTACCAACGATGGTTGTCCGATGCTTACAGCAGTCTGCTGTGTGTCTCTGTGAAAAGCAACGACGGTTGTCCGATGCACACAGCAGTCTGCTGTGTGTCTCTGTGACTACCAACGATGGTTGTCCGATGCTTACAGCAGTCTGCTGTGTGTCTCTGTGAAAAGCAACGATGGTTGTCCGATGCTTACAGCAGTCTGCTGTGTGTCTCTGTGACTATCAACGATGGTTGTCCGATGCTTACAGCAGTCTGCTGTGTGTCTCTGTGAAAAGCAACGACGGTTGTCCGATGCACACAGCAGTCTGCTGTGTCTCTGTGACTATCAACGATGGTTGTCCGATGCTTACAGCAGTCTGCTGTGTGTCTCTGTGAAAAGCAACGACGGTTGTCCGATGCACACAGCAGTCTGCTGTGTGTCTCTGTGACTACCAACGATGGTTGTCCGATGCACACAGCAGTCTGCTGTGTGTCTCTGTGACTATCAACGATGGTTGTCCGATGCTTACAGCAGTCTGCTGTGTGTCTCTGTGACTATCAACGATGGTTGTCCGATGCTTACAGCAGTCTGCTGTGTGTCTCTGTGAAAAGCAACGACGGTTGTCCGATGCACACAGCAGTCTGCTGTGTCTCTGTGACTATCAACGATGGTTGTCCGATGCTTACAGCAGTCTGCTGTGTGTCTCTGTGACTACCAACGATGGTTGTCCGATGCTTACAGCAGTCTGCTGTGTGTCTCTGTGAAAAGCAACGATGGTTGTCCGATGCACACAGCAGTCTGCTGTGTGTCTCTGTGACTACCAACGATGGTTGTCCGATGCACACAGCAGTCTGCTGTGTGTCTCTGTGACTATCAACGATGGTTGTCCGATGCTTACAGCAGTCTGCTGTGTGTCTCTGTGAAAAGCAACGACGGTTGTCCGATGCACACAGCAGCCTGCTGTGTGTCTCTGTGACTATCAACGATGGTTGTCCGATGCTTACAGCAGTCTGCTGTGTGTCTCTGTGACTACCAACGATGGTTGTCCGATGCTTACAGCAGTCTGCTGTGTGTCTCTGTGACTACCAACGATGGTTGTCCGATGCTTACAGCAGTCTGCTGTGTGTCTCTGTGACTACCAACGATGGTTGTCCGATGCACACAGCAGTCTGCTGTGTGTCTCTGTGAAAAGCAACGATGGTTGTCCGATGCTTACAGCAGTCTGCTGTGTGTCTCTGTGACTACCAACGATGGTTGTCCGATGCTTACAGCAGTCTGCTGTGTGTCTCTGTGAAAAGCAACGATGGTTGTCCGATGCACACAGCAGTCTGCTGTGTGTCTCTGTGACTACCAACGATGGTTGTCCGATGCTTACAGCAGTCTGCTGTGTGTCTCTGTGACTATCAACGATGGTTGTCCGATGCTTACAGCAGTCTGCTGTGTGTCTCTGTGACTACCAACGATGGTTGTCCGATGCACACAGCAGTCTGCTGTGTCTCTGTGACTATCAACGATGGTTGTCCGATGCTTACAGCAGTCTGCTGTGTGTCTCTGTGACTACCAACGATGGTTGTCCGATGCTTACAGCAGTCTGCTGTGTGTCTCTGTGAAAAGCAACGATGGTTGTCCGATGCACACAGCAGTCTGCTGTGTGTCTCTGTGACTACCAACGATGGTTGTCCGATGCACACAGCAGTCTGCTGTGTGTCTCTGTGACTATCAACGATGGTTGTCCGATGCTTACAGCAGTCTGCTGTGTGTCTCTGTGAAAAGCAACGACGGTTGTCCGATGCACACAGCAGCCTGCTGTGTGTCTCTGTGACTATCAACGATGGTTGTCCGATGCTTACAGCAGTCTGCTGTGTGTCTCTGTGACTACCAACGATGGTTGTCCGATGCTTACAGCAGTCTGCTGTGTGTCTCTGTGACTACCAACGATGGTTGTCCGATGCTTACAGCAGTCTGCTGTGTGTCTCTGTGACTACCAACGATGGTTGTCCGATGCACACAGCAGTCTGCTGTGTGTCTCTGTGAAAAGCAACGATGGTTGTCCGATGCTTACAGCAGTCTGCTGTGTGTCTCTGTGACTACCAACGATGGTTGTCCGATGCTTACAGCAGTCTGCTGTGTGTCTCTGTGAAAAGCAACGATGGTTGTCCGATGCACACAGCAGCCTGCTGTGTGTCTCTGTGACTATCAACGATGGTTGTCCGATGCTTACAGCAGTCTGCTGTGTGTCTCTGTGACTACCAACGATGGTTGTCCGATGCTTACAGCAGTCTGCTGTGTGTCTCTGTGAAAAGCAACGATGGTTGTCCGATGCTTACAGCAGTCTGCTGTGTGTCTCTGTGACTATCAACGATGGTTGTCCGATGCTTACAGCAGTCTGCTGTGTGTCTCTGTGACTACCAACGATGGTTGTCCGATGCTTACAGCAGTCTGCTGTGTGTCTCTGTGACTACCAACGATGGTTGTCCGATGCTTACAGCAGTCTGCTGTGTGTCTCTGTGAAAAGCAACGATGGTTGTCCGATGCTTACAGCAGTCTGCTGTGTGTCTCTGTGACTATCAACGATGGTTGTCCGATGCTTACAGCAGTCTGCTGTGTGTCTCTGTGAAAAGCAACGATGGTTGTCCGATGCTTACAGCAGTCTGCTGTGTGTCTCTGTGACTATCAACGATGGTTGTCCGATGCTTACAGCAGTCTGCTGTGTGTCTCTGTGAAAAGCAACGACGGTTGTCCGATGCTTACAGCAGTCTGCTGTGTGTCTCTGTGACTATCAACGATGGTTGTCCGATGCTTACAGCAGTCTGCTGTGTGTCTCTGTGAAAAGCAACGATGGTTGTCCGATGCACACAGCAGTCTGCTGTGTGTCTCTGTGACTACCAACGATGGTTGTCCGATGCTTACAGCAGTCTGCTGTGTGTCTCTGTGACTATCAACGATGGTTGTCCGATGTTTACAGCAGTCTGCTGTGTGTCTCTGTGACTACCAACGATGGTTGTCCGATGCTTACAGCAGTCTGCTGTGTGTCTCTGTGAAAAGCAACGATGGTTGTCCGATGCACACAGCAGTCTGCTGTGTGTCTCTGTGACTACCAACGATGGTTGTCCGATGCACACAGCAGTCTGCTGTGTGTCTCTGTGACTATCAACGATGGTTGTCCGATGCTTACAGCAGTCTGCTGTGTGTCTCTGTGACTACCAACGATGGTTGTCCGATGCTTACAGCAGTCTGCTGTGTGTCTCTGTGAAAAGCAACGATGGTTGTCCGATGCACACAGCAGTCTGCTGTGTGTCTCTGTGACTACCAACGATGGTTGTCCGATGCTTACAGCAGTCTGCTGTGTGTCTCTGTGACTATCAACGATGGTTGTCCGATGCTTACAGCAGTCTGCTGTGTGTCTCTGTGAAAAGCAACGACGGTTGTCCGATGCACACAGCAGCCTGCTGTGTGTCTCTGTGACTATCAACGATGGTTGTCCGATGCTTACAGCAGTCTGCTGTGTGTCTCTGTGAAAAGCAACGATGGTTGTCCGATGCTTACAGCAGTCTGCTGTGTGTCTCTGTGAAAAGCAACGACGGTTGTCCGATGCTTACAGCAGTCTGCTGTGTGTCTCTGTGAAAAGCAACGACGGTTGTCCGATGCACACAGCAGTCTGCTGTGTGTCTCTGTGACTACCAACGATGGTTGTCCGATGCACACAGCAGCCTGCTGTGTGTCTCTGTGACTATCAACGATGGTTGTCCGATGCTTACAGCAGTCTGCTGTGTGTCTCTGTGAAAAGCAACGATGGTTGTCCGATGCTTACAGCAGTCTGCTGTGTGTCTCTGTGACTATCAACGATGGTTGTCCGATGCTTACAGCAGTCTGCTGTGTGTCTCTGTGAAAAGCAACGACGGTTGTCCGATGCTTACAGCAGTCTGCTGTGTGTCTCTGTGACTATCAACGATGGTTGTCCGATGCTTACAGCAGTCTGCTGTGTGTCTCTGTGACTATCAACGATGGTTGTCCGATGCTTACAGCAGTCTGCTGTGTGTCTCTGTGAAAAGCAACGACGGTTGTCCGATGCACACAGCAGCCTGCTGTGTGTCTCTGTGACTATCAACGATGGTTGTCCGATGCTTACAGCAGTCTGCTGTGTGTCTCTGTGAAAAGCAACGATGGTTGTCCGATGCACACAGCAGTCTGCTGTGTGTCTCTGTGACTACCAACGATGGTTGTCCGATGCTTACAGCAGTCTGCTGTGTGTCTCTGTGACTACCAACGATGGTTGTCCGATGCTTACAGCAGTCTGCTGTGTGTCTCTGTGAAAAGCAACGATGGTTGTCCGATGCACACAGCAGTCTGCTGTGTGTCTCTGTGACTACCAACGATGGTTGTCCGATGCTTACAGCAGTCTGCTGTGTGTCTCTGTGACTACCAACGATGGTTGTCCGATGCTTACAGCAGTCTGCTGTGTGTCTCTGTGACTACCAACGATGGTTGTCCGATGCTTACAGCAGTCTGCTGTGTGTCTCTGTGAAAAGCAACGACGGTTGTCCGATGCACACAGCAGCCTGCTGTGTGTCTCTGTGACTATCAACGATGGTTGTCCGATGCTTACAGCAGTCTGCTGTGTGTCTCTGTGAAAAGCAACGATGGTTGTCCGATGCACACAGCAGTCTGCTGTGTGTCTCTGTGACTACCAACGATGGTTGTCCGATGCTTACAGCAGTCTGCTGTGTGTCTCTGTGACTACCAACGATGGTTGTCCGATGCTTACAGCAGTCTGCTGTGTGTCTCTGTGAAAAGCAACGATGGTTGTCCGATGCTTACAGCAGTCTGCTGTGTGTCTCTGTGACTACCAACGATGGTTGTCCGATGCTTACAGCAGTCTGCTGTGTGTCTCTGTGAAAAGCAACGACGGTTGTCCGATGCACACAGCAGCCTGCTGTGTGTCTCTGTGACTATCAACGATGGTTGTCCGATGCTTACAGCAGTCTGCTGTGTGTCTCTGTGAAAAGCAACGATGGTTGTCCGATGCACACAGCAGTCTGCTGTGTGTCTCTGTGACTACCAACGATGGTTGTCCGATGCTTACAGCAGTCTGCTGTGTGTCTCTGTGACTACCAACGATGGTTGTCCGATGCTTACAGCAGTCTGCTGTGTGTCTCTGTGAAAAGCAACGATGGTTGTCCGATGCTTACAGCAGTCTGCTGTGTGTCTCTGTGAAAAGCAACGATGGTTGTCCGATGCACACAGCAGTCTGCTGTGTGTCTCTGTGACTACCAACGATGGTTGTCCGATGCTTACAGCAGTCTGCTGTGTGTCTCTGTGACTACCAACGATGGTTGTCCGATGCTTACAGCAGTCTGCTGTGTGTCTCTGTGACTACCAACGATGGTTGTCCGATGCTTACAGCAGTCTGCTGTGTGTCTCTGTGACTATCAACGATGGTTGTCCGATGCTTACAGCAGTCTGCTGTGTGTCTCTGTGAAAAGCAACGACGGTTGTCCGATGCTTACAGCAGTCTGCTGTGTGTCTCTGTGACTATCAACGATGGTTGTCCGATGCTTACAGCAGTCTGCTGTGTGTCTCTGTGACTATCAACGATGGTTGTCCGATGCTTACAGCAGTCTGCTGTGTGTCTCTGTGAAAAGCAACGACGGTTGTCCGATGCACACAGCAGCCTGCTGTGTGTCTCTGTGACTATCAACGATGGTTGTCCGATGCTTACAGCAGTCTGCTGTGTGTCTCTGTGAAAAGCAACGATGGTTGTCCGATGCACACAGCAGTCTGCTGTGTGTCTCTGTGACTACCAACGATGGTTGTCCGATGCTTACAGCAGTCTGCTGTGTGTCTCTGTGACTATCAACGATGGTTGTCCGATGCTTACAGCAGTCTGCTGTGTGTCTCTGTGAAAAGCAACGATGGTTGTCCGATGCACACAGCAGTCTGCTGTGTGTCTCTGTGACTACCAACGATGGTTGTCCGATGCTTACAGCAGTCTGCTGTGTGTCTCTGTGAAAAGCAACGATGGTTGTCCGATGCTTACAGCAGTCTGCTGTGTGTCTCTGTGACTATCAACGATGGTTGTCCGATGCTTACAGCAGTCTGCTGTGTGTCTCTGTGACTACCAACGATGGTTGTCCGATGCTTACAGCAGTCTGCTGTGTGTCTCTGTGACTATCAACGATGGTTGTCCGATGCTTACAGCAGTCTGCTGTGTGTCTCTGTGACTACCAACGATGGTTGTCCGATGCTTACAGCAGTCTGCTGTGTGTCTCTGTGAAAAGCAACGATGGTTGTCCGATGCACACAGCAGTCTGCTGTGTGTCTCTGTGACTATCAACGATGGTTGTCCGATGCTTACAGCAGTCTGCTGTGTGTCTCTGTGAAAAGCAACGATGGTTGTCCGATGCTTACAGCAGTCTGCTGTGTGTCTCTGTGAAAAGCAACGATGGTTGTCCGATGCACACAGCAGTCTGCTGTGTGTCTCTGTGACTACCAACGATGGTTGTCCGATGCTTACAGCAGTCTGCTGTGTGTCTCTGTGAAAAGCAACGATGGTTGTCCGATGCTTACAGCAGTCTGCTGTGTGTCTCTGTGACTATCAACGATGGTTGTCCGATGCTTACAGCAGTCTGCTGTGTGTCTCTGTGACTACCAACGATGGTTGTCCGATGCTTACAGCAGTCTGCTGTGTGTCTCTGTGACTATCAACGATGGTTGTCCGATGCTTACAGCAGTCTGCTGTGTGTCTCTGTGACTACCAACGATGGTTGTCCGATGCTTACAGCAGTCTGCTGTGTGTCTCTGTGAAAAGCAACGATGGTTGTCCGATGCACACAGCAGTCTGCTGTGTGTCTCTGTGACTACCAACGATGGTTGTCCGATGCTTACAGCAGTCTGCTGTGTGTCTCTGTGACTATCAACGATGGTTGTCCGATGCTTACAGCAGTCTGCTGTGTGTCTCTGTGACTACCAACGATGGTTGTCCGATGCTTACAGCAGTCTGCTGTGTGTCTCTGTGACTATCAACGATGGTTGTCCGATGCTTACAGCAGTCTGCTGTGTGTCTCTGTGACTACCAACGATGGTTGTCCGATGCTTACAGCAGTCTGCTGTGTGTCTCTGTGAAAAGCAACGATGGTTGTCCGATGCACACAGCAGTCTGCTGTGTGTCTCTGTGACTACCAACGATGGTTGTCCGATGCACACAGCAGTCTGCTGTGTGTCTCTGTGACTATCAACGATGGTTGTCCGATGCTTACAGCAGTCTGCTGTGTGTCTCTGTGACTACCAACGATGGTTGTCCGATGCTTACAGCAGTCTGCTGTGTGTCTCTGTGAAAAGCAACGATGGTTGTCCGATGCACACAGCAGTCTGCTGTGTGTCTCTGTGACTACCAACGATGGTTGTCCGATGCACACAGCAGTCTGCTGTGTGTCTCTGTGACTATCAACGATGGTTGTCCGATGCTTACAGCAGTCTGCTGTGTGTCTCTGTGAAAAGCAACGATGGTTGTCCGATGCACACAGCAGTCTGCTGTGTGTCTCTGTGACTACCAACGATGGTTGTCCGATGCACACAGCAGTCTGCTGTGTGTCTCTGTGAAAAGCAACGATGGTTGTCCGATGCACACAGCAGTCTGCTGTGTGTCTCTGTGACTACCAACGATGGTTGTCCGATGCACACAGCAGTCTGCTGTGTGTCTCTGTGACTATCAACGATGGTTGTCCGATGCTTACAGCAGTCTGCTGTGTGTCTCTGTGAAAAGCAACGATGGTTGTCCGATGCACACAGCAGTCTGCTGTGTGTCTCTGTGACTACCAACGATGGTTGTCCGATGCACACAGCAGTCTGCTGTGTGTCTCTGTGACTATCAACGATGGTTGTCCGATGCTTACAGCAGTCTGCTGTGTGTCTCTGTGAAAAGCAACGATGGTTGTCCGATGCACACAGCAGTCTGCTGTGTGTCTCTGTGACTACCAACGATGGTTGTCCGATGCTTACAGCAGTCTGCTGTGTGTCTCTGTGAAAAGCAACGATGGTTGTCCGATGCACACAGCAGTCTGCTGTGTGTCTCTGTGACTACCAACGATGGTTGTCCGATGCTTACAGCAGTCTGCTGTGTGTCTCTGTGACTATCAACGATGGTTGTCCGATGCTTACAGCAGTCTGCTGTGTGTCTCTGTGACTACCAACGATGGTTGTCCGATGCTTACAGCAGTCTGCTGTGTGTCTCTGTGACTACCAACGATGGTTGTCCGATGCTTACAGCAGTCTGCTGTGTGTCTCTGTGAAAAGCAACGATGGTTGTCCGATGCTTACAGCAGTCTGCTGTGTGTCTCTGTGACTATCAACGATGGTTGTCCGATGCTTACAGCAGTCTGCTGTGTGTCTCTGTGAAAAGCAACGATGGTTGTCCGATGCTTACAGCAGTCTGCTGTGTGTCTCTGTGACTATCAACGATGGTTGTCCGATGCTTACAGCAGTCTGCTGTGTGTCTCTGTGAAAAGCAACGACGGTTGTCCGATGCTTACAGCAGTCTGCTGTGTGTCTCTGTGACTATCAACGATGGTTGTCCGATGCTTACAGCAGTCTGCTGTGTGTCTCTGTGAAAAGCAACGATGGTTGTCCGATGCACACAGCAGTCTGCTGTGTCTCTGTGACTATCAACGATGGTTGTCCGATGCTTACAGCAGTCTGCTGTGTGTCTCTGTGACTACCAACGATGGTTGTCCGATGCTTACAGCAGTCTGCTGTGTGTCTCTGTGAAAAGCAACGATGGTTGTCCGATGCACACAGCAGTCTGCTGTGTGTCTCTGTGACTACCAACGATGGTTGTCCGATGCACACAGCAGTCTGCTGTGTGTCTCTGTGACTATCAACGATGGTTGTCCGATGCTTACAGCAGTCTGCTGTGTGTCTCTGTGAAAAGCAACGACGGTTGTCCGATGCACACAGCAGCCTGCTGTGTGTCTCTGTGACTATCAACGATGGTTGTCCGATGCTTACAGCAGTCTGCTGTGTGTCTCTGTGACTACCAACGATGGTTGTCCGATGCTTACAGCAGTCTGCTGTGTGTCTCTGTGACTACCAACGATGGTTGTCCGATGCTTACAGCAGTCTGCTGTGTGTCTCTGTGACTACCAACGATGGTTGTCCGATGCACACAGCAGTCTGCTGTGTGTCTCTGTGAAAAGCAACGATGGTTGTCCGATGCTTACAGCAGTCTGCTGTGTGTCTCTGTGACTACCAACGATGGTTGTCCGATGCTTACAGCAGTCTGCTGTGTGTCTCTGTGAAAAGCAACGATGGTTGTCCGATGCACACAGCAGTCTGCTGTGTGTCTCTGTGACTACCAACGATGGTTGTCCGATGCTTACAGCAGTCTGCTGTGTGTCTCTGTGACTATCAACGATGGTTGTCCGATGCTTACAGCAGTCTGCTGTGTGTCTCTGTGAAAAGCAACGACGGTTGTCCGATGCACACAGCAGCCTGCTGTGTGTCTCTGTGACTATCAACGATGGTTGTCCGATGCTTACAGCAGTCTGCTGTGTGTCTCTGTGACTACCAACGATGGTTGTCCGATGCTTACAGCAGTCTGCTGTGTGTCTCTGTGAAAAGCAACGATGGTTGTCCGATGCTTACAGCAGTCTGCTGTGTGTCTCTGTGACTATCAACGATGGTTGTCCGATGCTTACAGCAGTCTGCTGTGTGTCTCTGTGACTACCAACGATGGTTGTCCGATGCACACAGCAGTCTGCTGTGTGTCTCTGTGACTACCAACGATGGTTGTCCGATGCTTACAGCAGTCTGCTGTGTGTCTCTGTGAAAAGCAACGATGGTTGTCCGATGCACACAGCAGTCTGCTGTGTGTCTCTGTGACTACCAACGATGGTTGTCCGATGCACACAGCAGTCTGCTGTGTGTCTCTGTGACTATCAACGATGGTTGTCCGATGCTTACAGCAGTCTGCTGTGTGTCTCTGTGACTACCAACGATGGTTGTCCGATGCTTACAGCAGTCTGCTGTGTGTCTCTGTGAAAAGCAACGATGGTTGTCCGATGCACACAGCAGTCTGCTGTGTGTCTCTGTGACTACCAACGATGGTTGTCCGATGCACACAGCAGTCTGCTGTGTGTCTCTGTGACTATCAACGATGGTTGTCCGATGCTTACAGCAGTCTGCTGTGTGTCTCTGTGAAAAGCAACGATGGTTGTCCGATGCACACAGCAGTCTGCTGTGTGTCTCTGTGACTACCAACGATGGTTGTCCGATGCACACAGCAGTCTGCTGTGTGTCTCTGTGACTACCAACGATGGTTGTCCGATGCACACAGCAGTCTGCTGTGTGTCTCTGTGACTATCAACGATGGTTGTCCGATGCTTACAGCAGTCTGCTGTGTGTCTCTGTGACTACCAACGATGGTTGTCCGATGCTTACAGCAGTCTGCTGTGTGTCTCTGTGAAAAGCAACGATGGTTGTCCGATGCACACAGCAGTCTGCTGTGTGTCTCTGTGACTACCAACGATGGTTGTCCGATGCACACAGCAGTCTGCTGTGTGTCTCTGTGACTATCAACGATGGTTGTCCGATGCTTACAGCAGTCTGCTGTGTGTCTCTGTGACTACCAACGATGGTTGTCCGATGCTTACAGCAGTCTGCTGTGTGTCTCTGTGAAAAGCAACGATGATTGTCCGATGCACACAGCAGTCTGCTGTGTGTCTCTGTGACTACCAACGATGGTTGTCCGATGCACACAGCAGTCTGCTGTGTGTCTCTGTGACTACCAACGATGGTTGTCCGATGCACACAGCAGTCTGCTGTGTGTCTCTGTGACTATCAACGATGGTTGTCCGATGCTTACAGCAGTCTGCTGTGTGTCTCTGTGACTACCAACGATGGTTGTCCGATGCTTACAGCAGTCTGCTGTGTGTCTCTGTGAAAAGCAACGATGGTTGTCCGATGCACACAGCAGTCTGCTGTGTGTCTCTGTGACTACCAACGATGGTTGTCCGATGCACACAGCAGTCTGCTGTGTGTCTCTGTGACTATCAACGATGGTTGTCCGATGCTTACAGCAGTCTGCTGTGTGTCTCTGTGACTACCAACGATGGTTGTCCGATGCTTACAGCAGTCTGCTGTGTGTCTCTGTGAAAAGCAACGATGGTTGTCCGATGCACACAGCAGTCTGCTGTGTGTCTCTGTGACTACCAACGATGGTTGTCCGATGCTTACAGCAGTCTGCTGTGTGTCTCTGTGAAAAGCAACGATGGTTGTCCGATGCACACAGCAGTCTGCTGTGTGTCTCTGTGACTACCAACGATGGTTGTCCGATGCACACAGCAGTCTGCTGTGTGTCTCTGTGACTATCAACGATGGTTGTCCGATGCTTACAGCAGTCTGCTGTGTGTCTCTGTGAAAAGCAACGATGGTTGTCCGATGCACACAGCAGTCTGCTGTGTGTCTCTGTGACTACCAACGATGGTTGTCCGATGCACACAGCAGTCTGCTGTGTGTCTCTGTGACTATCAACGATGGTTGTCCGATGCTTACAGCAGTCTGCTGTGTGTCTCTGTGAAAAGCAACGATGGTTGTCCGATGCTTACAGCAGTCTGCTGTGTGTCTCTGTGACTACCAACGATGGTTGTCCGATGCACACAGCAGTCTGCTGTGTGTCTCTGTGACTATCAACGATGGTTGTCCGATGCTTACAGCAGTCTGCTGTGTGTCTCTGTGAAAAGCAACGATGGTTGTCCGATGCTTACAGCAGTCTGCTGTGTGTCTCTGTGACTACCAACGATGGTTGTCCGATGCACACAGCAGTCTGCTGTGTGTCTCTGTGACTATCAACGATGGTTGTCCGATGCTTACAGCAGTCTGCTGTGTGTCTCTGTGACTACCAACGATGGTTGTCCGATGCACACAGCAGTCTGCTGTGTGTCTCTGTGACTATCAACGATGGTTGTCCGATGCTTACAGCAGTCTGCTGTGTGTCTCTGTGAAAAGCAACGATGGTTGTCCGATGCTTACAGCAGTCTGCTGTGTGTCTCTGTGACTATCAACGATGGTTGTCCGATGCTTACAGCAGTCTGCTGTGTGTCTCTGTGAAAAGCAACGATGGTTGTCCGATGCTTACAGCAGTCTGCTGTGTGTCTCTGTGACTACCAACGATGGTTGTCCGATGCTTACAGCAGTCTGCTGTGTGTCTCTGTGAAAAGCAACGATGGTTGTCCGATGCACACAGCAGTCTGCTGTGTGTCTCTGTGACTACCAACGATGGTTGTCCGATGCACACAGCAGTCTGCTGTGTGTCTCTGTGACTATCAACGATGGTTGTCCGATGCTTACAGCAGTCTGCTGTGTGTCTCTGTGAAAAGCAACGATGGTTGTCCGATGCACACAGCAGTCTGCTGTGTGTCTCTGTGACTACCAACGATGGTTGTCCGATGCTTACAGCAGTCTGCTGTGTGTCTCTGTGAAAAGCAACGATGGTTGTCCGATGCACACAGCAGTCTGCTGTGTGTCTCTGTGACTACCAACGATGGTTGTCCGATGCACACAGCAGTCTGCTGTGTGTCTCTGTGACTATCAACGATGGTTGTCCGATGCTTACAGCAGTCTGCTGTGTGTCTCTGTGAAAAGCAACGATGGTTGTCCGATGCTTACAGCAGTCTGCTGTGTGTCTCTGTGACTATCAACGATGGTTGTCCGATGCTTACAGCAGTCTGCTGTGTGTCTCTGTGACTACCAACGATGGTTGTCCGATGCTTACAGCAGTCTGCTGTGTGTCTCTGTGAAAAGCAACGATGGTTGTCCGATGCACACAGCAGTCTGCTGTGTGTCTCTGTGACTATCAACGATGGTTGTCCGATGCTTACAGCAGTCTGCTGTGTGTCTCTGTGAAAAGCAACGATGGTTGTCCGATGCACACAGCAGTCTGCTGTGTCTCTGTGACTACCAACGATGGTTGTCCGATGCTTACAGCAGTCTGCTGTGTGTCTCTGTGAAAAGCAACGATGGTTGTCCGATGCACACAGCAGTCTGCTGTGTGTCTCTGTGACTACCAACGATGGTTGTCCGATGCACACAGCAGTCTGCTGTGTGTCTCTGTGACTATCAACGATGGTTGTCCGATGCTTACAGCAGTCTGCTGTGTGTCTCTGTGAAAAGCAACGATGGTTGTCCGATGCTTACAGCAGTCTGCTGTGTGTCTCTGTGACTACCAACGATGGTTGTCCGATGCACACAGCAGTCTGCTGTGTGTCTCTGTGACTATCAACGATGGTTGTCCGATGCTTACAGCAGTCTGCTGTGTGTCTCTGTGAAAAGCAACGATGGTTGTCCGATGCACACAGCAGTCTGCTGTGTGTCTCTGTGACTACCAACGATGGTTGTCCGATGCTTACAGCAGTCTGCTGTGTGTCTCTGTGAAAAGCAACGATGGTTGTCCGATGCACACAGCAGTCTGCTGTGTGTCTCTGTGACTACCAACGATGGTTGTCCGATGCACACAGCAGTCTGCTGTGTCTCTGTGACTATCAACGATGGTTGTCCGATGCTTACAGCAGTCTGCTGTGTGTCTCTGTGACTACCAACGATGGTTGTCCGATGCACACAGCAGTCTGCTGTGTGTCTCTGTGAAAAGCAACGATGGTTGTCCGATGCTTACAGCAGTCTGCTGTGTGTCTCTGTGACTACCAACGATGGTTGTCCGATGCTTACAGCAGTCTGCTGTGTGTCTCTGTGAAAAGCAACGATGGTTGTCCGATGCTTACAGCAGTCTGCTGTGTGTCTCTGTGACTATCAACGATGGTTGTCCGATGCTTACAGCAGTCTGCTGTGTGTCTCTGTGAAAAGCAACGACGGTTGTCCGATGCACACAGCAGCCTGCTGTGTGTCTCTGTGACTATCAACGATGGTTGTCCGATGCTTACAGCAGTCTGCTGTGTGTCTCTGTGACTACCAACGATGGTTGTCCGATGCTTACAGCAGTCTGCTGTGTGTCTCTGTGAAAAGCAACGATGGTTGTCCGATGCTTACAGCAGTCTGCTGTGTGTCTCTGTGACTATCAACGATGGTTGTCCGATGCTTACAGCAGTCTGCTGTGTGTCTCTGTGACTACCAACGATGGTTGTCCGATGCTTACAGCAGTCTGCTGTGTGTCTCTGTGACTACCAACGATGGTTGTCCGATGCTTACAGCAGTCTGCTGTGTGTCTCTGTGAAAAGCAACGATGGTTGTCCGATGCTTACAGCAGTCTGCTGTGTGTCTCTGTGACTATCAACGATGGTTGTCCGATGCTTACAGCAGTCTGCTGTGTGTCTCTGTGAAAAGCAACGATGGTTGTCCGATGCTTACAGCAGTCTGCTGTGTGTCTCTGTGACTATCAACGATGGTTGTCCGATGCTTACAGCAGTCTGCTGTGTGTCTCTGTGAAAAGCAACGACGGTTGTCCGATGCTTACAGCAGTCTGCTGTGTGTCTCTGTGACTATCAACGATGGTTGTCCGATGCTTACAGCAGTCTGCTGTGTGTCTCTGTGAAAAGCAACGATGGTTGTCCGATGCACACAGCAGTCTGCTGTGTCTCTGTGACTATCAACGATGGTTGTCCGATGCTTACAGCAGTCTGCTGTGTGTCTCTGTGACTACCAACGATGGTTGTCCGATGCTTACAGCAGTCTGCTGTGTGTCTCTGTGAAAAGCAACGATGGTTGTCCGATGCACACAGCAGTCTGCTGTGTGTCTCTGTGACTACCAACGATGGTTGTCCGATGCACACAGCAGTCTGCTGTGTGTCTCTGTGACTATCAACGATGGTTGTCCGATGCTTACAGCAGTCTGCTGTGTGTCTCTGTGAAAAGCAACGACGGTTGTCCGATGCACACAGCAGCCTGCTGTGTGTCTCTGTGACTATCAACGATGGTTGTCCGATGCTTACAGCAGTCTGCTGTGTGTCTCTGTGACTACCAACGATGGTTGTCCGATGCTTACAGCAGTCTGCTGTGTGTCTCTGTGACTACCAACGATGGTTGTCCGATGCTTACAGCAGTCTGCTGTGTGTCTCTGTGACTACCAACGATGGTTGTCCGATGCACACAGCAGTCTGCTGTGTGTCTCTGTGAAAAGCAACGATGGTTGTCCGATGCTTACAGCAGTCTGCTGTGTGTCTCTGTGAAAAGCAACGATGGTTGTCCGATGCTTACAGCAGTCTGCTGTGTGTCTCTGTGAAAAGCAACGATGGTTGTCCGATGCACACAGCAGTCTGCTGTGTGTCTCTGTGACTACCAACGATGGTTGTCCGATGCTTACAGCAGTCTGCTGTGTGTCTCTGTGACTATCAACGATGGTTGTCCGATGCTTACAGCAGTCTGCTGTGTGTCTCTGTGAAAAGCAACGACGGTTGTCCGATGCACACAGCAGCCTGCTGTGTGTCTCTGTGACTATCAACGATGGTTGTCCGATGCTTACAGCAGTCTGCTGTGTGTCTCTGTGACTACCAACGATGGTTGTCCGATGCTTACAGCAGTCTGCTGTGTGTCTCTGTGAAAAGCAACGATGGTTGTCCGATGCTTACAGCAGTCTGCTGTGTGTCTCTGTGACTACCAACGATGGTTGTCCGATGCACACAGCAGTCTGCTGTGTGTCTCTGTGACTACCAACGATGGTTGTCCGATGCTTACAGCAGTCTGCTGTGTGTCTCTGTGAAAAGCAACGACGGTTGTCCGATGCACACAGCAGTCTGCTGTGTGTCTCTGTGACTACCAACGATGGTTGTCCGATGCACACAGCAGTCTGCTGTGTGTCTCTGTGACTACCAACGATGGTTGTCCGATGCACACAGCAGTCTGCTGTGTGTCTCTGTGACTACCAACGATGGTTGTCCGATGCTTACAGCAGTCTGCTGTGTGTCTCTGTGAAAAGCAACGACGGTTGTCCGATGCACACAGCAGTCTGCTGTGTGTCTCTGTGACTACCAACGATGGTTGTCCGATGCTTACAGCAGTCTGCTGTGTGTCTCTGTGAAAAGCAACGATGGTTGTCCGATGCACACAGCAGTCTGCTGTGTGTCTCTGTGACTACCAACGATGGTTGTCCGATGCACACAGCAGTCTGCTGTGTGTCTCTGTGACTATCAACGATGGTTGTCCGATGCTTACAGCAGTCTGCTGTGTGTCTCTGTGACTACCAACGATGGTTGTCCGATGCTTACAGCAGTCTGCTGTGTGTCTCTGTGAAAAGCAACGATGGTTGTCCGATGCACACAGCAGTCTGCTGTGTGTCTCTGTGACTACCAACGATGGTTGTCCGATGCACACAGCAGTCTGCTGTGTGTCTCTGTGACTATCAACGATGGTTGTCCGATGCTTACAGCAGTCTGCTGTGTGTCTCTGTGAAAAGCAACGATGGTTGTCCGATGCACACAGCAGTCTGCTGTGTGTCTCTGTGACTACCAACGATGGTTGTCCGATGCACACAGCAGTCTGCTGTGTGTCTCTGTGACTACCAACGATGGTTGTCCGATGCACACAGCAGTCTGCTGTGTGTCTCTGTGACTATCAACGATGGTTGTCCGATGCTTACAGCAGTCTGCTGTGTGTCTCTGTGACTACCAACGATGGTTGTCCGATGCTTACAGCAGTCTGCTGTGTGTCTCTGTGAAAAGCAACGATGGTTGTCCGATGCACACAGCAGTCTGCTGTGTGTCTCTGTGACTACCAACGATGGTTGTCCGATGCACACAGCAGTCTGCTGTGTGTCTCTGTGACTACCAACGATGGTTGTCCGATGCACACAGCAGTCTGCTGTGTGTCTCTGTGACTATCAACGATGGTTGTCCGATGCTTACAGCAGTCTGCTGTGTGTCTCTGTGACTACCAACGATGGTTGTCCGATGCTTACAGCAGTCTGCTGTGTGTCTCTGTGAAAAGCAACGATGATTGTCCGATGCACACAGCAGTCTGCTGTGTGTCTCTGTGACTACCAACGATGGTTGTCCGATGCTTACAGCAGTCTGCTGTGTGTCTCTGTGAAAAGCAACGATGGTTGTCCGATGCACACAGCAGTCTGCTGTGTGTCTCTGTGACTACCAACGATGGTTGTCCGATGCACACAGCAGTCTGCTGTGTGTCTCTGTGACTATCAACGATGGTTGTCCGATGCTTACAGCAGTCTGCTGTGTGTCTCTGTGAAAAGCAACGATGGTTGTCCGATGCACACAGCAGTCTGCTGTGTGTCTCTGTGACTACCAACGATGGTTGTCCGATGCACACAGCAGTCTGCTGTGTGTCTCTGTGACTATCAACGATGGTTGTCCGATGCTTACAGCAGTCTGCTGTGTGTCTCTGTGAAAAGCAACGATGGTTGTCCGATGCACACAGCAGTCTGCTGTGTGTCTCTGTGACTACCAACGATGGTTGTCCGATGCACACAGCAGTCTGCTGTGTGTCTCTGTGACTATCAACGATGGTTGTCCGATGCTTACAGCAGTCTGCTGTGTGTCTCTGTGAAAAGCAACGATGGTTGTCCGATGCACACAGCAGTCTGCTGTGTGTCTCTGTGACTACCAACGATGGTTGTCCGATGCACACAGCAGTCTGCTGTGTGTCTCTGTGACTACCAACGATGGTTGTCCGATGCTTACAGCAGTCTGCTGTGTGTCTCTGTGAAAAGCAACGACGGTTGTCCGATGCACACAGCAGTCTGCTGTGTGTCTCTGTGACTACCAACGATGGTTGTCCGATGCTTACAGCAGTCTGCTGTGTGTCTCTGTGAAAAGCAACGATGGTTGTCCGATGCACACAGCAGTCTGCTGTGTGTCTCTGTGACTACCAACGATGGTTGTCCGATGCACACAGCAGTCTGCTGTGTGTCTCTGTGACTATCAACGATGGTTGTCCGATGCTTACAGCAGTCTGCTGTGTGTCTCTGTGAAAAGCAACGACGGTTGTCCGATGCACACAGCAGTCTGCTGTGTGTCTCTGTGACTACCAACGATGGTTGTCCGATGCTTACAGCAGTCTGCTGTGTGTCTCTGTGAAAAGCAACGATGGTTGTCCGATGCACACAGCAGTCTGCTGTGTGTCTCTGTGACTACCAACGATGGTTGTCCGATGCACACAGCAGTCTGCTGTGTGTCTCTGTGACTATCAACGATGGTTGTCCGATGCTTACAGCAGTCTGCTGTGTGTCTCTGTGACTACCAACGATGGTTGTCCGATGCTTACAGCAGTCTGCTGTGTGTCTCTGTGAAAAGCAACGATGGTTGTCCGATGCACACAGCAGTCTGCTGTGTGTCTCTGTGACTACCAACGATGGTTGTCCGATGCACACAGCAGTCTGCTGTGTGTCTCTGTGACTATCAACGATGGTTGTCCGATGCTTACAGCAGTCTGCTGTGTGTCTCTGTGACTACCAACGATGGTTGTCCGATGCTTACAGCAGTCTGCTGTGTGTCTCTGTGAAAAGCAACGATGATTGTCCGATGCACACAGCAGTCTGCTGTGTGTCTCTGTGACTACCAACGATGGTTGTCCGATGCTTACAGCAGTCTGCTGTGTGTCTCTGTGAAAAGCAACGATGGTTGTCCGATGCACACAGCAGTCTGCTGTGTGTCTCTGTGACTACCAACGATGGTTGTCCGATGCACACAGCAGTCTGCTGTGTGTCTCTGTGACTATCAACGATGGTTGTCCGATGCTTACAGCAGTCTGCTGTGTGTCTCTGTGAAAAGCAACGATGGTTGTCCGATGCACACAGCAGTCTGCTGTGTGTCTCTGTGACTACCAACGATGGTTGTCCGATGCACACAGCAGTCTGCTGTGTGTCTCTGTGACTATCAACGATGGTTGTCCGATGCTTACAGCAGTCTGCTGTGTGTCTCTGTGAAAAGCAACGATGGTTGTCCGATGCACACAGCAGTCTGCTGTGTGTCTCTGTGACTACCAACGATGGTTGTCCGATGCACACAGCAGTCTGCTGTGTGTCTCTGTGACTACCAACGATGGTTGTCCGATGCACACAGCAGTCTGCTGTGTGTCTCTGTGACTATCAACGATGGTTGTCCGATGCTTACAGCAGTCTGCTGTGTGTCTCTGTGAAAAGCAACGATGGTTGTCCGATGCACACAGCAGTCTGCTGTGTGTCTCTGTGACTACCAACGATGGTTGTCCGATGCACACAGCAGTCTGCTGTGTGTCTCTGTGACTACCAACGATGGTTGTCCGATGCACACAGCAGTCTGCTGTGTGTCTCTGTGACTATCAACGATGGTTGTCCGATGCTTACAGCAGTCTGCTGTGTGTCTCTGTGAAAAGCAACGATGGTTGTCCGATGCACACAGCAGTCTGCTGTGTGTCTCTGTGACTACCAACGATGGTTGTCCGATGCACACAGCAGTCTGCTGTGTGTCTCTGTGACTACCAACGATGGTTGTCCGATGCACACAGCAGTCTGCTGTGTGTCTCTGTGACTACCAACGATGGTTGTCCGATGCACACAGCAGTCTGCTGTGTGTCTCTGTGACTACCAACGATGGTTGTCCGATGCACACAGCAGTCTGCTGTGTGTCTCTGTGACTACCAACGATGGTTGTCCGATGCACACAGCAGTCTGCTGTGTGTCTCTGTGACTATCAACGATGGTTGTCCGATGCTTACAGCAGTCTGCTGTGTGTCTCTGTGAAAAGCAACGATGGTTGTCCGATGCACACAGCAGTCTGCTGTGTGTCTCTGTGACTACCAACGATGGTTGTCCGATGCACACAGCAGTCTGCTGTGTGTCTCTGTGACTATCAACGATGGTTGTCCGATGCTTACAGCAGTCTGCTGTGTGTCTCTGTGACTACCAACGATGGTTGTCCGATGCTTACAGCAGTCTGCTGTGTGTCTCTGTGAAAAGCAACGATGATTGTCCGATGCACACAGCAGTCTGCTGTGTGTCTCTGTGACTACCAACGATGGTTGTCCGATGCTTACAGCAGTCTGCTGTGTGTCTCTGTGAAAAGCAACGATGGTTGTCCGATGCACACAGCAGTCTGCTGTGTGTCTCTGTGACTACCAACGATGGTTGTCCGATGCACACAGCAGTCTGCTGTGTGTCTCTGTGACTATCAACGATGGTTGTCCGATGCTTACAGCAGTCTGCTGTGTGTCTCTGTGACTACCAACGATGGTTGTCCGATGCTTACAGCAGTCTGCTGTGTGTCTCTGTGAAAAGCAACGATGATTGTCCGATGCACACAGCAGTCTGCTGTGTGTCTCTGTGACTACCAACGATGGTTGTCCGATGCTTACAGCAGTCTGCTGTGTGTCTCTGTGAAAAGCAACGATGGTTGTCCGATGCACACAGCAGTCTGCTGTGTGTCTCTGTGACTACCAACGATGGTTGTCCGATGCACACAGCAGTCTGCTGTGTGTCTCTGTGACTATCAACGATGGTTGTCCGATGCTTACAGCAGTCTGCTGTGTGTCTCTGTGAAAAGCAACGATGGTTGTCCGATGCACACAGCAGTCTGCTGTGTGTCTCTGTGACTATCAACGATGGTTGTCCGATGCTTACAGCAGTCTGCTGTGTGTCTCTGTGAAAAGCAACGATGGTTGTCCGATGCACACAGCAGTCTGCTGTGTCTCTGTGACTACCAACGATGGTTGTCCGATGCTTACAGCAGTCTGCTGTGTGTCTCTGTGAAAAGCAACGATGGTTGTCCGATGCACACAGCAGTCTGCTGTGTGTCTCTGTGACTACCAACGATGGTTGTCCGATGCACACAGCAGTCTGCTGTGTGTCTCTGTGACTATCAACGATGGTTGTCCGATGCTTACAGCAGTCTGCTGTGTGTCTCTGTGAAAAGCAACGATGGTTGTCCGATGCTTACAGCAGTCTGCTGTGTGTCTCTGTGACTACCAACGATGGTTGTCCGATGCACACAGCAGTCTGCTGTGTGTCTCTGTGACTATCAACGATGGTTGTCCGATGCACACAGCAGTCTGCTGTGTCTCTGTGACTATCAACGATGGTTGTCCGATGCTTACAGCAGTCTGCTGTGTGTCTCTGTGAAAAGCAACGACGGTTGTCCGATGCACACAGCAGTCTGCTGTGTCTCTGTGACTATCAACGATGGTTGTCCGATGCTTACAGCAGTCTGCTGTGTGTCTCTGTGAAAAGCAACGACGGTTGTCCGATGCACACAGCAGTCTGCTGTGTGTCTCTGTGACTACCAACGATGGTTGTCCGATGCACACAGCAGTCTGCTGTGTCTCTGTGACTATCAACGATGGTTGTCCGATGCTTACAGCAGTCTGCTGTGTGTCTCTGTGACTACCAACGATGGTTGTCCGATGCACACAGCAGTCTGCTGTGTCTCTGTGACTATCAACGATGGTTGTCCGATGCTTACAGCAGTCTGCTGTGTGTCTCTGTGAAAAGCAACGACGGTTGTCCGATGCACACAGCAGTCTGCTGTGTGTCTCTGTGACTATCAACGATGGTTGTCCGATGCTTACAGCAGTCTGCTGTGTGTCTCTGTGACTACCAACGATGGTTGTCCGATGCACACAGCAGTCTGCTGTGTGTCTCTGTGACTACCAACGATGGTTGTCCGATGCACACAGCAGTCTGCTGTGTCTCTGTGACTATCAACGATGGTTGTCCGATGCACACAGCAGTCTGCTGTGTGTCTCTGTGACTACCAACGATGGTTGTCCGATGCACACAGCAGTCTGCTGTGTCTCTGTGACTATCAACGATGGTTGTCCGATGCTTACAGCAGTCTGCTGTGTGTCTCTGTGAAAAGCAACGACGGTTGTCCGATGCACACAGCAGTCTGCTGTGTCTCTGTGACTATCAACGATGGTTGTCCGATGCACACAGCAGTCTGCTGTGTGTCTCTGTGACTACCAACGATGGTTGTCCGATGCTTACAGCAGTCTGCTGTGTGTCTCTGTGACTACCAACGATGGTTGTCCGATGCTTACAGCAGTCTGCTGTGTGTCTCTGTGAAAAGCAACGACGGTTGTCCGATGCACACAGCAGTCTGCTGTGTGTCTCTGTGACTATCAACGATGGTTGTCCGATGCTTACAGCAGTCTGCTGTGTGTCTCTGTGACTACCAACGATGGTTGTCCGATGCACACAGCAGTCTGCTGTGTGTCTCTGTGACTACTAACGATGGTTGTCCGATGCACACAGCAGTCTGCTGTGTCTCTGTGACTATCAACGATGGTTGTCCGATGCACACAGCAGTCTGCTGTGTGTCTCTGTGACTACCAACGATGGTTGTCCGATGCACACAGCAGTCTGCTGTGTCTCTGTGACTATCAACGATGGTTGTCCGATGCTTACAGCAGTCTGCTGTGTGTCTCTGTGAAAAGCAACGATGGTTGTCCGATGCACACAGCAGTCTGCTGTGTGTCTCTGTGACTATCAACGATGGTTGTCCGATGCTTACAGCAGTCTGCTGTGTGTCTCTGTGAAAAGCAACGACGGTTGTCCGATGCACACAGCAGTCTGCTGTGTCTCTGTGACTATCAACGATGGTTGTCCGATGCACACAGCAGTCTGCTGTGTGTCTCTGTGACTACCAACGATGGTTGTCCGATGCTTACAGCAGTCTGCTGTGTGTCTCTGTGACTACCAACGATGGTTGTCCGATGCTTACAGCAGTCTGCTGTGTGTCTCTGTGAAAAGCAACGATGGTTGTCCGATGCACACAGCAGTCTGCTGTGTGTCTCTGTGACTATCAACGATGGTTGTCCGATGCTTACAGCAGTCTGCTGTGTCTCTGTGACTATCAACGATGGTTGTCCGATGCTTACAGCAGTCTGCTGTGTGTCTCTGTGACTACCAACGATGGTTGTCCGATGCACACAGCAGTCTGCTGTGTCTCTGTGACTATCAACGATGGTTGTCCGATGCTTACAGCAGTCTGCTGTGTGTCTCTGTGACTACCAACGATGGTTGTCCGATGCTTACAGCAGTCTGCTGTGTGTCTCTGTGAAAAGCAACGATGGTTGTCCGATGCACACAGCAGTCTGCTGTGTGTCTCTGTGACTACCAACGATGGTTGTCCGATGCTTACAGCAGTCTGCTGTGTGTCTCTGTGAAAAGCAACGATGGTTGTCCGATGCACACAGCAGTCTGCTGTGTGTCTCTGTGACTACCAACGATGGTTGTCCGATGCACACAGCAGTCTGCTGTGTCTCTGTGACTATCAACGATGGTTGTCCGATGCTTACAGCAGTCTGCTGTGTGTCTCTGTGACTACCAACGATGGTTGTCCGATGCTTACAGCAGTCTGCTGTGTGTCTCTGTGAAAAGCAACGATGGTTGTCCGATGCACACAGCAGTCTGCTGTGTGTCTCTGTGACTACCAACGATGGTTGTCCGATGCACACAGCAGTCTGCTGTGTCTCTGTGACTATCAACGATGGTTGTCCGATGCTTACAGCAGTCTGCTGTGTGTCTCTGTGACTACCAACGATGGTTGTCCGATGCTTACAGCAGTCTGCTGTGTGTCTCTGTGAAAAGCAACGATGGTTGTCCGATGCACACAGCAGTCTGCTGTGTGTCTCTGTGACTACCAACGATGGTTGTCCGATGCACACAGCAGTCTGCTGTGTCTCTGTGACTATCAACGATGGTTGTCCGATGCTTACAGCAGTCTGCTGTGTGTCTCTGTGACTACCAACGATGGTTGTCCGATGCTTACAGCAGTCTGCTGTGTGTCTCTGTGAAAAGCAACGATGGTTGTCCGATGCACACAGCAGTCTGCTGTGTGTCTCTGTGACTACCAACGATGGTTGTCCGATGCTTACAGCAGTCTGCTGTGTGTCTCTGTGAAAAGCAACGATGGTTGTCCGATGCACACAGCAGTCTGCTGTGTGTCTCTGTGACTACCAACGATGGTTGTCCGATGCACACAGCAGTCTGCTGTGTCTCTGTGACTATCAACGATGGTTGTCCGATGCTTACAGCAGTCTGCTGTGTGTCTCTGTGACTACCAACGATGGTTGTCCGATGCTTACAGCAGTCTGCTGTGTGTCTCTGTGAAAAGCAACGATGGTTGTCCGATGCACACAGCAGTCTGCTGTGTGTCTCTGTGACTACCAACGATGGTTGTCCGATGCACACAGCAGTCTGCTGTGTGTCTCTGTGACTATCAACGATGGTTGTCCGATGCTTACAGCAGTCTGCTGTGTGTCTCTGTGAAAAGCAACGACGGTTGTCCGATGCACACAGCAGCCTGCTGTGTGTCTCTGTGACTATCAACGATGGTTGTCCGATGCTTACAGCAGTCTGCTGTGTGTCTCTGTGACTACCAACGATGGTTGTCCGATGCTTACAGCAGTCTGCTGTGTGTCTCTGTGAAAAGCAACGATGGTTGTCCGATGCACACAGCAGTCTGCTGTGTGTCTCTGTGACTACCAACGATGGTTGTCCGATGCTTACAGCAGTCTGCTGTGTGTCTCTGTGACTACCAACGATGGTTGTCCGATGCACACAGCAGTCTGCTGTGTGTCTCTGTGAAAAGCAACGATGGTTGTCCGATGCACACAGCAGTCTGCTGTGTGTCTCTGTGACTACCAACGATGGTTGTCCGATGCACACAGCAGTCTGCTGTGTGTCTCTGTGACTATCAACGATGGTTGTCCGATGCTTACAGCAGTCTGCTGTGTGTCTCTGTGACTACCAACGATGGTTGTCCGATGCACACAGCAGTCTGCTGTGTGTCTCTGTGACTACCAACGATGGTTGTCCGATGCTTACAGCAGTCTGCTGTGTGTCTCTGTGACTACCAACGATGGTTGTCCGATGCACACAGCAGTCTGCTGTGTGTCTCTGTGACTATCAACGATGGTTGTCCGATGCTTACAGCAGTCTGCTGTGTGTCTCTGTGACTACCAACGATGGTTGTCCGATGCACACAGCAGTCTGCTGTGTGTCTCTGTGACTATCAACGATGGTTGTCCGATGCTTACAGCAGTCTGCTGTGTGTCTCTGTGACTACCAACGATGGTTGTCCGATGCACACAGCAGTCTGCTGTGTGTCTCTGTGACTACCAACGATGGTTGTCCGATGCACACAGCAGTCTGCTGTGTGTCTCTGTGACTACCAACGATGGTTGTCCGATGCTTACAGCAGTCTGCTGTGTGTCTCTGTGACTACCAACGATGGTTGTCCGATGCACACAGCAGTCTGCTGTGTGTCTCTGTGACTACCAACGATGGTTGTCCGATGCTTACAGCAGTCTGCTGTGTGTCTCTGTGACTACCAACGATGGTTGTCCGATGCACACAGCAGTCTGCTGTGTGTCTCTGTGACTACCAACGATGGTTGTCCGATGCTTACAGCAGTCTGCTGTGTGTCTCTGTGACTACCAACGATGGTTGTCCGATGCACACAGCAGTCTGCTGTGTGTCTCTGTGACTATCAACGATGGTTGTCCGATGCTTACAGCAGTCTGCTGTGTGTCTCTGTGAAAAGCAACGATGGTTGTCCGATGCACACAGCAGTCTGCTGTGTGTCTCTGTGACTACCAACGATGGTTGTCCGATGCACACAGCAGTCTGCTGTGTGTCTCTGTGACTATCAACGATGGTTGTCCGATGCTTACAGCAGTCTGCTGTGTGTCTCTGTGACTACCAACGATGGTTGTCCGATGCTTACAGCAGTCTGCTGTGTGTCTCTGTGAAAAGCAACGACGGTTGTCCGATGCACACAGCAGTCTGCTGTGTGTCTCTGTGACTACCAACGATGGTTGTCCGATGCACACAGCAGTCTGCTGTGTGTCTCTGTGACTATCAACGATGGTTGTCCGATGCTTACAGCAGTCTGCTGTGTGTCTCTGTGACTACCAACGATGGTTGTCCGATGCACACAGCAGTCTGCTGTGTGTCTCTGTGACTACCAACGATGGTTGTCCGATGCACACAGCAGTCTGCTGTGTGTCTCTGTGACTATCAACGATGGTTGTCCGATGCTTACAGCAGTCTGCTGTGTGTCTCTGTGACTACCAACGATGGTTGTCCGATGCTTACAGCAGTCTGCTGTGTGTCTCTGTGAAAAGCAACGACGGTTGTCCGATGCACACAGCAGTCTGCTGTGTGTCTCTGTGACTATCAACGATGGTTGTCCGATGCTTACAGCAGTCTGCTGTGTGTCTCTGTGAAAAGCAACGACGGTTGTCCGATGCACACAGCAGTCTGCTGTGTGTCTCTGTGACTACCAACGATGGTTGTCCGATGCACACAGCAGTCTGCTGTGTGTCTCTGTGACTACCAACGATGGTTGTCCGATGCTTACAGCAGTCTGCTGTGTGTCTCTGTGACTATCAACGATGGTTGTCCGATGCTTACAGCAGTCTGCTGTGTGTCTCTGTGAAAAGCAACGACGGTTGTCCGATGCACACAGCAGTCTGCTGTGTGTCTCTGTGACTATCAACGATGGTTGTCCGATGCTTACAGCAGTCTGCTGTGTGTCTCTGTGAAAAGCAACGACGGTTGTCCGATGCACACAGCAGCCTGCTGTGTGTCTCTGTGACTATCAACGATGGTTGTCCGATGCTTACAGCAGTCTGCTGTGTGTCTCTGTGACTACCAACGATGGTTGTCCGATGCTTACAGCAGTCTGCTGTGTGTCTCTGTGACTACCAACGATGGTTGTCCGATGCACACAGCAGTCTGCTGTGTGTCTCTGTGACTACCAACGATGGTTGTCCGATGCTTACAGCAGTCTGCTGTGTGTCTCTGTGACTACCAACGATGGTTGTCCGATGCACACAGCAGTCTGCTGTGTGTCTCTGTGACTATCAACGATGGTTGTCCGATGCTTACAGCAGTCTGCTGTGTGTCTCTGTGAAAAGCAACGATGGTTGTCCGATGCACACAGCAGTCTGCTGTGTGTCTCTGTGACTACCAACGATGGTTGTCCGATGCACACAGCAGTCTGCTGTGTGTCTCTGTGACTATCAACGATGGTTGTCCGATGCTTACAGCAGTCTGCTGTGTGTCTCTGTGACTACCAACGATGGTTGTCCGATGCACACAGCAGTCTGCTGTGTGTCTCTGTGACTATCAACGATGGTTGTCCGATGCTTACAGCAGTCTGCTGTGTGTCTCTGTGAAAAGCAACGATGGTTGTCCGATGCACACAGCAGTCTGCTGTGTGTCTCTGTGACTACCAACGATGGTTGTCCGATGCACACAGCAGTCTGCTGTGTGTCTCTGTGACTATCAACGATGGTTGTCCGATGCTTACAGCAGTCTGCTGTGTGTCTCTGTGACTACCAACGATGGTTGTCCGATGCTTACAGCAGTCTGCTGTGTGTCTCTGTGAAAAGCAACGACGGTTGTCCGATGCACACAGCAGTCTGCTGTGTGTCTCTGTGACTACCAACGATGGTTGTCCGATGCACACAGCAGTCTGCTGTGTGTCTCTGTGACTATCAACGATGGTTGTCCGATGCTTACAGCAGTCTGCTGTGTGTCTCTGTGACTACCAACGATGGTTGTCCGATGCTTACAGCAGTCTGCTGTGTGTCTCTGTGAAAAGCAACGACGGTTGTCCGATGCACACAGCAGTCTGCTGTGTGTCTCTGTGACTATCAACGATGGTTGTCCGATGCTTACAGCAGTCTGCTGTGTGTCTCTATGAAAGGCAACTGTCTCTCGCAAGTCTCTTTCTTTCTCTCTCTACTTTACCCTCCTTTCCCTCTTCCCTCCTCCCAAAGACTTAAAATAAAACAAACAACCAGATCCTAAGCATGTGTTTATTCATTTAAAATATTACATATATACCTAAGTCCTTACCTGCATCATACGCAATTAAATACAATTAAATTCACTCACAATTACATCAGAAAACGTAAACAGAGAGTTGGTGAACACAAAACAATCTGTCCGGGAGCCTTAAACCTACGTAGTAATCGACGATTACAAATGAAAAATGAAATGAAAACAAATGAAACAAATCAAGAGTGCCCTGCTCAGTAGGCCTCCCCCTCCTCAAACTCCTCCTCGTAGCCCCTGTTGCCCCCGTTCGAGCGCTCTCTGTCTCTCTCTCGCTCACGGTCGCCGTCCTTCTCTGGCCGATACTTTTGCTCCTCTTCCTCCTCATATTTGACGTTCGCTTGATCGTATGGCTGAGTCGAGTAGCCACTATAGTCGTAATCTAAAAAAGAAGAAGAAGAAGACTTAGAAAAGGAGAAGTATAAATAAAAAACAAGGACAACTGACCATCAACAGGCTCCTCCTTGATCCGCACTTCACCGCCCTCATCGGTCTTAATGTACTCCAGCTTCTCCCCCTTCTCCCTCTCTCGTCTCTCTCTGCGCTCCCTCTTCCTCTGCTCTCTATCCTTGTCGCGCGACCTGCTCCTCCTCCTCTTCCTGTCTCTCTCGCGATCCCTATCGCGGTCCTTCTCTCTCGGTTTTCCCTCCTCGTCCTCGTCTTTGATCTTCTCTTTGCTGCGCCGCCTCTTTTCTCTGCGCGCGGACCTCGAGCGGCTCCTGCGCCGCCTCTCGCGCGACCTCGACCGTCTGCGCTCGAAGTTTCGCTCCCTGTCGCGGTTCCTGCCGCCCCCACCGCCTCCTCCTCCGCCGCCCCCGCCCCCTCTTTCGCCCCCACCCTCGTTGTTGGCGAGGCCTCGTTCCTCTCGCTCGCGCTCGAGTCGGTAGCGCTCGCGCTCTCTCTCGTTGTCCTCGCGGCCCGAGTGTTTGATGTTGACGTCTGCGCCGCCGCGGCGGGTGCCGCCCAGTCCCCCTCCTGGAATTTCGACGTTTGTTTTTGAAACGAGAAATCGAACTTTCCCGCCTCAAAATAGCTCTGATGATCCCAATGCATTTTTTTTTTGAGAACCTCAATTTTGAGCTATTACTCAAAATTTGTCCATGATTTCTTTAGAACTAGATAGAGGGAACCCTGATGATGGTTCTGATATGCGAAACGTACCGGTGCCATAAAAACATAATGAATTAGAGCAAGTCTGAAAAACCCCTGTTCGCTCGCCATTTTACACCAAGTACTTCAACTTCTCCGGAGGATAACTCAAAAACCGTTTGAGGGATCTTAGAGGGGTTTTCCCTCAAAGTTGAGGCACTTCCTATCAAACGTTTTCATATATGAACGACTTTTGAGGCTCAAAGGGTTTTTGAGTTATAGTCACTTTTACATGTCAATGTCCAAAAACAATAAAATTTGGGATATTTAAATGAAATATCCTTCATTACTTGCAGACATTTTTAAGTATAACTCACATAGTGCTCAATAAATACTGATTATTCTTTTACAGTCAAGTACATGGATCGTTGAGGATGAACTGGAGGCACGAAACGTCTTTATACCTCAAAAACTTAATTAATTAGAGCAAATTTCCTAAACTCCTGTTTGCTAGCAATTTTACATCAAACACTTCAACTTCTCTTAAGAATAACTCAAGAACCATTCAAGGAATCTTAAAGCGATTTTCACCCAAAGTTGAGGCACTCTCTACCAAACATTTCAATATATGAACAACTTGTGAGGCTCAAAGGGTCTTAGAGTTATAGTCACTTTTACATCTCAATGTCTAAAACCAGTCAAACTTGAGGTATTTAAATGACATAAAGGTAGATACATTTCTTTCACTACTTGCGGCATTTTTGATTATAACTCAAAAAGTCCTCAATAAATCCTAATAATTTTTCATAATGAAATGGAGGGAGCACTGAGGACGGATTGGAAGCCCGAAACGTCTTGATACCTCAAAAACTGAATTAATTAGAGCAAGTTTCCTAAACCCCTGTTTGCTAGCAACTTTACACTAATCGTTTCAAGTTCTCTGAAAGATAACTCAAAAACGCCTCAAACTTTATGCGTGATTCCTTCAGAATTAGATAGAGGGATCCCTAAGGATGTATATGATATGCGAAACGTCCCAGTGCCTTAAAAACTTGAAGAATTAGAGCAACTTTTGTAAACCCTTGTTTGCTACCAATTTTACACTTCAACTTCTCTGCAAAATGACTCAAAAACGCCTCAAAATTCGTCCATGATTTCTTCAGATTTAGATAGAGGGAATTCTAAGGAAGATTTTGATATGCAAAACGTCCTGATACCTTAAAAGGTTAATTAATTAGAGCAAATTTGCCAAACCCCTGTTCCCTTGCAATTTTACTCTTAAACTTCTCTGGAGGATAATTCGAAAACCGTTTGAGGGATTTTAGAGGGATTTCCACTCAAAGTTGAGACGCTTCCTTTCAAACATTTTCATATATGAACAACTTTTGAGACTCCAGGGGTTTTGAACATATAGTCACTTTTACACGTCAATGTCCGAAACTAATCAAATTTGGGATATTCTTTGATTACTTTCAAACATTTTTGGGTACAACTCAAAAAGTACTCAATAAATCATAATAATTCTTTTACATTCAAATTGAGGCGTCATTGAGGACAAATTGGAGCCACGAAACGTCTTCATATGTTTAAAACTCAATTAATTAAAGCACACCTGTTTACTAGCAATTTCACACCAAGCACTTCTCTTCAACTTCTCTTGAGGGTAACTCAACAACCGTTTGAGGGATCTTAAAAGGGTTTTCACTCGAAGTTGAGGCACTTTCTACCAAACATTTTCATATACGAACAACTTTTGAGGCTCAAAGGGTTTTGGAGTTATGGTCACTTTTACATGCCGATGTCCAAAACCAATCAGACTTGATGTAAGAGGACCTCACTTTATTTGGTCACTTTTTAAGAAAAACAGTTCTAACAAACGTTGTGAGGCTTAAAGAGGCCTGTCATCTGTGCAAAGTATTTCAACTCTTTAACTGGGACCGTTCTTCAGAAATTCCGGAAAAGGGGATTTTCCTACTACTTCAATTTTCTCGAAAACTATGGGGAAAATCAGGATTCTTCCTTATGCATTTGTTTCCCCATAAGGGGGCCTAGAAAAGAGCTAAAACACCGTTTTGCCCTAAACTCAATAATAAAGGAGCTATGGGGGTTTTTGGAAAAAATTACACAACAACATTTTGTTTTATTTCCTAGCAGGCTCTAGGGGCAAAAAGGGACTTACCTAATCTACGTGGTAACCATCCCTTGACGGTCCTGGCCCGTTCCACGTCGACCAGCACCCGCTTCCCGTCGATTTTCTTACCGTCGGCGTGTTTGTATGCGGCTGAAAGGTAACGCGTAAAAGTCAAGAAATTCGCATTAAAACACGCTTTTTTTTTCGATACATGTGGCAACCCTATAAGAGAAATTTGGTGGGGGAATGTCCTAGAGAACTGAGCGGGGTTGCCACATAGAAAGAGTTTGTTAACAACCCCTCCCAATGGAAATTAAAAAAAAAAAACAAAACAACCCCCTAGGAAGTTAAATGGGCCTTAAAGGCTGCACCCCTGAGCTGATTTATTAATTTTAAATAGGTATAAGTAAAATATACCTACCGAATAGTTACTTACGTCCGAGCAACAACGACAAAAATTACTCACTAAAAGTCTCGTGTTTTTTTTTTGTATTTGCGTTATTTGACGTTGATTAACTTTTTTGTGTTTTTTTCGCACTAAAACTTCGGGTCACGGTGGCTCCTGATCTGAATTTATTACCTGGTGCGCACAATTACTTACTTACTCGAAAAAGCGCAAAATAACCCAATCCCAATATAAGGGGCTTGTACTAATTAGTAAGTAGGGCATTTGACAACATCCCTATATAACATTTAAATGACGGTCGCCATCTTGGACCATTACAATGACGTTTTTAAATGTAAAGTTTGATATCCTCCTCCCCCTCCCCAGAGAGGGCGTGCCTTAAGCTACATCTTTTGAGGTAACAATAACAGTTTTGTAATTCACACTAAATTGGTGGACGCCATCTTGGAAATTATGACTGTCTATTGACGTTACAATGACAGTATTAAATTACAAAGTTGAAATGGCATTTTGTACTTAAATAAGTAAAGTCCAGTTCAGAGATCTATTAGAATCTTTGATGTGTCGCAGATGCCGCACTAACTAGTCCGTGCGCCTATGTCATATTAATTGTTGCATGATATATATGTTTAAATGGCAAAATTTTATAATTGTGTGTTTTTTTTATTTGTGTTTGTGGATTTCTTTTGGTATTATACCTAAAGACCTTAAAATGTTTCGACCCTGGAAAAATAGGCAGGAAAATTTGGCAAATGAAGAGGAAAGTGTTTGTGCGGGCTTATGGAGACCGTGGGTGTACAAGAAAGACAATAACATCTGTGATAAAAACAATAAGAGTGATCTGGACAGTGATTTAGACTTACATAGTTCTGATAGTTCATTTTCTTGTATTGAGGAAGCAAAAAGAAGCAAGGGAAGTAGCCCAAGTAACATTTTTCCAAGCAGTTGGTTTTTAAAGTTGCCTTTTAGTCGCACCAAGGTTCTGCAATAGTCATTGGCTTGCTTGACGGAACTATTTAGGTTACATTTTGTGCTAATAGGAACTAGGAACTTTAGGTAAATTAAAAATCTAATTAGTTCTAGTCAAGTATCAACAAAAACGTTGTTATGGCCATAAACGAGGGCTTGATGGTTTTGAGATAATAAGGTTTTGGAGAGGTTGTTAAATAAAAAAAATAAAAATAAAAAAAATAAAGAATTAATTTTTTTTATAATTAATTATTAACAATTTATTATTTTAATATTGCTTTAATTATACTTGGATTAAATGAAATTTGAATGGAGGGATGGGGAATAACAGGAAGGAAAAAGGAGAGTAAAGATATGGGGAGTGAGGGTTAGAAAGTGGGTACAAGGGAACCAATGGAAGGAGGGAGACTTACTATAGGCTATGAAGACAGCTCAGGGGATCTTCTCAAAGGGAAGCCGACTAGCACTAACCACTTTGGTAGAGTGGCGTGGATTCAACAAGAGATCAATAAAATATAAGCGCCACCTGTTTTATTCCAGATGGATAAGAAAATCCCGACGACCAAGAAAACAGGAAATTACTAAAAGCACTATAGGACCTGTAAACCTGAAAGAAAATCTCACAAGGAAGAACAGACAGTTTTAAGTGAATCTATATTAAAAGAAAAATTAATAATCAAACTTATTCTAAGAACAAGTTATGTTGCCCCTCCTAAATATAGTATTTATATCAAAACTAAAATCTTATATTATGTTGTTTGGGGCTAAAAGTTCGCATGAGTACTTTCGAAATAGGCCTATTTATCCAGTTTACAAGATCTATACGGTCTATTTCAATAAAATAACTAACATGTACCTAGTTATTATGAAACTTCTCAAAACAATGGTGTGGTAGTAAAATCTAATGATGAGAGTGGTAACAATGTAACTTTGAGGTTAGTATTTAATCTAGTATACTACAGTAAAGCTAATGAATGTTGACAGGACTTTGGTTTACTGGTTAGGTTGTTTTACTGACTGCATGGTTCACTAAACGTCACAAACATTAATCAAACCTGGCTCCAAAAGGGCTGCATGATTGCGGTGGGGGACCTGGGTGGATCGGTTTAACAGTGAATGTCAATGTAGATGTTGTGGACGTTATTGGAGTAGATGAGTGGAGATTTCTAACTCTTATAATCGTGGATAAAGACCATACAATGGAATTGGCCTTTTCTCAGGAACACAAAACTGGACACTTAAACAAAGAACCTTGAAAAAGTTGGGATTTAACTACACCACTTATAATCCTGCACTATTGCAGTATGGCATTTAGTATCCACAAACTAAAATACCCAAAAGGTGAGTTTTCAACTTTTCATTGGAGTAAAATCGGCAAAAATACCAAGAAACAACCTTCTTCAAAGGCTTGTTCTTCAAGACTCCCAGAGGTCAAAGATTTTCGCGCCAGAAATGGTTTTAGTAGGGATATAGGAGAATGAGCTGGGATCTTATTGGCTAGGATATGACTTCTGACATTAGTGAAATCAAAACAATTAAAAAAAAATTAATGTTATGATTAATAATTTGAGTTTCATCATAAGGGTTGAAAATTATTGATATCAAAAATAGAATTAATACTGAAATGATAACTGTTTATTTTATTAATTTTAGCACCAGAATAACTTAGAAATTGCCTCTTAAAGTTCTATAATCGAGCTATGCTTTCGCTAACATTTTAGATTCATTTTATTTTCTTATTCTTTATGTATCTGACGAAAATAAACTGTAACAAGGTTATATTTCAGCATTAATTTGGCAATCAAAATTCCAATATAGAACGATTTTAGCATTAAAATTACCTATTCAGAACCATATGGTCTTGAATCAATTGCCTAACTATTTTGCACTTTATACGGCCTATTCCGGAAAATATAGCATTTTTTAACACCTAAAGGACTTGCTAAAAGTCATATGGATAATAAGATAACTTTATGGGATAAGGTTTAACCAACTAGTCACAATAAAACACAGTTTGCGGACGGTCGCGACTATTAAATCCTACGTCATTTATTCTTAGAATACAGGGATGTCTTGGCACAAAATTGTAAGAAGTGGTAATTTTAAAAGAAAAGTAAAGCGAAATTTCCAACGAATTACAACTGGTCAGATAAATATGACAAATAAAATATTGACAATATAAATAATGCCAATAGATCCTACTAAATGCCTAAAAGCCATTTATTGAAATTCGACCAGACTTTGCCAGCTAATTGGTTATTACAAGTGGCCTATAGGTCCTGGAAGATGCTAGTTAGACCTGTTTTAGCTTTTTTTTAAACTCACTGGCATTTTTTAAGCCTTTTGTCCTACGACATAGCTTTTGATACTTACTTAAGTTATTATAGCAGCTTAAATTCGTCCATTTTTATAAGCTATTCAAATACAGGCAAAAATAATGTAATATGTAATCAATTTAGATAATATATAAAGACACTGGAGCATTTAAGTACATATTATCACTAAAGCATCTCAGAAATAAAAATATATTAATTTTTTATTTTTTTATTGGCACTGAATAATGTTTAATTTGTAAGAAATCAAAGGCGCGCGTGTTTTACAGTTAAATTACACCCAACTTTTTCAAGAAACTGGTGTGCGCAATGAAAATCGGTCATCTATTCCAGTATAATATATTTTTTTCTAAAATAAAGTCATACTTACTGAAAATGTCGCCATTGCTTTTTATTTTGGCGTTGTCTTATTTTTACCCTGGCTGTATCATATGAGGCGTATAGAATCAAACCCCGCTAACTCCACTTTTGTCCAAAAATGATATTTTGATTTAATTTCACAGCTAATTTGCCAATGAATCTGGTCGTGTGAATCTTAACTTTCAAAACACGCTAAAAGAGGTCTAAAATATGGCAAAAACATCGCGTTTATTTTTAAAACCCGCTAACACCCTGCACATGTTACAATCAAATCCCGCCAACTCCATTTTGACCAATGACGTTGCTCTATTAGATACGAGCACATGTTTATGTATCATTGCATCAGTTGATGTTTAGATTTCTATCGTGCAGGATCTGAGTTATTGCTTTTAGTGATTTTTATAAATAAGTTTTAAATATAAATATGGATGAGTATAATAAACCCGTACAAAAATGTACACCGAACAAAGCCCGAAAATGTTTAGTAAACAAATCCAACCGAAAATCAGAAAAGCAAAAGATTGAGAGGTAAGTCCTATTGTGTAATTTTGGTAAAAATGTGTTTCTAAGTGTATTTTTATATACTCAAGTCAGGATCTTTTTGCAAGTAAGCGTTTTTTTGTCGAAAATCTAAACTAGGACATTTTTTAAAATTGTTAATTGCTACTTTGATAACTACAATTAGGGGAAACATCTTGTCGGACTTGCATTGTCTTATTTATTTATTGTAACACGACGTTTCGGTTGGTAAGTATCTCCAACCGTTATCAAGTGTAAACTGGTATTGTAAAGTTTACACTTGATAACGGTTGGAGATACTTACCAACCGAAACGTCGTGTTACAATAAATAAATAAGACAATGCAAGTCCGACAAGATGTTTTCACTGTACCATTGTCTACCACCTTCAAATACAATTAGGGGCACATTAAAATTTGTTAAAATAAGAATGTATAAGTTTAATTTTGTATAATTTGTAAGTAAAATGAAAAGCCGGTTCGTTGTAATCTCAATAATATGTCACTTTCAACTTATTTTTAGATACAAGCCTAAAAGACCACCGGGTGTCCCAAGCTGTAATCATGCAACGTTTGCAAACCTGCGTTTCTGAGTATACTGGATATTAATAAAGATAGAGTTTATGGAGTTTTAAAAAGACATTTTGAAAGTGGGCAAATGGCACATGAAAACCGGGGTGGAGATCATAAAAGCAAGAAATATCAATGTAGGCGAGAGACAATTCAGTTCTTTTTGGAATCTTTCAAATGTCAGGATTCACATTATTGCAGGTCAAAGAGTTCTTGTCGTGTATATTTGCCGTCAGAACTAAACATCAGAAAACTGTACCAGATGTATTCAAATTCAGCACTTGACAATGTCAGTGTTAAAGAATCATTTTTTAGACGTGAATTTTGTACAAAATATAACATTGGCTTCGGTTCTCCGAGGACTGATGTATGTTCCACATGCATTCAGATAAGTGAAAAAATAAAGCTGGCGAGAGATGATCCTCCTAGAAAAGCTACACTGATGGCTGAAAAAACAGTGCATAAACTTAAGGCACGAGCTTTTTTTGCATTACTAAAGGAAGAAAAGCCTGAAATGATAACATTATCATTTGACTGCCAAAAGAATTTGCCAGTTCCAAAACTTCCAGACCAACAGGCATATTTTTCAAAGCAATATAACTTCTACAATTTTACTATTGTCTGTGGTAGTTCCAAGACCACGTTAACTTCAGAAAACGTGTTTTGTTATTGTTGGAATGAAACTGTTCGGCCGAAAAGCTCTAATGAAATTGCTAGTGCTGTTTTCCATCGGCTCATAAACATGAATTTGGAGGGTAAAACGCACATTAGACTTTTTGCTGATGGTTGTGGTGGCCAAAACAAAAACACCACCATGATGGGAATGTGTTCAAATTGGCTGGAATGTTATGCGCCACCAAATATTAAGAAACTTGAGATAATTTTTCCTGTAGTTGGACACAGTTTTATACCACCCGACAGGGTGTTTGGAAATATCGAGAAAGCTATAAGAAAAAAAAAGAGATAATTACGACCCCACAGCAATATATTGAACACATAAGACAATATGCCACAGTATTAAAAATGGGTGACGATGTCCCTGTTTTGGATTGGAAGAAGGAATCCCAAAATATACTAAAGCCACCTGGAGCATGGCACTTTAAATTTAATCCTTCGAAACGGTTTAAAATAACTCTTGACAAAAATCGAATTACGAAAGTTCAAGGTGAAGTAAACTACAGAACTGAATTAGGCAATCCTAGAAGTGTTACGAAGAAAAATAAGCAAATCAAATCAATGAATCCTCAACAACTTCCTGTGAACGTTCCTGTCAAACAAGATAAAATTATAGCAGTAAGTAAATTATTAGAATCATACTATGGCGAAAACTGGAGGCTTAACGAGGATTTTGATTTTTTCGTAAATATTGAACTTCGCCAACCAGATCAAGCTGATGCTAATGAAGAGCTTCCAGATTTGCAGTGCGAACCAGTTGAAGAGCTGGGATCTCTGTCTATTTAAAAAATGTGTTCTAAAAGAATTTGTGTTTTATTCAAAATGTTTCCGTTAAAATTTATAGAATTACAATTTCTGTTAATTAAAATAAACATGATTTAAGACATACTACGTTTTTATTTTTATAGTGAAGTAAGTTAAAAAAGTAACTAAAGAAGCTCTACCTATTTGCTGCGTATTTCGGACCCTGAATCAGAATCAAAAGCCGCTAACTCCAAACAAAAACCTAAATATTTAGCCTAAAACTTAGAGCCATGGTGGATTTTTTACCAATACTTAGATATTTTTATATAGAAAATTTAAATTAAAAATATTTGGCAATCAAATATCAAAAAATAATCTAGCTAACGGTTTTTCTCAATTCCTGTAAAATTTTGCATTTTGGAGTTAGCGGGGTTTGATTCTATACGCCTCATATTTAAAACTAAAAGGTCAGATTTTTATACTTTGGTGTCTCTGAAATACCATATTTAAAACTAAATGGCAAAATGTTAATACTTCAATATGTATCTGAAATGCCAAAAGCCGGCAAACAGGCCAAACTATATAACCACCTAAAAGTCTAAAAGGACTTTGCTAAAGGGTTGTGAACAGGTAGGTTTCTTCTACTTTCAGGTTCTACACAGGTTACTTTTAGGCATCTTCGGGTTCGATAAAGCTAATTTCTATTAGCTACATAGGTTCTGTGATATGCGATCTGGTTTCAAATTGGCCAGGGCCTATTGGCAACGACAACCTCTTTAAGGCTGGGCCTTTTTTTACTACAGGAGGTTATGCGGGCTAATAAATAACGTTGTTCGTGCTTAATGGCATAAACAGGTTCTAGGAGTTATTTATAACCTTTTTAGAACCTAAATTGTTACTTGGGAGAAGCTACAGAGGAAATCAAGCAGTTTTTAAAGAACAAATTTATCTAAGTATCTATAACAATCTAAGGAATGATCCTCAATTCACAAATGATTGTAGTGCTTTGCAAAAAACAGCGTTTTTAACAGGGGTTCCCTATAGTACAATATGCCTGTAAAAAAAAGGATTAAAGACAGAATAAAAAGGAAAAATGCAGGACAATCAAAGGTGTGTATTCTAAATATAAAAACAATGAGGTTCTGACCATAGAGACATCTTATCGGCAAGGGACAAACATTTCTCAGTCTCAACCTTGCGGAGATACCTGATAAAACTTGGATTTAAGCTTAAGATGGTTAACAAAAGAGCTGCTCTAATGGAATTGACAGGTGGTGTATAGAATATTTGAGGAAAATTTAAAAAATTTGGGAGAAAGACAGATCCATATATTATTTAGCCGAAACATGATGTGATACATTTATGATTGATGTATGATTTCCATTCTCTGGGAAAAAAGTCTCTTTTTTTGCCATAGTAAGAAAACCATATTTTTATTAATAAAACAAGTTTGTTTTTCACAGCTTACTGCCCCTGTTTGTCCTTCAGTGACACAATAAAGACTGCTTCTTCCAAAAAAATCCTTATTTTATTTTGATTTTGCCTCATGGCTATTATTAACTGGTTCAAAGTCAAAGTCAAAAGATACTTTATTTGCTAAGTTTACAAACTTGTGCTAAAAGCTTCCTAATCCTAGAATTTATAATACAAGTATTTACTTGGTTATACAGGATACAGGACAAAAACAGAATACAGAATCGATTTTGATTCTACATAGAAGCATATTTTATATAATCAAAGAAAAAACCAAAAAAGAAGAAAAGAAAATTCTTCAAGCACTGGATTGTTTCAAGGACCTCAGTGGCATCTACAGGGTGGAAAAAGAATGATTGGTTGATAGCATTCCAATTAAGATACTGCAATGGATCGCCGTCACTGGGAACTGCTTCCAGTAACTTCTCAGCAATATTAGAAAAATAGTCATTGAAATCATCGGGCCCCAAGTCCGATTCAACCAACCGCCGACATTCGTTAATGATTAACCAACTTTCCTTCTGTCTGTTACCAGACGAATCTAAGCGCTCATTGTAAAACAGTTCCTGTCTGACTTTTATCAGATTCTTGAGTTTAGTTGTGGGATGGGATCGAAGGAATAAAAACAAACGTCACTTTATGTACTGGCCAACGTTTCGCAATAATTTTATTGCTTCATCAGGGCCCTAAGGTAACAAAAAAGACACAATAAAAAAGGATTATTATATATAAACAAAATTTAACTTTTTGGGAAATAAAAAAATTACACAACAAAAAAAAATGATAAAATTGCTTACATAACTATTTTATCATTTTTTTTTTGTTGTGTAATTTTTTTATTTCAAATCTAAGATTTTGTTGTTTTTTTTTTTTTGTTTTTCTGTTTGTTTCTTTTTTGGTGGTATCAACATAACCCCAAAAAGTTAAATTTTGTTTATATATAATAATCCTTTTTTATTGTGTCTTTTTTGTTACCTTAGGGCCCTGATGAAGCAATAAAATAATTGCGAAACGTTGGCCAGTACATAAAGTGACGTTTGTTTTTATTCCTTCGATCCCATCCAACAACTAAACTCAAGAATTCAAACCTATAGGATCGCAACTAGAATTTATTGAAGATTTTATCAGATGCCTATGTGGTGCTACCTTTATGTAAACTATTTAGTATTAACAAATATAACCCAACGTCAAATCTAGGTCGCAACACTGATGTAGGTTAATAGATCAAGACCAATTAATATTATTGTTAACGAAATGTAATGTATTTTCTATCTGATCAATATAGTCGATTCTAAACCTGAGACGAGTCAACTTTCTTACATGGCGATCCTGCCAGTCCCGTAAAATGAAAAAAAAAATTAATTTTTTTTCTTTACCTAAAAGTAACGCGCTATTTCGGTAGAAAAGTGAGAATCCCTATTTTTTAAACTTCGTAAATATGGGAAAATCCGTTTCGAAGGAAAGTGACGTTACAAGTACGGGAGTGGTTAACTCGAACTTTATCGTTGAGGAAGATAAAATGAGCGTCCCTAATGACATCCGCATCGTACTGTACATCATAGCCGTGTGCGTAATAATACTGACTGTCCTCAATGTGCGAAAAATGTACCGAAGGAGTTTGAAACGAGATATAGGCAGAAGCATATATCTGAGGGCACTACAGGGACAAAGGACGTCTACGGAGGACGCCTAAAGCTTACAGCCAGATGTGTAAGAACGAGAATTTAAAAATATATAAGCAGGCGATATCTGGTATGTACCAATATTTGTTTTGTCAACCTTTTGGATCTCGGTTTCTGGGCACAAACTGTTATGGCAGTTTCCACGCAGTTTCCCATTTACTTCCGAGGAATAATAAACGGTAGTATTTTACCAAGTCGCTGACACAAGGACAATTTAATAGTTTCAAAAAAGGTGTAAACGTTAGATTCTATGAGGACATTCACTTAAATGACATTGCAAAGGATTTTAAAGTATACTATTTAGTTTAGCAGAGGTCAGTTTTTTTTTTCTCTTAGACAGGCACATATTAGATTAGAGTAGTATTTCGTTACAGGCGTCAAACGACCATATTTTATATGCATTTTTTTTAAATTAACATCAAAGAGATAATATACTATTTATTTTATGGGATAGGATCTTATTACTACCGAGTAGTGTTAGTGATATGGTAAATAATAGGTAGCTATTTATTTTCGTATAGAGTAACTAATTAAATTAACATATTTTAGGCTAATGTTAACGAAACAATATAGTTATTTATTTAATTTAAATTAAACATATGGGTTAATTCGAATGAATGAATTTTTAATATAAGACAGAGCAGAATTATTTAAGATTAAATTTTGTCTATGTCAACCGTAAAATTAAGTTTTGAGGACGTTTATGCCAAGCTATCAAACTTGAAAGATGATATTATAAAGGAATCAAAAAGAGTATTAAAGTCACAGGTGCCCAAATCAGAAAATGTCAGAAACCAGGTCAGGGATAGTTTATTAACATTATATAACGAATTTGTACAAACAGTAGCAGGAATTTATCCAAATTTAAACGAAAATCAATATAACTCTATTAAACCTATTTTTAACACTTCCCGAGATAGAGTTGTTAGATCGTACCAAGTTCTCGCTGTTGATTACAAGGTCCCTATATCGATAGTAAAGGTAATAGACCCCCAAATAAAGGACGAGCTAGTTGAAATAGATCTAACAGACGAAATTACTGACATTAACAATCAACAAACAGATACAGTGACGAACCAGACACAAAATTTGATCACTAAAATGCCTATGAACACGATGGAGTTTTTTAATCTCGCTAGCAAAATCTTGCCTGGCGAATTTGACGGTTCGGGAGATAAGCTAACCTCATTTCTTGATGCGTTAACACTGCTTAAAGCAAATGTTGAAACGCATGAGGTAAATGCTGTGGCTTATGTCAAAACCAAACTGATTGGTAAGGCAAGAGATTTGGTAGGGGACAGCGACACATTGGATCTAATTCATGCGAAAATAAAAAATTCTATAAAACTGGAAAGTTCGCAGTCCGTGTCATCAAAACTTTTAGGGTTAAAGCAACGCCATGACGATGAGAAATACCTCTCTGAAATAGAGGGACTGGCTCAAAAGCTTAAAAGGGCGTATATAGGCGAAGGAGTTCCGGAGCAAGTCGCAGAGGCTTATACAACCAATACAACGGTCAAAGCTCTAAGCACCAATGCAGCGTCGGAAAAAGTAAAAATTATCATGGAAGCCGGAAACTTCCAAACCACGCAAGAAGCTCTGGCGAAATTTGTGAATTGCAGCGCTGATAACCCGGCATCCCCCGGCGCATCAGTATTTTACACAAACAGACAAAACTTTAGGGGTAGATCAAGGAATAATTTTCCTAGAAGAGGCCACTACGATCAAAGACCCCCACACAGGCCGAATACCATGCAAAACGACCCCAATACATACCAACACAGTCAGTATGAGAGACATTACAACCAACGAAGGGGTAATAGCGGCTACAATAGTCGACCCAGCTACTTTAGACGGCCAAATAGGTATATTAGAGCGATGGATACGGGGAGTGACCATCAGGAAAACTCACAGGAACCCCAACAAGGTCCTTTGGGGCACTCCTAAAAATTTATAGTATGGACCTAGCACTATCAAATTTTGTAGCAGTCCAAACAGCAATGACAGGATATCAAACAGTTACCTTGCTGGTTGATACTGGAGCGGACGTTTCTATTTTCACAACTCTATCAAATCGTTGATAGGTCTAACATTTGCAAAATAAAAGGCGTGACTGAAGGCTACACAAACTCTATTGGAACTACAAAAACAAATATTTTTATACAAGACTGTACTTTTACCAGCATGTTTCATATTGTAAGCCACGATTTTCCAATTCCAGCCGACGGAATTTTAGGGCGAGATTTTATCACAAAATACCAATGTCTACTGGACTATAGTAATTGGACCATGATGGTAAAAAGCGGAAGAGGCGATATTTTCATACCAATTTTAAATAGTCCGGAGGAAGATGTTTTAATAATACCACCTAGGTGCGAAGTGGTAAGAAAACTAAACTCGCTAAAAAATCTTAAAACCGACGCAGTCATTGTAAATAAAGAGATCGCTTCAGGAGTTTTTGTCGCCGGATCTATAGTGTCCAGTCAGAGTACATTAATGATTCTTGGACAGATTGGGACAAGTATATTAAATATTTTTCATTTTGCTTTAATACAACCCCAGGAGTTTTGCATGATTATACGCCTTTTGAGCTAGTTTTTGGAAGAAATCCTGAGTTTACTTCTGACTTGACAAACAATATTGACCCAATTTACAATATTGATGCCTTTTATCAAGAAGTTCGTCATAAACTTCAAATTTCTTTACAGCGAGCGAGAGATTTTGTAATCAGAGCGAAAGATAAGCGCAAGTTAGAGTACGATAGAACTTCTCAAAGCCTTAGTCTGCACCCAGGTGACTTTGTAGTCATTAAAAAAGAAAATCGGACGAAGTTTGATCCTTGGTTTAACGGCCCTTTTGTAGTTATAAGTACAAGTGGGGTAAATTGTAAAGTGAAAAGTGAAAAAGGGAAAGTTTACTGTGCATAAAAACAGAGTACACAAATACTGTGCTAGTGAAAATTGACGTATTATGTATGTATATAAATCTAATGTCGCGACAAATTAAACAGAATTAGTATAGTAATATTATATGTTGACATATACTCACACATTGTAAATAACTTATTCGCAAACATTATTTTATAAAAGTATTTATCGTAGTAGTGTGACGTATAAGTGTAAGGATAATTATGGTAATAGTGATAATAATTTGTAAATATTTTAAGAGTAAGTCTTTATAGTAAAAAAAAAAAAAAAAAAAAAAGTGGGTAGGATAGACTAATAATTACGGTATTTCACAAAGCAACACAGCTTTCTCAAAATACGGGCAAATATTTTATTTAAAACGAATGTCTTTTATCTTTGCCCAAAATAAAAGCCATTCTTTTAAAAGGGGAAAGATGTGGTGCTACCTTTATGTAAACTATTTAGTATCAACAAATATAACCCTAGGTCGCAACACTGATGTAGGTTAATAGATCAAGACCAATTAATATTATTGTTAACGAAATGTATATGTATTTTCTATCTGATCAATATAGTCGATTCTAAACCTGAGACGAGTCAACTTTCTTACACCTATAAATTTTCCAATAATCCTGAAAATAAGACCTGATGAATTGATTGTCAATAGATTTGCGAAGTCTTGCTAAGAATCGCAAATTTTGGGCAGATGTTTTTAGTCCCGGCGCCGTGATCCATGGTTTTCGTCTCTTGGATTTAAGTCCAACCAAGGGAAAGCAGATATTTATTTTATCACGTAATGTATAATAAAAGGAAGAAAATGGTTGTGGAGCAGCCCGAATTGTATTCCAGTTAACAGACGAAATGGATTGAAAAAATAAATTCAAATTGTTCCCACTAAATCAATCAGGAAGTTTTAAAACCTAGAAAACTGGTTTGTATTGTATAAGATATTGCACATTCTGAAATTTGCAATCTTAGGTACTATTTAAAAAATAATTTTCTTAAAAAGCATTTTTTCTGCTAAAATACCGTATTTATTAACTCTACCCTTACCCCCCCACCCACCCCACACATCTTACCGGTAAGAAATTGTTTTCAAAAGTCATTGTTTTCCATAATAATATGCATGAATAACAACTGGTTTTGTCATTAATATCTAATCTAATAACGCAGTTTGTTTATTTAAATTTGATATAATTATATACATATATGTATATTAATACATATTTGATACATAAACAGTGCGATTTCATTGGATATGGATGAAAAACAGTGATTTTTCAAAAGAATTTCTTACTGGGCAAATGTTTGGGGTGGGTGGGGGGGTAAGGGTTGTGTTGATGAAAAACAATGTTTTTGCAGAAACTACATATTCAATATTTAAATTAATACCACCATTTTATTTAAATTTGATATAATTTTATATACAAAATATTTAATATAAAAACAGAGTTATTAGATTGGATAATATGGATGAAAAACAGTGATTTTTCAGAAGAATTTCATTAAACATGTTATGATAATAAAGCATATTTCAATCGATCAAATACTAGAACAAATACACATCAACATCTAATAATAATTAATACCCATCCCTCATTTTAGTCTCCACAACCATTTTCTTCCTTTTATTATACATTACGTGATGAAATAAATATCTGCTTTCCCTCGGTTAGACTTAAATCCAAGAGATGAAAACCATGGATCACGGCGCCGGGACTAAAAACATCTGCCCAAAATTTGCGATGCTTAGCAAGACTTCGCAAATCTATTGACAATCAATTCATCGGACCCTTTTCTGGAGTATAAACACTGAACTAAAAAGTGAGTTTGAACATGAACCTCAAAAGCAAATTCCATATCGAAGGTGCCACTCGATAATCGCGAAGTATCGAGTGGCAGATCTGGCGATGGAGAAATTAAGACTGGTGGCAATAACCCTTAGGGCGTAGCAGCCTGATGAGACTTTCCTACATACATTCACAATATGGTCTTCAAATTTTAAGAACTTGTCTATGGAAAGACCCAAAAACTTACTGAACGGTGGCATGGTGATGGCTTCATTATTTTAACATATATCATTTGTATTACATTTAAAATTAAGGATATTTGTTTTGGAAACATTAAATGTCAAAAAAATTGCATCACACCAGTCTTTTATTTTTAACAAATCTGCACATATATTGGCCTCCATTTGAGAAACATCAGAGTCGTGCCAGAGGATGGTGTTATCATCGGCAAACAATGTAAATTTGCCAGTTACCTGCAGTTGTCGCAGATCGTTCACATAAATGAGAAAAAGTAAAGGACCAAGTACTGATCCTTGCGGAACACCCACATTTATATTAAGTTCCTTAGAGATACCACCATTAAATTTGACATCCTGGACACGATTGGATAAGTAGGAACGAAACCACTCAAATGCAGTTCCTCTGAAACCATAGAGCTCCAGTTTCATCAGAAGCACTATGTGACTCACGCAATCAAATGCCTTGGACAACTCACAGAATACCGCTGCTGCAACTTCACCAACATTCAGTCGGTTGTACAGGTGCTCTAGAAAGCTAAACTGCTGAAGACTCAATAGGCCAAACCTATTTAAAAATGAAACCATCCTCATCGCCACCCTTGTAAAGAGGAACAATCATTGCTCTTTTTAAGCACTCTGGGAAAACTCCAGACGTAAATGAAAAGTTAATTGACCCGGCCAAGACTTGCAAAGCAACAAGAGGTAAAGCAGAAAATATTTTAAGAAAAAGCCTGATGAACTCTTATTCTTAATATTAACCATTAACTGTTTAAGCTCTTCTACACTTGTGGGGGCAAAAAAGAAAGATTCGGCTACTACCACATTGCTGAGATAGCTCCTGGGATCTATTTTTTGTGAGAGATTGGCTGCAAGGTTACTAGCAATATCACAGTAGAAGGAATTGAGGACATTGGAATCTAAGGTACTTGGAATAACCAAGACATTATTTTTGCCCCTTAGCTCATTTAAAATCTTCCAAGACTCTTTTGCTCTGTTGGAGGAATTATTTATCCTCCTTTGAAAGTAGGTCCACTTAGCCATTTTGATTGAGTTTCTGTAAATCTTGCGGTATCTGTTATAATAATTTTAAAATGTTGCATTGTTCATAGCGTATTTCCTAATGTAAAAAAGGGAGCGCATATTTTTCCCAGATACTCGTAAACCCTTAGTATACCAAGGTTTTCTATTTCGTTTCTTAATATTGACAACAGGAAAAGCAGTGTTAAAATTGTTTAATGCTATTTGATGAAAGCTTTGCAGTGGGTTAACAGTAGTCAGTAGTCAATACATTATTCCAACTTGACACATTGCAAAGCAAAGAGCCTTGACTTGTTACTAAAGGGACTGATGGCGCTAAAAACTAAATTTATTAAATCTTATATTTAAATTAAATATTATCTTGCTACCAACTATCCTGAATTTCTAACTTAATAAAACTAAACCCAAAAATCCCGAATAATAAAGTTTTAAATACAAATAAATTTTAAGGCTGGACCTGTGCCACTTTTCACGCTCGAGTGGCTGTGACTAAGGTCAGGCGTTTAACAAAATAGTACATGGGCGCATGTAGTCAAATTTTACGAATCAAATGTATAAGTTCTTAAAAAAATGCTTAAAACATTTATTTATTTAATGAAATGATTAAATATTACTTTATGACTCTTTCCACATAAAATTTTGCGATTTAAACATGCATGTCATGTGACAATACAAGCAACACCTGCACACGGACTATTTGCGGTACATCAAAGATTCTAATAGATCTCTGAACTGAACTATTTAAAATATTCAAAGTTCATATTTTTTGAAAAAAGTAAAAATTGACACATTGTAACACACAAATGTGTGTATATTGTGTGAGTCCAAGATCCCCTTAAAAAAAAAAAAAAAAAGGGGGGAGGAGGGCTTAGGGTATATTTTGATGTAAAAGTGACAATTCCAACAAGTAAAATGATGCCATCATTTTTTTTTAAACTCTCAATATTCAATGAGTAAAAAAATAAAATTCTTTTAAAGGCTGAAAGTTCACCACCCTGTATACCCACCTCTCTAAGTGACTTCCATCGGCCATTTTCAAAAGTAGAAACTGTCATTGTCATGTCAAGAGATGCTTTTGGTTACTACATACATACTTTACTTACCCAAATTTTAAAAAATGTAAGGAGAGGGGGGATTTTTATGAGGTCTATAATAGGTTGATTAAAACAGGGTAAAAAATCCCTAAATACACCCAAAAAAAAACTACGTCAAATGCCCCACTAATGGACTATTAAATTGAATAATAATTAATACAAGCCTAATAAAAATAAAAAAATTATTTAAAAAAAAAATTGATACCCACCATATTACCTTGATTAAAAATCTAACCTAATTTTAATTAATTAGTTAATTAATTATCTAAATCTTATTGGGGCGAAAAAATTCAAGAAAAAAGTGAACATTTGTATGCAGGGCTCTTACCACACATACAAACCTATATAGCCAGCAAAAAGAGGTGATCAGGTAGCTGCTTGAAGCATTCTATATAAAACGAGAGAGAAAAAAACAGGTGAGTTTTGCTGGCTACATAAATGCACGAGACAAGCATAAGCATGCATAAATATCATCCCTCTGTCTGATATTTATGCATAGGTATCACTATACTGTTGCTACTGGAATACTCACAATGCATGTCCCTTTCATGTTCATACTCAATAAAAGCATACCCTCTCGGTTTACCGTTAACATTATTATGGATAAGCACAATCTGGAAAGCAAGATCATTAACATTTATAAAAAATATTTAAAAAGAATTAAACCTACTTTCTTTATTGGGCCGTAAATCTCAAACTCTCTTCTCAGTTTTGACTCTGATGTGTCATAGTTCTAAAATAAAAAGGAGTTTATTTTTCAAAAGTTTCCAAAAAAACTAGAGAGGAAACATACGATTCTAGCAACAAAAAGGGTCTTAAAAGGGTCCCCAGTAATGTTCGTGGCAGTAGCAGGATCCCATAAGGCGATCTGCTGCTCCAGCTTATAAGCCACCTGCTCGGCTCTTTCCCTCCTTCGCCTCTCTAGCCTTTCCTCCTTAGTTTCTATCCGGGTAGGCGGAGGAGTGTCTTTGGGGTCCTAAAGTTTAGAATTACAAGCAAAAAAAGTACCGAAAACCTTCTCATAGAGACTGAGCAACTGGGATGTTCCAAGAAAAACATGAAAACTTACCTCAAATTCAGACAGGAACGCCCCAACCCCCTGATATCCCCTTGTTTTCTTCTCGTGGGGAAGTTTGGCCACAGGGGCCAAGTAAGGGATGGGATCTCTGGGGGCGAACAACGCCAACAAGTTCGGCGGTAGAAATTGCGTCATTTTCACTCCGCGAGTTGTTTATTAAACGTTACGCGAGTCGCACAGTGAGTTTTTAACGAAAAACTCGCTAAAATCGGGCCGAAACCATTAAAAAGCGTGTGTTTCTTGTTGTCGACGACGACGTGAAAGGTAAGCAAAGATGGCGTCAATGCGGTTGTTTGACAAATGTCAAAACAGGCGGAAGTGTCACTGGGTGCCACTGTAGACACTCCCTATAAAAGTAATTTATTTTGCAGATTTCTTTATTATTTTGACGTAAAATTGGCATAACAAGATGTTCACCGCTGCTAGAAAATTACTATAATTTAATTTGCTTGTAAAAATGGTTCAAAAAAAAGTTAGAAAAAAATCACGTTGCTATAAAAAAAAATGAATCGATGTATTCCAGATCGCGTACTGTAGACACTCTCATAAAAAACATTGGTTAGAATTATAACAGGCGTCAAAACGGAGATATAAGCTAACGCGGTATTTCCGGTGTGCTGTAGCCACTTTCAAACACATTTAATTTCTTTAGATTTTTATAAGTAATCATTATTAACAAAGGGCTTAAAAGATTTCCCTATTAGTGCCATAAAACCGCTTTTACCAAATCCTGTTGCAAAAATGGTCCAAAGCGGGTAAAAAAGTAAAAAATTGTCATTTTCCCTGTATAATAGGAGAACAGGTTAGAAATAAATGCACGTAACTATAAAGAAAATCGAAGATGCACACGTATGACAGATGTTATCACCCACTCCTAATAAAAACAATTAGGTTAGAATAAGATACACGTCAGTGTTCACCCACGTCCAAACCCTACTGTAAATGGGCTTATTTAGTTGGCAAATCGACGCTCGATCGCAAGTTTTACGGTAAATTCGCCCCCCTAATCTAATAATTCACTAATCGCATAAAATCACCGATATTCCGTACACGTAAGTTAATACATCACCAGTCATGATCCGGCTGCTTTTTGGGGCCCTATTTGCCACGACCGCTTGGGCTCTGTACCCGCCCAGAGGCAACGTGATCGATTTAACCCCAAGCAACTTTCAAAGTCAAGTAATCAACGGCGACGAGGTGTGGGTGGTGGAGTTTTACGCTCCGTGGTGCGGCCACTGCAAAAACTTAGTTCCCGAGTTCACCAAAGCCGCCAATGCCCTTAAGGGGATCGTGAAAGTGGGGGCGGTCAACGCGGACGATCACAAGGAACTCGGCGGACAATATGGAGTCAGGGGCTTCCCGACAATCAAGATTTTCGGTGGAAACAAGAACAAACCAGAGGACTACCAAGGGGCAAGGACTGCCGAGGCCATTGTTAATGCTGCCCTAAGTGCTGCCAAAGCGAAAGCGAAAGATGCCTTAGGGGGTGGTGGCCAATCAGGAGGAAAATCCTCTTCAAGTGGGTCTTCAGATGATGTAGTCGAACTGACTGAAAGCAACTTTGATAAACTTGTTCTCCAATCGGATGATATTTGGTTGGTGGAGTTCTTTGCCCCATGGTGTGGCCATTGCAAGAATCTCGCCCCCGAGTGGGCTAAAGCGGCCACTGAATTGAAGGGAAAAGTTAAACTAGGAGCCCTAGATGCCACCGTGCACAGTGAAAAAGCCCGAGAATACAATGTTCAAGGATACCCGACTATTAAATATTTCCCAGCTGGAGTGAAATCCCGATCAGCCGCAGAGGAGTATGATGGTGGGAGAACTGCTAACGACATCGTCAATTGGGCCATGGACAAGTTGACTGAGAGCATCCCAGCTCCGGAAGTAGTCCAGGTGACAACCCCCGAACTGTTCAAGGAACAATGCGAACAAAAGCCTTTGTGCGTCGTAGCAGTGTTGCCACATATACTTGACTGCCAGTCCCAATGTAGAAATGACTATATCAAGATGCTCACCGGACTGGGGGAGAAATTCAAGAAGAAGATGTGGGGATGGATTTGGGCTGAGGCCGGATCTCAACAAGAGCTGGAGGATGCTGTGGATATCGGAGGCTTTGGGTATCCTGCAATGGCAGTTATCAACGCCAAAAAAATGAAATACTCGATTCTCCGAGGGTCTTTCTCTGCTGATGGAATTTACGAGTTCCTGAGGGATCTCTCTTATGGTAAAGGCAACACTGCTCCGGTTAAAGGGTCAAAAATGCCAAACATTTTGAAAATCGAAGCTTGGGATGGTAAAGACGGAGAGCTGCCCCCAGAGGAGGATATCGATTTATCAGATGTGGATTTGGATGATAGCAAAGATGAGCTATAAGAGACTTAAAAGACTTATTAATGTTTAACTAACTTCCTGACCCCGAGTCAATAGTTTAGATTTTTTTTGTGAATGCCCTGTATTTTGGATAAGTATGATTTTTGTAAAACTTACTCGTTTAATAAATAAATATTTATGTCCTAATAGTTGTTTCAATTAATAAATCAGTCATATAAGAGTTTGAACTTCAGCATTTTAGTAAGATTGAGGGGCCATTTTGAAGTCCGCCATTTTGAACTTTAAGAAGGTGCACTGTAGCCATTGCCACCTTATGTTCGTTTTTGGCTAAATTACTCATTAAATATACGCTGAAGGAGAGGGAAAATGGTACTATTCGATGCAGCCAAATAGGAGTAATTTGTTTTTACTAAAAAAATATTGGAAAACGGCCTAATTTTACTGGAAAATGTGATTTTCTAAAAGAGAAAAGAAGGCAAAGCAAATTGAACGGAATTTTACTGACAACGTATATTGTCCGTGCGACTGGAGCCGAGCAACTTCCTTAGTTTATTACTTAAATTAGCTGGGAATGTCTTCAGTTAAACGGACAATAACGTTTGGTAAACTTGCGTTGGCGTGACAAGTGACGTCTGCTGTCAGAAAAATTACACCCCAGAAACTCCTCTGCCAAATTCAGGCCTCCTACCGCATTAATAACTAACAAATTTCCTTCAAATTCAGTGAATTTGCCATTTAAATCATGTATTGCAATATAAAAAAAACTATCTGGTAGTGGCTCTTGTAAAACTGACATATTTCATTAGTTAAACTTCCATTTGGCAAGTGACGTGACGTTTGCTGTCACCAAAACGTCAAAAAAAAAAAATGGTATCCAAACAACAATCAGGTCCGTGATAATGAAAACGCGATTCTCGAGCCCCAAAACGTAGCGCTTCCACCGTAACCAGCACGTAAATCAAGGAAAATGTAATTTCCATTAAAAAAGCCAACGAATAAATCGACGGGAGGCGAAATGTATTGCCTGCAATGGCTGATCCCCGTGCTACTGATCCCGAAGCCCTCCAACCCGGTCCTGGTGCAGACTCACGTAATGTTCATCGTTTTGTACCTAATCGGGTTTTTCCTGGAGAGAAAACCGTGTACGGTGTGCACGTTGATGTTCCTGGCGACGGTTTTCCTGGTGTGTTACAGCGGATTGGGGAACTGTTTGTTCTGGGGCCCTTTTTGTGACTACGAGAACGGTTAGTGTCTGTGTGGACTTTGTGTATTTAAGGACGTAAGGACTGATTCTTGTATTATGGATTAATTGGGAAAAAAGTGTACATACATATTATAATACTCTGAACTCTTTTACCATATTTTGTAATGTTGATATGTACCAAAGAGGTAATAAAGGTTGTTTTATGGAGGTAGTCAAGGTTGTTGGTGTACAATCCTTCTGGGCCTTTGAACCCACAATTCTATTGCCCACCCGTAATTTTTTACCACAAAAATGTTTTAAGTTAAAGGGAGTTTTGTTGGATGACATTAAACATTTATATATATTAAATCGAAAGTATTTATAGGCATAACTTAGAAGTTAATTAAAATATTTTCATGGTTTTTGAAGGCCCGAGGATGGGAGAATTTGAGGGTAAAAACTTCATTTTAGGTTAAGATATTCTGTAGTTAGGACACAGTTAAACCAACTTAACAAAAGATCTCAGTCATTATTTGCTGCTTAAAGCCAGTTGAAGCCACTGGCTTTTTATAAGTTATTGAAATCAATTATTTTCTTTGAAAGCTAACGAGTGGACTTTAACTGCCTGGAAAAAATAAATTATGACAATTAATTGCCTGGAATGCACAAAGACTAGCTTCAACTATCTGGAAACAAGTGAAAAATTACCCTGACTGTCTGAAAAGTGAATTGAAAATTTTGTACTGGTTCCAAATATTTTCACTATTTTGCCTTTAAGACTTGGGGCTATTTTATGCCGCAAATAATGGAAATATTATTAAAAGGGTTTTGGCGTTAAAGAGCTTTCCTTACCCAATAATTTCATATAAGCATGTTTCTTGTACCTCAAGAACTTTTTGAGTTAGAGGGAATATTGTCGAGCAAAAAGATTAGACATTTTTGGGCATAATTTAGAAGGCACTAAAAATATTTTTATAATTTTTTCACAGTAATATAGTGGTGTTCCTGAAGATGGATATGAGTGTAAAAACGTCTCTCTAGGCTCAAATTTTGGGAAGATAAGGCACTTTTGGCAAGAGGCATTTATTTGGCTAATTTTCTTAGCAAATGTTCATTTTCTGTAGGAATATTTTCATGAAATAATTGGAATATTCCTAATAGGGAGGTTTCAGTGAAAGAAGATGCATTTCATGCACAATATTTTCATATACGAACGTTTGTTGTACCTCAATAACTCTTTGAGTTAGAGCCAATTTTGTCAATCAACTGTAACCCATATTACAATATCAAGATTTTTATTGTCTAGCGCACATTTTTGGACATAACTCGGGAACCACTTGACATATCTTCATAATTTTTTTTACAACAATATAGTCAAGTTCCTGAGGATGGATTTGAGGGTAAAAACGTCATTCTAGGTTAAGTATTTGGGTAGTTATGGCAGTTTTGGTAAGGGGCATTTATTTGGCAAATTTTCAGTTTTCATGGGAATATTTTCATGAAATTATAGGAATATTCCTAAAAGGGTTTCAGTCAAAGAAGATGCATTTTATGCACAATATTTTCATATACGAACGTTTGTTGTACCTCAAAAACTCTCTGAGTTAGAGCCAATTTTGTCAATCAAGGAACAAAAACCTCCCAATTTGAAGCTTTGTAACCCATATTACAAGATCAAGATTTTTATTGTTTAGCGCACATTTTTGGGCATAACTCAGGAACCACATAACACATCTTCATATTTTTTTTACGGCAATATAGTCAAGTTCCTGGGGATGGATTTGAGGGTAAAAACGTCATTGTAGGTTAAGTATTTGGGTAGTTAGTTATAGCAGTTTTGGTGGAGGCATTTATTTGTCTAATTAATGTTTACTCATTGTCGGACATTATTGTACATAACTCGGAAGCCACTGAAGATATTTTCATAGTTTTCTAGGATGGTCTACAGGACTTCCTGAGGATGCATTTGAGTGTAAAAACGTCATTCTAGGTTCAGTTTCTGGGTAGTTACGGCAGTTTTGGTAGGGGGCAAATTTTCACTTTTCATGGGAATATTTTCATGAAATTATAGGAATATTCCTAAAAGGGCTTCAGTCAGAGAAGATGCATTTCATGCACAATATTTTCATATACGAACGTCTGTTGTACCTCAAAGACTCTCTGAGTCAGAGCCAATTTTGTCAATCAAGGAACAAAAACCTCCCAATTTGATGCTTTGTAACCCATATTACAAGATCAAGATTTTTATTGTTTAGCGCACATTTTTGGGCATAACTCGGGAACCACTTAATATATCTGGATAACTTTTCCACAGCAATATAGTGGGGTTCCTGAGGATGGATTTGAGGGTAAAAACGTCATTCTAGGTTAAGTATTTGGATAGTTATAGCAGTTTTGGTGGGGCATTTATTTGTCTAATTAATTTTTACTTATTGTCAGACATTATTGGACATAACTTAGAAGCCACTGAAGATATTTTCATAGTTTTTTAGGACGGTCTACAGGACATCCTGAGGATGGATTTGAGGGTAAAAACGTCATTCTAGGTTCACTTTTCGGGTAGTTAATGCAGTTTTGGTGGGGGGGCATTTATTTGGCAAATTTTCACTTTTCATGGGAATATTTTCATGAAATTATAGGAATATTCCTAAAAGGGCTTCAGTCAGAGAAGATGCATTTCATGCACCATATTTTCATATACGAACGTTTGTTGTACCTCAAAAACTCTCTGAGCTAGAGCCAATTTTGTCAATCAAGGAACAAAAACCTCCCAATTTGAAGCTTTGTAACCCATATTGCAATATCAAGATTTTTATTGTTTAGTGCACATTTTTGGGCATAACTCGGGAACCACTTAATATATCTGGATAACTGTTTCACAGCAATATAGTGGGCTCCCGGAAGATGGATTTGAGGATAAAAACGTTAACTTGTGTTAAGGATTTGGATAGTTAGAGCAGTTCTTGTTGAGGCATCATTTCTTGAGAATATTTTTCACGGGATAATTTAATTATTTTTAAAAGGATTTTAATCAAATAAAAGCCGCTTCTTTCCCAATATGTCTATATATGAAAAACTCTCCGAGTTAAAGGCAATTTTGTCAGCCAAAGTCCAAAAGCCACCTAATTTGCAGTCATATTGCAACACCAAGATGTTTATTGTTTACCGGACATTTTTGGGCTTAACTCGGGAACCACTTAACATAACTTCATAACTTTTTCACAGCAATATAGTCAAGTTCCTGAGGATGCATTTGAGGGTAAAACCGTCATTCTAGATTAAGTATTTGGGTAGTTATGGCAATTTTGGTGGGACATTTATTTAACTAATTAATTTTTGGTCAATGTCGAACATTTTTGGACATAATTCAGGAACCACTTGACACATTTGTATAATTTTTTCACAGTAATGTAATGAGGTTCCTGAGGATGAATTTACGCGTAAAAACTTTATTCTAGGTTAAATATTTAAGTAGTTATAGCAGTTTTGGTGGGGCATTTATTTGTCTCAAATTAGTTTTTCTCATTGTCAGACATTATTGTACATAACTTAGAAGCCACTGAAGATATTTTCATAGTTTTCTAGGATGGTCTACAGGACTTCCTGAGGATGCATTTGAGTGTAAAAACGTCATTCTAGGTTCAGTTTCTGGGTAGTTAAGGCAGTTTTGGTAGAGGGAAAATTTTCACTTTTCATGGGAATATTTTCATGAAACTATAGGAATATTCCTAAAAGGGCTTCAGTCAGTTTGTTGTACCTCAATAACTCTTTGAGTTAGAGCCATTTTGTCAATCAAGGTACAAAAACCTCCCAATTTGATGCTTTGTAACCCATATTACAATATCAAGATTTTTAGTAATATAGTCAAGTTCCTGAGGATGGATTTGAGGGTAAAACCGTCATTCTAGATTAAGTATTTGGGTAGTTATGGCAGTTTTGGTGGGACATTTATTTAACTAATTCATTTTTGGTTAATTTCGAACATTTTTGGGCATAATTCAGGAACCACTTGACACATTTGTATAATTTTTTCACAGTAATGTAGTCACGTCGTCATGAGTTAAGGATTTATTTTACTTAGTTGCAATCACGTTTAGTGCTTATCAGCAATTACAATTACATCCAATTCCGCAATATTTAATTAATCAGTAAATATGTCATGCTGGTAGCACTTAATCGTTATCATACACCTCTAAGCACTATATTTAATCAGAATAAGCTTACGAACAGTATATAAAAAAAGAACAATTTATTGTGAAGGCAAATAGTAACAAAAAAAAAACACATATATACAAACTATAATATCAGAACTGAATAATATCACTCGAAAGTCATAAGGTTGCTTGGTAGGGGCGTGGGCTCCCCGTTGGTTGCCTGCTGTAAGAACTTACACCATTTTTCCGCTAAGGATTTGGTACCCGCTCGGAACTTGTAGATGTTCCCTGCGTTTAAGGATATTTTAGTTCTTTATTGTTCAATCAATTATGTAATTAAATTTCATTTTTCTTCAATAGTAAATAGCTTGAAATTGACAAGGGACACCACTGGTTCTTATAATTTTCCCTTATCGCTGAGTAAATACTGATTATATGAAGTTTTTTTAGTAGATTTATAGTAGTGGTTTATAGGAAAAAATGCAATAATCATTAACTCGCATATACACCGCAACAGTTGGTTAATAAAAATTAATTTTTCACCCCTTAACAGTTCAGTTTTCATTGGCTCTAACTGGTTTTGTCTTGTTTAAAATGTCAAACTTTGACAGGCTGTCATTGCTGCAACATTAAAGCCACAAATGTCAAATTCGTATTTCATTGTAAAATGATGTTCTAAAATTGCAATAAAATACATTTTGCACTGTTATACCGGCTATCAACAAAATGCCGGCAATTTTTCAAAAGTCATCTTTTACTCATTGACGATGCAAAAATGCTTAACTTTTACAGGCTGTCATTGATGACTCATTAAATCCAAAAATGTCAAATTTGTTTTTTATTGTTAAATGATGTTCTAAAATTGCAATAAAATACTTTTTGCACTGTTATACTGACTATCAACAAAATGCCAGCAATTTTTCAAAAGTCATAATTTTTTCTATTGATAATGCAAAAATGCCTAACTTTGACAGGCTGTCGTTGATGACTCATTAAATCCAATAATGTCAAATGTGTTTTTTATTGTTAAATGATGTTCTAAAATTGCAATAAAATACAACTAGCACTGTTATACCGACTATCAACAAAATGCGAGCAATTTTTCAAAATTCATACTTTACCCATTGATAATGCAAAAATGCCTAACTTTGACAGGCTGTCATTTCTGGCCTATTAAAGCCACAAATGTCAAGCGTGCATTTTGTTGTTAAATGATGTTCGAAAATTGCAATAAAATACAGTTTGCACTGTTATATAGGATATCAACAAAATGCCAGCAATTTTTGAAAAGTCATACTTTACCCATTTATGATACAAAAGTGCAAAACTTTGACAGACTGTCATTGATGACTCATTAAATCCAATAATGTCAAATGTATTTTTTATTGTTAAATGATGTTCTAAAATTGCAATAAAATACATTTTGCACTGTTAAACCGACTATTAACAAAATGCGAGCAATTTTTCAAAATTCATACTTTACCCAATGATGATGCAAAAATGCCTAACTTTGACAGGCTGTCATTTCTGGCCCATTAAATCCACGAAGGTAAAATTTATATTTTATTGTAAAGTGACAATTTAAAATTACAACTGGAGATGTTATGCATTGTCAAAACATCCGGTCACAAAATGCCACAAACTTTTGAAAAGTCATACTTTACCCATTGAAGATGTAAAAGTGCCTAACTTTGACAGGCTGTCATTGATGACTCATTAAATCCAAAAATGTCAAATTAATTTTTTATTGTTAAATGATGTTCTAAAATTGCAATAAAAAACATTTTGCACTGTAATACCGGCTATCAACAAAACGCCAGCAATTTTTCAAAAGTCATACTTTACCCATTGATAATGCAAAAATGCCTAACTTTGACAGGCTGTCATTTCTGGCCCATTAAATCCACGAAGGTAAAATTTATATTTTATTGTAAAATGACAATTTAAAATTACAACTGGAGACGTTATGCATTGTCAAAACATCGGGTCACAAAATGCCATAAACTTTTGAAAAGTCATACTTTACCCATTGAAGATGCAAAAGTGCCTAACTTTGACAGGCTGTCATTGATGACTCATTAAATCCAAAAATGTCAAATTAATTTTTTATTGTTAAATGATGTTCTAAAATTGCAATAAAAAACATTTTGCACTGTAATACCGGCTATCAACAAAACGCCAGCAATTTTTCAAAAGTCATACTTTACCCATTGATAATGCAAAAATGCCTAACTTTGACAGGCTGTCATTTCTGGCCCATTAAATCCACGAAGGTAAAATTTATATTTTATTGTAAAATGACAATTTAAAATTACAACTGGAGACGTTATGCATTGTCAAAACATCGGGTCACAAAATGCCATAAACTTTTGAAAAGTCATACTTTACCCATTGAAGATGCAAAAGTGCCTAACTTTGACAGGCTGTCATTGATGACTCATTAAATCCAAAAATGTCAAATTAATTTTTTATTGTTAAATGATGTTCTAAAATTGCAATAAAAAACATTTTGCACTGTAATACCGGCTATCAACAAAACGCCAGCAATTTTTCAAAAGTCATACTTTACCCATTGATGCAAAAATGCCTAACTTTGACAGACTGTCATTTCTGGCCTGTCAAGGCCACAAATATCAAACGTGCATTTTGTTGTTAAATGATGTTCTAAAATTGCAATAAAATACATTTTGCACTGTCAAAATGTCTAGAAACAAAATGCCAGCAATTTTTGAAAAGTCATACTTTACCTATTGATGATACAAAAGTGCCTAACATTGACAGGCTGTCACTTCTGGCCTATTAAAGCCACAAATGTCAAACGTGCATTTTGTTGTTAAATGATGTTCTGAAATTTTGATGGAAGACATTTTGCACCATTAAAATGTCTAGCAATAAAGTGCCAGTAATTTTTGAAAAGTCATATTTTATCTATTGAAGAGGTAAAAGTGCTTAACTTTCACAGGCTGTCATTGATGACCAATTAAAGCCACGATTGTCAAATTTGCATTTTATTGGTAAATGATGTTCTAAAATTGCAATAAAAGACATATTGCACCATTAAAACGTCTAACAGCAAAATGGCAGCCATTTTTTAAGTCATACTTTACCCATTGATAATGCAAAAGTGCCTAACTTTGACAGGCTGTCATTGATGACCAATTAAAGACATGAATGTGAAATTTGCATTTCATTGGTAAATGATATTCTAAGATTGCAACAGAAGACATTTTGCACCATTAAAACGTCCAACAAAAAATTTCCAGTAATTTTTCAAAAGTCATGCTTTACCCATTGATGATACAAAAGTGCCTAACTTTGACAGGCTATGGTTGGTGACCCATTAAAGCAACAAATGTCAAATTTATATTTTATTATAAAAGGATGATGTAAAATTGTAATAAAAGACATTTTACGTGGCTAAATTATTAAACAGCGAAATGCAAGCAATTTTGCAAAAGCCATATTTTACTAATTGGAGATGCAGAAATACCTAACTTTAACAGGCTGTCATTACTGACTCAATAAAGCCACAGAGGTCAAATTTATAGTTTATTGTTAAATGATGATTGAAGATTGTAATAAAACACAAGTTGCACTCTTAAACTGTCAAACAATAAAATTTAAGCAATTCTTCCCTGTTGAATGACAATAAACTTTTAATGCCACTTTATCTTCCTTTAAAAAAAACTTACCGGAATATTTGTGATCTCTGCTAAGCTCCTTTTAATTCCAATAAATCCCCTTTAAGTTGTAACGAAAACTCCCTAGATTGAGCAAAACACGGTGCAGATGAGAACTGACTAATGGAAAATTGGAAAATCAAGGAGTAATTTTAATTAGAACCGAAAAACTTAACCGCTCTTAATCCCCATTTAATCTCTAAGGAACTTGATTTTTTAAATAAAATTCAACCCGATCTGAGCACTAGGAGTCAAGTTTTGACCCAAGATACCTGAACCTGCTTTCCTCCTTAGACATGGTTTCCAAAAACTTAGACAAAAAAATACTTCCAATGCATGGATTTTGGTGATTTCTTCAATGTAAGCTGAAGAATATTTCAAAGAATCTTCTGAAACAAAAATCAACCCGATCTGAGCACTAGAAGTGGAGTTATAAGTTACTTAAGACTGTCTGTCCTCTTGACATGGTTTCCAAAAAATTGGATAAAAATGGTTCTGATGCATGGATTTTAATGATTTATTCAATGGAAGCTAAAGAACATTTCAGAGAATCTTTTGAAATAAAAATCAACCCGATCTGAGCACTAGAAGTGGAGCTATGAACCAAGTTACCTAAGACTGTCCTTCTCCCTTGCTTTCCACATGGTTGGTTGGTTTCCAAAAATTTGCATAAAAATACTACTGATGCAGTGATTTTGATGATTTCTTCAATGAAAGCTGAAGATCATTTCAGAGAATCTTTTGAAACAAAAATCAACTCGATCTGAGCACCAGAAGTGGAGTTATGACCTAAGTTACTTGAGACTGGACGGTTACTCCTCTTGGACACGGTTTCCAAAAACTTGGATAAAAATGGTTCTGATGCATGGATTTTAATGATTTATTCAACAGAAGCCAAAGAATATTTCAAAGAATCTTTTGAAACATAAATCAACCAGAACTGAGCACTAGAATTGGAGTTATGACCTAAGTTACTTGAAACTGGACGGTTACTCTTCTTGGACATCGTTTCCAAAAACTTGGATAAAAATACTTCTGATGCATGGATTTTAATGATTTATTCAATGGAAGCTGAAGAACATTTCAAATAATCTTTTGAAGCATAAGTTAACCCGATCAGATCACTTGAAGTGAAGTTATGACCCATGTTTGCCAAATTGCGCCAACGTTTCTTGGGAACAAAATACAAAAATCCTAACCTACGACTTACCCCGAGCGTGATCGACCAACTGAAACGAGTCCGGATGCAGGGACGTATCACAATAAAGCGCCTGACATCCGGCCAGCGAGACCATCTTGCAGGGCTCCCGCTTAAAGTCGGCCCTCTGGTGGCCCTTGAACGACTTAGGCGAGAAGTAGACGAGTGAACTCGCCCATATCTGGACCCAGTAGCGCTGCCACGAGGCGACCGTCGGTTTTTTGCCCTCTTTCAGGACCGTCTTGCGTCGCAGGCAGCCCTGCATCGCGCAGGATTCCTCTTCTGCGCAGATGCCGTCCGTTGACAACCTGAAACGGAGCGCAGCAGTTTGTCAGAAAGTCTAACTTTGACAAGCTGTCAGTCGGGACTAGGTGGAGGTGCCGATTTCAAACTTATGTTTTCTAGTAAATTGGTGTTTTTCAAACGTTAAATAAGAAATTTTTCATTGGTAACTGGTTTAGTAACCGAACATCAGCCATTTTGGGAAGTCATGTTTTAGGCAAAAAAATGACCAATGGTCAATATTTCCAAGCATAACTGAAAAACTACTTGAGTTAAGGTCATGATTTTCTATAACAGCATAAAAGGAATACTGAGGATGGATTTTATAAAAGAAACGTCGTGCCAAAGAGGAAATTCCATAAGAACCAGCCCTTTTGCTTGGACCTTGGTTGGCAACCCGTTTTTTCCCCCATATATTTTAAGAACCCTCTTTTGGAATTAAAAAAGGGCTTAACCTATAGTTAGAGTGTTCTTTGACAAATGTTTTCATATACGAACGACTCTTGTAGCTCAATGAGTTTTTGAGTTAGAGCAAATTTTGTGCGCCAAGGACCCAGACCAGAGCCACTTACGGAATAGGAGTGCAAAAAGTGGCTTTTAATGAATTTCGTTGTAACACAAAAAATTCTTAAAATAAATTAATGATTCAGGGAACTTTGAAGAAGGATTTAACACCAAAAAGTTCTAAATCGGTCAAAAATTCACTGATTTATAGCGATTTTTGTTTTAATTAAAAAAATTAAAAGAAATATACTGTTTTTAATGATATTTTAAAAACTCTTCTAGGCATTTAAATGGGGCTTTCACACCACATTAGGGAATTTTTTGATAATCATTTTCATATAAGAACCTTTCCTGTAGCCCCAATAGTTTATGAGCTAGAGCCCACTCTATGAGCAAATTCAAAAATTCCCTTTTTCCCCAATACTCGCGGACATTTTTGGGTGTGACTCAAAAACTGTTAATTAAATTAATGATTTTTTACACAAGGATTAAAGGAACTTCGAGAATGGATTTGACACCCAAAAGTTCAAAATCGATCAAACATTCCTTGATATATAGCGGTTTTTGCTAAGGTAAAAAAAAATTTTTAAAAATCATATTATTAAGGATATTTTAAAAACTCTTTTAGGCATTTAAATGGGGGTTTCACATAAAAGTAGGGAATTTTTTGGTAATCGTTTTAATATATTAACGTCCCCTGTAACCCCAATAGTTTATAAACTACAGCTCACCCTATGACTGAATTTAAAAATTCCCTTTTTTCCCCCAATACTCGCTGACATTTTTGGCTATAACTCAAAAACTGTTGAAGATAAATCAATAATTTTTTACACCCTTACAAACGAGACCCTGAGAATGAATTTCATCAAAGAAACATGGTCTTAAGTGGAAAATTCCATAAGAAATAACCCTTTTGGTTTGACCTCGGTTTGCAACAATTCCCCAATAAAAAAAAATTGACTTTTCCCCATATATTTCAAAAACTCTCTTAGGGCATTAAAAACGGATTTTACATACACTTAGGGTGTCCTTTGATAAGTGTTTTCATATACGAACGATTCTTGTAGCTCAAGGAGTCGTTGAGTTAGAGCCAGTTTTGTGCGTCAAGGTACCAGAAAAAGTGGTTTTAAATTAATTTCATTATTCAGCGACATTTCTCGTTATAACTCAAAAACTGCATAAGATAAATTAATGATTATTTAGAAGACGATTGAGGGGACTCCCAGGATGGATTTAATACCAAAAAGTTCAAAATCGGTCAAAAATTCCTTGATTTAGAACGATTTTTTGGTTAAGTTAAAAAAAAGTTTAAAAATTACTATTTTTCAGGATATTTTAAAAACTCTTTCAAGCATTTAAATGGGGCTTTCACGTTAAAATAGGAAATTCCTGGATAATTATTTTCATATATGAACCCTACCTGTAGCCCCAACAGTTCATGAGCTAGAGCCCACTCTATGAGTTAATTCAAAAATTCCCTTTTTCCCCAATATTCGCTGACATTTTTGGGTATAAATCAAAAACTGTTAAAGATAACTTAATGATTTTTTACACAAGGGTTAAGGGGACTATGAGGATGGATTTGACACCAAAAAGTTTAAAATTGATCGAAAATTCCTTGATATATAGCGATTTTTGTTAGGGTAAAATAAAACTAAAAAAATTACATTTTTAAGGATATTTTAAAAACTCTTTTAGGGATTTAAATGGGGGTTTCACGCAACATTAGGGAATTTTTTGATAATCATTTTCATATATAAATCTTTCCCGTAGCCCTAATAGTTTATGAGCTAGAAATAAAATTCATTAATTCCCTTTTCCCTCAACACTCACTGACATTTTTGGCTATAACTCAAAAACTACTTAATATAAATCAATAATTTTTTACACTCTTATAAACAATACCCTGAGGATGGATTTGACACCAAAAAGACCGAAACCGGTTGAAAATTAGCCAAAATATCGCAATTTTAGTGCGAACCTACCTTGTGAGTAAAGTGGAACTCTCCTCGCTGCTCTGGGAAGCCTGCAATGGCAGCTCATCACTTGGCGACGACAAATTGCTGCCGTGACGCGACTGGCTGGAATCCTCCACTTCGGAATCGTCCAACAGATGGCGCGTTTTCGGTACTTCCCCGGGGTCAAACGAGCCAACTTGATGGGACTTCGTGAAAATACTAAAAAAGCAAATAAATAAGTCAGCTGTGGTAGATATATTGATGCAGAGCTACGACCAATCGTGGCTACAATACTACAATGTCAAACTATTTGACAGTTCGCTCACATGAAGCCATACGCTCTCCCTACGGGGAAAATCAAGACGGTGCAAAATGGGATTTTATGAAAACCAAAAACGTTACAAAGCCATCGGCTACTAAGTCACGTCAAGCGCAGTTGCCACTTACCCGAACCGGCTAAAATTGCGAGGCAGACTCGCGCTACGAAATCTGAACGCAGAGAGGAGGGAGGGGGAGGATGACGTAATGAGAAATGACATTAATGACAAGTGACACGTTCGAACGTCAACATACTTACTTGGTTCCCAGGCTGCGGCACTTCCGGTGTCCCGGGATGAATTTCGTTCCGGCGGTGACCGCTTGGAGGCGCAACGATCCCGAGGAGGCCTTGGCCGGTGAGAGGTTCAGTGAGGCCAACGCCACCGAGTCGACCACCGACTCCTTGGAGCTGTTTTGTGAGGAGGGAGCGGGGCTCGGAGGTTCCAGCTTCAGAGACAGTCTGGAATAAAACGTTTGAACCTGAAGGTGGACGCTTTAAAGGTGGAAACGTCCGCTGAATAATATACAATTTATTTCATGATCCTAAGTTGTCACGGTCAAAAGATATGAGGGAAAGAGTTTAAGGTGGCGCGCCAAGAGCTCCAACACGCTGGGCAAAGTTCAAACGCTTGTAACTCCTAAACGGTTGCTCCTATCAAAGAGTTTTATGGCAGTTCTGGTAGACGTTTACAAGCATTACAACTTTGGTTCTTAGGGCATTTTTTCTAGAACCAACAGCAAAAAAGATATGGCTAATTTTCTATTGACATCCAGTCTATGACAGACAATTTTCTTGTAAGTGATTTATCTGGCTTACTATTGGATTTAGGGCTTTAACGCTTACAATCAAAGTGAAAGAGCAAACGATTATCTAGTAAACAAAAGTTATTTCATGATCCTAACTCATCAGGATCAAAAGATATCGGGAAATGAATTCAGGTTAAGGCACCAAAGGCTCCGAGGCGTTAAGCAGAATTCAAACTCCGGTAACTCCTAAACGGCTGTTCCTATCAAGAAGTTTTATGGCAGTTCTGGTAGACATTTACAAGCATTACAACTTTGGTTCTTATGACATTTTTTCTAGAACCAACAGCAAAAAAGATATGGCTTATTTTCTATTGACATCCAGTCTATGACGGACAATTTTCTTGTAAGTCATTTATCTGGCTTGCTATTGGATTTAGGGCTTTAACGCTGAGAATCAAAGTAAAAGAGAAAACGATTATCTAGCAAACAAAAGCTATTTCATGATCCTAACTCATCTGGATCAAGAGGTATCGGGAAATGAACTCAGGTTAAGGCACCAAGAGCTCCAAGACGTTAAGCAGAATTCAAACTCCGGTAACTCCTAAACGGCTGTTCCTATCAAGAAGTTTTATGGCAGTTCTGGTAGACATTTACAAGCATTACAACTTTGGTTCTTATGACATTTTTTCTAGAACCAACAGCAAAGAAGATATGGCTAATTTTCTATTGACATCCAGTCTATGACAGACAGATTTTCTTGTAAGTCATTTATCTGGCTTGCTATTGGATTTAGGGCTTTAACGCTTAGAATCAAAGTGAAAGAGAAAACGATTATCTAGCAAACAAAAGTTATTTCATGATCCTAACTCATCTGGATCAAAAGATATCGGGAAATGAATTCAGGTTAAGGCACCAAAGGCTCCGAGGCGTTAAGCAGAATTCAAACTGCGGTAACTCCTAAACGGTTGCTCATATCAAAGAGTTTTATGACAGTTCTGATAGACATTTACAAGCATTACAACTTTGGTTCTCATGACATTTTTTCTAGAACCAACAGCAAAAAAGATATGGCTTATTTTCTATTGACATCCAGTATATGACAGAAAATTTTCTTGTAAGTGATTTATCTGGCTTGCTATTGGATTTAGGGCTTTAACGCTGAGAATCAAAGTAAAAGAGAAAACGATTATCTAGCAAACAAAAGCTATTTCATGATCCTAACTCATCTGGATCAAGAGGTATCGGGAAATGAACTCAGGTTAAGGCACCAAGAGCTCCAAGACGTTAAGCAGAATTCAAACTCCGGTAACTCCTAAACGGCTGTTCCTATCAAAAAGTTTTATGGCGGTTCTGGTAGACATTTACAAGCATTACAACTTTGGTTCTTATGACATTTTTTCTAGAACCAACAGCAAAAAAGATATGGCTTATTTTCTATTGACATCCAGTATATGACAGAAAATTTTCTTGTAAGTCATTTATATGGCTTGCTATTGGATTTAGGGCTTTAATGCTTAGAATCAAAGTGAAAGAACAAACGATTATCTAGTAAACAAAAGTTATTTCATGATCCTAACTCATCTGGATCAAAAGATATCGGGAAATGAATTCAGGTTAAGGCACCAAAGGCTCCGAGGCGTTAAGCAGAATTCAAACTCCGGTAACTTCTAAACGGCTGTTCCTATCAAGAAGTTTTATGGCAGTTCTGGTAGACATTTACAAGCATTACAACTTTGGTTCTTATGACATTTTTTCTAGAACCAACAGCAAAAAAGATATGGCTTATTTTCTATTGACATCCAGTATAGGACAGAAAATTTTCTTGTAAGTCATTTATATGGCTTGCTATTGGATTTAGGGCTTTAATGCTTAGAATCAAAGTGAAAGAACAAACGATTATCTAGTAAACAAAAGTTATTTCATGATCCTAACTCATCTGGATCAAAAGATATCGGGAAATGAATTCAGGTTAAGGCACCAAAGGCTCCGAGGCGTTAAGCAGAATTCAAACTCCGGTAACTTCTAAACGGCTGTTCCTATCAAGAAGTTTTATGGCAGTTCTGGTAGACATTTACAAGCATTACAACTTTGGTTCTTATGACATTTTTTCTAGAACCAACAGCAAAAAAGATATGCCTTATTTTCTATTGACATCCAGTATAGGACAGAAAATTTTCTTGTAAGTCATTTATATGGCTTGCTATTGGATTTAGGGCTTTAATGCTTAGAATCAAAGTGAAAGAACAAACGATTATCTAGTAAACAAAAGTTATTTCATGATCCTAACTCATCTGGATCAAAAGATATCGGGAAATGAATTCAGGTTAAGGCACCAAAGGCTCCGAGGCGTTAAGCAGAATTCAAACTCCGGTAACTTCTAAACGGCTGTTCCTATCAAGAAGTTTTATGGCAGTTCTGGTAGACATTTACAAGCATTACAACTTTGGTTCTTATGACATTTTTTCTAGAACCAACAGCAAAAAAGATATGCCTTATTTTCTATTGACATCCAGTATAGGACAGAAAATTTTCTTGTAAGTCATTTATATGGCTTGCTATTGGATTTAGGGCTTTAATGCTTAGAATCAAAGTAAAAGAGAAAACGATTATCTAGCAAACAAAAGCTATTTCATGATCCTAACTCATCTGGATCAAGAGGTATCGGGAAATGAACTCAGGTTAAGGCACCAAGAGCTCCAAGACGTTAAGCAGAATTCAAACTCCGGTAACTCCTAAACGGCTGTTCCTATCAAGAAGTTTTATGGCAGTTCTGGTAGACATTTACAAGCATTACAACTTTGGTTCTTATGACATTTTTTCTAGAACCAACAGCAAAGAAGATATGGCTAATTTTCTATTGACATCCAGTCTATGACAGACAGATTTTCTTGTAAGTCATTTATCTGGCTTGCTATTGGATTTAGGGCTTTAACGCTTAGAATCAAAGTGAAAGAGAAAACGATTATCTAGCAAACAAAAGTTATTTCATGATCCTAACTCATCTGGATCAAAAGATATCGGGAAATGAATTCAGGTTAAGGCACCAAAGGCTCCGAGGCGTTAAGCAGAATTCAAACTGCGGTAACTCCTAAACGGTTGCTCATATCAAAGAGTTTTATGACAGTTCTGATAGACATTTACAAGCATTACAACTTTGGTTCTCATGACATTTTTTCTAGAACCAACAGCAAAAAAGATATGGCTTATTTTCTATTGACATCCAGTATATGACAGAAAATTTTCTTGTAAGTGATTTATCTGGCTTGCTATTGGATTTAGGGCTTTAACGCTGAGAATCAAAGTAAAAGAGAAAACGATTATCTAGCAAACAAAAGCTATTTCATGATCCTAACTCATCTGGATCAAGAGGTATCGGGAAATGAACTCAGGTTAAGGCACCAAGAGCTCCAAGACGTTAAGCAGAATTCAAACTCCGGTAACTCCTAAACGGCTGTTCCTATCAAAAAGTTTTATGGCGGTTCTGGTAGACATTTACAAGCATTACAACTTTGGTTCTTATGACATTTTTTCTAGAACCAACAGCAAAAAAGATATGGCTTATTTTCTATTGACATCCAGTATATGACAGAAAATTTTCTTGTAAGTCATTTATATGGCTTGCTATTGGATTTAGGGCTTTAATGCTTAGAATCAAAGTGAAAGAACAAACGATTATCTAGTAAACAAAAGTTATTTCATGATCCTAACTCATCTGGATCAAAAGATATCGGGAAATGAATTCAGGTTAAGGCACCAAAGGCTCCGAGGCGTTAAGCAGAATTCAAACTCCGGTAACTTCTAAACGGCTGTTCCTATCAAGAAGTTTTATGGCAGTTCTGGTAGACATTTACAAGCATTACAACTTTGGTTCTTATGACATTTTTTCTAGAACCAACAGCAAAAAAGATATGGCTTATTTTCTATTGACATCCAGTATAGGACAGAAAATTTTCTTGTAAGTCATTTATATGGCTTGCTATTGGATTTAGGGCTTTAATGCTTAGAATCAAAGTGAAAGAACAAACGATTATCTAGTAAACAAAAGTTATTTCATGATCCTAACTCATCTGGATCAAAAGATATCGGGAAATGAATTCAGGTTAAGGCACCAAAGGCTCCGAGGCGTTAAGCAGAATTCAAACTCCGGTAACTTCTAAACGGCTGTTCCTATCAAGAAGTTTTATGGCAGTTCTGGTAGACATTTACAAGCATTACAACTTTGGTTCTTATGACATTTTTTCTAGAACCAACAGCAAAAAAGATATGCCTTATTTTCTATTGACATCCAGTATAGGACAGAAAATTTTCTTGTAAGTCATTTATATGGCTTGCTATTGGATTTAGGGCTTTAATGCTTAGAATCAAAGTGAAAGAACAAACGATTATCTAGTAAACAAAAGTTATTTCATGATCCTAACTCATCTGGATCAAAAGATATCGGGAAATGAATTCAGGTTAAGGCACCAAAGGCTCCGAGGCGTTAAGCAGAATTCAAACTGCGGTAACTCCTAAACGGTTGCTCATATCAAAGAGTTTTATGACAGTTCTGATAGACATTTACAAGCATTACAACTTTGGTTCTCATGACATTTTTTCTAGAACCAACAGCAAAAAAGATATGGCTTATTTTCTATTGACATCCAGTATATGACAGAAAATTTTCTTGTAAGTGATTTATCTGGCTTGCTATTGGATTTAGGGCTTTAACGCTGAGAATCAAAGTAAAAGAGAAAACGATTATCTAGCAAACAAAAGCTATTTCATGATCCTAACTCATCTGGATCAAGAGGTATCGGGAAATGAACTCAGGTTAAGGCACCAAGAGCTCCAAGACGTTAAGCAGAATTCAAACTCCGGTAACTCCTAAACGGCTGTTCCTATCAAAAAGTTTTATGGCGGTTCTGGTAGACATTTACAAGCATTACAACTTTGGTTCTTATGACATTTTTTCTAGAACCAACAGCAAAAAAGATATGGCTTATTTTCTATTGACATCCAGTATATGACAGAAAATTTTCTTGTAAGTCATTTATATGGCTTGCTATTGGATTTAGGGCTTTAATGCTTAGAATCAAAGTGAAAGAACAAACGATTATCTAGTAAACAAAAGTTATTTCATGATCCTAACTCATCTGGATCAAAAGATATCGGGAAATGAATTCAGGTTAAGGCACCAAAGGCTCCGAGGCGTTAAGCAGAATTCAAACTCCGGTAACTTCTAAACGGCTGTTCCTATCAAGAAGTTTTATGGCAGTTCTGGTAGACATTTACAAGCATTACAACTTTGGTTCTTATGACATTTTTTCTAGAACCAACAGCAAAAAAGATATGGCTTATTTTCTATTGACATCCAGTATAGGACAGAAAATTTTCTTGTAAGTCATTTATATGGCTTGCTATTGGATTTAGGGCTTTAATGCTTAGAATCAAAGTGAAAGAACAAACGATTATCTAGTAAACAAAAGTTATTTCATGATCCTAACTCATCTGGATCAAAAGATATCGGGAAATGAATTCAGGTTAAGGCACCAAAGGCTCCGAGGCGTTAAGCAGAATTCAAACTCCGGTAACTTCTAAACGGCTGTTCCTATCAAGAAGTTTTATGGCAGTTCTGGTAGACATTTACAAGCATTACAACTTTGGTTCTTATGACATTTTTTCTAGAACCAACAGCAAAAAAGATATGCCTTATTTTCTATTGACATCCAGTATAGGACAGAAAATTTTCTTGTAAGTCATTTATATGGCTTGCTATTGGATTTAGGGCTTTAATGCTTAGAATCAAAGTGAAAGAACAAACGATTATCTAGTAAACAAAAGTTATTTCATGATCTTAACTCATCTGGATCAAAAGATATCGGGAAATGAATTCAGGTTAAGGCACCAAAGGCTCCGAGGCGTTAGGCAGAATTGAAACTCCGGTAACTCCTTAACCAACAGTCCTATCAAGAAGTTTCTTAGTAATCTGGATAGACCCTGGAAAGTCCACTCTAACAACGACCCCTATACCAAAACCATCAAATAATTTAAGACAAATCTTCACTTACTTGTACTGATCGTCCTCGACGAACTTCTGCAGCTCCTCAATGTACCTGATCGAGTTCAGGTAGTCGATAACGTGCGGGATCTTAACGAGATTCGAATAGTCCGAGTGCTGATAATTCGAGATGATCCTCAATATGTTGTTCATCTTCAGGGTGCGTTGCTGAGATTCCAACCCTCCGCTGTGGGGGTGCGCCATGTCGATGTACACCAAGTCGGTGAGGTACAGGCCCAAATAAGGGATGCACGGCAACTTGAGGCTCTCGATGTGTTTCCTTAAGTTGGCCCAGTTGTCTTCGTCGGAAAACACCTCGGCCAGTTTGTCAAACGTTTGTCGATCCTTCTTGGGTAGTGCTGCCCACGTCTTGCTCAGTCGATATATAGAGGCGCTGCGCAGTGCAGATAAAATGGCGAAGAGCGAGTGCAAATTGTTAAACTCGTAGAGTTTCTTAGCGATTCGGATAAAGAAGGAGAGAGTCTCGGAGCGTTGCTTCGCTGTTTGTCCGGCTAGGACCTCTTGGACAGTCCAGAAACTGACCTGGAAAAAGGCGTTGGGAACATCAGACTGTGCACAGTGTGTTCCTCGAGTGATAATAAAAGTAAGTATATGGTATATGTAGAAAACTATATAAAACCTAAATTAGTGTTAATACCGCAAAAATTAACAAATCTTTAAGAAACCACGTACAATCAATCAACAGTCAATGTACAATCCTATACCAGGGCTACCTGATATAGGTGAAAATGTAATGAATGATGATCTTTACCTGATACTGTACTTTTGTATTTTTTATTTTTCTCGCCAAATTTTGCATGCATGTTACTAGTGTTTCTTTGTATTCACCCTATTAATTTGATGCTAGTCGTCAATGACAAAAGGCTTAAGCTGTCCTTAGGAAAATTACTTAGAACTTTTTTGTTTGAAATATTTTTATAAATTTAGATGTCAAATTAGTATTTTTCGAAGGCCACTGTGGTCTCAGAATCTCTACTTGTGTGGTCTGGTGGGCAGTCAATCCCTGTAGCCAATAGACCCATATCAATAATACCGATATTATCCAAGCTCATTGAGCTCTGTCTAAACCAACGTCTCATATCTTTTCTTGATAAACATAATTTACTTTCACCAGCGCAGTTTGGCTTTCGAAAAGCCACTGCTGATGCACTCAGAGTGATGGTAGACTACCTGGTTGATGCATGTGAAAGGGGCAAGACAGTGAGTGCAATTTTCTGCGACCTCTCAAAAGCGTTCGACTGTGTCTCGCATAATATTTTGTTGAGCAAGTTGGTTTTTTATGGTATCCGGGGTATTTGCCTGGAACTTATCCAGTCCTACCTTTGTGAGCGTCAGCAGATGGTGACTTGTGGAGGAAGAACATCCTCCATACTTCGAATAACAACAGGGGTGCCTCAAGGATCAATCTTGGGTCCTCTTCTGTTTTTACTTTATGTAAATGAATTACCCGCCCACTTCTCAGAGGTGATATCTGTACAATATGAGGATGACACAACTCTTCTCAGTCAGCATTCAGATCTGATTTCCCTACAGAATGGAACTAGTGCAACTCTTCACAAGTTAAAAGTATGGTTTGCTGACAATAATCTATGCTTGAATCTAAATAAAACAGAGGTGGTTAATTTCTCTTTAAGGGAAAGACATCAGAGAATAGACGCGATCAAATTTCTGGGTGTTTATCTAGATAATAAATTATCATGGAAGAACCATATAATAGATCTGGCAAAAAAACTCTCGTTGGTTCTTTTTCTATTGCGCAGAATTGTTCAATTGGCGCCTCCAGTAGTATGTAGAAAGTTGTCATATGGACTGTTATTTTGGGGTAACTCGGCTGACTGGCAGAGAGCATTTAAGTTGCAAAAATCGGCACTCAGAATTCTAGAAAACAAAAAACCAACAGATAGTTGTAGACCTTTATTCAAAAATTTAAAAATCATGACGATGCCTGGCCTATACATTCACCAATGTCTGATGTTTGCCAGAACATACTCTTTTAGATTTAGCACAGTAAATAGTAGGCACTTATATGACACCAGACATGGGGGAAATCTTTTACTTTCACAACACAGGCTTAGTCTGACCCATAAGGGCTATATGACTGTGTGAACCAAAATTGTATTTTGTTTAATCTTTTTTTTTTATTTGCTATGTTATGTAGGTAAAACTCTGATAGATTAATGTCTCCGTTTGTGCACTGTATTATTGGCGTTTGACAGTCTATACCTTTTGACGATGCTAAGCTGTTGGATGTATTTGAGCAAATAAAGAAGTATTATTATTATTATTATTATTATTAAGGTTGTTTCTAGTATATGTTATACTACATATACTATGGTGTTTTTTACTTTAGTATTAATTTTTTAAGTAGGTCTAGATTATGACAGTTGTTTATGTAAATATTATTGCTTTGTAAAATTTACAGTTAATGGGGTTTTCCCGTATTATAAATAAATAAATAAGTTTAGGACATTTAACGATCTTAGTGCTGACCATGTTTTTTTTGTCTGGAAAGAAAATTGAGATAGGCCTTTTTCTCGGAAATCAGAACAGAAACTATAAAATTACGCAGTTCTTTGTACCGGTCCCAATCTTGAGGTTCTTTAGTACGCTTATGCGTTTTTATAAGGCTTTATCTCGCTCCCTCATGACAGCCTTTAAATTTTCTGTTAGCCACGGAGCATGAGGTTTTGTCACTCTAGTTTTTTTTAAAAGGAGCATGAATATTAAAAAGTGTGTTTAAAAAATCAGTAAAAACAAGTAATTTTTTGTCTCTATCGTTCTCATAAACAATATCCATCCAAGGCACATAGAGATCGGACAAAAAATCATTTAGAAGAAAATCTTTAAAACAACGATACGTAACAAGTTTTGATAAAGCTTTATTAGATTTTAGTTTTAAGTCAACAAAAGCGAGTCTGTGATCGGAGATTGTATCGACAGAAAATGTTTGAACTTATAAAAATTGGATCTATAAGCTTGCTTTAATTTTGAGTTATGCGAGTTAAGTATCTGTACAAGATTATACCTATGAGTCAAAACAGTTAAGAACAACATTATTAAAATCAAATAAATTAATATTAAAGTCTCTTAAACATAATATCACATCAAAATTTGGAAAAACTTTCAAAAGAGGTCCTATGTTTATATTTAGGGGGCGACAAAAATTACCAGTGGCAATAGAAGAAGATTTTAGCTTTATTTTCAAAAAGATATATTCAAGTTCTCTAGTTATTAGGAAGTGAAATGTAATTAAGTCTACATCTAATGCGTTTTAGATATGTTGAGTGAGAGCTTAAACGTGTCTAACCATATTTTCATTTTACGAATATTAATAAACACTGTGCACTAAATATATCTGGTTTGATTATTTCGTATTATTATTATTATTGCAAAAGGACAATGGGTGGTACTCACATGATTAAACCTCCTGGAGAAAGCCACCACGTTCGGAGCGACGCTCAGCTTCGTCTTCTTGTTCCAACCGCAGCTGGCCAACTCGTCCGGCTGAATCGCATGAAACACCGGCCAGTCGAGCAGCGTGAGCTGCGCGGCGAACTCTTCCGCCGGTATGCGCAGAATGTCGAAGACCGCGCAGCTGTAGTTCTGATGGCACGCGCGGTTCGGCAGGCTGTTGCTCTTGAGGTGAGCCAAACTGCGCAGAAACGGCGCGTATTCAGTTAAAATGTCACTGTTACTGTTACGGTTGGTTGGTATTACCCGTGGTTGTAGTAGCAGCCGAGGGGTGCCCCCGGGGTGGAGCTTTTACGGGGTCTAGAGTCATTTAGGGGCGGTTTTAAGGCACAGCTATTGCTCGCGTATATAATATCGTCCTGGTTCTATAAGGTTTTTCAGGTGGGTTTAGTAAAGAAAGAAAATATGATATATTACATAAGAGAAAATTTTGTGTACAAGCATCCTAAAAGCTATAAAATTTTTCGAAAACACGTTCTCAAAAATGGCTTGAAAATAAGTGAAACAGCTGCCAAAAATAAAAGTTAAAGGAAGTAAGTCCAAAGGTATCGTTAAAGAATTAATAAAAATTACGTAGAGGGATACGTTTGTAATTTAATCATATGGGCGAGTTTCTGGTGAGGGAGGATGCGGGGATTGGTAGGGGAAAATCATCTACCTGATGAGTCAAGTGTAAGAGAAAGGTTTAGGGCATTAGCTGTTTCCAAGATAAAAAGAGAAAATAGAATTAGGACTTTTTGAGATATGAAGAGCGGTTTACAAGAATCTTTTAACTCAACAGAACATAGGTATCTAACTGTTTTTTTTTGAGTCAAAAAAAAAACCTTCACTGTTGCTTAAACCCCAAAAAGACATAAGAGAAGAGTACATTGAACGTGCAACCATTCCTCCCAGCTCATGTCTTGCCATTTTTACTGCAAAACATCCAGAGGATAATTCTGATGCAAGATTTAGGATATGATCTTCGAATCGATGGTAATACCAAGGCATTTACAGTTTTCTTTGTTTTGCAAGGGAGACTCTTCACTAATCATCATGCCCTGACGTCAAACCCCATAATAAAGGTCTTAACCACATTAAACACAAGCATCTTTGAAGCACACCACCCTGCTAAAATCTTAACATCTTTGAAAACCTGAGCTCTAATGTAATCAGAATATGGTGGTGTCATCAGCAGACTGAACCACTTTGTCGTTTACATACAGTAAAAATTATAGTGATCCTAACACTGAACCTTGAGGTACCCCAGATTTAAGGGATCCAGAATCAAATAAACACCCAGATACTGTAACTCTCTTAGTACGATTTGATAGATAGGATTCCAGCCATTGCAATGACATACCCCTTAAAACATATTTATTAAGAGTGAAGAAATAGTCCATACTTGCAGTGGAGTCGTCGATTAAGGTAAAATGAAAATGCCACAGTCTACCTTCACCTGTTTATTTTACGAAATTATCGTTTAGATTTCCGAACATGTTTCGGACACAGTGGTGTCCATCATCAGGGGCTAAAAAGTTTAAAATTAGCGTAAGTTACACACACCAGGGTTTGAGTTTATGTCAATAAAAATCCTATCCCAGTGATTTTCAAAAAAGTTCGTCAATTCTTTGCTATTAAAGTTAGAGACGTGATTCAAGCACTGGCATATTCCCCAATTAAAAAAGTAACTTTTTTGTATCTATAAAAAAATTTGATATATCAATAGTTTTTGAGAAAAATCACAATTTGTCTTTTTTGCCATTTTTGTGTTTCAGATGATTTTCAAAAAAGTCCGTCATTTCTTTGCTATTAAAGTTAGAGACGTGATTCAAACGCTGACATATTCTTCAATTAAAAAAGTAACTTTTTTGTATCAATAAAAAAATTTTATATGTCAATAGTTTATGAGAAAAATCACAATTTGTCTTTTTTGCCATTTTTGTGTTTCAGGTGATTTTCAAAAAAGTCCGTCATTTATTTGCTATTAAAGTTAGAGACGTGATTCAAACGCTGACATATTCTCCAATTAAAACAGTAACTTTTTTGTAACCATAAAAAAATTTGATATGTCAATAGTTTTTAATAAAAATCACAATTTGTCTGTTTTGCCATTTTTGTGTTTCAAGTGATTTTCATAAAAGTCCGTCATTTCTTTGCTATTAGAGATAGAGACGTGATTCAAACACTGACATATTCTCCAATTAAAAAAGAAACTTTTTTGTAACTATAAAAAAATTTGATATGTCAATAGTTTTTAATAAAAATCACAATTTGTCTTTTTTGCCATTTTTGTGTTTCAAGTGATTTTCATAAAAGTCCGTCATTTCTTTGCTATTAGAGATAGAGACGTGATTCAAACACTGACATATTCTCCAATTAAAAAAGTAACTTTTTTGTATCAATAAAAAAATTTGATATGTCAATAGTTTATGAGAAAAATCAACATTTGTGTTTTTTGCCATTTTTGTGCTTCAAGTGATTTTCATAAAAGTCCGTCATTTCTTTACTATTACAGTTAGAGACGTGATTCAAACACTGACATATTCTCCAATTAAAAAAGTAACTTTTTTATAACTATAAAAAAAATTGATATGTCAATAGTTTATGAGAAAAACCACGATTTGCCTTTTTTGCCATTTTTGTGTTTCAGGCGATTTTCAAAAAAGTCCGTCATTTCTTTGCTATTAAAGATAGAAACGTGATTTAAACATTGACATATTCCCTAGGCAAAGGAGTAACTTTTTTGAATCTATAAAAATAGTTGATATGCCAATAGTTTATGAGAAAAATCAACATTTGTCTTTATTGCCATTTTTATGTTCCAAGTGATTTTCATACAAGCCCGTCGTTTCTTTGCTATTGAAGATAGAAACGTGATTCAAACAGTGACATATTCCCTAGGCAAAGGAGTAACTTTTTTGTATTAATAAAAAAATTTGATATGTCAATAGTTTATGAGAAAAATCATGATTTGTCTTTTTTGCCATGTTTGTGTTTCAGGTGATTTTCAAAAAAGTCCGTCATTTATTTGCTATTAAAGTTAGAGACGTGATTCAAACGCTGACATATTCTCCAATTAAAAAAGTAACTTTTTTGTATCTATAAAAAAATTTGATATGTCAATAGTTTATGAGAAACATCAACATTTGTGTTTTTTGCCATTTTTGTGTTTCAGGTGATTTTCAAAAAAGTCCGTCATTTATTTGCTATTAAAGTTAGAGACGTGATTCAAACGCTGACATATTCCCCAATTAAAAAAGTAACTTTTTTGTAACTATAAAAAAATTTGATATGTCAATAGTTTATGAGAAAAATCATGATTTGTCTTTTTTGCCATGTTTGTGTTTCAGGTGATTTTCATAAAAGTCCGCCATTTATTTGCTATTAAAGTTAGAGACGTGATTCAAACGCTGACATATTCTCCAATTAAAAAAGTAACTTTTTTGTATCTATAAAAAAATTTGATATGTCAATAGTTTATGAGAAAAATCAACATTTGTGTTTTTTGCCATTTTTGTGTTTCAGGTGATTTTCAAAAAAGTCCGTCATTTATTTGCTATTAAAGTTAGAGACGTGATTCAAACGCTGACATATTCCCCAATTAAAAAAGTAACTTTTTTGTAACTATAAAAAAATTTGGTATGTCAATAGTTTATGAGAAAAATCAACGTTTGTGTTTTTTGCCATTTTTATGTTTCAAGTGATTTTCAAAAAAGTCCGTAATTTCTTTGCTGTTAAAGTTAGAGACGTGATTCAAACACTGACATATTCTCCAATTAAAAAAGTTACTTTTTTGTAACAATAAAAAAATTTGATATGTCAATAGTTTATGAGAAAAATCAACATTTGTGTTTTTTGCCATTTTTATATTTCAAGTGATTTTCATAAAAGTCCATCATTTCTTTGTTATTAGAGATAGGGACGTGATTCAAACAGTGACATATTCCCTAGGCAAAGGAGTAACTTTTTTGAATCTATAAAAATATTTGATATGCCAATAGTTTATGAGAAAAATCAACATTTGTGTTTTTTACCATTTTTGTATTTCAAGTGATTTTCATAAAAGTCCGTCATTTCTTTGCTATTACAGTTAGAGACGTGATTCAAACACTGGCATATTCTCCAATTAAAAAAGTAACTTTTTTGTATCTATAAAAAAATTTGATATGCCAATAGTTTATGAGAAAAATCAACATTTTTGTTTTTTGCCATTTTTGTGTTTCAAGTGATTTTCATAAAAGTCCATCATTTCTTTGCTATTAGAGATAGGGACGTGATTCAAACGCTGACATATTCCCCAATTAAAAAAGTAACTTTTTTGTAACCATAAAAAAATTTGATATATCAAAAGTTTACGAGAAAAATCAACATTTGTGTTTTTTGCCATTTTTGTGTTTCAGGTGATTTTCAAAAAAGTTCACAATTTCTTTGCTATTAAAGTTAGAGACGTGATTCAAACACTGACATATTCTCCAATTAAAAAAGTAACTTTTTTGTATCTATAAAAAAATTTGATATGTCAATAGTTTATGAGAAAAATTACGATTTGCCTTTTTTGCCATTTTTGTGTTTCAGGCGATTTTCAAAAAAGTCCGTCATGTCTTTGCTATTAAAGATAGAAACGTGATTCAAACAGTGACATATTCCCTAGGCAAAGGAGTAACTTTTTTGAATCTATAAAAATATTTGATATCTCAATAGTTTATGAGAAAAATCAACATTTGTGTATTTTGCCATTTTTGTTGTGATTCAGGTGATTTTCATAAAAGTCCGTCATTTTTTTGCCATTAAGATAGACACTTGATTCAAATCCAAAGACTTCAATATACTTAAAAGAGAAGTTCGATGATGCAAGGTTACTTTAGTAAAGTTAACATTGTCACCAACTAATAATATAAATTTAGAGTGTAGGGACAGTTGGATAATAGAGAGTCAAGTTTGTCCAGGAACATGTCCAGTGGGTGGCCTATAAACACAAAGAACATAAGGATGGTTGCTTACCTCTGATATCCTTAGGGTGGCGAGACTGTCTCCGGAAATATCGCGCGGTATTTCAGAGTAGCGCAGCATTTTCAGGTCATGGCTGTTGTCTCTCGCACCTCTGAGCTGAAACACGGCGTAAATGAACGATCGACGGCTATTTTTAATTTTTTGTTTAGTTTCTTAAGTAAACTTGACAATGGCGATGCGAATTCTCCGCTAGTTTTTCATTAACGCCGTTAGGGCATAAGAGTTTAAATTGGTGTTAGGGAATGAATTTATCTACAAAATGGCGGTTATTGAGCCACGAAGTGCCCTTAAAACGTGTCAACATCTTAGCGCTTTACAAATGTTTTTTTTAGAGACATATAAGATTGGCAAAATTGTATTTATTTTTGATGTTATTGGCATTTCTGAATGTAACGTACTTGACATTTATATAAAAATCAATGGGGTCGAGGTTGCCACTGCCTGCTCTAAAACTCGTTCACCAACAACTCACCGCTTGTAAAACGTTGAATATTAAATTATTTTTTAAGCAATTGACCGCAGGACAGAAACATTCAACCAGCAGTGAGATTTATGCCAAGCCTCGGCGCAGATCGTTGCGCACTTACCTAAAACTCGTCTGACAACATCTCACCGCTGGATAAACGTCAATTAAGAAGCCCTTACAAGGATGGAATATGAAAGTGACTTTTTTACTAACTGCACCTTTACACACTTCTTCAAAATCGTTCAAATTATGAAGAAAAAAACACACACGACCACGTCCGATTTCCACATCAGAAACCGCCAACCGCAGCTCCTGACCGCGCTCGAACAATACCGAATCCATTAATTACGGCTAATTAATTAATTAAGACTAATTAATTAACATGGTTGTTTTAGTTGGACCGAGTGTCGTTGCACTGACATCAATTTTACCATCGAGAGAAGTATGGCACACGCTCACCGGGCGCATGCGTGACTCACATTATGCGGGAAATCAACGGAAAGTAGAGAAACAGTGCAAAAATTCATTTCCCTATTGTTTAATGATTATTACGTAATTAGAATGCAGAATTCGGCCGAAATGGATGCGGACCGCGCCTCTTTCTCTTTCCGTTCACCGTTAATATGTATCGGATTCTTTTTTTTTGTCTCGGATCGCTGTCTCCGTATAATTCGAAAGGGGCTCGAGTGTAATTTGCGCTTTTTTCTATCGTTTTATATCGTTCACTTCGCTTCGGGAGGTTTTCATTTATTTATCTCGTCATGCTGATGAGTTGAACCTCCTGGGAATCATCCGGCATTAATTCGTCGATATCTTTTGATCCTGATGAGTTAGGACCATCAAATAACTTGCATTTAGTAGCCCATAGTTTGATCTTCAATAATGATATTAATAATGAAAACCATAAACCTAACAGAAAGCGAGATATCCGACTTCTTAGGAACTATGTCGCCCTACATTGGATCTGCACAGAAAATCTGGAATATCTCGCTTGCTACTACTGCTAGGACAAATAATCTCAGAACGAAATGTCTATGCATTGCCAAGATCTAACGAAAATACTTTAAACCATTTAATTATGAGCAATGGTTTAGGAGTTACAGAAGTTGGAATTTTTGCCAACGTCCTGGAGCGCCAACCTGGAATAATTCCCTGATATCTTTAAATCCTGATGAGTTCGAAGCATGAAATAACTTGCATTTAGTAGGCCATAGTTACATCTTAAAAAATGATATTAGCAGTTAAAACCGTAAAACCAATAGAAAAAAAGATATCGGGCTTCTTAGGAACAATGTCCCCTCTTCATCGGTATTGTACAGAAAATCTGGTATATCTCACTTGTTATTGGTTCTACGAAAAATTTCCTCAGAATGAAATTTCTAAACCTTGCCAAAATTTAACAAAAACGCTTTAAACCATTTAATTATGAGCAGTGGTTTAGGAGTTACAGGAGTTTGAATTTTTCCTAACACCCTGGAGCTCTTGGAGCCTCGACCTGAAATGATTCCCTGATATCTTTTGATCTTGATGAATTAGGAGCATGAAACAACTTGCATTTAGTAGGCCATAGTTAGATCTTAAAAAATGATATTAGCAGTTAAAACCGTAAACCTGATAGAAAGAAAGATATCGGGCTCCCTAGGAACAATGTCCCCTCTTCATCGGATTTGTACAGAAAATCTGACATATCTCACTTGTTATTGCTTTTACGACAATATCCTCAGGATGAAATTTCTAAGCATTCCCAAGATCTAACAAAAACACTTTAAACCATTTAATTATCAGCAGTGGTTTAAGAGTTGCAGGAGGTTACATTTTTCTAAACGCCCTGGAGCTCTTGGAACGTCCACCTGGACTAATTCCTTGATATCTCTTGATCCTGATGACTTAGAACGATGAAATAACTTGCATTTAGTGGGCCATAGTTTGAACTTCAAAAATCATATTAACAATTAAAACCGTAAACCTGATAGAAAGAAAGATATCGGGCTCCTTAGGAACAATGTCCCCTCCATATCGGATTTAAACAGAAAATCTGACATATTTCACTTGCTATTGCTTCTACGATAAATTTCCTTAATATGAGATTTCTAAGCCTTTTCAAAGTCTAACGAGAACACCTTAAACCATTTAATTATCAGCAGTGGTTTAGGAGTTACAGGAGCTTGAATTTTTCTCAATGTCCTGGAGTTCTTGGAGCGTCCACCTGGAATAATTTCCTGATATTTATTGATCCTGATGACTTAGAATGATGAATTAATTTGCTTCTAGTGGGCCATAGTTTGAACTTCAAAACTCATATTAACAGTTAAAACCGTAAACCTGATAGAAAGAAAGATATCAGGGTTCTTCGGAACAATGTCCCCTCTTCATCGGATTTGTACAGAAAATCTATCATATCTCACTTGCTATTGCTTCTACTACAAATATTCTCAGGATGAAATTTCTAAGCATTGCCAAGACCTAACAAAAACACCTTAAACCATTTAATTATGAGCAGTGGTTTAAGAATTACAGGAGATTGAATTTTTCCCAACGTCCTGTATCTCTTGGAGTGTACACCTGAAATGATTCCTTGATATCTTTTGATCCCGATGAGTTAGAAGCATGAAATAACTTGCATTTAGTAGGCCATAGTTGGATCTTAAAAAATTCTATTAACAGTTAAAACCATAAACTTAATAGAAAGAGAGATATCCAGCTCCTTAGGAACAATGTCCCGCACATCATATTTGAATTAATGAGCCTGATGTATCACAAGCCACTTTTGAAGATGATTCAACAAACGCTATAAGTATTTTAAAAATTCTTTCACAGCAGCATAGGTCAATGATTATAGAATGATTTGATGCATTAAATATGCTTCTATCTCTGAAACTTAGTGAGTAATGATGGTTTTGGCGAGGCTATGATTGACGCACAATTTTTGCTTAAAATTTCAGTTTGTAATCAGTGTATCTTGGAAAATACTAAAGGGATTTTAATGAAGTTTTCAACTAAAGTTAAGGCATTAAATAATGAACAATTTGATATATAAACAACTCCCAGGGATTAAACAGTTATTGAGTTAGAGGAGGTTTTGTGGTGCAAGCTCCAAGAATAGATCAAATAAGTGCTTCTAATGGGAGATTGTTGCAGCAAAATTACATAACGGCAATCAAAGCACAACGAGGCAGTTTTTTTTCATAAAAAAACCAAAAATCTCAGGAAGGAACCAAGCAATCTAATTAACTTTCACTGTACATATCTCAGTGTGATACTCCAATACAGTGAAAGTACCACTTGCACGGCACTATATATACTTCCCGATCTAAAATTAAATCATCAGTACTAGTTTTGCATTATTATCAAACGCATTTGGTGCAACCATGAATTCTTACGGTAGTCTGATGGTACTGATGTTCGTCGCGGTGGCAAAGGGCAGCTTCGAGCACCACGGAGGGCACCACGACCTTTCGCACACCGTCGAGGTGACCAAGCACGTGCCCGTGCCGGTTTACAAGCACGAGACCGTGCCAGTGCCACATGCCGTGCCAGTACCAGTGCCCAAGCCAGTGGCGGTGCCAGTGCCACAACCGTACCCGGTGCACATCAACGTGCCCCAACCTGTGGCCGTGCCAGTGATCAAGACCATCACCATCCCCGTGGAGAAACCGGTGCCTTACAAGGTGGAGAAGGAGGTGCACTATCACGTGGAGAAGCCAGTGCCCGTGCCAGTTGAGAAGCACGTGCCAGTGAAGATCACCAAGCCGGTGCCAGTTAAGGTGCCCGTCTACAAGGTGGTGTACCACCACAGCAAGCACCATTAATCCCGATGGGGTGGGAGCCGTGAGGTTTGATGCAAGACTGATACACCAATTGTTTTTCTTATTTGTTATTTTCTTCTTGTTATGTTTTGTTAAATAAATAATGTTATTGTTGAAAAAGTTTGATGTTGCTTACAAAATTATTGAGTAAGGGCTTGAAAAGGTCTGAAGCTCTTTAATAGGGTCAACAGTATGGAAGATACACCAGTTTTAATCATGCTTGGGTCTCTTGGTACTGGAACGCAAAATTTACCACTATTTTATTTATTTATTCAACAGACAAAAAGCCAATATTACAAAAAATTAACTGATTTTAAAATCACATCTGCATACATGAGGTAAACTCTTTATGCCAAAACAACAAAACATATCATCTTAACAACTAGGTTTGTTCAACTAACTTAACAAAACTTAAACATTGTACCAATCACAATGAGATATTTATGATTTATGATATTTATTTATGAATGGAATATAAAATGAATGGAATATAAATTGAATGGATCATAAAACACCACAAATGACATGTCTCTCAGATTTCCTCTGGTTTTAAGACCTTATGTTAGTTAGGTTGATAGAGATTAATAAAACTAGTGAAGATTTATCCTGTATGTGATATGTATAATTTGTTTTGAACTCACTTATTCGGGATATGGATATTGTAGTTTATTCATGCTTACATGGTCAATTAAACGGAGCAGTCTAATTACCATATAATAAAATATTATAATCAAAAACATCTTAAACATACAGGGTGTTCGAAAAATAGAAGGAGATATTTCAATGGGTCATTGCTTGTAAAAAAATATGAGCAAATGTTTCTATAAAGATGGGTCCGGAAATGCACAGATAGTGTGATACATTTTAAAAAAATATATTAATTGTTTATTAATATTAATAATTTTTCAAGGAGAACTGACACTTTTCAATGTCAAACCTCCATGCAGAAATGATTTTTTGTTTTTCAAGGCACCTTTTTTTACCAATTATGTCCAGCGGCATGCAATTTTTTTGTCGAAAACGAAGTGGGATACGGAAAAAATACAAGAGGCAAAAAGTTGTATTTTTAAATGCTTAATCAAACAACATATATTAAAGTTAAAAAAAAGGCAGTGGTGTACATTGTTTTGCCAATAATGTTTGCTAAGATGTCCCCGAGACGCCACTGGACCTTATAATTTTAATCTAATTATATTGTATAGAGACTTGATAGAAAGACTGAGATGTATACCCTGTTATACTGAACCTTTAATGCCTCTATGAAAAAATCCGAGAAATCGAAGGTTTTTGGGAAAAAGTCAACTTTGTGATTTTCACCATTTCTGTCCATCAGATGACTTTCAAAATGTTAGCTAACTTTTTTGCTATTAAAGATAGAGACCTGAAACAAAAAGTGAAATGGAAAACTAATTATTTAGCACCTTTTATGTATCTAGATCATTTTTTTGAAAAACTGTTTTTTTTTGAGAAAAAGTGACATTTAGCTTTTTTACCAGTTTTACAATTTGGATGATTTGCAAAATTTGGGATAATTTTTTTAGTATTAAAGATAGAGACATGAAATAAAAAGCAAAATAAAAGATCAATTAATTGGCACCTTTAATGTATCTACAACATTTTTTGAGAAACTAAAGGTTTTTGAGAAAAAGTGACATTTAGGTTTTTTGCCATTTTTACAATGTGAATGATTCTCAAAATTTAGAATAACTTTTTTACTATTAAAGATAGAGACCTGAAACAAAAAGTGCAGGGAAAGACTAATTAATTGGCACCTTTTATGTATCTACAACATTTTTTGAAAAACTAAAGGTTTCTGAGAAAAAGTGACATTAAGGTTTTTTTCCATTTTTACAATATGGGTGAATTACCAAATGTGGGATAACTTTTTTAGTATTAAACATAGAGACATGAAACAAAAAGTAAAATAAAAGATCAATTAATTGCCATCTTTAATGTATCTACAACATTTTTTGAGAAACTAAAGGTTTTTGAGAAAAAGTGACATTTAGGTTTTTTGCCATTTTTACAATGTGAATGATTCTCAAAATTTAGAATAACTTTTTTACTATTAAAGATAGAGACCTGAAACAAAAAGTGCAGGGAAAGACTAATTAATTGGCACCTTTTATGTATCTACAATATTTTTTGAAAAACTAAAGGTTTTTGAGAAATAGTCACATAAGTTTTTTTTTTCATTTTTACAATATGGGTGAATTACCAAATGTGGGATAACTTTTTTAGTATTAAACATAGAGACATGAAACAAAAAGTAAAATAAAAGATCAATTAATTGCCATCTTTAATGTATCTACAACATTTTTTGAAAAGCTTAAGGTTTTTGAGAAATAGTGACATTGACAGAAAAATATGCTGTTCCTAAGTTTTTTTGTTTCACATGAATTTACCATTGCAACTTTCCAGCTTGTTAGAACAAATTGCCTCCTTACTTTCTCGGGTCAAACTATAATTTTTTTCGTAACCCCTTAACATTTAATTTACATAATTCAATTTCAATCCGCTGGATTATTATTCAAATTACTCGATTTATTTTTATTCTTACATGGAGTGTACATTCTAATAAAATTCTATAGTTGGAATTATTCTATGGATTTTCTCGCAAGAAGTTTTTATAATGTTTTTTGAAAATTAGCCTTGGGCCAAATTTTGGGAATAATGTTTCACCTAATTATAATGTATAATATAATTAAAGTCAAATTACTTATAATGTCAGCAGAAAAACATAGAGAAGGCAGTTGGTCTTTATAAATTTGATTAAAAAAATGCTAAAAGGTTGCAAACGGGCTGAGTCCACCCCTGTCTCGCGGCTCCATCCCAATAAACATTCACAAGACCAGTTACATAATAACAAACCGTCTCATCATCTGCACCAGTGAAAGTAAAATTACCGTATAAATACCCCTGGTGTAGAAAAAAGCTACAACACTCGTCCAAACCACAGTACCGGCAAAAAATGACCTGGCTAACGCAAGTCACATTAGCACTCACCCTCCTCCTCACCCTTACTAGGGCGGAGGGGTACGAGCAGTACCAGGGCGGCTGGGACTCCGCTGGGGGTCAGCAGCACGACCTCTCGCACACCGTGCAAGTGACCAAACACGTGCCCGTGCCAGTTTACAGGCACGAAACCGTGCCGGTGCCGCACGCCGTGCCCGTACCAGTACCCAAACCAGTGGCGGTGCCAGTGCCGCAACCGTACCCGGTGCACATCAAGGTGCCCCAACCCGTAGCTGTGCCAGTGATCAAGACCATCACCATACCAGTGGAGAAGCCGGTGCCTTACAAGGTGGAGAAGGAGGTGCACTATCATGTGGAGAAGCCAGTGCCAGTGCCAGTTGAAAAGCACGTGCCAGTGAGGATAACCAGGCCGGTACCAGTCAAAGTGCCCGTCTATAAAGTGGTGTACCACCACGAGAAGAGTGGCGGGGGGCACTATTAGAGGTTGCTAGGGCAACACTGACACAGCATACCTCATTTCTTGTTGTTATTTAGTTTGTAATGTTAATATATTATGTTTTTTATAAATTTTGGGCCTGTTTATTGAGCATAGGGGTCAGTGGGCATGTCAAAATATACTTTATTTGCTAAGTTTACAAACTTGTGCTAAAAGCTTCCTTATCCTAGAATTTATAATACAAGTATTTATTTGGTTATACAGGATACAGGACAAAAACAGAATACAGAATAGATTTTGATCGTACATAGAAGCATATTTTATATAATCAAAGAAAAAACCAAAAAAGACCCTTACCTTAATGCTTTTTTCTGAATAGTAAAAATAATGTTAAGGAGTCCCTTGAAGAACAAACCCCAAAATGGCAACCCATAACGGATATGAGAGTCTATTAAGGCGAATTAAACTGAACCAGCAAACAACCCCTCCAACTCATGCCTGGCAACCCTGACTGCAAAACAACCAGAAGGAAGTTTAGCAGCGAAGCCCTCAAACCTTAAACTCTCAACAATGAAGAGGCCGAGAAATCGACAATAATCCCTACCACCTAGTGGGCTCTGCTTATCAAACAAAAAACCCTCTACATTACACTTAAAGCCCAGAACAAAAGTCTTATCAACGTTGAATACAAGCTGATTGCAGATGCACCACTCTTTAATTTTGTGAAGATCCTCTACTATGAGAGATCTGACTACTTTTTGATCTTTTTTCATCATCGGCAAACTGAACCACTAGTCCATGCAGTGATAGAGAGCTCAAGTCATTAACGTATAATAAAAATAAAATAGGACCTAACACTGACCCTTGAGGTACACCACATTTAAGATGTGCTATCTCTGACGAAAATCCAGATGCAACCACCCTCTGGGTGCGGCCAGACAGGTATGACTTCAACCACCCCAAAGCCACTCCCCTAAATCCGTAAAAATCAAGCTTTGACAGCAGTATTCCATGATCCAAACAATCGAAGGCCTTGGACAGATCGCAGAACACCGCTGCTGCAGCCTCCTTGGAGTTCATAGATAGATACACACTCTCCAAGAATCTGAAAATGGCATCCTGCGTGCCCTTAGATGACTGAAATCCATACTGATTAGGGGCAGCACATTGTATTTGGTCAAAAAAGAGACAATTCTCTTTTTTGCAAGCCGCTCAAGAACCTTGGAGAGGGTAGACAAAATTGATATGGGACCACCCTTATGAAGAGGGATAATCATAGCTTCCTTTAAACAGGATGGGAACTCGCCCTCAAGAAATGACTGATTGATTGCCCAAACCAAAGCACCTAAAGCGCTCGCAGGCAGAAGTGATTGCAGACGTGAAGAGATACCATCGGAACCTGAAGACCTATGATTCTTCAAGCACTGAATTGTTTCAAGGACCTTGGTGGCATCTACAGGGTGGAAAAAGAATGATTGGTTGATAGCATTCCGATTAAGATACTGCAATGGTCATATAATATGATATCAAAGACAACATAAGCAGCAAAGTCTCCTCGACAAAAGAACTAAAAAGAAAGCAAGTATTTATTTATTTGTTACAAGTATCAACAGCTACAATTGCTGACATTTGGCGACTGGCTTTTTTACAATTTGGATGATTTTCAAAATTTGGGATAATTTTTTTAGTATTAAACCTAGAGACTTGAAATAAAAAGTAAAATAAAATACGAATTAATTGGCACCTTTAATGTATCTACAACATTTTTTCAAAAACTAAAGGTTATTGAAAAAAAGTGACATTAACTTTTTTTGCCATTTTTACAATATGGGTGATTTACAAATTGTGGGATAATTTTTTTACTATTAAACATAGAGACATGATACAAAAAGTGCAAGAGAAGACAAATTAATTGGCATCTTTTATGTCTCTACAACATTTTTTGAAAAACTAAAATTTTTTGAGAAAAAATGTTATTAAGGTTTTTCGCCACTTTTACAATTTGGATGATTTACAAATTTTGGGGTAATTTTTTTACTATTAAACATAGAGACATGAAACAAAAAGTGCAAGGGAAGACTAATTAATTGGCATCTTTTATGTATCTACAACATTTTTTCAAAAACTAAAGGTTTTTGAGAAAAAGTGAAATTAAGTTTTTTTGCCACTTTTACAATTTTGGTGATTTACAACTTTTGAGATATTTTTTTTACTATTAAACATAGAGGCATGAAACAAAAAGTGCCAGGGGAGACTAATTAATTGGCACCTTTTATGTATCTACAACATTTTTTCAAAAACTAAAGGTTTTTAAGAAAAAGTGAAATTAAGGTTTTTTGCCACTTTTACAATTTAGATGATTTACAAATTTTGGGGTAATTTTTTTACTATTAAACATAGAGACATGAAACAAAAAGTGCCAGGGAAGACTAATTAATTGGCATCTTTTATGTATCTACAACATTTTTTCAAAAACTAAAGGTTTTTGAGAAAAAGTGACATTAAGGTTTTTTGCCACTTTTACAATTTGGATGATTTACAAATTTTGGGGTAATTTTTTTACTATTAAACATAGAGACATGAAACAAAAAGTGCAAGGGAAGACTAATTAATTGGCATCTTTTATGTATCTACAACATTTTTTCAAAAACTAAAGGTTTTTGAGAAAAAGTGACATTAAGGTTTTTTGCCACTTTTACAATTTGGATGATTTACAAATTTTGGGGTAATTTTTTTACTATTAAACATAGAGACATGAAACAAAAAGTGCAAGGGAAGACTAATTAAGTGGCATCTTTTATGTCTCTATGACATTTTTTCAAAAATTAAAGGTTTTTAAGAAAAAATTACATTTAGGTTTTTTTGCCATTTTTGCAATATGGGTGATTTACAAATTTTGGAATAACTTTTTTAGTATTAAACATAGAGATACGAATCAAAAAGTAAAATAAAAAATCAATTAATTGGCACCTTTAATGTATCTACAACATTTTTTAAAAACTAAAGGTTTCTGAGAAATAGTGACATTAAGGTTTTTTACCATTTTTACAATATGGGTTATTTACAAATTCTTGGATAACTTTTTTAGTATTAAACATAGAGACACGAAACAAAAAGTGAAATAAAAGACCAACTAATTGGCACCTTTTATGTATCTACAACATTCTTTCAAAAACTAAAGTTTTTTGAGAAAAAGTGACATTAAGGTTTTTTGCCATTTTTACAATTTGGATCATTTTCAAAATTTTAAATAACTTTTTTGCTATTAAAGATAGAGGCCTGAAACAAAAAGTGAAATGGAAAACTCATTATTTGACACCTTTTATGTATCTACAACATTTTTTGAGAAAAAGTGACATTAAGGGTTTTTTGCCTTTTTTTACAATTGTCCGATAACGTTTTTAGTATTAAACAGAGAGCCATGAAACTAAGACAAAAGAACCAAAAGGGACGCAAGTATTTATTTATTTATTTGTTACAAGTATCAACAGCCACAAGGCCACTTACAGATACTAACTTAACATACCATAAAAACTACTGTAATAAATAATAGAAGGAAATACAAAAATGAGCAAATACACAATACGCATAACAACACAGAAATTACTCACACTAATAAAATACAATAACAAATACCCAACACATCACTGATCAGTTCAGTTCAGTTTTTTTAAAACTGACTCAGACTAGTTGAATCAATGTTAATATCGGAAGCATATATAAGTTAAAATATTCACAAAGTTTATAAATGGGAAAATTTTTATAAAGGTTGGTTCATGGATAAGCCAGATAAAAAACTAATGGATGGCGAGTGTTAATTTTTAATGTAATATAGTAAATACTAAGTAATTCTATTGTAACCTAACTTGTATATTGGGTTTTTTTGACTAAATAACCAATTAAAAAAAATATTAATAAAGAAGTTGCTTATGTCATATGCATCTTATCAACATGCAGACTACTTAGATGGTACATTTTGGCATTTTATGTTATATATTCTAACAATGTTTAAATTTTTACCACCTACTTGAACCTGCTTAATGTATTTCTGCTATGTGTTTTAGCTTTATGTATGTAAGTATATTTGTGAATATACTAATTTTCGTATTTTTATATTTATATTAACTTTGACTATTTTATCAAACATTGAGATAAGAGCATAGATCCCATATAAATCCAACTTAATTTAAATCGCTTATAAATAAAATTTACCACTCTAGAAAACCCCTAAAAACCAAAAACCCGGCCCTGCTATCCTATCTATGACCACATAAACCAGGTAGACGAACTTCCGATCATTTAAATGCGCCCTCAGGCAACCATCGGACAACATTATAATAAACTTGATTCATTATGGCACCGAAACCAGTTTAATTTCATATATTAATACGAGGGGCACACAAGAAGATCTCAGTGAGGCTTAAGGGAATTTCAAAGAAAGTCAATACTCTAACCAGGCTTTTGGCCCTTAGGCAACCTTTAAAATTTTAAAATTTTCCTAGAAGTACTGCAAGTACTTTACGATAACCCCCCGTTAAATTAAGATCATAATGAAGCAATAATGACGGTGATAAAATCTAACGATGCACATAATACGTGGATGTGAAAGTTTTTTTAAGGAACGGCCGTTACACATCTGTTATTTCCTGCTATCATTTGTTGTACTAGAGTGTGTGAATGTCAGGTATAATGTATTACATCATGGGAGTAAAATGGACCTCCTGGAGCACTCAGTGGCGTTATATGCAAGTTTTTAGTGCATCTAATAGGGCTCATTGAGACCTACAATTACTACCTCAAGTTTGGGAATTTGAGAAACATGAAGCACCCACTTAGGCAAACCGATGACTTGCATCCCAAAAATAAAAATTACAAAATAAAAAAAATGTTTATGGATAATCTGTACACCTACTTCCAAGAAGTCTTAAAATAACTGAAGTCTGATACACTCCACACAATACCTGATAACAAAAATGTATATTAAAAAAACAATCAGTCTAACCCCGATAAGCAAAATGTTGCATAAAGCCTTGATATTTTTAGCCGCCGTGTCAGCTATTGCAGTAAGTACCTACTGAGGAAATAAAAATAATTTTAATTTGAGCCACTTGTCATTATAGGCTGAAGGCAACTTAACCAAACAAGTTTACCAGAAAATCAATGAATACAAGAACTTGTACTCACTACTGTCTGAAAACAGTTACAAAATAGCTGAGGAAGCTTTTAGCCAAACAAACCACATTATTGCAAATTTGACTGGGGGGCTCCAAGAGACATTCTCTTACAATAATGCTTCAAAAAAAATATCTGACCTGGAAGCGCAAGCTAAAAACTTAGGTGGGTTTGTTTAATTTAAATTCTAACCAATAACTAGCCAATGATCCTTTATTTAGGCATGGATATATCAAATTGCCTTCTCCTCAACCAACTTGACTTCGATCAAGCCAAAGCCATCATTAACACAACAGAAACCCTTGGCCACACTTACACCGAATACTCCACAGTAATCCTGATGTACCTGGAACTCTCTTTGGATAGATTACACAATGACCAAACCAACAATCTCTCCAAATATGAGACAACTATGGACTACTGTCTACTGAGGGAAAACCAACCAGCTCAGAACACTTGCCTGTGGGAGTTGCTCACCGAGGTGCATCTAGGCATAACTTTGTTCCACTCTGAGGGTGTTTTATTGGAAAAGACTGTGGGCGCTGTGGCTGTTCAGTTAGAGGAAAAGATGCCTGAAGTTGTTTTGGAGTGTGAAACAAGTTGGCGGATATATGTCGACTATGTTGTGGGGGAAATTACTAATTGTGCACAGAATGTTTTCAATAATGACACCAGAGAATAATGGTGTTGACCTTGCTCTTAGAGATAAGCTTAATGTCCAAAGTCAATAAACTGTTTATAAATAAATCAGTGAGCACTTGTGTGTTTTCTGCTTTAAAACTTTAAAAGGTTTATGTTTTGTTACAGGTAAAACTACATAGATTCGCTCTATATCTTGATAAAAATAAGCCAACTTTTATAGCAACAATGAACCAGATGACACCAATAGAAGCAGAATAATGCACCAAGGTACCTAAGGGCAACTTTCCATAGCATAAATATTCTTCTATTCAATGGATCAGCTTAGTTTCTTTAATTAAAGTAATAGAAGCTGAGTTATGAACCAAGTTAACTGATGTATTTGACTAAACTGCACTTCAGATAGACATGACCTTCAAAGGTTTGAATAAAAACTGTTCTATGGTATGGTTTCGCTTCAATTTTTCAATATTACTTAAGAACACATTGAAGTAATTTTTAAAGTAAAAATGGTACAAATCCGAGAGGTAGAAACTGATTTATGGACTCACATGAAGGAGATTTTGTTGCAATCAACTAGACATTCCAAATATTGTCATAAAAGCTGTTCTAGTCCACGAATTTGATTCAGTTCTTCAATGTTAGCTGGAGAAGATGCCCACTAACTAAGTAAAGTAATCATTAAACAAATCCAAGGAGTAGAAGCTGGGTTGTGAACCAAATTATCCAATATACATGACTCGACTGCATTTCAGCTAGAAATGACCTTCAAATATTTGGATAAAAACTGTTCTATAGTATGGATTTGGTTCAATCTTTCAATGTTACATAAGAAGACCTTCAATTTACTTTGAAAGTAAAAATGGTTTGAATCCAAGAAGTAGAAGCAGATTTATGGACCGAGGCACTTGCAATTTCACTGAGGCCAACTATACATGCCAAAATTTATAATAAAAAGCTGTTCTATTTAATAGATTTGTTTCAGTTGTTCAATGCTAGCTGGAGAAGATGCCAACTAACCCAGAAAACAAAAAATAAACAAATCCAAGCAATAGAACCAAAGTTGTCAATGAACCAAATACTATTTGTGAATGTACCCACCTAATTACATTTAAATATATATAAAACTAAATGATAGGTACAAAAGATGATAATTTTTATGACTGTTTACTAAGAAATCAGTACATAAATCTAAATAAGGCATTTATTTAGGCAACTTTATGTGGTATAACTTGTAAGGCGCTTGCCTCTTGTGTGTTCTAATAATAGGACCTTCCAGAACCCTCTAAACAAATTAAAATATGAATCAGACTATTCTGGATGCATATTAAAACACGTCCAGTGCCCCAAAAGACTGCCAAGCCTCTTTGGGGCTCTATATAACTAATTAGGGGCATAACAGCCTCACCCAACTCCACATCATTACAGCATCATTATTGTGATTTTTACAATATAAATATAAGTGAAAATAGGTCAATATATGGCTACAAAGCCTCCAAATAACGTTTTTATATACTGTTAATAGAAAAACCTCAATAAAACATTAGAAATAAACATGGGACTTACCAGCTCTTACAGCGGCATTTCTCGGGTGCGTATACCGGGCCCCACACGCCCGAACTCACCTAAAACGAATTCCACGCGCAAAGCACTAAAAATACAACGTAAACTTGGGAATTTTTAGGGGGCTTCTTTATTGGGAAACTCAGTAAAACGCACCTGTCTCAAACGAGAATTTTCACTATAAATAAAAATAAAAACCCATTGACCAATCGCGGTGGGTCCTCGGGTGTCACGTGACATGGTGCGGGTTTTAGGCCTGATAGTCACGTGGGATTGTTATTCTAACCTAATTATATTTACAAAAAATCAATTTATTTACTAAAACTGTATGAATAATTATTAATTTATTTTATTAAATAGCTTTATCTCTTCCAAAAAGTCTCAATAATATGTAATATTCAAAACAGGAATTTAAATATCCAGACCAATCATTCCCCCCTAAAGATCACGTGATCCATTTATTATGACATGTCATGACATCGGTCCTAACCTCACATTTTACCCCGAAAAACGCCCCAGTTAAAAGGCTCCTCAGGCCGTTCCTCGTAATTCTACAGTCGAAAATCGAGGTGTCTTGCGCCAAGCGACCCCGCTACCCTCCAAAAATGGAGAAAATAACGGATGTCATCATGCGCCCCCTCGAAAACTCCATCTACGTGAAACCCTATCGGATGCACTTCACCCAGAACGGGCGTAAAAAGGATTGGGACCTGTTGGGGGTGCACGAGAGCGTCGCCATCGTTATTTTCAATGTTACCAGGCGGGTTTTGGTGCTGGTCAAACAGTTTAGGCCGGCGGTTTATTTGGGGACAATCGATCCAGCTGATCGGCAGGTCGGTTGTGAGATTGATACAGAGAAGTACCCTCCGAGACGTGGGATCACTTTGGAGGTATGTGCTGGAATTGTGGATAAGAAATTACCCTTGGTAGAGATTGCTAGGGAGGAGATTCTTGAGGAGTGCGGATATGATGTGCCAGTGAACCGAATTGAATTTATCAGTAAGTACTGCATGACTTAACGTTATTTGCTAGTGTTGTCTAGTTAAAAGTGGCTGAGTTTGGTGGTTTAATGTAGGGAGGTTTGCTTGAGGGAGACAACTTAATATTTAACATTTTGTTGTGTTGTTTTGCATGTATTATAGACTTACCAGTGGCTTAGTTTTGTGCTTTAAGACTAGCTTAATTGGGTTAGGGCTATTTTGGGGCTTGACCAAAAATTTATTTTGGTTGTAAATCCCGATTTCTTCTGTCAAAAGGTACTTACCAATCTGGAGTCGGTACATCGGCCGCTCACCAAACAGCCTACTACTGTGAAGTGACAGACGAGATGAAAACAGGCTCGGGGGGTGGCACCGATGATGAATTAATTGAGGTGGTTGAAATGACCATAGAGGAAATTAAGAAATATGTTACTCAAAAAGAGGTGATCAACAGTCCGCCCAGTTTTATGTATGCGATTTATTGGTTTTTGTTGAACAAGGCTCCCAATTTGTGATATACATTGTAAAAGTCATTGCCCAATTTTGTGATATATTTGATTGTGTACCAGTGCAAATAAGTTTAATATTCATTCCGTATTAGGTTAAGTGATGAGAGTAATAAAAATTGATGAAAAACTGGATTTGTTTTTGGTTCTAAATAAACCTTAGATTTAAATTTTCTTATTTTTCCTCCCAGGTGGTCCTGTAACTCCTTAAGTAATCATCAGATTTAAATAAAATTTGTTGCATTTAAAAGAGCATTTTAATCATTCTCTTAATAAAATGTATGTTTTGAGTTAAATTTCAATGCATTTGAACAAATACCAATTGAAGTACGTAGGAACACCTTAGGTAAACAGTTGGGTGTTAGTGTCCATAACTTCTGAACCTATTATCCGATTTTAATAAGACTTGTTGCATTTAAAAGGGCATTGTTAGCTGTCTTTTAATAAAATGTATGTTCTCAGTTAAATCATCATGCATTTTAACCAACACCTATTGAATTACTTAGAAAAATAAGGCAGATACCCTAGGTAAAGGGTTGGGCGAAAGTGGCCTTAACTCCTGAACCAATTATCCAATTTTAATGAAACTTTTTGCATTTAAAAGGAAATTTAATGCAGTTTATTACTAAAAAGACACAATATACGTCCAAATAATTTATTAAACGGAGTAGACTAACAAAAATTGGTCATCTTAAAACCTAAAATAAAATCAGTTTATTACCACACCCCGGTTCTGCAAGAGAGATATGTCTGCTGGCTCATTATTTTACGTAAAAAAAAAACAATATTTAATTGACTCTATTTAAATTTGAACTCTTTAAGCGGACCCTGTATAATTCTAGAATATTCCAAAATAAATCTTAATGTACATATTCTATAAGAAGCTTATAGGAGTCCCTTTTAATAAAAAAATCTACCGTCAGTCGTACAGCCATATCGATTCATACTGCCTTAACAAGGGACACCCCGTATAAAATTTTATTAAATAAACTTTATTTGATAAAGGAACATATAATCATTAACATTTATAATCTACTACAGCTCTATATGAGGATCCCCATCCGCCATTTTGGTTTTTAAATGTAACCCTAACCAAACAAAAAAACGCCATATTGGAAACAAAATGGCGGACGAGCATACATATCTACGTTACTCTAATTAATTATACGTGAGACTCGGTTACAACGAGTGTGTGTGTGTGTTATTTCACCACTAAATCTACTTCCATTAATATTAATGATAATTAGATACGATTGATTTGGGCCAAGAAAAGTAAGGAACCTCACCGAATTAAAAAAAACCTCCTCTTGCTGCTTTGAGAACATTTATATATTCCTTACTTTTTTGGCACATTAAATAATTAATATTAATAAAAAATAATCATCTTGTGCAAAAGAAGTACGTTTCGGCCGGCTTAGTGTTGATCCTCAGGCCTGGAAGGGGTTTGGGAGGGGGTGGCGAGCAGTTGGTCGTCGTCGAACATCGGGTTCTTCACCTCCAACGGACCCTCGATCTGGAATTTTATCGAGTGAACGTTCAGCTTTTCACTACAAGGGAAGTTATTCATTGATTTTGTACAAGCAAGAATACTAAGGTGCGCAGATGTTTTATACATGCAACTGCGCCGTTCAATAATTGATTAGGCATGATTTGTAAACAAGATGGCGGCCAAGAAGTTAAATAAAGAGCATGATCTGGTGACATTTCGTACGCCTTATCCAGGTACCGGTTATCAAAATGGCGGCCAAGCAGCTGACCTGCGCAAACAAGAGTGGCGGAATGGCTTGTTGATATATCGCCCAACATTTTAATGACGTCTTTGATGCTTTTTGAGGTTAGATTCGGCATTATTTGCTAACAAAATGGGGGCCAAGAAGTTGAATGCAGAGTGTGAGGGTAATCCGTTAATATTTCGTGGGAATGATACCTCGACAAGTCTTGGTGATAATATGGGGGTTCGGTCAAGTTGGCGACGGATGCGTAGCAGCCATCTTAACTATTTGAAGGTTTTATATTTTATTAATAATTCTGGATAACTGGGGAATCACCTGACTCAGTTTTCGTTAAAATCGGCCCATGTGTCTTCTTATTATAACTCGGCGAACGAAGTCTTGGTCAGAATTTGAGGGTTCGGTCAAGTTGGCGACTGATACGCAGCAGCCATCTTAACTTTTTAAAAGTTTTATATTTTATTAATAATTCTGGATAACTGGGGAATCACCTGACTCAGTTTTCGTTAAAATCGCCCCATGTGTCTTCTTATTATAACTCGGCAAACGAAGTCTTGGTCAGAATTTGAGGGTTCGGTCAAGTTGGCGACGGATACGCAGTAACCATCTTAACTTTTTGAAGGTTTTATATTTTATTAATAATTTTGGATAATTGGGGAATCACCTGACTCAGTTTTCGTTAAAATCGCCCCATGTGTCTTCTTATTATAACTCGGCAAACGAAGTCTTGGTCAGAATTTGAGGGTTTAGTCAAGTTGGCGACGGATACGCAGCAACCATCTTAACTTTTTGAAGGTTTTATATTTTATTAATAATTCTGAATAACTGGGGAATCACCTGACTCAGTTTTCGTTAAAATCGGCCCATGTGTCTTCTTATTATAACTCGGTAAACAAAGTCTTAGTCAAAATCATGGGGTTCGGTCAAGTTGGCGACGGATACGCAGCAGCCATCTTAACTTTTTAAAAGTTTTATATTTTATTAATAATTCTGGGTTACTGGGGAATCACCTGACTCAGTTTTCGTTAAAATCGGCACATGTATCTTCTTATTATGACTCGGCAAACGAAGTTTTGGTCAGAATTTGAGGGTTCGGTCAAGTTGGCTACTGATACGCAGCAGCCATCTTAACTTTTTAAAAGTTTTATATTTTATTAAATATTCTGGATAACTGGGGAATCACCTGACCTAATTTTCAGTCAAATCGGGCCATCCGTCTTCCTATTATAACTCGGTAAACAAAGTCTTAGCCAAAATCATGGGGTTCGGTCAAGTTGGCGACGGATGCGTAGCAGCCATCTTAACTTTTTGAAGATTTTATATTTTATTAATAATTCTGGATAACTGGGGAATCACCTGACTCAGTTTTCGTTAAAATCGGCCCATGTGTCTTCTTATTATAACGCGGCAAACAAAGTCTTTGATGAAAATATGGGGTTCCCTTTAAGATTGTGACCAGTACGTAGCCGCCATTTTGACTTTTTGGGACTAAAATACTTTTTCAATATTTCTGGTTATATTGACTCTCATTTGATTCAATTTCCAGCAAAATCGGCTAACGAGTCTTCCGAATATAAAGCGGCAAACGAAGTCTAGGTGAAAATCTAGAATTTTTATCAAGATGGTGACGGTGACTTGTCACTCTTAGTCATAGTTCACCATTTTGTTCCCTACGATGCCTTTACTACCCTTTAAGGTTAGATTAGGCATTATTTTCTAACAAAATGGCGGCCAAGAAGTTGAATGGAGAGTGCTGATTCCCCTGGTTCATATTTGGCAATGATTCTCCGAATCTGTAGCTTCTCAAGGTTAGTTTAGCCATTGCTGGTTAACAAAATGGCCACCAAGAAGCTGACCTGCGTAAACAGTAGTGAGAGAGTGTCTAATCTCGTCTGCCATTTTAGCGATGAAAATAAATGAGCCTTTATTGAGTGACAAAATGGCGGACGAGAACCTTTGAGGGTTGGAGAGTCCTTCTTCGCTCATTTAGCTGGTAAAACAATGCAACCCATCAGTATCTTTTGCTCAGCGCAGACAGGGATACACTAAGAGCTCTTACTCTATTTGAACATGTACAATTTTGGATGATTTTAAGGTTAAAAGTTCATCATTTTAAGCAAAAAAAAAACGGTAAAATACAAAAAGCCTAATGGGTACTCACGGAAGCAAGTCCAGGACACTCGTATACGGTATAATTGCCCTCCTCGTCCTCCTCTTCATCCGTATCGGACTGGGATCCGTGGCCCTGGGTGTTTCTGAAAACAAACGAGTCCCGTTATTCCAAAGAATCACTCTGGAGACCCTCCCTCACCTCCCCATGGCGATAATCTGCTGCTTCTGGTGCTGGTAGTGGTACATCTGAGCCGACTGCGCGAGCTTCCTGTCTCCCGCCTCATCCCTGTTCTTCTTCTCGTAGTCCTTGTTGGGCCCCACTATCCCGTAGGACGGATAGTCCGTGTCCTCGGCGTTCTTCATGTGCTTCTGTAAGCTGAAAAGAATAAAAAACATCTTAGCTGGATCGTTTGGTTCTGCGTGAAACTTACGCGTCCCTAGTGACTTGCACCAGTCCGTTCTTCACGTTACTAATTAAGTCTTTTACATGTTGGTACATGCGTGTGGTAAATTTAATTCGGAAAAGCGCGGGTAATCGTCAGGGAACACTCCGGCAAACTGACCGGGAACGCGTCTCGGATCGGATTAAGGCTCGCCGAGTTTACATCCGGATGGTCCCGATTAGACGCTTATCAAAGCAGAACGGGGCTTTTTTGATCCCTTAGGGGCACCGCGATAAAAGGGCGCAAGCAAATGGCGAATTTCTGTAACTGCTTTTCGGTTCTCCGGATTTATTATTGTCGCCCGAGGGAGAGAGTGAAGGGGGAGGGAGGCGAGATAAGTTATATTGGCCCCTATAGGTTTCCAAAAGCGGTTTCTTTAAAGGTTATGAATACGGTCGTAGCCATTAAACTAATTGACCCATTAGTTTTTCCAGAAAGTTATTATGATGTGGGTTTACGAGTTCGCCTCCCTTAATCCCTTTTCTCAGTCGAATGCCGGCATTTTTCTCGTCTGACCTCGGCCGGAATGCGGGAATTATTAATGAATTCCTCAGGCTTCGGGACTCAATTTCGGAATCGCGCGGGATAAATGGGAGTACGAGTAGGAAAGCCACGCTCGCTATTATAATTTTTTTTTATTGCGTTTTCGGTGAATTATTTGGTGGGAGTCGACTAACTGGTGCCAAGGGTCAAGATGGAGACCGATTGGACGGCGCCATCTTGATTTTGTTAGGCTTTGACAGTCAATTAATTATACAGGTTATCCGACCAACTATTAGATCTGTCTTTTGTCAAAATCGGTGATTCATGAAAGATCAACAGTTCCAACTTAAGTGTTCAAGGTAACGGCTACGCACTGGCGGCCGGTAGGTAGCCGCCATTTTCACTTTTTTAAATTCTAATATTTTCTTAATAATTCTGAACATATAGACGATCATTTCATCAGTTTCCATAAAAATTTGCAAACGCGTCTTCTACGTATGAAGCGACAAACGAACTACTGGTGAAAATCGGAGGGTCCGGGTAAGTTGTCGGTAGATACGAAGCAGCTACCTTAAATTTATAGAAATAAAATATTTTACGAATAATTCGGAATAGCTGGAGAATAATTTGACCTAAGTTTCGTTAATATCGGCTTATGCATCTTCCTAATACAAAGCGGCAAACAAAGTCTTGGGAAACATCTGATGGTTCATTTAAGTTTTCGACTAATACGCAGCAGCTATGTAAACCTTTTGGAAGTTTATTATTTTATGAATAAATCAGAATAACTGGGGAATCATTTGACTTAAGTTTTGTTAATATCGGCTTATGCGTCTTCCTAATATAAAGCGGCAAACAAAGTAGTGGGAAAAATCTCATGGTCCACTTAAGTTTTCGATTAATACGCAGCAGCTATGTCAACTTTTTGGAAGTTTATTATTTTATGAATAGATCAGGATTACTGGGGCACCATTTGACATAAGTTTCGTTAATATCGGCTTATGCGTCTTCCTAATATAAAGCGGCAAACAAAGTCTTGGGAAAAATCTGATGGTCTGGTTAAGTTTTCGACTAATACGCAGCAGCTATGTAAACCTTTTGGAAGTTTAATTCTTTATTAATAAATCAGGATTACTGGGGAACCATTTGACATAAGTTTCGTTAATATCGGCTTATGCGTCTTCCTAATATGAAGCGGCAAACAAAGTCTTGGGAAAAATCTGATGGTCCGTTTAAGATTTCGATTAATACGCAGCAGCTATGTCAACCTTTAGGAAGTTTATTGTTTTATGAATAAATCAGGATTACTGGGGCACCATTTGACATAAGTTTCGTTAATATCGGCTTATGCGTCTTCCTAATATAAAGCGGCAAACAAAGTCTTGGGAAAAATCTGATGGTTCGCTTAGGTTTTCGACTAATACGCAGCAGCTATGTCAATCTTTTGGAAGTTTAATATTTTATGAATTAATTAGGATAACTGGGGAATCATTTGACCCAAGTTTCGTTAATATCGGCTAATGCGTCTTCCTAATATAAAGCGGCAAACAAAGTCTTGGTGAAAATCTGATGGTTCGCTTAGGTTTTCGACTAATACGCAGCAGCTTTGTCAACCTTTTGGAAGTTTATTGGTTTATGAATAAATCAGGATTACTAGGGCACCATTTGAACTAAGTTTCGTTAATATCGGCTTATGCGTCTTCCTAATATAAAGTGGCAAACAAAGTCTTGGTGAAAATCTGATGGTCTGGTTAAGTTTTCGACTAATACGCAGCAGCTATGCCAACCTTTTGGAAATTTATTAATTTATAAATTAATCGGGATAACTGGGGAATCATTTGACATCAGTTTCGTTAATATCGGCTTATGCGTCTTCCTAATATAAAGCGGCAAACAAAGTCTTGGGAAAAATCTGATGGTCCACTTAAGTTGTCGACTAATACGCAGCAGCTTTGCCCACCTTTTGGAAGTTTATTAATTTATGAATAAATTGGGATAACTGGGGAACCATTTGACTTAAGTTTCATTAATATCGGCTTATGCGTCTTCCTAATATAAAGCGGCAAACAAAGTCTTGGGAAAAATATGATGGTCCGGTTAAGTTTTCGACTAATACGCAGCAGCTATGTAAACCTTTTGGAAGTTTAATTCTTTAGTAATAAATCAGGATTACTGGGGCATCATTTGACATAAGTTTCGTTAATATCGGCTAATGCGTCTTCCTAATATAAAGCAGCAAACAAAGTCTTGGGAAAAATCTGATGGTTTGGTTAAGTTTTCGACTAATACGCAGCAGCTATGTCAACCTTTTGGAAGTTTAATTCTTTATTAATAAATCAGGATTACTGGGGCATCATTTGTCATAAGTTTCGTTAATATCGGCCCATGCGTCTTCCTAATATAAAGCGGCAAACAAAGTCTTGGGAAAAATCTGATGGTCCACTTAAGTTTTCGACTAATACGCAGCAGCTATGCCAACCTTTTGGAAGTTTATTATTTTATGAATAAATTAGGATTACTGGGGCATTATTTGGCATAAGTTTCGTTAATATTGGCTAATGCGTCTTCCTAATATGAAGCGGCAAACAAAGCCTTGTGAAAAATCTGATGGTCTGGTTATGTTTTCGACTAATACGCAGCAGCTATGTCAACCTTTTGGAAGTTTATTAATTTATGAATAAATTGAGATAACTGGGGAATCATTTGACCTAAGTTTCCTTAATATCGGCTAATGCGTCTTCCTAATATGAAGCGGCAAATGAAGTCTTGGGAAAAATCTGATGGTCCGGTTAAGTTTTCGACTAATACGCAGCAGCTATGCCAACCTTTTGGAAATTTATTATTTTATGAATCAATTAGGATTACTGGGGCATCATTTGACATAAGTTTCGTTAATATCGGTCTATGCGTTTTCGTAATATAAAGCGGCAAATGAAGTCTTGGTGAAAATCTGATGGTCCGGTTAAGTTTTCGACTAATACGCAGCAGCTATGCCAACCTTTTGGAAGTTTATTAATTTATGAATAAATCGGGATAACTGGGGAACCATTTGACCCAAGTTTCGTTAATATCCGCTTATGCGTCTTCCTAATATAAAGCGGCAAACAAAGTCATGGGAAACATCTGATGGTCCACTTAAGTTTTCGACTAATACGCAGCAGCTATGTCAACCTTTTGGAAGTTTATTATTTTATGAATAAATCAGGATTACTGGGGCACCATTTGACATAAGTCTCATTAATATCGGCTTATGTGTCTTCCTAATGTAAAGCGGCAAACAAAGTCTTGGGAAAAATCTGATGGTCCACTTAAGTTGTCGACTAATACGCAGCAGCTTTGCCCACCTTTTGGAAGTTTATTAATTTATGAATAAATTGGGATAACTGGGGAACCATTTGACTTAAGTTTCATTAATATCGGCTTATGCGTCTTCCTAATATAAAGCGGCAAACAAAGTCTTGGGAAAAATATGATGGTCCGGTTAAGTTTTCGACTAATACGCAGCAGCTATGTAAACCTTTTGGAAGTTTAATTCTTTAGTAATAAATCAGGATTACTGGGGCATCATTTGACATAAGTTTCGTTAATATCGGCTAATGCGTCTTCCTAATATAAAGCAGCAAACAAAGTCTTGGGAAAAATCTGATGGTTTGGTTAAGTTTTCGACTAATACGCAGCAGCTATGTCAACCTTTTGGAAGTTTAATTCTTTATTAATAAATCAGGATTACTGGGGCATCATTTGTCATAAGTTTCGTTAATATCGGCCCATGCGTCTTCCTAATATAAAGCGGCAAACAAAGTCTTGGGAAAAATCTGATGGTCCACTTAAGTTTTCGACTAATACGCAGCAGCTATGCCAACCTTTTGGAAGTTTATTATTTTATGAATAAATTAGGATTACTGGGGCATTATTTGGCATAAGTTTCGTTAATATTGGCTAATGCGTCTTCCTAATATGAAGCGGCAAACAAAGCCTTGTGAAAAATCTGATGGTCTGGTTATGTTTTCGACTAATACGCAGCAGCTATGTCAACCTTTTGGAAGTTTAATTCTTTATTAATAAATCAGGATTACTGGGGCATCATTTGTCATAAGTTTCGTTAATATCGGCCCATGCGTCTTCCTAATATAAAGCGGCAAACAAAGTCTTGGGAAAAATCTGATGGTCCACTTAAGTTTTCGACTAATACGCAGCAGCTATGCCAACCTTTTGGAAGTTTATTATTTTATGAATAAATTAGGATTACTGGGGCATTATTTGGCATAAGTTTCGTTAATATTGGCTAATGCGTCTTCCTAATATGAAGCGGCAAACAAAGCCTTGTGAAAAATCTGATGGTCTGGTTATGTTTTCGACTAATACGCAGCAGCTATGTCAACCTTTTGGAAGTTTATTAATTTATGAATAAATTGAGATAACTGGGGAATCATTTGACCTAAGTTTCCTTAATATCGGCTAATGCGTCTTCCTAATATGAAGCGGCAAATGAAGTCTTGGGAAAAATCTGATGGTCCGGTTAAGTTTTCGACTAATACGCAGCAGCTATGCCAACCTTTTGGAAATTTATTATTTTATGAATCAATTAGGATTACTGGGGCATCATTTGACATAAGTTTCGTTAATATCGGTCTATGCGTTTTCGTAATATAAAGCGGCAAATGAAGTCTTGGTGAAAATCTGATGGTCCGGTTAAGTTTTCGACTAATACGCAGCAGCTATGCCAACCTTTTGGAAGTTTATTAATTTATGAATAAATCGGGATAACTGGGGAACCATTTGACCCAAGTTTCGTTAATATCCGCTTATGCGTCTTCCTAATATAAAGCGGCAAACAAAGTCATGGGAAACATCTGATGGTCCACTTAAGTTTTCGACTAATACGCAGCAGCTATGTCAACCTTTTGGAAGTTTAATATTTTATGAATTAATTAGGATAAATGGGGAACCATTTGACATAAGTTTCGTTAATATCGGCTTATGCGTCTTCCTAATATAAGGCGGCAAACAAAGTCTTGGGAAAAATCTGATGGTCCGGTTAAGTTTTCGACTAATACGCAGCAGCTATGCCAACCTTTTGGAAGTTTATTAATTTATGAATAAGTCGGGATAACTGGGGAACCATTTGACCCAAGTTTCGTTAATATCGGCTTATGCGTCTTCCTAATATAAAGCGGCAAACAAAGTCTTGGGAAAAATTTGATGGTCTACTTAAGTTTTCGACTAATACGCAGTAGCTATGTAAACCTTTTGGAAGTTTAATTCTTTATTAATGAATCAGGATTACTGTGGCATCATTGGTCATAAGTTTTGTTAATATCGGCTTATGCGTTTTCCTAATATAAAGCGGCAAACAAAGCCTTGTGAAAAATCTGATGGTCTGGTTATGTTTTCGACTAATACGCAGCAGCTATGTCAACCTTTTGGAAGTTTAATATTTTATGAATTAATTAGGATAAATGGGGAACCATTTGACATAAGTTTCGTTAATATCGGCTTATGCGTCTTCCTAATATAAAGCGGCAAACAAAATCTTGGGAAAAATCTGATGGTCTACTTAAGTTTTCGACTAATACGCAGTAGCTATGTAAACCTTTTGAAAGTTTAATTCTTTATTAATAAATCAGGATTACTGTGGCATCATTGGTCATAAGTTTTGTTAATATCGGCTTATGCGTTTTCCTAATATAAAGCGGCAAACAAAATCTTGGGAAAAATCTGATGGTCTACTTAAGTTTTCGACTAATACGCAGTAGCTATGTAAACCTTTTGAAAGTTTAATTCTTTATTAATAAATCAGGATTACTGTGGCATCATTGGTCATAAGTTTTGTTAATATCGGCTTATGCGTCTTCCTAATACAAAGCGGCAAACAAAGTCATGGGAAACATCTGATGGTCCACTTAAGTTTTCGACTAATACGCAGCAGCTATGTCAACCTTTTGGAAGTTTAATATTTTATGAATTAATTAGGATATATGGGGAACCATTTGACATAAGTTTCGTTAATATCGGCTTATGCGTCTTCCTAATATAAAGCGGCAAACGAAGTCTTGGTGAAAATCTGATGGTCTGGTTAAGTTTTCGACTAATACGCAGCAGCTATGTAAACCTTTTGGAAGTTTAATTCTTTATTAATGAATCAGGATTACTGGGGCATCATTTGACATAAGTTTCGTTAATATCGACTTATGCATCTTCCTAATATATAGCGGCAAATAAAACCTTGGGAAAAATCTGATGGTCCACTTAAGTTTTCGATTAATACGCGGCTGCTATGTCAAGCTTTAGGAAGTTTATTATTTTATGAATAAATCGGGATAATTGAACAACCATTTGATCTAAGTTTCCTTAATATCGGCTTATGCGTCTTCCTAATATAAAGCGGCAAACAAAATCTTGGTGAAAATCTGATGGTCCGGTTAAGTTTTCGACTAATACGCAGCAGCTATGTAAACCTTTTGAAAGTTTATTATTTTATGAATCAATCAGGATAACTGAGGAATCATTTGACCTAAGTTTCGTTAATATCGGCTTATGCGTCTTCCTAATATAAAGCGGCAAACGAAGTCTTGGTGAAAATCTGATCGTCCGGTTAAGTTTTTGACTAATACGCAGCAGCTATGTCAACCTTTTGGAAGTTTATTATTTTATGAATAAATCAGGATTACTGGGGAACCATTTGACATAAGTTTCGTTAATATCGGCTTATGCGTCTTCCTAATATAAAGCGGCAAACAAAGTCTTAAGAAAAATCTGATGGTCCGGTTAAGTTTTCGACTAATACGCAGCAGCTATGTCAACCTTTTGGAAGTTTATTAATTCATGAATAAATTGGGATAACTGGGGAATTATTTGACCTAAGTTTCCTTAATATCGGCTAATGCGTCTTCCTAATATGAAGCGGCAAACAAAGTCTTGGGAAAAATCTGATGGTCCACTTAAGTTTTCGATTAATACGCAGCAGCTATGTCAACCTTTAGGAAGTTTATTAATTTATGAATAAATTGGGATAACTGGGGAACCATTTGACTTAAGTTTCGTTAATATCGGCCTATGCGTCTTCCTAATATGAAGCGGCCAACAAAGTCTTGGGAAAAATCTGATGGTTCCGTTAAGTTTTCGACTAATACGCAGCAGCTTTGTTAATCTTTTGAAAGTTTAATATTTTATAAATAAATCAGGATTACTGGGGCACCATTTGACATAAGTTTCGTTAATATCGGCTTATGCGTCTTCTTAATATAAAGCGGCAAACAAAGTCTTGGGAAAAATATGATGGTCCACTTAAGTTTTCGACTAATACACAGCAGCTTTGTCAACCTTTTGGAAGTTTATTATTTTATGAATAAATCAGGATTACTGGGGCACCATTTGACATAAGTCTCATTAATATCGGCTTATGTGTCTTCATAATATAAAGCGGCAAACAAAGTCTTGGGAAAAATCTGATGGTCTGGTTAAGTTTTCGACTAATACGCAGCAGCTATGTCAACCTTTTGGAAGTTTATTAATTTATAAATAAATTGGGATAACTGGGGAACCATTTGACTTAAGTTGAGCTAATATCGGCTTATGCGTCTTCCTAATATAAGGCGGCAAACAAAGTCTTGGGAAAAATTTGATGGTCCACTTAAGTTTTCGACTAATACGCAGCAGCTATGTCAACCTTTTGGAAGTTTAATTCTTTATTAATGAATCAGGATTACTGGGGCATCATTTGACATAAGTTTCGTTAATATCGACTTATGCATCTTCCTAATATATAGCGGCAAATAAAACCTTGGGAAAAATTTGATGGTCCGCTTAAGTTTTCGATTAATACGCAGCAGCTATGTCAACCTTTTGGAAGTTTATTATTTTATAAATAAATCAGGATTACTGGGGCACCATTTGACATAAGTTTCATTAATATCGGCTTATGCGTCTTCCTAATATAAAGCGGCAAACAAAGTCTTGGGAAAAATCTGATGGTCCGGTTAAGCTTTCGACTAATACGCAGCAGCTATACCAACCTTTTGAAAATTTAATATTTTATGAACCAATCAGAATAACTGGGGAATCATTGGACATAAGTTTCGTTAATATCGGCTTATGCGTCTTCCTAATATAAGGCGGCAAACAAAGTCTTGGGAAAAATCTGATGGTCCGGTTAAGTTTTCGACTAATACGCAGTAGCTATGTCAACCTTTTGGAAGTTTATTAATTTATGAATAAATTGGGATAACTGGGGAATCATTTGACCCAAGTTTTGTTAATATCGACTTATGCGTCTTTCTAATATAAAGCGGCAAACAAAGTCTTGAGAAAAATCTGATGGTCCGCTTAGGTTTTCGACTAATACGCAGCAGGTATGCAAACCTTTTGAAAGTTTATTAATTTATAAATTAATCGGAATAACTGGGGAATCATTTGACATCAGTTTCGTTAATATCGGCTTATGCGTCTTCCTAATATAAAGCGGCAAACAAAACCTTGGGAAAAATCTGATGGTCCACTTAAGTTTTCGATTAATACGCGGCTGCTATGTCAAGCTTTAGGAAGTTTATTAATTTATGAATAAATCGGGATATCTGGGGAACCATTTGACCCAAGTTTCGTTAATATTGGCTTATCCGTCTTCTTAATATAAAGCGGCAAACAAAGTCTTGGGAAAAATCTGATGGTCCACTTAAGTTTCCGACTAATACGCAGCAGCTATGCCAACCTTTTGGAAGTTTATTAATTTATGAATAAATCAGGATTACTGGGGAACCATTTGATATAAGTTTCGTTAATATCAGCTTATGCATCTTCCTAATATAAAGCGGCAAACAAAGTCTTGGGAAAAATCTGATGGTTCGGTTAAATTTTCGGCTAATACGCAGCAGCTTTGTCAACCTTTTGGAAATTTAATATTTTATATTAAATTTTATTTTATTTAAATTGGGTAGTTTGTTGGACCTGCACGGAGACCTTTTTGTTTTTCTTCTTGGCTAGCACCTCCATAGTCATCAAACTACCAAGACTACAGGATACTCCCCTCAATAATTGGGAGTGTGCAGGCCTAGCCTGCATCCTTTACGCGGTAACCCTGTTGAAACTAAATTCTGTAGATCTAGCCTGGACGTCGATAAACTCCCCGGCAATAACACTTGGGATTGTTGGACTAGAGTCACACCTTTCTTCCGCTATTCTTGGGTGTGCCTCTGCTTACTATCTGCCGCCCTCGGCCTGCTGTTCTTCTTTCTTTGTGTTCGTCTTTTCCTGCGTGTCTTCTTCTCTTCTTTAGCCCAATCCAAGGTGTGTAGGCAACGTGCCGAGGGATGAATGGCCGTGGGGCAAAACACGGTCGCAGACGTTCCCTCTGGAATACCGGGCGACCTTCCAGAGTATCCAGCCTTGCCCAGGTAAACGGCTCTGCCTGGGTGGACCGCTATTCCGTTATACTCGTGGGACCATCAAAAAACCAAAGAAACTCTTTCTCCCCTTCGTTCCCCCTCCACTATGGCGATCTGATACATCTGATACATCAGAGCCCACCTTTTCTCCAGCTCCTGTTGCGGGCCCTTCCTCTGATGGGCCCACACATTCTCCCACCCCCGAGGGCTCTGTCTCAGCAGGGAACTCGGTAATCCCCGACGTCAACATTGACGATCTAGCTGGAGCTCTCAACAGGGTACAGCTGAAAAGAAAGAACCTCTGCGGTTCTGAGAAAAGAAGGAGAAGGAAGGCTAGGGCTGCAGAAGAGGCCAAGGGCTCCCTGGGCTCGGCTTCCACTAAGGAGGGACCAGGCACCAAAAGGCTCAGGACACCCGGGTCTACGCCTACCGAGCGCGCTGGCGGGGCTAAGAGATCGCGGACCGCTGAGTCCCGGCCTCAAGTCAGCTATATGCGCGATCGGTCGGCAGCGCCAAGCTGCAGCTGGCGAACAGCTGCTACAATTCGTGGACTCGGTGACTGAGGTCATACTGCGGACTTCGTCCGGCAGTGAGGCACAGTCACTGCAATTACATCCACCGCGGCTGATCAGGAACCACATTCTGTTAACGGCCGCGAACTAGGAAAGTCTGGAGTGGCTCCGTCGGGCACTCCCAAGTCTTTCCCCTTGGGAGGGGGTCACGCAGACAACAGTGGATCCCTCCACGCTTCGCTTACGCCGGGCCATCTTAAGGATCCCGGGTATTAGACATAAGTCTGACAAGGACACCCTGAGGCTTCTGGAGCTTCAAAATCCTGGCCTCCCAGTGGAGAGTGTGGGAGCGCAAGGAAGAAGCTAAGAACCTCAGGCTGGTGGTGGGGGTGGATGAGGGATCGGCCAAAACGATACATGTACGGAGAAAGCGAAAATTCGTGCTCAACTGGACAGAGTCCAGAGTCCGTCTTGCATGTCTCAGCCTAACGGGTTCCATGCCAACTAGAGCGCTTGAGACTCTGCTGAGCCTTCCGCATCTGGACTTCGTTGTGCAATTCGAGGCAATGAGGACTGTGTACAGGCTATACGTCCTCGGCCAACTACGTGCTGGCGATGTCCTCTCCTTCTGATGGGCAGTGACTGCATGGCTCCAGTGACTGTGGACTGCGAGGGATTCGTGACGCACATTGCAGGTAAAGAGGAGTGGCAGCATTCCAACAGACCTGCATTGCTAAATAGGGGGACCATCTGGTACACAGATGGCTCCAGAATGAATAACAGAGCTGGATCAGGGCTTATTGGTGGGATCCCACATACCAGTAGGGCATACTCGCTGGGGGAGCACGCCACTGTCTGCCAGGCCGAAGTATTCGCTGTATTAAAATGCGGACAGAAAATCATAAGCTGCGGACACCGCAATACAGTCGTATCAATATGCTCGGACAGCAGAGCTGCCATTAAGGCTATCACGGCCGCAAAGGTAAGCTCCAAGCTTGTACTAGAGTGCATAAAAGTCCTGAAAAAACTGGTACAGGTTGGATGCAGGGTCCAGCTCGTCTGGATACCTGGCCATGCAGGTAATGAGGAAGCGGACTCTCTTGCCAGACTGGGATCCGCCTCTAAGTAACCAAAGGGTGGGTAGTTTCCGAACATTCTCAATAAAAATAAGTTCCAGCAAGATGGCGATCTAATACGCAACTCCCATTTTGATTCTTTCAGATAAATAAGAAGTTATTTCAGCATATGCTTATGTAGCTGCTTCCCCTTCCACTCACTCAACATTGGAACCGTTTGATGAGTAATAAAAAACAAAATGGCGAAGGAACTAAAGCTGGCATAGCCGGAAGCCACACATGTGTGAAAATTTGACATGATTCACTTGTCAAACTGTGTTTTTAAAGATTAGATCTCTCTCGTGGGATTAATATATCGTTGCGCGCCACTGCTAACTGAACCACTCGATTAACGCGTAAACAATTTGAGATTTTCGAGTGTTTGTACGTTCATTAACAAAGCAACACATTAAATCACATTTAATCGCCAACTGCTGAGTGTGACGGTGTCAGTGACTCGCGTGTTGTTCGGTTAAAATGGCGAAATTCAATCCTAACGGTAAGTGACTGGGTTTACATCGAGGCGCCATCTCTGAACGGCTGTGGCATTCAACTGACCCATTGATCAAGTGAGCCAATCGGGCTTTATGTTACTGATTTTCTAACTGTTTTTGCGCATGTGCAAGGCGGCAAAACTTTAAAGAACTTAGCGTTTACTCTTATTTATCACTGGGGTAAACGTACTTAAGTAATTGACTGATAATGACGTGTTGCGATTAAGTTTGAGTGTCCGGAGACAGTGGCGGCCCGCTTTTTTCCGAGGGAAACATCGCAAAAATCATACTTGAAACATTTTATTGTCAATAAGTCGGGTCATGCAACATCGAATATAATTATATATAATCAGAGTCCAGAGATATGTTTGAGATACATAAGTACATACAATAAATACAACAATGTCCATAAATAGTGTATAATAATAAATAGACTTTCGAATTGCTTATATATTTTGAACTAACTAGTATTTACATCTCGCATCCTCCCACGGCATGGAAAAAGACCTTGATATGACGCCAATAAAAATATATTTAATTTTTTTTTTTAATTAATTAATTTAATCAGTTTTCTCGGTTTTAATCGCTGATGCATCCATCGAGCCTCTGCAGTTGCGGCGTCCTGTTCGCCCATCTGAAACAAAACAATGAAGAAGGTCATCGATGGATGCATCAACAAGTTAAAACAGGCATGCGCACAGTCGCCGCGTTGCGCGTCTCGCTCCCGCTGTAGGAAACCGGCAACTGCGCCTGCGAACATGCCTACAAAATACACACAAAATGGTGAAGGTACAGTCAAGACTAATGATGTCACGGCGGCCATTTTATTTACATATGCAATGACCGATGGCTCTTGTGACGTCATTACTCCTGACGTTCAAAGGCACTTGACAATTATCGTCAGCACTAAGCTCAAGTCTGTCTGATTAAGTCTTTCTTAATTTGCAATCACAGTTGACGTATATTTCATATTCGCTGTTATTTGTGACCACATACAAAATATACACTAAATGGTGAAGGTTTGTACATGAATAATGACATCACGGCGGCCATTTTGTTTTTGGTACAATTGACAGCTGTCTCATGTAACGTAATTACGCCAATCGTTAATAGACAATCCGAGTAACGGGACTATTTGGTGAAAAAGGGCGATAAAAGGGATTTAGAAAAAGACTCTCAGCGCTATTTGTGTCCCTAGAGGTCAAACTCACTGAAGCTATTTTGATAAGTAAACAGGTGACAGTGCTCAAGAAAGTCGAACGATCAGGGGTCACCAGAGTCTCTCTTCATTTCCAATAGGAATAGGCTGAAATTGTTTGACATTTGTGACATAACAATGACAATAGGCTCAGATTTCTGGTAAAAGTGGACTCAAATTAAAGCGGTGACATCACGGAGGCCATTTTGTTTTTACTACTACTGACAGCTGTGTCTCATGACGTCATTATGCCTGGCGTTAATAAACAATCCGAGTCACATGACTGTTTGGTGACCAAGGCTTATAGGGACATAGTCTCAGCGTCATTTATGACCTTAGCAATCAAATACCGAGGTTATTTTGATGAATAACATTGTGAGAGGTTATTATAATCTATCTTGATTTTCAACACTAGTAGGCTGGGTTTGTTTGACATGTGTGACATTATGGCAACGACAGTAGGTCGAGATTTCTTGTGAAAGTGGAATGAAAATTAGGGCGACGACGTCACGGCGACCATTTTGGTTCTAGACGCAACGACAGATAGGTCCTATTACGTCATTTGTCCTGCGGCTTATTGATTATGTTATCCGAGTCACGTGACAGTTTGGTAAACCAGAATTTCGTCAAATGGTAAAAAAAATGAATTTTCTATCGATACGTCAATAATTGCTGTCAATTGAAGTTAATGACAGTTGACAATAAGCTTAAGACTTTTGTAATCGAGGTCGACATTCCTTATTTTCCAATCCAAGTAGGCTGCTAAATTTTGACGTTTGTGACGTACTTGAAGTGCAGAAAACATGTTTGCTGCCAATACTCACTGTCATTGATGATTCACAATCTTAGTATGTCACAATATTTTGACGTTTGTGAGTTTTATTTTAATGGTGCAGGTTCGGCTGGTAGTAATGACGTCACGACGACCATTTTGTTTTTGCTACAAGTGGCAGCTGTGACATGTTATTCAAGTCACGTGACGGTTAATAATTGCGTCAAATTTCCGAAAAAATTGATTTTTTATCGATATGTCAATGGATATTAATGACAGTTACCAATTAGCTTGAGATTCTTCCCATCAGAGGTCGACACCTTCCTTATTTTCTAATTCGAGTAGGCCACGATATTTTGACGTTTGTGACGTTATTGACGTGCACAAAACAGATGTGCATGTTTGCTGTCAGTATTCAATGTCATTGATGTTTTATAATCCCAGTAGGCCAAGATTTCTTGACGTTTATTTAAACTAAGTTAAAAGAAGCTGTCGCCAGCAAATTATTCTGATGACGTCACGGCGGCCATATTGCTTTTACAAGAAGTTAGAGGTATCCTAAGAGATCCTAACGGTCAAATAGCAAATCTTCCTTGCCACAGCTGTTGAGAGAATAATAGTAAAAGGTTGGATCCACAAATTCCCTCGTATATCATCATCAGAATCACAATTTCAGAGCACCAACACTTACGTTACAACCCCTTAAGGGACGAATGGATCCTAGTGTCGCCCCACCGAGCCCTACGTCCCTGGAGTGGCCAAACGGAGACCCCACAGGTGGAGAAGACCCCACGCTTCGACCCCAGGAACCCCTTATGCCCTGGGGTGGAGCGGGCAAGCGGAATCGTCACTCCTCACTACGAGTCCACTTACGTGTTCACCAACGACTTCCCTGCTCTACTGGAGGAAGGACCGGAACCGGAAGTGAGTGACGATCCCTTGTTTCAGACCAGGAGCGCTAGAGGGACTTGTCGGGTGATGTGTTACCACCCCTATTCGGATGTGTACCTCACAAGGTAGGGTATCATCTCCTGGGAGGGTGAAACAGGGGTAATTATCCTCTGTTGTTTTCAGCCTGAGCACCAAAGAGGTGGTGGATATCATCAACGAGTGGGTGAAACAAACCGCTGAACTAGGAAAGAAGTACTTATGGGTGCAACTGTTTGAGAACCGCGGTCAGCTGATGGGCTGCTCCAACCCCCACCCCCACTGCCAGGTCTGGGCCTCCAGTTTCCTGCCGAACGAGGCTAAGATCAAAGACGAGAACTTGCTGCGCTACTTTGAGAAGCACGGCAGACCCTTACTGCAGGACTACGTGCATAAAGAACTAGCGAAAAACGAACGGATCGTAACGGAGAACGAGGACTGGGTCATCCTCGTCCCTTACTGGGCCGTGTGGCCCTTCGAAACCATGGTACTGCCCAAAAAACCCTTACAACGGTTCACGGACACCAGCGCCCCCCAGCGGGAGAGTTTGGCGAGGATCTTGCAGATAATCGTTGCCAAATACGACAATTTGTTCAAGTGCAACTTCCCGTACTCGATGGGGTGGCATGGGGCCCCCACTGGGCCCAAATTGGAGGAGGACATGCCCCATTGGACATTCCACGGGATCTACTTGCCTCCGCTGCTCAGGTCAGCCACGGTGAGGAAGTTTATGGTCGGTTACGAGCTGTTAGCACAGGCCCAGAGGGACTTGACACCCGAGAAGGCCGCAGAGATGTTAAGGGAGCAATGCAATCAGAGATTTTCGTAAAATGTGTCGTTTTTAGTTTAATATATCACTAATAGATGGGAGTTGTCTCTTAAACTCTGCGAATTACGTCACACTGTGTCGTCGACCTGTCAGTTGTGATTTGTGTATGCGCAAGTGTTGATCCCCAAACATCAACTTGAGCAATTGACAGATGACAGTCAGTAAATTTGAAGTTTGACATATGTCATTTTCTGAAGATCTTGCAAATAAAATCATGGATTAGGGAATGTAAGCGAGGTGTTACTTGTAGATATTTATGATGTGCATCCCTCTAATTGTCGTCAGTTGTCAGTAAACGTGATGTTTGTTGCACCAGCTGTCAATTGTCAGTAAGTATGACGTTATTCCAGTCTGCCTTGAGTCAACACGTTCTTATTGACGTTCCTCTATCAGATGTCAGTTTTGACGTTTGTTATCTGTGCAACTACACGGTTTCTTTACGTTTCATTACTAGTTGTCAGTTGTCACTAATTTTAACTAATAACTGTCAAGTAGTGATCAATGTAATATTCACCATACAAATTAAAATCTTCTCCTGTACGTGGATTTTGTCAACTGTCAGTTTTGACTGCTTGTTGTCTGCACAACTTAATATATACATGCTATACTTTCACTATTTTTGTTTCTAGTCCTAAATATAAATTTCTATAACATTTGTGAATTGTCAGTAAGTTTGACGTTTGTTATCTGTCTCTGCATTTTAATGGAGTTCCTTACTTGCTGCAAAACTCTATGTCATGCTGTCACTTAAGTTTCTTTACGCCTTATTACCAGCTGTCAAAGTTTGACTGACAACTGACAGGTAGTGATCAATGTGTTACTCGCTATACGAATTAAAGTCTTCTTACTACTTTTGTACGTGATTTTTGCTAACGTCATCTGTCAGTTGTCAGGCTTGACGTTTGTCGTCTGTGCATCTACACAGTTTCTTTACGTTACATAACCAGCTGTCAGTTGTCAATTTGACTGTCACCTTATACCTAGCGATTAATGTGTTACTAGCCATACAAATTAAAATCTTCTCGTGTACGTGGTTTTTGTTAACATTATCTGTCAGTTTTGACGTTTGTTTTCTAAACAACTTAAGATTTACATGATAGAGTTTCACTCCTTTAGCAGCTGTCAGTTGTCATTATGTATGACAGTTCCACCCCCCTCCTGAATTTTTTTACGAATTCGTCCTGTCATTTGTCAGTAAACGTGATGTTTACCGTGTGTATGTGCAAGTTGCAATCTATGTATAATGGTGTTATTAGTGTTTCTTCTAGACCTGAATATATATTTATTGATTGTCATCTCTATAAAATCTATGAATTGTCGTGAATTGGTAAGTTTGACGTTTATTATCTGTCTCTGCGTTTTATTGGAGTTATCTGCTTGTTCACAACTCTATGTCACGGTTTCACTCAAGTTTCTTTATATCTTATTATCAGTTGTCAAACTGACGATCAATCTGTTGACTGTTACTCTCCTGTACGTAGTTTTGTTGCGTCCTTTGTCAGTTGTCAGGTTGACGTTGGTTATCTGTGGAACTACACAGTTCCTTTACGTCCTATTACCAGCTAATGACAACTTTGACTGAACTGATAGCTAGCGATCATTGTATATCACCCGCTAAACAAGTTAAAATCCTTTTCTGCACCACTTTTTGCTAATATCACTTGTCAGTTGCCAGTTTTGACGTTTGATCTACATACTATACCTTTGCCAGCTGTCAGTTGTCACTAAGTGTGACTGACATCCGTTCCACCAGCCTTTCTGAGTAGTCACCACATCGCCTTGTCATTTGTCAGTCAGTGTGTTTCCGGTCTGTTTTTGCGCAAGTCACCACTAATTTTCCCTTAATTTGAATTTTCTTATGATGCAAATGGGGTTAACTTACTTGTACCATCCGATCCCGACGGCCATCAGCCCCACAGTGGCGGCAGCGCTAATTCCAGCGACGATAGCGATAATGTAGACCCCAGCGCTGTCTTCCTCTTGGTCGGGCTTGACTGGTACTACTTGCACCTCCCGGTTGCTGCAAGAATCTTAATTAGTAAACTTATTTCTTAATAGAGGGCATTTCTTACTCCATTTGGTCAGTGGGGCTCTCCTTCTGGAAGTCTTTGCTGGCTTTTGCTTTGGATATGTAGGCGCTGTTCAGGATATACGGGTGCACCGGGTCCTCAATCTTTGCAGTGGAAGTTTTCTCTTCTAAAACCGTTTCAGTTTCATTAAGGGAGTTACAGGGAGCTTAAGGAGGGTACGTACCAGTTTTATCGGCATCCCGGTAAAACCTGGGGTCGTCCGGTTTCACCCCAAACTCGCTCAGGTCCTGGACTACGGGAACTTCATCGAACTTCACGATTTCCGGGAACTCCTCGCCCTCCTTGAACTTGTACTCATCACGGTCGTGCGCCTCATGCTTACCACCGAACCCTCCGATGTCGTCTATCTTGTAATTCTCGTGAATGTCCACGGGGGCGATCCGGGGGAACAGCAGCTGATGAAACTTCGGCTTGTGACTTTCTACTACGACTTCTTTCTGAGAGGTTTCTGGCTCATCCGGCTGCTGCTCCTCTTCCTCCAAAGTTCCCAGGAAGGTCTAAGATATTATTCATTAAGTCAATGGAGCATGGGAAGGGGAAAGTTACTTACGTCTCCAAAAGTGGGTGTCTCCACGGGGGCTATCCGAGGAAAAAACGGCCGAGGAAAGGGCAGACGGTGTCGCTCCTCCTCCTCCTCCTCCTCCGCTTCCTCGTCGACGAAATACGGATCCGTGTTCAAGTAGGCCTTAAAACACATACCGGGATTTATTAAGCACTTGTCTCTAATATGATTACTAACCGTATCGTCGTTGCTGAACCTCGGTTCTTCCTCGTTTTTGTCCGGGTACATCCTGGCCTCCTCGAGATTGTCCTGCTCGAACGGTTTGTAGCGTCTGTACTGGCTCAGGTGGTCCCCACGCTCCGAGTTGTCCTTCATCTGCCTTAAACCCTCGTCCATACGGTCGAACACCATCTCCCGGAAGTTCTGCGAGTGTCTGGCAAAAGATTTGCCTGTTAAATGGCGGTAAACTTCAAATTAAATAAGGCGCGCGCATTAGACGTGCCTTCTAGATTTTTTAGTACAATATTAGGCCAGTAATTTTAAAATTTAAAGCGGCAACTATGCAGTTTTATGCTTCGGGTTTGAACCAAATAAACATTTCGCCACCCCTGACTATAATTCTTCCTGTTAAGATCGATCTGTTAGTCAAAATAACCCTTATTAGTTGGTTCTGCGCATGAGTTACTCTCATAAATGTCATGTCATGTATGCATGACATCGCCTTAACAGCTGTCATTTGTCAGTAAGGGTGACGTTTGTTTCTGTTTTTTTCGTTGACATCGATCGACCAGTGAGGTTGACGTTAGTGGTTCTAACTACGATGCCTAAATTTCAAATAAATATTGACATATGTCAATTGTCACTTGATTTCATTCAATTTTCTGCTCTGAGAGCTGTCATTGGTCGGTACGAAAGACATTTGTTTGTGTGTTTTCTGTCCTGATTAAATACTACCTTGTTCCTCCCTCCGTCGGTAAGTTTAATGTTAGTGGTTCTATCTGCCTAAGTTACGACCGACATATTGATCTCTTAAATGTCAAACAGAGATTGTCGTATGTCGGTTGTTTAGTGTCATTTTATTTCATTCAGTTTCCTGCTGTGATAGCTGTCATTTGTTAGTAAGTATGACATTTGTTTGTGTATTTACAGTTCCTTCTTGACATTCGTCCATTAGTTGTCAATAAGCTTGACGTTTGTGTTTGTGGACCCACGTATTGATCCCTTAAATAAAACGGAGATTAACATTCGTCAATTGTGTAGTGTCACTTGATTCAGTTTCCTGCTGTGACTGCTGTCATTTGTCAGTAAGTATGACTTTTCTATATTTATTTCCTGTCCTAAATATACACTTCTTTGTCGACATCCTTCTGTCTGTTATGAATATGTTTAACGTTTGCTGTTCTGTCTTCCTAAGTTACGACAGTCAAACAGATATTGTCATATCTCAATTGTCTATTGTCACTTGCTATCATTCAATTAGCAGCTGTCATTTGTCAGTAAGTATGATGTTTGTTTGTGTTTCCCGTCCTGATTAAACACTTCCTTCTTGATAACCTTCTGTCAGTTGTCAGTGAGCTTGACGTTTGTAATTCTGTCTGCCCTATTTCTAGTGTCACTTGATTTCAGTGTGTTTCCTGCTCTGTGCTGAACCGCGCAACTTCCTGTGAGCATCACCTAGATTCTTCGATATAAATGGCGGTAAGTTTAAATTGAACGTGCACGACTCTCACTGTGCGCATACTTACTAGATTTCTTACTAATACCTGTGAACTGTTTTTTGTCCTTCAAGGTTCCCGCCCCAATTAATTCGGTAATAAGTGGATTTTTCCGCTCGATTTACTCTTTAAATTGCTTCTAGTCACGTTAAAGTTTAGTAAAGGACGTGAAGGGCGCGCGTGGGCGACGATTTATGCAAATGCTGGAGGTTTTGCAGTTGTTTCTTCGAATTGCGACCTCCGCAAAGGGGGCATTAAAGAACATTGTTTTCCTACTAAGGAGACCCTTAAAAAGGAACTTGGAAAACAGTAATTGGATTAGCTCGAACTCCGCTGCATTTTCCTTAACTTTTTAATACATTTTCCGAGTTAGAACAAATAAACTTCAATCGAGAGGAAAGTTTCATTACGCCCACGTCGAAAAAAGACTGTTTTCACTTTACAACTCGTTCCAGAACAATCGATTTACTAGAGGCACCCTCTAGTGGCACAAAATATATGACCTGCAACACAACTGTCCCTGAACACAATCCTGCGCGTATCTTGTTGCGCACACGTCGAATTAAAATTCCATTAAAGTTAGGATGCACATAGTCGCCATTTTATTTTTTTTTATTCGAAAATAACTACTAGTACCTGAAAATATCTCTAATTTAATCTCCACATTGTGAAGAAGGATTCTACCAGACTCCCCCAGGGGTTGAGAGCTGTAGCACCTCGAATAATCGCTGTTTTTTACTCTTAAGACCATTTCAGGTGCTCTAGTGACTTTTCGGCAGTGTCTGAAGGGCCGTAGTGCTTGGAATAATCTCTAATTTACTCTCCAAACTAAGGATAAAGGTCCTGGCAGAGGTAGACTTTACATTCAAAAGCTTAAGCCAAGAAATATAAGGTACGTTCGATCTCGATCTGTAGACTCTCTATTCACACACTACAACTTTGGAAAAAAATTCTAATGTTCCATATACAGGATTTTTGAATTGTCACTGTATACTCTAATTGAGAGACTCTATTAGACAGTTTTAATGTTCTAAACACTGAAAAACAACCGTTAAACTTGCGCAGTAGGGTGCGCACTCGTGAAATTTAAATTGAAACCTTACTCACTTGTTTCCGAGCTCAAGTCTGGTCAGCACGGCGGCCTGTAAAAGACTCTCCGGGTCGATGTACTTCTGTCCCACTCCCTCCTGTTCCTCCTCCTCCTCTCGCTCCTGCTCATCCTCCTCAACGGGCCTCGCTATGCTCACGAACGGCCACTGCTGGTGGATGTCGTCCAGTTCAGGTTCCACGTTCCTCACGTCCAAGTCGTTAAGGTGCTCCAGATATTTTAAGTCTGGAATTTAGGGAATTTTTTACTAGTGGAGGGTTGCAACCCTAGTATCTATTTAATTGAGCAACGGAAATCGTTGACAGTTTCTATATGCGCATATCCGGAGGTTGAAGGTTCAGTGGTGCGATGTTAAGAAGAATATGAAGAAGAAGAACGCGACCTACTTAAGAAAGAGATAAAGAGGAGAAGAAGAATGGTGTGGCTTAACCGAAGGCATGCGCATGGGATCGAACCCACGTAATCCAGTCTAGACGTGCACGTCACGCATGCGTATTGAGTTGGGTTAAAATGACAATCTTGATCTTGAGCCACTTGATTTAATTTCGTTGCAGACATTTTAATTAAAGCAAGTGAGGCACCGTAAAGTGCACTCGAGTGCAGTGTGTTGTCCCGGAACGGGCGTATAACTGTTTTCCTTTGATGAAAGGCCTTAAGTGGCCCTTCAACCCTTCGCGAAAGTTTGCGGAAACCTTCTCGTTTAACTTAACGAGCGTAAGAGTGATGGGGTGTTTTTCTGGAAAATGGAAATTCAAGTGGGGCAATTGCTGGTTACTTGTGTTTTGGACGTTTCATTTAAAGGGAATGAGGCGAGGGAATAAAAAAAGATAAAGAGTTCCTCCTAGGACCTTTATGTTTTAACACAAGGTGGAGTTGGATCAACGAGGTTTCAGTAAGAAAAACGAGGACTGAGAAATAATTGCACGCAGTGTGCACGTCCTCTGATTGACTCGCTTCTTGCTGTGTTAATTTAAGGCGCTCGTGCGTGAGAGTGAGAGAAATGTCTAAAGTAAAAGAGAGATAAAATACGACATGGAACAAAAAACTAGTTAGCTAACATATGGGATAAAGTGAGAGAGACGTCTAAAGAAACATAATTGACTAAAATTAAAAAAGGGACAAAAAAAGACGTGGAGCAAAAAAAGTATTGCGCTAGCACGTTAGACTGACGTGAAGATAAATTAACAAGTTCAACTTTGGTAAACTTTTTATAAAAGCCAAAGGAGAGTGTGTGACGTAAAGCAAAAAAACTATTGAGCCAAAAAAACTGAGACAAGTTAATTTAAGGCGCTTATGCGCTAAAGTGAGTACGACTGAACACACTCCCCAAGTCGTTCCCATTCATTAAAACATAGAATGCGCAACGGTGGTGCGCACGTTGACCGGAAGAAGATTGACAGTAACAAGTGACAGTCCGCCATATTGTTTCCGGTTTAAGTCAGATGGGGGTAGAAGAACATGTTCGAGTGTGTACTATCAGAGTGAAACGTTAGTTTTGCACATACGAAATGCGAATTTACACCCACCCGAATTATCCTCCCGTGGGTAACGATCATGATTTCCGGGGTAAATTGCGGCAAAATGCAAAATACACATTTAAACGAATACGATTGTCGTCCGGGCGGGGTCGGTTTGAGGGGGCGAACGTGGGGGCGTGTGGTTAGACAGGGATAGAAACATTTATCTAATAAACGGGCGGACGTGGGGGCAATTTGAAAAAACGCTCCCTAAGGTTATAATGAAACAAGGGGAGGGAAGCAGGACTTAATAATAAAAAGGAGGATATTTTCCCAGTAATCGGATTTGGGGAAAAACCGTTAATTCCCGTCATGTGGTTAGCAACGTCAAACGTGCACATCCGTCCCTTTGTTTGGAACTCAATTAACCCGCCGCGTGTGCCCACCCCCCGGAAGAGTGAAACTGAGATTCTATGTTTCACATGTATCGGCTTTCCGATGTCATTTATTTTCCAACCGAGACACGCACTTAAGGGTAGTTTTTTCTTTGTTAAAGGGCGTGGCATATGTCACTCCCTTCGTTATAGAATGTGTGCATCATGCTGTGTAATGGCTCCCTGATATAGAAGTAATTTATTACTGTCGGTAAACTCTGTACGTCACAATATTCGCTTGTCTGCGCAATAATTGTCTGACTTTTGGGCAACTATTACTGTGACGTCAATGCATGCCACAATATTCCCTTCCTATTGGCCAGATACAAAAGCAAAGCCAAGTCTAGAATCCTTATTAATGTCAATTAATAAGACGCATTTAAGCTGCGCATACGCAGTTTTCTAGAGGTTTCAGGAGATGATAATTTGGATTATAGGGGATTTAGGAGACAGAAACAGAATAGGAAAAAAAAGAGACATCCGGGGCAACGTCAGGAAGTGGGAGAAACGTGGAAGAGAGAGAGAGAGAGAAGCAACAGGCTGAACAGTCGGAAAGAAAAACGAAAAAACGCGATTAAACCCACGACTACTAAAGCTCCAATCAGCGGAAAACCCGTAAAAAAAGCTTAAGGGTCTTAGGGACGAGCCGCAATTAGAGACCTGTTGCGTCTCCCTTGTTTAATCTTCATGGGTTTCGACCCGTTTTGTTATAGGAAAGCACATATGACGTATGCTAAAAAATGTCAAATGTCAAAATAGTCGCCTCTCATTGGTTGGCAAATAATTACGAAATTTCGCGGAAGTTTACAAACGTTGATTATCAGTAACAATGAAAAAATAGATTAGATAATAATAATAATAATATATAATTATACTAATAACAAGTAAATAGATCAAGAGGATCCACCGTATCTAAATTTGATTATTATTATTATTAATTAAACAAAAGGTTTGACCCTGTATTGTTTGAAAAAAAACGCATTTTCTGAAAACGTCAAAACTTTGCCGAATTTTCCTGTGCGCAATACACAATTTCCCCAGTTGATATGCACATATTCGGAATATTCAAAGTTTCTGCATAAAGTCGATACCATTTCCCGATGCTTTCCACCCATTTTAAGCCTCTAATTTTCGAAATGAAAAAGTCGGTTTCGGCCCAACTTAACAATCGCCGCCATTTAATGACAACCACGCTGAAACGTCATCTGGCCATATGCTGCTTGATTCAAAACTCGCCCGCTTGTAGGATGCTGGACCATTAAGTTACTATACCATGAGGGACTGGCTCAGGGTGGTCGACGGTATGACTGTTCGATTGTATAGGGCCTAGTTATTCGGAGGAAATGGTGTTTTGCTGGAAAGTGGTAGTATTTAAATAAAAACGGCCTTTAGCGGATTATAGCCAGATAAATTCCGAATATTTGAGGGATAAAATGGTACATAGGTAGGCCAGTATTAAGCGTCAAAGTTAAAATATTGTAGAGCAAAAACTACTCTACTTAGACGATTGCCAAGTGTGTCAAAAAATAGGTTTTAAAAAGTTGTTTAATTGCTAAAAATATGGAACCTCTATGAATGAAAGAAATATGATTTTTGGGTCGAACCTTCCTGGGGAAAGTTCATTATTGCTCGTCCTGTATGGTTCACAAAAATATCGGTTATATACCTCTAAAGCAGTTTGAACTTTTTTTTCACTCAGTTTCATTCGCCTATAATTACTCACGCTGTGTACTAATCTGGCCCACAAATTATACAACTCTTAGGCCTCCATTAGCCCTTATGTCCTAAAAATTTCAAGTCATTTGAATGCTTTACATTTGAGTTCTGGTGGAACAAAGGAATATGACTGTTTTGCTTTATGAATTTTTTATTTTAGGGCAATACAGCTCCCTAAGGGGGCCTCAAAAAAAATCGTTTACGGATCCGTTATCCTCAAGGTATTGAGAGGTGTCATGTCAAACTTTACTGTCTCACTATCCTTACAGCCAAAGATATAAATACTTCTTTGCCAAAAAAACACGCAATTTTTTTTTTTAACTCACCGCTCATAACTCGGGCCCCGACGGACTCCACAGGGCAGACCGCAGCCCCCGCCAACACCCCCAGGACGAACACCGGCAGGGAAACCTTCATTTTCCGGGCCCCACGTATTGTAAAGACCATTTTTCCGGCCCCATATGTTGCCCCACGTCGTTTATCGATCGCAACGGGGCGATGCATGCCATTGGCCGACGAAGCCACGGTGACGTCACGGGAATTCGCTCCCGATCCGTGTTCGGCGAAGGAATTTCATTGACTGAATGAATTCCCCTTTTTCGTGTTATCGCGTCCCGACGCGGTCATGCGCATGGTCTCCTACGGGGGACGCGGGATTAGTGATTGACCGTTTGCGTGGGCAGTACAGGATGATTGTGATGACGTAGTAGCTTCCCCCTTTCTCCCTCTCACCCCTTTCGAAAAAGGGTTTATTAAGGGATGCTGCTTATTAGTTAAAAAGAGATTAATCAATCCGCGTGATATGTATGGAAGAAGATCTATTGATTTCTCTATACGGGGCACTCAAACTCCGCAGGACAGATGAGATGTCCAGTGACGTGCTGCTGCGCATATTTGCTTGCGCAACTTAAAACCTGGAAGTCTGGGCTAAAGGATTTGTTATACAAGGCACTCACACTTACTGGGTCCCAAACTCGTAGAATGCAATGAACTGCTTTGCGAGTTGGCATACAGCAAAGAAATCGAAGGGAGATCATCAAGTAAACGAATAAATGCAATAAATATTGCTCTACAGCTTAGTAGAGCCTAGAGAATTAAGCAGTTACTTACTGAGACTTCCTGGAAGCCTTAAAGACCCTCCAAGCTTCAATAACATGCTCCAAACTCGTACGAGAGCGCAGAGAAGCACTGTGCGATTTGGTATGCAAGAAAATTGAAGGAGAATAATTAAATGGACTAGTGAAAGCATGGATATTGATCTACAGGATTCGTTGAGCTTAAGAGAATCCGGAGAACTACGCAGCTGCTTGCAATAAATCCCTGGCAGCCCTAAAGACCCTCCAACCTTTAATAATTTGCTCCAAACTCGTTCGAGAGTGCAGTGAAGTGCTGTGTGACTTGTTATGCAAGAAAATCAAAGAAGGACCATTAAGTGAACGAGTAAAAGCAATAGATATTCCTCTACAGGGTTCGTGGTGCTTAGGAAAGCCCGGAAAATTACTCAGTTACTTGTTGAGACTCCTTGACAGCCCTCAAGACCCTCCAACTTTGAATAACTTACTCCAAACTCGTACGAGGGTGCAATGAACTGCTTTGCGAGTTGGTATTGCAGCAAGAAAATCAAAGCGAGATCACCAATTGAACGAATAACAGTAATAAATATTGCTTAACAGCTTAGGAGGACTTAGAGAATTACGCAGTTGTTTGCTGAGACTTTCTAGCAGCCCTAAAGAGCCTGCAAACATGAATAACTTGCTCCAAATTCGTACGAGAGTGTAGAGAAGTCCTGTGCGATGTGGTATGCAAGGAAAGCAAAGGAGGATCACTAAGTGAACGAGTAGAAGCAATAGATATTGTTCTGCAGGGTTCGTAGAGCTTAGGAAAGCCCGGAGAATTACTCAGTTACTTGCTGTGACTCCTTGACAGCCCTCAAGACCCTCCAACTTTGAATAACTTACTCCAAACTCGTACGAGGGTGCAATGAACTGCTTTGCGAGTTGGTATTGCAGCAAGAAAATCAAAGCGAGATCACCAATTGAACGAATAACCGCAACTAATATTGCTTAACAGCTTAGGAGGACTTAGAGAATTACGCAGTTGTTTGCTGAGACTTTCTAGCAGCCCTAAAGAGCCTGCAAACATGAATAACTTGCTCCAAACTCGTACGAGAGTGCACCGAAGTCCTGTGTGACTTGTTATGCAAGAAAATCAAAGAAGGACCATTAAGTGAACGAGTAAAAGCAATAGATATTGCTCTGCAGGGTTCGTAGAGCTCAGGAAAGCCCGGAAAATTACTCAGTTACTTGTTGTGACTTCCTGACAGCCCTCAAGACCCTCCAACTTTGAATAACTTACTCCAAACTTGTACGAGAGTGCAATGAACTGCTTTGCGAGTTGATATACAGCAAGAAAATCAAAGGGAAAACACCAAGTGAACGAATAACAGCAATAAATATTGCTTAACAGCTTAGGAGGACTTAGAGAATTACGCAGTTATTTGCTGAGACTCCCTAGCAGCCCTGAAGAGCCTGCAAACATGAATAACTTGCTCCAAACTCGTACAAGAGTGCACCGAAGTCCTGTGCGATTTGGTATGCAAGCTTAGGAGGGTCCGGAGAATTACGCATTTGCTTGTTGTGACTCCGTCCAAACTCCAATAACTTGCTGCAAACTCCTAACGAGTTAATAAAGACTATGAAAGAGGGGTATGAACTGCCTTATTTCATAAGAGGTGCAGTTAAGAAACTTATACTTTTTGAATGCCCCAGTTAGTTGCAAACTAATTAGAATACTAAGCAGCTGCTGATAAATTACCATAAGTCATGTTTACGGTAGATTAGGGGGCCCCCATGCACGCCCATCCTGCGGAATTTATGAGTATTTGTCCCCTGATTACCATGTTAATTGCCGAACTTCTAATCGTAGGTCTTTTTATCGGGTTTCAACTAAAATAAATATTAAACCCGTTGCGGCGTTCGTTGCAGATCGCCGCCCCCGCGGGTGCGAGATTAACTATTTTTAACCGTCGATTTCCGCTTCTAATATAGAAAAATCATTAGGGAAGAGAGAGCCTTCGATGGTTTATTTCAAGTGTTTCCACTTGACGGGGTCTGGGTCGCCTATCTGGAACGCCCGATAAGCTTAAGTAACGTTTATTGCAAGGCAAGAACGCAATATGTGTCGGAAGTGATAGCTTCTTTATGGGGAAAATGCACTTATGGACTAAGATATTCGATAATTCTGCTACCCCAACCATTTGGGAAAAGCAAAATTGATTAAAACAAAAAGTCAGTTTGAATTTGCCGCCATTAACGCTTAATAAATAAACGCCAGTATGGTGTGAGAGACTCCCCGTTAAAATGTCAATAAAATTAATGCAGCAGGCACTCCCTGTTTAAATGACATTGACGTAACTGTAAATAAACTTTATTTGAATTCTTTAATTTTCCTGTTGAGTTTTTCCTCAAATATCAAGGAAATTCAGCCCAAAGCAGTCCCAATTCTTAAAAAAAAGAAAACAGACATTCGTTCCTCTATTCCCGCCTTGGTTGTTTCCCCTGTACGCACTTAAATACTCAATTGTTTGTATTGTAACCGAGGCCCCAATTTTTCGTTAATCATGGAAGAAGACAGGGACGACAACCTGGAGCCCGAGGAGGCTCTGAGCTACGGCACAGTCTCGCAGGTAGAAGAAAACTTACACTTTGGCAGCGGCGATTTGCAGGATAAGAAGCTGAGTCACGAGTCGGTCGCCCCCCAGAACTCTTATCAAATCAAGCCGAGTTTTCAGGACATGTAAGTTCCTTTATGAAGGGTTACTTCTAGCTTCAGAGGGTTGTTTAACAGTTTTAAGCAAGTGCCTGTGAAAGAAATCATCAGGAGTGTGCAGTTTAGCATGTTAAGTGGGAAAACTTATGATCCAGACATGGCTAAGAAATGGACAATTAAAATGGCCAATGAAATTAATGAGAAGGTGAAAGGTAAGTGAACTTTTTTAAGGGTTAAATAGGGACTAAGTATAGGGCACTTGATTGACTATATTTATGTGTAAAGTTGTTGTATATATACCCCTCATTTGAGCACCAAAATCTCACCCACATTCATTCTTCACTTTTCATGATAATTAATAGCAAACATTTGAAAAATACCTTTACAGATGTAGGAATGAAAAGATATAGGCACATTGTGCAAGTGATAATTGGAGAGCGGAAGGGCCAAGGGGTGAAATCCGGGTGCAGGTGTGTCTGGGACACCGACATCGACACTAGCTGTAATGAAATTTTCATGAATGTGAGTTCTGCTCCTCACTACGACCCTGGCGGCACATTAATGTTTAATTATTTTGGTTTTAGGATACAATTTTTTGTGCGGTTACTGTGTTCGCTGTGTTCCTTTATTAATAAATTATTAAAAAAACAATTTTATATAAGTGTATCATATAATTTAATCTAGGCTAGTTCATCATACAAGACTCGTAGGTGGGTATCAGGTATTTTATGTTGATAAAGGCGTCCTCGCCTCCGTACCTTTCCAAGATTTCCAGCGTGTCGTTTATTATGTCAGCCAAATTGTCTCCCCGCATTTGGCTATAGTCAATTTCGTCACCGCAGTTTACTGAAACAGGAAATGATCGCAATTTACCATTATTTAAAGGAGATGACGTCAACTGCCTGGAAAAATTACAGTTTTTGTATCTTCAAGGCAGTTGAAGCCAGTTTTGTGTCTCTCCAAGTAGTTGGTGTCTTTTTTTATTGCCCCTCATTAAGGGAGAAAGAGGAATGACTTTAACTGTCTGGAAAATCAGGGGAATAACTTCAACTGTTTGAAAAAACGACTGTTTGTAAGCCTACAAAGCATTTGAAGTCATTCCAAGCAGTCAATGAGTCCCTTGTCCTTAAACCAGGCAGTTGAAGACAGTTTTGTGTCTCTCCAAGTAGTTGGTGTCTTTTTTTATTGTCCCCCATTAAGGGAGAAAGAAGAATGACTTTAACTGTCCGGAAAATCCAAGGAATCACTTCAACTGTTTGAAAAAACGACTGTTAGTAAGCCTACAAAGCATTTGAAGTCTTTCCAAGCAGTCAATTAGTCCCTTGTCCTTAAACCAGGCAGTTGAAGACAGTTTTGTGTCTCTCCGAGTAGTTGGTGTCTTTTTTTATTGTCCCCCATTAAGGGAGAAAGAAGAATGACTTTAACTGTCTGGAAAATCCAAGGAATCACTTCAACTGTTTGAAAAAACGACTGTTTGTAAGCCTACAAAGCATTTGAAGTCATTCCAAGCAGTCAATGAGTCCCTTGTCCTTAAACCAGGCAGTTGAAGACAGTTTTGTGTCTCTCCAAGTAGTTGGTGTCTTTTTTTATTGTCCCCCATTAAGGGAGAAAGAAGAATGACTTTAACTGTCTGGAAAATCCAAGGAATCACTTCAACTGTTTGAAAAAACGACTGTTTGTAAGCCTACAAAGCATTTGAAGTCATTCCAAGCAGTCAATGAGTCCATTGTTCTTATACCAGGCAGTTGAAGACAGTTTTGTGTCTCTCCAAGTAGTTGGTGTCTTTTTTTATTGTCCCCCATTAAGGGAGAAAGAAGAATGACTTTAACTGTCCGGAAAATCCAAGGAATCACTTCAACTGTTTGAAAAAACGACTGTTAGTAAGCCTACAAAGCATTTGAAGTCATTCCAAGCAGTCAATTAGTCCCTTGTCCTTAAACCAGTCAGTTGAAGACAGTTTTGTGTCTCTCCGAGTAGTTGGTGTCTTTTTTTATTGTCCCCCATTAAGGGGGAAAGAAGAATGACTTTAACTGTCTGGAAAATCCAAGGAATCACTTCAACTGTTTGAAAAAACGACTGTTAGTAAGTCTACAAAGCATTTGAAGTCATTTCAAGCAGTCAATGAGTCCCTTGTTCTTAAACCAGGCAGTTGAAGACAGTTTTGTGTCTCTCCAAGTAGTTGGTGTCTTTTTTTATTGTCCCCCATTAAGGGAGAAAGAAGAATGACTTTAACTGTCTGGAAAATCCAAGGAATCACTTCAACTGTTTGAAAAAACGACTGTTTGTAAGCCTACAAAGCATTTGAAGTCATTCCAAGCAGTCAATGAGTCCCTTGTCCTTAAACCAGGCAGTTGAAGACAGTTTTGTGTCTCTCCAAGTAGTTGGTGTCTTTTTTTATTGTCCCCCATTAAGGGAGAAAGAAGAATGACTTTAACTGTCTGGAAAATCCAAGGAATCACTTCAACTGTTTGAAAAAACGACTGTTTGTAAGCCTACAAAGCATTTGAAGTCATTCCAAGCAGTCAATGAGTCCCTTGTCCTTAAACCAGGCAGTTGAAGACAGTTTTGTGTCTCTCCAAGTAGTTGGTGTCTTTTTTTATTGCCCCCCATTAAGGGAGAAAGAAGAATGACTTTAACTGTCTGGAAAATCCAAGGAATCACTTCAACTGTTTGAAAAAACGACTGTTTGTAAGCCTACAAAGCATTTGAAGTCATTCCGAGCAGTCAGTGAGTCCATTGTTCTTATACCAGGCAGTTGAAGACAGTTTTGTGTCTCTCCAAGTAGTTGGTGTCTTTTTTTATTGCCCCCCATTAAGGGAGAAAGAAGAATGACTTTAACTGTCTGGAAAATCCAAGGAATCACTTCAACTGTTTGAAAAAACGACTGTTTGTAAGCCTACAAAGCATTTGAAGTCATTCCGAGCAGTCAGTGAGTCCCTTGTTCTTAAACCAGGCAGTTGAAGACAGTTTTGTGTCTCTCCAAGTAGTTGGTGTCTTTTTTTATTGTCCCCCATTAAGGGAGAAAGAAGAATGACTTTAACTGTCTGGAAAATCCAAGGAATCACTTCAACTGTTTGAAAAAACGACTGTTTGTAAGCCTACAAAGCATTTGAAGTCATTCCAAGCAGTGAATGAGTCCATTGTTCTTATACCAGGCAGTTGAAGACAGTTTTGTGTCTCTCCAAGTAGTTGGTGTCTTTTTTTATTGCCCCTCATTAAGGGAGAAAGAAGAATGACTTTAACTGTCTGGAAAATCCAAGGAATCACTTCAACTGTTTGAAAAAACGACTGTTTGTAAACCTACAAAGCATTTGAAGTCATTCCAAGCAGTCAGTGAGTCCCTTGTTCTTAAACCAGGCAGTTGAAGACAGTTTTGTGTCTCTCCAAGTAGTTGGTGTCTTTTTTTATTGTCCCCCATTAAGGGAGAAAGAAGAATGACTTTAACTGTCTGGAAAATCCAAGGAATCAGTTCAACTGTTTGAAAACACGACTGTTTGTAAACCTACAAAGCATTTGAAGTCATTCCAAGCAGTCAGTGAGTCCCTTGTTCTTATACCAGGCAGTTGAAGACAGTTTTGTGTCTCTCCAAGTAGTTGGTGTCTTTTTTTATTGCCCCTCATTAAGGGAGAAAGAAGAATGACTTTAACTGTCTGGAAAATCCAAGGAATCACTTCAACTGTTTGAAAAAACGACTGTTTGTAAACCTACAAAGCATTTGAAGTCATTCCAAGCAGTCAATGAGTCCCTTGTTCTTAAACCAGGCAGTTGAAGACAGTTTTGTGTCTCTCCAAGTAGTTGGTGTCTTTTTTTATTGCCCCTCATTAAGGGAGAAAGAAGAATGACTTTAACTGTCTGGAAAATCCAAGGAATCACTTCAACTGTTTGAAAAAACGACTGTTTGTAAACCTACAAAGCATTTGAAGTCATTCCAAGCAGTCAATGAGTCCCTTGTTCTTAAACCAGGCAGTTGAAGACAGTTTTGTGTCTCTCCAAGTAGTTGGTGTCTTTTTTTATTGTCCCCCATTAAGGGAGAAAGAAGAATGACTTTAACTGTCTGGAAAATCCAAGGAATCACTTCAACTGTTTGAAAAAACGACTGTTTGTAAGCCTACAAAGCATTTGAAGTCATTCCGAGCAGTCAGTGAGTCCATTGTTCTTATACCAGGCAGTTGAAGACAGTTTTGTGTCTCTCCAAGTAGTTGGTGTCTTTTTTTATTGCCCCCCATTAAGGGAGAAAGAAGAATGACTTTAACTGTCTGGAAAATCCAAGGAATCACTTCAACTGTTTGAAAAAACGACTGTTTGTAAGCCTACAAAGCATTTGAAGTCATTCCGAGCAGTCAGTGAGTCCCTTGTTCTTAAACCAGGCAGTTGAAGACAGTTTTGTGTCTCTCCAAGTAGTTGGTGTCTTTTTTTATTGTCCCCCATTAAGGGAGAAAGAAGAATGACTTTAACTGTCTGGAAAATCCAAGGAATCACTTCAACTGTTTGAAAAAACGACTGTTTGTAAGCCTACAAAGCATTTGAAGTCATTCCAAGCAGTGAATGAGTCCATTGTTCTTATACCAGGCAGTTGAAGACAGTTTTGTGTCTCTCCAAGTAGTTGGTGTCTTTTTTTATTGCCCCTCATTAAGGGAGAAAGAAGAATGACTTTAACTGTCTGGAAAATCCAAGGAATCACTTCAACTGTTTGAAAAAACGACTGTTTGTAAGCCTACAAAGCATTTGAAGTCATTCCAAGCAGTGAATGAGTCCATTGTTCTTATACCAGGCAGTTGAAGACAGTTTTGTGTCTCTCCAAGTAGTTGGTGTCTTTTTTTATTGCCCCTCATTAAGGGAGAAAGAAGAATGACTTTAACTGTCTGGAAAATCCAAGGAATCACTTCAACTGTTTGAAAAAACGACTGTTTGTAAGCCTACAAAGCATTTGAAGTCATTCCAAGCAGTGAATGAGTCCATTGTTCTTATACCAGGCAGTTGAAGACAGTTTTGTGTCTCTCCAAGTAGTTGGTGTCTTTTTTTATTGTCCCCCATTAAGGGAGAAAGAAGAATGACTTTAACTGTCTGGAAAATCCAAGGAATCACTTCAACTGTTTGAAAAAACGACTGTTTGTAAGCCCACAAAGCATTTGAAGTCATTCCAAGCAGTCAATGAGTCCCTTGTTCTTATACCAGGCAGTTGAAGACAGTTTTGTGTCTCTCCAAGTAGTTGGTGTCTTTTTTTATTGTCCCCCATTAAGGGGGAAAGAAGAATGACTTTAACTGTCTGGAAAATCCAAGGAATCACTTCAACTTTTTGAAAAAATGACTGTTTGTAAGCCTACAAAGCATTTGAAGTCATTCCAAGCAGTCAATGAGTCCCTTGTCCTTAAACCAGGCAGTTGAAGACAGTTTTGTGTCTCTCCAAGTAGTTGGTGTCTTTTTTTATTGTCCCCCATTAAGGGAGAAAGAAAAATGACTTTAACTGTCTGGAAAATCCAAGGAATCACTTCAACTGTTTGAAAAAACGACTGTTTGTAAGCCTACAAAGCATTTGAAGTCATTCCAAGCAGTCAATGAGTCCCTTGTCCTTAAACCAGGCAGTTGAAGACAGTTTTGTGTCTCTCCAAGTAGTTGGTGTCTTTTTTTATTGTCCCCCATTAAGGGGGAAAGAAGAATGACTTTAACTGTCTGGAAAATCCAAGGAATCACTTCAACTGTTTGAAAAAACGACTGTTTGTAAGCCTACAAAGCATTTGAAGTCATTCCAAGCAGTCAATGAGTCCATTGTTCTTATACCAGGGAATTGAAGACAGTTTTGTGTCTCTCCAAGTAGTTGGTGTCTTTTTTTATTGTCCCCCATTAAGGGGGAAAGAAGAATGACTTTAACTGTCTGGAAAATCCAAGGAATCACTTCAACTGTTTGAAAAAACGACTGTTTGTAAGCCTACAAAGCATTTGAAGTTATTCCAAGCAGTCAATGAGTCCCTTGTCCTTAAACCAGGCAGTTGAAGACAGTTTTGTGTCTCTCCAAGTAGTTGGTGTCTTTTTTTATTGTCCCCCATTAAGGGAGAAAGAAGAATGACTTTAACTGTCTGGAAAATCCAAGGAATCACTTCAACTGTTTGAAAAAACGACTGTTTGTAAGCCTACAAAGCATTTGAAGTCATTCCAAGCAGTCAATGAGTCCATTGTTCTTATACCAGGCAGTTGAAGACAGTTTTGTGTCTCTCCAAGTAGTTGGTGTCTTTTTTTATTGTCCCCCATTAAGGGAGAAAGAAAAATGACTTTAACTGTCTGGAAAATCCAAGGAATCACTTCAACTGTTTGAAAAAACGACTGTTTGTAAGCCTACAAAGCATTTGAAGTCATTCCAAGCAGTCAATGAGTCCATTGTTCTTATACCAGGCAGTTGAAGACAGTTTTGTGTCTCTCCAAGTAGTTGGTGTCTTTTTTTATTGCCCCCCATTAAGGGAGAAAGAAGAATGACTTTAACTGTTTGGAAAATCCAAGGAATCACTTCAATTGTTTGAAAAAACGACTGTTTGTAAGCCCACAAAGCATTTGAAGTCATTCCAAGCAGTCAATGAGTCCATTGTTCTTATACCAGGCAGTTGAAGACAGTTTTGTGTCTCTCCAAGTAGTTGGTGTCTTTTTTTATTGTCCCCCATTAAGGGGGAAAGAAGAATGACTTTAACTGTCTGGAAAATCCAAGGAATCACTTCAACTGTTTGAAAAAATGACTGTTTGTAAACCTACAAAGCATTTGAAGTCATTCCAAGCAGTCAGTGAGTCCCTTGTTCTCATACCAGGCAGTTGAAGACAGTTTTGTGTCTCTCCAAGTAGTTGGTGTCTTTTTTTATTGTCCCCCATTAAGGGAGAAAGAAGAATGACTTTAACTGTCTGGAAAATCCAAGGAATCACTTCAACTATTTGAAAAAACGACTGTTTGAAAGCCTACAAAGCATTTGAAGTCATTCCAAGCAGTCAATTAGTCCATTGTTCTTATACCAGGCAATTGAAGACAGTTTTGTGTCTCTCCAAGTAGTTGGTGTCTTTTTTTATTGCCCCTCATTAAGGGAGAAAGAGGAATGACTTTAACTGTCTGGAAAATCAGGGGAATAACTTCAACTGTTTGAAAAAACGACTGTTTGTAAGCCTACAAAGCATTTAAAGTCATTCCAAGCAGTCAATGAGTCCCTTGTTCTTATGCCAGGCAGTTGAAGACAGTTTTGTGTCTCTCCAAGTAGTTGGTGTCTTTTTTTATTGTCCCCTATTAAGGGAGAAAGAAGAATGACTTTAACTGTCCGGAAAATCCAAGGAATCACTTCAACTGTTTGAAAAAATGACTGTTTGTAAGCCTACAAAGCATTTGAAGTCATTCCAAGCAGTCAGTGAGTCCCTTGTTCTTATACCAGGCAGTTGAAGACAGTTTTGTGTCTCTCCAAGTAGTTGGTGTCTTTTTTTATTGTCCCCTATTAAGGGAGAAAGAAGAATGACTTTAACTGTCTGGAAAATCCAAGGAATCACTTCAACTGTTTGAAAAAATGACTGTTTGTAAGCCTACAAAGCATTTGAAGTCATTCCAAGCAGTCAGTGAGTCCCTTGTTCTTATACCAGGCAGTTGAAGACAGTTTTGTGTCTCTCCAAGTAGTTGGTGTCTTTTTTTATTGTCCCCTATTAAGGGAGAAAGAAGAATGACTTTAACTGTCTGGAAAATCCAAGGAATCACTTCAACTGTTTGAAAAAATGACTGTTTGTAAGCCTACAAAGCATTTGAAGTCATTCCAAGCAGTCAGTGAGTCCCTTGTTCTTATACCAGGCAGTTGAAGACAGTTTTGTGTCTCTCCAAGTAGTTGGTGTCTTTTTTTATTGTCCCCTATTAAGGGAGAAAGAAGAATGACTTTAACTGTCCGGAAAATCCAAGGAATCACTTCAACTGTTTGAAAAAACGACTGTTTGTAAGCCTACAAAGCATTTGAAGTCATTCCAAGCAGTCAATGAGTCCATTGTCCTTAAACCAGGCAGTTGAAGACAGTTTTGTGTCTCTCCAAGTAGTTGGTGTCTTTTTTTATTGTCCCCCATTAAGGGGGAAAGAAGAATGACTTTAACTGTCCGGAAAATCCAAGGAATCACTTCAACTGTTTGAAAAAACGACTGTTTGTAAGCCTACAAAGCATTTGAAGTTATTCCAAGCAGTCAATGAGTCCCTTGTCCTTAAACCAGGCAGTTGAAGACAGTTTTGTGTCTCTCCAAGTAGTTGGTGTCTTTTTTTATTGTCCCCCATTAAGGGGGAAAGAAGAATGACTTTAACTGTCCGGAAAATCCAAGGAATCACTTCAACTGTTTGAAAAAACGACTGTTTGTAAGCCTACAAAGCATTTGAAGTCATTCCAAGCAGTCAATGAGTCCATTGTCCTTAAACCAGGCAGTTGAAGACAGTTTTGTGTCTCTCCAAGTAGTTGGTGTCTTTTTTTATTGTCCCCCATTAAGGGGGAAAGAAGAATGACTTTAACTGTCCGGAAAATCCAAGGAATCACTTCAACTGTTTGAAAAAACGACTGTTTGTAAGCCTACAAAGCATTTGAAGTTATTCCAAGCAGTCAATGAGTCCCTTGTCCTTAAACCAGGCAGTTGAAGACAGTTTTGTGTCTCTCCAAGTAGTTGGTGTCTTTTTTTATTGCCCCTCATTAAGGGAGAAAGAAGAATGACTTTAACTGTCTGGAAAATCCAAGGAATCACTTCAACTGTTTGAAAAAACGACTGTTTGTAAGCCTAAAAAGCATTTGAAGTCATTCCAAGCAGTCAATGAGTCCCTTGTTCTTAAACCAGGCAGTTGAAGACAGTTTTGTGTCTCTTCAAGTAGTTGGAGTCATTTTTGATAGAAGAATCACTTCAACTTCCTTGACAATCCACTAACTGACTTCAACTGCCTGAAAGAAATAAGAAATGACTTTAAAGTATGATGGTACCGGTAGAGGGTGAAACGTGCTGAAGCCCTAATTCTTGAGAAAAACTTAAGGCAAAAAATCCGCTTCTTACCGTTCTTCTCTTTAAAAAAATTCAACGAGGGCAAGATCTGCCTGTAATAGGGCACCAAAGCTTCCCCAATCATATCCCCGGACTTGACCAGGTGCTGCAGCACCCTGAGAGTGGTGCACATGACCTCTTTGTTCTTCGTTTTAAGGGCATCTTTAAAAAAAAACACTTTTACCCCCAGACACTTTTTAAAAAGTCCTTATACCTTTAATGGGAATAATCAGCTGGGGAATACAAGGGAATATCTTGGGCCCCCCGTGGGATAACATGTCATGAATCCCCTGTTGGGCGAACAGCTTGTAAGGGTTCTCAGTTTCGCACAAACCCTCGAAGAACATAGGGAGATAGTAGTGGAAGTCTAGCTTACTAATATCCGCCTGAAAGTTTTAAAAAAAACTCCCTTAAGGTGTGTGTGTTGATTTCACAATAATACAATAATGTACTTTCCACGATACTTTGCCCCCTTTGGCCTCCAAGGCTATGGGCAGGTTGCCCCTCTTGTAGTTCATCCGGAACTTCTTGGCCCCCTTGGGGATCACCTCTTTGAAGGCGTTGCATTTCGGTGGGGGGATCACGCAGGTACCTGAAATGTCTCTTAAGTTAAGAAATCGTCAATTTCAAGGGGTTTGAACCTTTTTGGAAGGCCTGGATGGTAAAGGCGGGGACCACCCGGCAACTCTTGTTGTCCGTCGGCTTCTTGCTGCTGTTGGGCAGCGGTTTTTTCAATGTACTGCGGAATTCTTTGCCGCTCACCATCTCTCGATGAACATCACAATAATGGGGTGAAGTGTGTCTGTCAGTGGGTGGATGATGTTAAGGGTGCGTTACCCGGGAGACGGGAATTGTTTGGTCAAAACAGGTGTAAAAGGGTGTGATTTGAACTTGATTCGGTTTATTTTTATTTAGGGTTTATTGATTTTAAATGAGGGTTTTTTTGAGTGCTTATAGTCGTGTGTATGTAGATACACCTTAGGATATTTTGTCACATAACTTCTGAATTATTTAAGATATTTCCGTGATTATTATGCTGTATTGTAATGGGCAGTCTATAGATTAATTAAATATTAATGACTTGATTCTAAGTGAAAAAATGGCTTAGCTAGGGCATTTTTTGTTTCAGCGTGATTTTTTCCATGAATTTTCAAGTTTTTTAAGGATTGCTGAAAATCTTTTTGAGGTACTTCAGTGGGGGTTACACTCAAAGAAAATGTGTTTTCTGGGGAATAATTTGATATATGAACCACTTTTGTAAGTTTAATACTCTCTGAGCTATGACCAGTTTGGTTGCCAAGATCCAATACTCGCCATTTGAGGTTTTTGGAATAAATTGGGCATTTTCAAGTTGCCAATTTTTATTGGACATTTTGTCACATAACTTCCAAGCTATTTTTGTACTTCTTTTACTATATTATAGTGGGCACCCTGTAGATTAATTCTATGTAACAAAGTTGGTTCTAGGATTAAAATTATCCTTACCAGAGCAACTGTCGTTTCAGGGAAATTTTCTCACTAAACTTTCTAGTTTTTTAAGGATTACTTGGACAATTTTTGAGATACTTAAATGCAGTTTTTACATGAAGAATATGCGTATTTTGATGAATAATTTGATATATAAACCATTCTTTTAAGTGTAATATTATCTGAGTTATGACCAGTTTTGCTTGCTAAGACCCAATAGGTTTTCGCAATAAATTGGGTATTTTCAAGTCGTCAATTTTGCTTGGACATTTTGTGACGTAACTTCCAAGCTATTTAAGATAATTTTGTAATTCTTTTACTGTGTTATAGTGGGCATCCTGTAGACCAATTATATGTTAAAAAATTAATCCTAAGTTCAAAGTTGGGATAACCAGAGCCATTTCGGTCTCAGGACAATTTTTTCACTGAACTTTCTAGTTTTTTAAGGATTACTTGGACAATTTTTGAGATACTTAAATGCAGTTTTTACATGAAGAATATGCATATTTGGATGAATAATTTGATATATAAACCATTTTTTTAAGTGTAATATTATCTGAGTTATGACCAGTTTTGCTTGCAAAGACCCAATAGGTTTTTGCAATAAATTGGGTATTTTCAAGTCGTCAATTTTGCTTGGACATATTGTGACGTAACTTCCAAGCTATTTAAGATAATTTTGTAATTCTTTTGCTGTATTATAGTGGGCATCCTGTAGACCAATTACATGTTAAAAAATTAATCCTAAGTTCAAAGTTGGGATAACCAGAGCCATTTCGGTTTCAGGACAATTTTCTCACTAAACTTTCTAGTTTTTTAAGGATTACTTGAACAATTTTTGAGATACTTAAATGCAGTTTTTACATGAAGAATATGCGTATTTTGATGAATAATTTGATATATAAACCATTTTTTTAAGTGTAATATTATCTGAGTTATGACCAGTTTTGCTTGCTAAGACCCAATAGGTTTTCGCAATAAATTGGGTATTTTCAAGTCGTCAATTTTGCTTGGACATTTTGTGACGTAACTTCCAAGCTATTTAAGATAATTTTGTAATTCTTTTACTGTAATATAGTGGGCATCCTGTAGACCAATTATATGTTAAAAAATTAATCCTAAGTTCAAAGTTGGGATAACCAGAGCCATTTCGGTTTCAGGACAATTTTTTCACTGAACTTTCTAGTTCATTAGAGGTCATTTGGACACTTTTAGAGAAACTTAAATGCGCGTTTCGCTCAAAGAAAAAGTGTTTTCTGAGGTACAATTTCATATACAAACCATTTTTGTGGGTCTAATACTCTTTGAGCTAGAGCCAGTTTAACCTCATCAGATTTGTGGTTTTATGGAACAAATTATGAGCTTTGAATTTCTAATTATTCTTGGACATTTTGCCATGTAACTTCCAATCTATTCAAGATATTTTTGTAATTTCTTTACTGCATTATAGGGGGCACCCTATAGATTACTTCTATATAAAAAAGTCGATCCTAGGTTCCAAATTGGGATAACCAGAGCAATTTTGGTTTCAGGATAATTTTTTTATTCATGGTTTTTCAAGAATGAATTAGACACTTTTTGAGATACTTAAATGCGGTTTTTACCTAAAGAACATCCTTTTTCTGAGGAATAATTTGATATATAAACCACTTTTGTAAGTGTAATACTGTCTGAGCTATGACCAGTTTTCCTTGCAAAGACCTAATTGGGTATTCTTGGACAATTTGTGATGCAACTTCCAAGCTATTTAAGATATTTTTGCAATTTCTTTACTGCATTATAGTGGGTACTCTGTAGATTAATTCTATGTAAAAAAATTGGTCCTAGGTTTAAAATTGTGTTAACCAGAGCAACTTTCGTTTCAGGACAATTTTTTCACTACTTTTTGAGAAACTTAAATGCAGGTATCACTCAAAGAAAAAGGGTTTTCTAAGGTACAATTTCATATACAAACCATTCTTGTGGACCCAATACTTCCCAAGTTAGAACTAGTTTTGTTACCAAACCCTGAAATTTTCCAATTTTTGTGCAAAAATAAACAACATCAAATCTCTCCATTACACTTTATTTAAAACAAAGCATCATCATCGGGTATTTACAATCCTTCACAGTATTTTCACTTTAAGACTCTTATCACAAGAAAAAAAAACAAAGTTGTTACATATAAATAGTACTTAAAATAAGCTGAAATTAACGAATTAACCGACAACTAACAAGTCATCACTAGTGAAAGTATACTGGGGCACCTCCAAATTAAGAGGCGCAGGCCCCTTACGGATCCTTCCAGAGGCGTCATAATGTGACCCGTGGCAGGGACAATAATAGCCCCCGAAATCACCAGAATTCGCTATGGGTACACACCCCAAATGGGTACAAACGCCCAAAACCACCAACCATTCGGGGTTCTGTACTCTCTCATTGTCATGTTGAGGGTCTCGGAGGGATCCCACTGGTACAGCTTGCTCCGCAGAGATTTCCTCGGGAGTCCTGTGACGGATAAACAAAGGCTTGCCCCTCCACTTGAAAGTGACCGACTTCCCTTCAGGAATGTCGGACAGTTTGATTTCGATCTTGGCCAAGGCCAACACATCAGCTGAGGCACTCATCGAGCTTACAAAGTGGGTTACAACTGACTTAGCTGCATAAGCGCTAGAAGCTCCCAGGCCCCCGGCAATTAAATAAGTGAAATTTTTACGAGTGTCCTCAGTATCGGCGTTACGCGCATTAGGGTCCTTAGTGGAGGACCTGCGGTAGTTGTCCCAGTTCGGTACATTTATATCGGTGTGAGCCCACCTAAACAAACCGACTATAAAGCGCAAAGTTTAAATAACCCAAGGGTTAGGATTTGACTCACCTGATTTGAGTGGAAGCGGCTGGACCGCAGGAAACCGAGAAATTCGCGTTGGGCAGAGCCCTGGAGAGAGATAAGGCGGTGGAGCCCTGGAAAGGGATCTGCACCACTTGTTTCGTCGGTAAGACGGTTGCAGTCGACGCGACGTTCAATTGATTGCTTACCACTTGGCTTACGCCGCGGAAGTAACCGGAGACTGCACAGGGCTTCAGCATATTTCGCGTTTTATTGTTATGCAATGGGGCCAACAATAGTTCTTGGGGTTACCTGGTTTGTCACTTTTGGCAGCTGTCAATGTCATTTAGTGACGTTTAAAGCAGCGTTGCCATGCTCTACGCTTTTATTTTAATTTTCTGTTCTTTTATAACGAGAATTAGAATACATGAGAATAAAAAGTTTATTTAAATATTTACTTCTTCGTTGAATATTAAAGGGCGCGTTTAATTTTTATTTTTTGTTAATTCTGCACCCTTTTATAGTCCAGGGGCAGAACGGTTTTCGAGTAGTTGGCAACGCTGGTCCAAGCACTTACTGACAAGTATTGACGTGATCAGGAAGTGCAAACTATAAATTCTTTAGTTTTTTTGTGAAAAAATTGTTAATTCGTGGTGTTTGGAGCGTTTATTAAGTGAAAAATGCTGAAATTAAGATGCCAACACGAGGGTAAGTGGTCTGTTAGTCCCTGTATACGGTTTATAGCGTCTTGACCAGGTGCTTTTGCAAATTTTATTTATCACACTTAAAATCGTTGATGATTAGTGAATTGTTGACTCTTTGGGCTCTAAAGTAGTTAGTTAACACTTTTGCATAGTTATTTATGATAATTCGTGGCTTTAAAGCGTATTTTGCGCTGCCAAGGAAACGCTTTACAAAACCCAATATAACTTGTCTTCTAACCTAGATATCGACCTGGAAATTGAAAATAGTCAAAAGACGACGTTTGTAGGTAAATTTGCGTAAAATGTTGTCTCTCTGGGGTAAATAATTGTGCATTTGGTTTCGTTTATAATAATTTCGAATTCGGGAATTAGAGCGGTTCTCAATGGCGCCATCTGCGGCTGAAAAACTGAACTTGCTAGTACGTAGCCAGTTGTCATAGATAGCAGCACCCTTCATGCCGTTAATAAATATCCAAATTTATTACTAGTGAACCGCAATAACAATTATATTAAATTTTTATGTAAAAAAACGAGTTTTTATGTATTTATCGGAAATATTACTCAATATCCTCTCCAGAACAGTTAAAAATTTAAATTTCGCGCCCGGAAACGGAAGCCGCGTCAATAGAACCTAACCTCGAAATATTCAGACATCTGTCACTTGCGCCGATCTTTTGCCTTGCGAGTCGTGTTGTTGTCGCACGTGTACTCCCGAATTTCCACGCGAAAAAATGGATAAACCAGTAGTTTTGGCTCGCGTAATTAAAGTTTTGGGCCGTACCGGGTCCCAGGGCCAATGTACCCAAGTGAAAGTCGAATTTATCGGCGAGCAAAACCGTCAGATCATCAGAAACGTGAAGGGGCCAGTGAGGGAGGGCGACATCCTCACCCTGTTGGAGTCCGAACGTGAAGCCAGGAGGCTCAGATAGGCCCATATTGAGGTAAGACACTCTTATTACCATAAGCAGCTGGCGCTTAAACAAGCTGTTCCACACACTTTAATCAATCTCATTTATTATAGGTTCGAGACAATTGGGGACCTGACCAGCCGCCCTGTACATGTTAAGTTTCTAATTATAAGTTTTTTAATGTAATAAAAGGCTCCTACAAACAAAACCGCTATTTATTTACAACCTATCAAAGTGTTCCTTAATAAGTGCGAGGGCTTGGGTGCGTTTTGCCATTTTGCACACTCTGGCCTGGAATCTTGTCTTTTGGGCTGCCCCTTTGCCTTCCAACAGCTCACATAACCTAAAATTTATTTAATTATAAAAACTTAAATACTTGTGTGCACTCAACTGCCTGGAAAAAAAGATTTTTTTTATTAACTTACTTAGGTCCTAGGGTGCCAACATCCTCTTCCGAGCCACTAAGCATTATATTCCCCACCAACTTCTCATCTCCTGTGCTTAAGAACAGAAAAATTCCTGAATTATCCCCTAATTCCCTTAGGAAATGCCCCATAAGATCTGCAGAAGCATCTTTCCAATGTTTTGCATAAAATTTTGGTTTAGGCGAGGCGGTTTTTAGCTTTTCGGCCTCCAGTTTGGCCAAATCTTTTTGCAGCCCTTGCGATCCCTTAGTCAAGGCTTTCACGTTTAATTGGAGCTTCTGGACCATATCCGGATGCTCGGCAGGGCTGGATCTGGAAGTTTACCATCATTAAAATCCCCTAAAACTGCTTTAAAAAATTACTTTAAGAGCCCCAGAAGCTTCTGTTCTCTGTTAAGGCATTCCGTGAGGCGGTTCAGCACCCTGTTGCCTACAAGGAAGTTTAACAGGATTTTATCTTTTCTTTTGCTCTTTTCTGTGCCTAATAGTTTCACCATTTGTAACTGGCTTAAGTTCGTTACGTGAGTGCCGCAGCACATGTTTCTGTCGATGTCTTTGATGTTGATTACTCTTATGGGGCCCTTGTGGTCTTCGGGGAGGCCTCTGGCCCTCACCTGCGAAATTCAGGTTTAAAAGAACTGTTCGGAATAATTTGTTAACTTTTTCCAGGCATTTGGGTGTTATGCCTCTACTAAAAGTGCCCTAATGACTGAAATCCTTAACCCAAAAGCATTTTTTTACACTCAAATTCATCCTCAGGAACTGCACTATATTGCTGTGAAAATATTATGAAAATATGTCGAGTGCTTTTTGAGTTATGCCCAAAAGTGTCCGCTAAAGAATAAAATTATTGCTAATGCATTATGGGTTTCAAGGGCCTTTGGATCTTGGTTGACAAAATTGCTTCTAACTCAGAGAGTTATTGAGATACAAGAAACGTTCTTATATGAAAATTATTGGAAAGGAATGGTCTTTCTTTGAATAAAACTCTTATAAGAATATTCCAATTATTTCAAGAATAGTATAAACCTGCTAAGAAAATTGATAAAAATTATGTCTCAACCAAAATTGTCCTACTGACCCAAATCCTTAACGCAGAATGACGTTTTTACCCTTAAATCCAACCTCAGGAATCCCACTATATTACTGTAAAAAAATTCTGACAATATGTCAAGTGGTTCCGAAGTTATGCCCACAAATAACTGCTAAACAATAAAAATCTTATTCCCTATTAATTTAATTCGATTAACTCTTACATCTGCCAAGTCCTCCCCCTCCTCGAAAACCTCCTCAACAACCTCCTTGCCCATCCGGATCACCTCATTAACCCTTCCCTCAGCTAGCCTCATCTCACTCTCACTCATCTGAGGTGTATCCAACTCCACAAAAGACACCTCCCTCCCCAAAGACCAGCCTACAGTGGCAAACCCAAACTCCTTATCCAATAAAGCAGTGAGGAGGTGCTGCCCCGAGTGTTGTTGCATGTGATCGAACCTCCTCGTCCAGTCCACCTGTTCAGTTACCACTTTACCGACCTCCAGAGGTTCGGTGGTCAGGTGGACCGCCTTGTCTTCCATCCTAAACACTTTTTTAACCCCCACGGAGTCTATGGTGCCATAGTCTGTGGGCTAGAGGGGGGCATCAGGGAGAGTTATGGGGTGTTACAGCTTACCTACCTGGCCTCCACCCTCAGGGAATAAAATGGTGTCCTCCAGGATCACTTCATAAAGTGCTGCACAGGGGGTTTCCAGATGTTTTTCTGGAGGGACTTTTTGGCAAGAGACCACCCTGGTGGTGAACTGTAATTCTTAGGGTTTTTAAGGGTTGAGGTTTAAAGGGTTTTACTACCTGTTTGAGGAAAGGGTCGCTTTGGCACTTAAAAACCATTTTTCCAATATTATTTATTGAGATGTAAATATTGTTTCATAACCTCGTTTGGAGTGTCTAGGGACTCTTATAGAGGAGTCTCTAGGGTCCCTCGTTCAATCATAAATTTGGCGTCTCGACAAGATGGCCTCCGTCCGCCATTTTGATGCCTTGAACTGTCATTGTTATGTCGACGGTTTGTTACCCAAATTTAGCGAAAACTTTGAATATCCCCTTAGGTGTGGAATTTCCGCTAAAAACCCTGAGGGGCACTTTTCTAAACCCGTACCTGCTCTATAATTTCCTCCCCTATAAATTTTTCGATTCGACCAATAGAAACCGAGGTATTTAGCAAAATATAAAGATCACTCCACATTTATTTAAAACACTTCCATTTATTTCTATTAGCACATTAAAACAACTTAAAGTAACTAGACGTTTTTCTTATCCTCTTCTTCCTCCTCCTCGTTCTCCTTCTTCTCCTCCTCCTTCTTACAGGGACTTTCCTTCACAGCTGCACCCTCCTCCTTCTCCTTCTCCTTACCACCCTCCTGCAAATATTGAGGAAACCAAAAACATGCGTACACCAACTTCAAGAGGAGCCACACGAAAAACGCCAACGCCAAATATGAGGTGGAGGAAAACAGCATTTTCCACACGTCCACCACCACCTTTTGGTGTTTCATTTTCTACGTGTGTGCGTATGGGAAATTTTAATGGAAATCGTGGAAATTAAGGTGTTTACATGGGACACATGGCAACGTTATGATGACAACAATATTTATAATGGGGGATTGGGGGTGTTTCCAGCTATGGGGTGGAAATGATCGATCTCTCTTCATTCCTGCTCTCTCCAACTCCAAAGCATTTGTATCATTATTTCACTCATACACACCTTATGGATGTAAAGAAGAAAGAAGGAATCGTAGGTATGAAAAGTCTACGAAAAAAAAGAGAGACGAAGGGACGAAGCAATCAGAAATCAACAGAAAGAAAAATGAGAAACTCGACGAGTAAATCAACCCCATTTCTGCCTTTCTTGCTCTTTCAGTCAATATGGATCTCTTGCAACCTCTCTCTCCCGTATAATTAATTCTCCATTTCTCTCTTAGTCCATCAGTGTCCTCTCAAGAGCCACTCACTTACTATAAGCAGAAAGGGAGAGGGCGAGATTGGGCTCCGGAGGGAAAATTATATATAGAGAGAGTGGGAACACAAATATTCTTCGCTAATATATTTGTGAGAGGCCATTGGTAAGAGAGTGCCATGACCAGATGCTGAACAAAGAGGGTGAGAGTCAACGGAAGACGATCTAAAGAATAATAAAGGAAGTATATAAGGAGAAGGGAACAAGTGAGTATATAAAAATGAAAGTGGGATAGAAAGAAGATGATGCACAGGAATGACGAAGATAGATGAAAAAAGAGATTACCTCCTCCTGGTCCACCCCACCAATGATATCCTCCAGATTCTCGATGAACCCGATGCTCTTCTTCCTCCTCTCGACCTCCAGAGCTTCCTGCATCATCCTTAGACTCTCCTCGACTACATGGAGGTTATTGAAGACCCTCTGCTTCCCTCGGAGGAACCTGATGAAGACGTAGAGGGATAGAAGGGCGCAGAAACACACCCACACCCCCAGACCGATTTTTATGGCGTTCTCGTTCTTTGTAACGGTCATCCTTGTCGTCGAGAATCCGCGAGGACAATGATGCCCATAATTGCCTCAGGGGGGACCCTGTATCGATGTCTTTGTCTGAATTATTTATTCGCCGATTGTTTATTTATTAATCGGCGTTGACGTGGCTTCAAGGAGGATTTCCCACTCTCACTCCAAGGGGGTGAAACTACCCTTGGAGGTTTTGCACGGGGAAAACTCCTTATGGCACGGGTGAAACCGTTAAATTGCCCGCGGGGCCTTTCGAACCGTTTCACCCCGAACCGTTTCATCCCCTCCGGAGTGTTGAAACACGCCCCCATGCGCTCGGGAAATCAATACACGGCCCCACTTCATCCCCCTTGATTCTCAACGTCTTATCGATCCAACACGAGTCTTAGCCTTTATTATACGTGAGATAAAAAGATTTTTCTATTTAAAAATGGCGCCTTAAAACAAGCTTTCGGAATTTTTTTTTATTGACAGATGACATCTGTCAAATTTTGTATTATTGAAATGTCACATTTGTCATGTCAGTCAACAGTGTTTAGATCTTGGCGAATCTGCTGACAGATAACATGTGTCAAACGTCACAGCTGTCAGATGACACCATTGACATTTCCAAACGGTTACGTCACAGCATTCATGTCAAACAAGTGTCATCAGCTGATGGATCCTTATGAGAAATGTACCTTAAAAAAACTCATTATGCGTTCGAAACGTTTTTGACAGATGTGACCTTTCAGGTTAAGCGTTAAAGTCAATTAACCGGAGTGTCAATGTCAAACGTCACAACATCAGTCGTTGACATCGATGTCAAATGGCATAACTGACCATTACGTCAGAATGCGATATAGAATGAAATTGTAAAGATTCCAATAAATGTCGTGTGTTACTTATTTTTTTTTTCAATGTTCCATTTGTTGAGCAAAATGAAATTCTAGTTTGTTGAAATTTTACATTCGATGTATAATTTATTGGAATTTTTCCTAATTGGAATTTTTCTTGAATGAGTTATTCCACTGGAATTTAAGCAACAATTGATTTTAAAAGTAAAATTCCAATAATTTTCATCATAAATTATTCCATCAGTGGAGCAAATTGAAGTCCCAATTTGTTGGAATTTAATATTGAATGATCAATATATTGGAATTTTGCGTACATTTAATTATTATTGTCAATTATTCCATTGAAATTGGAGACAAATTTGTTTTTATAGTAAAATCCAATAATTTTTTACGTTTAAGTCATTATTCCATTAAATTTTTCCCAAAATTGCAATTATTTTCGTAATAAATTATTCCATTGGTTGAGCAAATAAAAATTCTAATTGATTGGAACTTTCCTCACACTTAATCATTATTGGCATTTCTTGAATAATTTATTCCATTGGAATTTAGGATCAATTAGATTTTTTAAATGGAGTTATAATACATAAAAATATTACACGACTATAAATTCCAATAATTTTATAGAAAAACTGAAATTATTGGCACAGAACTCTATGAAGATTTCAACTATTAAAATTAATTTATTATTTTTAAATGGAATTTTTATTTGCCATTTATTGGAATTATACGTCGAATCATCATAAGATCAGTATTTATTCCAATGGAATCAGAAATTATTGGCAACAAATTTTTATTCCAATATTTCAAGCAACCATTGCGGAATTCCACATTTTATTTAGTGTGGAAAATCATGCAATTTAAATTTCATTTATGTGCAAACTATTGGAATAATTTTATTATAAAGCTAATTCGTTCAAGGTGTCATGCCTAGATGGTAAATGGAAAAATATTAAGATTCCAATAAGTGTCAGATGACGTCAACAACTTCTAAGGAGGGAATGCCATAAAACATTAACACCAACATGGCATAAGTGAGTCACACATTGGAATTGTGTGAAAATGTGGAAAAATTCCAATAAATTATACGTGTACTGGAATGTGCGAAATGTTGCCGATATTTACTGCACGCCTTCAACGATAATCACCACTCAAATGGAATAATTACGTGCCTCCCGTTATTTTTATTCCATCATTAAATTCCAATCAAAAACCCGACCGAGAGTCAGTAATTAAACGACAAAAACATTCCAAACGTCCCACCCATCAGACGATTTTTTCCATTTTGTTCAAACCGAACGTGAGAACTCGTTTCACCTTCAAACGCCCTTCAACATCAAAACTGATTTCCGGGCGGTCGATAATGTCGAGTATTACGACCGCCGCGCCCGCTTCGCTGAGTCAGTGAAGTGAAATCATCGACTTTAATTAAATTCGTGCAGTTGAATGCCGGAAAGAGAGAGAGAGAGAGAGAGAGAGAGCGATAAGCAAGCAGTTGATGCTTTTAATCTAATGGGTGAAAGAGAGAGAGGGGGAGCGCGGATCGAAGCGTCTGATTTAATGTTTGTGCAACGTAAGTTGAACGAACGAAATTTGAATTTTTAATCTGCTTGGCTGATGTAAATTCCAATAAATTGAGTGCATTTAAGGGGAGGATAGTTCGTCCTTTTTTGTTTTTAGGTAGAATATGAAAGACAGAGACTGTCTAGGGCTTTTCAGACTAGAACGTGCCAATTATTGGAATATCAATCATTTGGCTGTTCCAAAATGTAAGTTATATTCCACTAAATAATAATCCAATAAACTACCTTAAAATAAAAAGGTAATAGAAGTTCTACTTCATTTTTTTCCAGTACTGTACTGGAATTACTTACATATATATCTTATTGGAATTACATGAATCAAATGGTGTTTTGCTAGAAATAATTCGAAACTTTGGAATTTTTGGAACTGCATAATTTAAAAATAAAATTTGAAGTGAATTTAAATGAAAATTATTGGAATTTTTTTACCTTAATTTACTGGACTGACTCTTTTTTTTATTGGAATTTAATGGATTTTCTACACATAAAATGTGGAGTGCCGCAATGGTTGTTGAAATAATTAATTCTCAAATATTTATCGGATGCAGAGATGTTCTTCCAATAATTTGTTATTCCTTTTTCACCATAATATATTGAAATACTGGAATTAACAGAAGTATAACTTCTCGTAAATTCCATTGGAATAAATACTGAACTCAATGAAAATTATTTTCATTCCAAAGTATTTCAATGACTAAAGGCCGTCTATAGGTTTTTGGTCATCCTCTACTATTGTTAATAATTAAGGTAATTTTTAATAAATTAAATTCTATAGGGTGGAAATATTCCAATAAACTTTCAATTTTCATATTCCAATAATATTTTTCTTTAAAAGGTTAGGTTAAATCCTCAGAAGATAAAATTAAACAATTAATGGAATTTTTTTTTTTTTGAAATTGGAATATCGGAACTAGGTTAAGTAATTTTGCAATGGAATAAAACTAATGAAAATAATTTTTATTCCAAATTATTCCAATAACTAAATCTTTCTCATCCTCTACTACTCTTAATAAATCAGATAATTTTATATAAATTAAATGGAAATTTTCCTCGACGCTTTAAGCATTTTTCTTGCATTTCCTATGGGAAATGGAGATTTTCTTAATAAGACTTTTTTCATTCCCTAATTATGCCTTATATGTGGAAAAAAAAGATTTCTCGATTGAGACAACTTTTTAATTTTTTTAAATTTCCGGGTTGGTTTTGCTCAAAAATCAAAAAAATTCCTATAACCTTCTCCTCGGTGGTTTTTCGAAAAAAAGTGTAGAATACTTTTAAATGTGATTCAAAAGGAGGCTTCTAGTTCCAAAAGAAAATATTTAATTTTTTCGATAGAAATGAAGAAAAGTGAATTTTTTAAATTAAGGCTTTTTCTCGATTTTCTAAGGATGTATGGGAGATAGGAGCAATATTTGACTACCCAGGTCTAACAATCATTATTTGTCACAAGTTTTGTTTCAAACAATTTTTTCTCCGACCCATAGTTTTTGTGAAAAAAATTAAAATGTGATTTTTAAAAGAAATTCGTGGGTACACCCCTTCAATTTTTGACCCAAAAATTTTGTTTTTTTTTTTGGCTTTTTTTGTATTAATCGTTTGTTCTCGAGCCTTTCTGATATTTTGTGATAAAAATTTTCAAAAAAAAAAATTTGGAGGGGGTATTTTTGACTATTTCATACTTACGTGGTTTCTTATGGGACTATGGCTTTAAGCATTTTTCCTGCATTTCCTATGGAAACTGGACATTTTTGTAATAAGACTTTTTTCATACCTTTTTCATGCCTTATACGTGGAAAAAAAGATTGTTCGAATCCGACAATTTTTACATTTTTTTGAAATTTTTCGAGTCAGTTTTACTCAAAAATCAAAAAAAAAAAAAACTTCTTTCTTGACGGTTTTTCGAAAAAAAGTGTAGAATACTTTTAAATTTGGTTCAAAGGGAGGCATTCAGTGGCAAAAGAAAAAGTTAAAAATTTTCCATAGAAATGGAGAAAATGGGACTTTTTAAATTAAGGGTTTTTCCCAATTTTCTCAGGCTGTATGGGAGGTAGAAATAATATTTTTGTACCCAGGTGTAACAATTATTGTTTCCCACATCTTTTGTTTGAAACAATTTTTTCTCCGACCCATAGTTTTTGTAAAAAAAATTAAAATGTGATTTTTTAAAGAAATTCGTGGGTACACACCCCTTTAATTTTTGACGCTAGAATTTTTTTTTTTTTTGACTTTTTTTTGCATTAATCGTTTGTTCTCGAGCCTTTCTGATATTTTGTGATAAAAATTTTCAAAAAAAAAATTTGGAGGGGGTATTTTTGACTATTTCATACTTACGCGGTTTCTTATGGGACTATGGCTTTAAACATTTTTCCTGCATTTCCTATGGAAGATGGAAATTTTTGTAATAAGACTTTTTTTATACCTTTTTCATGCCTTATACGTGGAAAAAAAGATTTTTCGAATCCGACACTTTTTATATTTTTTTTGAAATTTTTCGAGTTAGTTTTACTCAAAAATCAAAAAAAGCCTATAACTTCTTCCTTGAGGGTTTTTCGAAAAAAAGTGTAGAATACTTTTAAATTTGGTTCAAAGGGAGGCATTTAGTGGCAAAAGAAAAATTTAAAAATTTTTCATAGAAATGGAGAAAATGGTACTTTTTAAATTAAGGGTTTTTCCCGATTTTCTCAGACTGTATGGGAGGTAGAAACGATATTTTTGTACCCAGGTGTAACAATTATTATTTCCTATGTCTTTTGTTTGAAACAATTTTTTCTCCGACCCATAGTTTTTTTGAAAAAAATTAAAATGTGATTTTTTAAAGAAATTCGTGGGTACACCCCTTCAATTTTTGGCCCAAAAATTTTGATTTTTTTTTAAAAATTTTTTTTGTATTAATCGTTGATTCTTAAGATGTTTTGACATTCAAGGACTAAAATTATCGAAAAAAAAAAATTGAAAGGGTCATTTTTGAAAATTTCCTATTTACATGGTTTCTTATGGGACTATGGCTTTAAAAATTTTTCCTGCATTTCCTATGCAAAATGGAAATTTTTGTAATGAGACTTTTTTCATACCTTTTTCATGCCTTATACGCGGAAAAAAAGATTTTTCATATCCGACAATTTTTACATTTTTTTGAAATTTTTCGAGTCAGTTTTACTCAAAAATCAAAAAAAAAAAATAACTTCTTTCTTGACGGTTTTTCGAAAAAAAGTGTAGAATACTTTTAAATTTGGTTCAAAGGGAGGCATTCAGTGGCAAAAGACAAAGTTAAAAATTTTCCACAGAAATGGAGAAAATGGGACTTTTTAAATTAAGGGTTTTTCCCGATTTTCTCAGACTGTATGGGAGGTAGAAACAATATTTTTATGCTCAGGTGTAACAATTATTATTTTCCACATCTTTTGTTTGAAACAATTTTTTCTCCGACCCATAGTTTTTGTAAAAAAAATTAAAATGTGATTTTTTAAAGAAATTCGTGGGTACACCCCTTCACCTTTTGACCCAAAAATTTTGATTTTTTTTTTTATTTTAATCGTTGATTCTTAAGACGTTTTGACATTCAATGACTAAAATTTTCTAAAAAAAAAAATTGGAAGGGTCATTTTTGAAAATTTCCTATTTCCATGGTTTCTTATGGGACTATGGCTTTAAAAAATTTTCCTGCATTTTCTATGGAAAATGGAAATTTTTGTAATAAGACTTTTTTTATACCTTTTTCATGCCTTATACGTGGAAAAAAAGATTGTTCGAATCCGACAATTTTTACATTTTTTTTTAAATTTTTCGAGTCGGGTTTAATCAAAAATCAAAAAAACCCTATAACTTCTTCCTTGAGGGTTTTTCGGAAAAAAGTGTAGAATACTTTTAAATTTGGTTCAAAGGGAGGCATTCAGTGGCAAAAGAAAAAGTTAAAAATTTTCCATAGAAATGGAGAAAATGGTACTTTTTAAATTAAGGGTTTTTTCCGATTTTCTCAGACTGTATGGGAGGTAGAAACAATATTTTTATGCTCATGTGTAACAATTATTATTTCCCACATCTTTTGTTTGAAACAATTTTTTCTCCGACCCATAGTTTTTGTGAAAAAAATTAAAATGTCATTTTTTAAAGAAATTCGTGGGTACACCCCTTCAATTTTTGACGCAAAAATTTTGATTTTTTTTTTGGCTCTTTTTTGTATTAATCGTTTGTTCCCGAGCCTTTCTGATATTTTGTAATAAAAATTAAAAAAAAAAAATTGGAGGGGGTATTTTTGACAATTTCTTACTTACATGGTTTCTTATGGGACTATGGCTTTAAACATTTTTCCTGCATTTCCTATGGAAAATGGAAATTTTTGTAATAAGACTTTTTTCATACCTTTTTCATGCCTTATACGTGGAAAAAAAGATTGTTCGAATCCGACAATTTTTACATTTTTTTTTGAAATTTTTTGAGTCGGGTTTACTCAAAAATCAAAAAAAAAAAAAAACTTCTTTCTTGAGGGTTTTTCGAAAAAAAGTGTAGAATACTTTTAAATTTGGTTCAAAGGGAGGCATTCAGTGGCAAAAGAAAAAGTTAAAAATTTTCCATAGAAATGGAGAAAATGGGACTTTTTAAATTAAGGGTTTTTCCCGATTTTCTCAGACTGTATGGGAGGTAGAAACAATATTTTTATGCTCATGTGTAACAATTATTATTTCCCACATCTTTTGTTTGAAACAATTTTTTCTCCGACCCATAGTTTTTGTGAAAAAAATTAAAATGTCATTTTTTAAAGAAATTCGTGGGTACACCCCTTCAATTTTTGACGCAAAAATTTTGATTTTTTTTTTGGCTCTTTTTTGTATTAATCGTTTGTTCCCGAGCCTTTCTGATATTTTGTAATAAAAATTAAAAAAAAAAAATTGGAGGGGGTATTTTTGACAATTTCTTACTTACATGGTTTCTTATGGGACTATGGCTTTAAACATTTTTCCTGCATTTCCTATGGAAAATGGAAATTTTTGTAATAAGACTTTTTTCATACCTTTTTCATGCCTTATACGTGGAAAAAAAGATTGTTCGAATCCGACAATTTTTACATTTTTTTTTGAAATTTTTTGAGTCGGGTTTACTCAAAAATCAAAAAAAAAAAAAAACTTCTTTCTTGAGGGTTTTTCGAAAAAAAGTGTAGAATACTTTTAAATTTGGTTCAAAGGGAGGCATTCAGTGGCAAAAGAAAAAGTTAAAAATTTTCCATAGAAATGGAGAAAATGGGACTTTTTAAATTAAGGGTTTTTCCCGATTTTCTCAGACTGTATGGGAGGTAGAAACAATATTTTTATGCTCATGTGTAACAATTATTATTTCCCACATCTTTTGTTTGAAACAATTTTTTCTCCGACCCATAGTTTTTGTGAAAAAAATTAAAATGTCATTTTTTAAAGAAATTCGTGGGTACACCCCTTCAATTTTTGACGCAAAAATTTTGATTTTTTTTTTGGCTCTTTTTTGTATTAATCGTTTGTTCCCGAGCCTTTCTGATATTTTGTAATAAAAATTAAAAAAAAAAAATTGGAGGGGGTATTTTTGACAATTTCTTACTTACATGGTTTCTTATGGGACTATGGCTTTAAACATTTTTCCTGCATTTCCTATGGAAAATGGAAATTTTTGTAATAAGACTTTTTTCATACCTTTTTCATGCCTTATACGTGGAAAAAAAGATTGTTCGAATCCGACAATTTTTACATTTTTTTTTGAAATTTTTTGAGTCGGGTTTACTCAAAAATCAAAAAAAAAAAAAACTTCTTTCTTGAGGGTTTTTCGAAAAAAAGTGTAGAATACTTTTAAATTTGGTTCAAAGGGAGGCATTCAGTGGCAAAAGAAAAAGTTAAAAATTTTCCATAGAAATGGAGAAAATGGGACTTTTTAAATTAAGGGTTTTTCCCGATTTTCTCAGACTGTATGGGAGGTAGAAACAATATTTTTATGCTCAGGTATAACAATTATTATTTCCCACATCTTTTATTTGAAACATTTTTTTCTCCGACCCATAGTTTTTGTGAAAAAAATTAAAATGTGATTTTTAAAAAAAATTTGTGGGTACACCCCTTCAATTTTTGATGCAAAAATTTTGATTTTTTTTTTGATTTTTTTTGTATTAATCGTTGATTCTTAAGACGTTTTGACATTCAATGACTAAAATTATCGAAAAAAAAAATTGAAAGGGTCATTTTTGAAAATTTCCTATTTACATGGTTTCTTATGGGGCTATGGCTTTAAACATTTTTCCTGCATTTCCTATGGAAAATGGAAATTTTTGTAATAAGACTTTTTTCATACCTTTTTCATGCCTTATACGTGGAAAAAAAGATTTTTCCAATCCGATAATTTTTACATTTTTTTGAAATTTTTCGAGTCGGGTTTACTCAAAAATCAAAAAAAAAAAAATAACTTCTTTCTTGAGGGTTTTTCGAAAAAAAGTGTAGAATACTTTTAAATTTGGTTCAAAACGAGGCATTCAGTGGCAAAAGAAAAAGTTCAATTTTTTCCGTAGAAATGGATAAAATGGAACTTTTCTTATTACAGGCTTCCTTCCAGGCTTTCCTTGATTTTCTCGATACCTATGGCGAAAACTTTAATTTTTATTTTTGTATTTGCTTCCTTGTAAGTGGGCCTAAAAAATAGCTAGAATACCTTTTTGGCCTAAAACAAATAATAGAGGAGCCACGGGCGATTTTTGAGAAAACAGCTTGTAATGATAGACATTGACAGGGGTGTACTCAGGTAATTACGTAACATAGGGTTTTAATTTTTTTTTTTGGATTAATGTGAAAAAATGATTTTCCCATTTTTCTCAATTTATGAGAAATAAAATAAATTATTGGATTTTTTTTTTATTGAAAAATGGAATAATCTCCTGGGCATAGAATCTATTCCAAATATATTCGTGCGACGTTGCCAGTTCCACCCCTTCGGTGCCCTCTTCGAGTGGGCCATCATGACATGATCACAATCGTATTGGAATAATGGAATACGCGTATCGTTTACCCTTAAAACGTCGTTGACCTCTCAATTATTATTATTATTCCAAATCAAACCATTAAACTTATCGCACAACAAACGCCAGCATTATTCCAACCGTATCAGGTAAAATTCCTTTGTTATAAGCGATACAACGACCCGCCACGAATTCATAATGAGATAACAGAGAGAGAGAGAGAGAGAGAGAGCGAGAGGTTACGCTAAGCGCAGCATAGTCCTAAGCATTAAATCGAAAGGCCTGCTTATCGACCAGAACAGAGAGAGAGAGAGAGAAAAAAAAAAACCGTCAAGGTCGAACAAGGGCGCGCCGCGCGGCCATCTTTAGACCGTAGCGAGCGAGACGGAGCGATCGCGGGACCGTAGCGTGCGAGCGAGGCGGAGCGATAAAAAAAAACCGCTTGCTCGCCCCCTCGTCCCGCTGTTGCTATGCCACAAAGCAGTAAAAGCGGTTCGGAACGGTTTCGCCTTGCGCTGCAAAGCTGTTAAAAACCGTTTTATCGCCCGTTCGCTATCTCGCTCGCTCGCACTAGCGAAGTTAGAGAGAAGGCTCCGCCGGTTCGCCTTCGCATGCAGTTCACGAGTTGGACGCGGACCGTGTGCGTTGTTGCTTGCTTGTGTCCCGTCGTTGTTCTCTTCTCGCTCTCGCGGTTTTTTTTTTCCTTCACTCGTTTTTTGAGTTTTTGAGTGAGTGAGTTTTCCCTCCCCCGCCCCCCCCCTCTGCGAGAGATGGCCATGACTGTGAGTTGCATACATATTATGTATTAAGTGGAATTTGTAATGTAATTAAAGTCGCGCGCAGGGTTGCCGATGTGACGCGGTTTTTGTTGTTGTTTTGGTGTATGCTGCGCCGGTCGTTTGTTATCTTTGAAAATTATTGACCGCATTTTTCAAGATAATTGCGGTTCGATTATCTTTGAAATGTCGATCTTGTTAAAGTGGTTTCATGTGAAAACCCAATTTTTCACCTTGAGGGTCCTGGCAACTATCTTATCTTAAAAAAATATCTTAACCAATTAATAGCGATTTTTGAACTTTGTCTTTTGATTATATTATCTTTAAAATTGCCAGTATTGATCTTCTTTGGAATTTTTTTTATCTAAAGATCCAGGCATTTTTTAAAGATAATAATTAATTGATAAATTAAATATTTTTTTAAGTTACCTACTTTACTTAATTTTCGCCTGACGTTTACGTTTTTCGATTATTATCTTTATTTTTTGATTACACTCTCTTTAAAATGTTATCTCTTTTTTATCTTTGGAATTTTCATTACTTTTTTTAGAAATATTCAAGGCATTCCGGATTATCTTTAAAATTTACACAATTTTTTAAGATAATGCTACATATTTCCAACGTATAAAAAATTTCACCAATTGTCTTTAACAAACCTTAAACTAGTCCTTATCTTTGAAAAATATCACGGAAAATCCCAATTTTTCCGAGATAATTAAAGTTTTATAATTTTTTAAAAATAATTTGATAATGATAAACTTATATCTTAGAAAAATTTTAAATCTAGTCACGAATATCTTTAAAAAAAAAAATGAAAAAACTAAATTTTTATGCTAAATTAAGTTTTTTCAATTTTTGAAAATAATTTATAATATTTTAAGCCATTATCTTTAAAAATTTTGTTCATATTTTATATAATACTCTTTTTTTTTTTTAAATTAATAGGTGTGAGTTTATGGACTATTTTAAAGATATGGTATATTTTTTTATTTCATGAATATTCTCAATTTTTTAAGATAATTAAAGTGGGCTTAATATTTTCAAATAATTTATAAAATTTTAATAATAATAATAATAAAAAATGAATTTATATCTTCAAAAAAGGATACGGAAAATCCCATTTTTTTAAGATAATTTAAATAATCCCGATTTATGAAAATAATTCATTAATTATTCATCAATTATCTTTAAAAAATTTAAGGTAATTTCGAGTTTTTTTGACTATTTTAAAGATGCATGAATTTTTTAAATCATGGATTATCTCAATTTTGTAAGATAATTAAAGTTTGCCTAATCTTTGAATAATTTATACTATTTTAATAATAATCATAAAAAAAAATTTATCTTTAAAAAGTCTTAACCTAGTCATAATTATATTTAAAAAAAAATACGGAAAATCCCATTTTTTAAGATAATTTAAATTATCCCGTTTTATGAGAATAATTAATTAATTATTCATCAATTATCTTTAAAAATTTAAGATAATTTCGACTATTTTATGGAAATTATTTCATGGAAAATCTCAATTTTGTAAGATAATTAAAGTTTTCCTAATTTTTTAATAATTTATACTATTTTAATAATAATAATAAAAATAAATTGATATCTTTAAAAAGTCCTAACCTAGTCATAATTATCTTTAAAAAAGAATACGGAAAATCCCATTTTTTAAGATAATTTAAATTATCCCGTTTTATGAAAATAATTAATTAATTATTCATCAATTATCTTTAAAAATTTAAGATAATTTCGACTATTTTATGGAAATTATTTCATGGAAAATCTCAATTTTGTAAGATAATTAAAGTTTTCCTAATTTTTTAATAATTTATACTATTTTAATAATAATAATAAAAATAAATTAATATCTTTAAAAAGTCCTAACCTAGTCATAATTATCTTTAAAAAAGAATACGGAAAATCCCATTTTTTAAGATAATTAAAATTATCCCGATTTTTGAAAATAATTCATTAATTATTCATCAATTATCTTTAAAAATTTAAGATAATTTCGACTATTTTATGGAAATTATTTCATGGAAAATCTCAATTTTGTAAGATAATTAAAGTTTTCCTAATTTTTTATTAATTTATACTATTTTAATAATAATAATAAAAATAAATTGATATCTTTAAAAAGTCCTAACCTAGTCATAATTATCTTTAAAAAAAAATACGGAAAATCCCATTTTTTAAGATAATTTAAATTATCCCGTTTTATGAAAATAATTCATTCATTATTCATCAATTATCTTTAAAAATTTAAGATAATTTCGACTATTTTATGGAAATTATTTCATGGAAAATCTCAATTTTGTAAGATAATTAAAGTTTTCCTAATTTTTTAATAATTTATACTATTTTAATAATAATAATAAAAATAAATTGATATCTTTAAAAAGTCCTAACCTAGTCATAATTATCTTTAAAAAAGAATACGGAAAATCCCATTTTTTCAAGATAATTAAAATTATCCCGATTTTTGAAAATAATTCATTAATTATTCATCAATTATCTTTAAAAAATTTAAGATAATTTCGAGTTTTCTGACTATTTTAAAGACGTATATATTTTTTTCAATGATGGAAAATCTCAATTTGCAAGATAATTAAAGTTTTCCTAATTTTTGAATAATTTACACTATTTTAATAATAATAATAAAAATCAATTTATATCTTTAAAAAGTCTTAACCTAGTCATAATTATCTTTAAAAAAAATACGGAAAATACCATTTTTTAAGATAATTTAAATTATCCCGTTTTATGAAAATAATTCATTAATTATTCATCAATTATCTTTAAAAATTTAAGATAATTTCGACTATTTTATGGAAATTATTTCATGGAAAATCTCAATTTTGTAAGATAATTAAAGTTTTCCTAATTTTTTAATAATTTATACTATTTTAATAATTATAATAAAAATAAATTGATATCTTTAAAAAGTCCTAACCTAGTCAAAATTATCTTTAAAAAAGAATACGGAAAATCCCATTTTTTAAGATAATTTAAATAATCCCGATTTTTGAAAATAATTCATTAATTATTCATCAATTATCTTTTAAAATTTAAGATAATTTCGACTATTTTATGGAAATTATTTCATGGAAAATCTCAATTTTGTAAGATAATTAAAGTTTTCCTAATTTTTTAATAATTTATACTATTTTAATAATAATAATAAAAATAAATTGATATCTTTAAAAAGTCCTAACCTAGTCATAATTATCTTTAAAAAAGAATCCGGAAAATCCCTTTTTTTTAAGATAATTAAAATTATCCCGATCTTTGAAAATAATTCATTAATTATTCATCAATTATCTTTAAAAATTTAAAATAATTTCGAGTTTTTTTGACTATTTTAAGGATGCATATATTTTTTAAATCATGGATAATCTCAATTTTGTAAGATAATTAAAGTTTCTCTAATTCGTGAATAATTTATACTATTTTAATAATAACATTAAAAATAAATTTATATCTTTAAAGTCTTAACCTAGTCATAATTATCTTCAAAAAAGAATACGGAAAATCCCATTTTTTAAGATAATTTAAATTATCCCGTTTTATGAAAATAATTAATTAATTATTCATCAATTATCTTTAAAAATTTAAGATAATTTCGACTATTTTATGGAAATTATTTCATGGAAAATCTCAATTTTGTAAGATAATTAAAGTTTTCCTAATTTTTTAATAATTTATACTATTTTAATAATAATAATAAAAATAAATTAATATCTTTAAAAAGTCCTAACCTAGTCATAATTATCTTTAAAAAAGAATACGGAAAATCCCATTTTTTAAGATAATTAAAATTATCCCGATTTTTGAAAATAATTCATTAATTATTCATCAATTATCTTTAAAAATTTAAGATAATTTCGACTATTTTATGGAAATTATTTCATGGAAAATCTCAATTTTGTAAGATAATTAAAGTTTTCCTAATTTTTTATTAATTTATACTATTTTAATAATAATAATAAAAATAAATTGATATCTTTAAAAAGTCCTAACCTAGTCATAATTATCTTTAAAAAAAAATACGGAAAATCCCATTTTTTAAGATAATTTAAATTATCCCGTTTTATGAAAATAATTCATTCATTATTCATCAATTATCTTTAAAAATTTAAGATAATTTCGACTATTTTATGGAAATTATTTCATGGAAAATCTCAATTTTGTAAGATAATTAAAGTTTTCCTAATTTTTTAATAATTTATACTATTTTAATAATAATAATAAAAATAAATTGATATCTTTAAAAAGTCCTAACCTAGTCATAATTATCTTTAAAAAAGAATACGGAAAATCCCATTTTTTCAAGATAATTAAAATTATCCCGATTTTTGAAAATAATTCATTAATTATTCATCAATTATCTTTAAAAAATTTAAGATAATTTCGAGTTTTCTGACTATTTTAAAGACGTATATATTTTTTTCAATGATGGAAAATCTCAATTTGCAAGATAATTAAAGTTTTCCTAATTTTTGAATAATTTACACTATTTTAATAATAATAATAAAAATCAATTTATATCTTTAAAAAGTCTTAACCTAGTCATAATTATCTTTAAAAAAAATACGGAAAATACCATTTTTTAAGATAATTTAAATTATCCCGTTTTATGAAAATAATTCATTAATTATTCATCAATTATCTTTAAAAATTTAAGATAATTTCGACTATTTTATGGAAATTATTTCATGGAAAATCTCAATTTTGTAAGATAATTAAAGTTTTCCTAATTTTTTAATAATTTATACTATTTTAATAATTATAATAAAAATAAATTGATATCTTTAAAAAGTCCTAACCTAGTCAAAATTATCTTTAAAAAAGAATACGGAAAATCCCATTTTTTAAGATAATTTAAATAATCCCGATTTTTGAAAATAATTCATTAATTATTCATCAATTATCTTTTAAAATTTAAGATAATTTCGACTATTTTATGGAAATTATTTCATGGAAAATCTCAATTTTGTAAGATAATTAAAGTTTTCCTAATTTTTTAATAATTTATACTATTTTAATAATAATAATAAAAATAAATTGATATCTTTAAAAAGTCCTAACCTAGTCATAATTATCTTTAAAAAAGAATCCGGAAAATCCCTTTTTTTTAAGATAATTAAAATTATCCCGATCTTTGAAAATAATTCATTAATTATTCATCAATTATCTTTAAAAATTTAAAATAATTTCGAGTTTTTTTGACTATTTTAAGGATGCATATATTTTTTAAATCATGGATAATCTCAATTTTGTAAGATAATTAAAGTTTCTCTAATTCGTGAATAATTTATACTATTTTAATAATAACATTAAAAATAAATTTATATCTTTAAAGTCTTAACCTAGTCATAATTATCTTCAAAAAAGAATACGGAAAATCCCATTTTTTAAGATAATTTAAATTATCCCGTTTTATGAAAATAATTCATTAATTATTCATCAATTATCTTTAAAAAATTAAGATAATTTCGACTATTTTATGGAAACTATTTCATGGAAAATCCCAATTTTGTAAGATAATTAAAGTTTTCCTAATTTTTGAATAATTTATACTATTTTAATAATAATAATAATAATAAAAATAAATTTATATCTTTAAAAAGTCTTAACCTAGTCATAATTATCTTTAAAAAAAAATACGGAAAATCCCATTTTTTAAGATAATTTAAATTATCCCGTTTTATGAAAATAATTCATTAATTATTCATCAATTATCTTTAAAAATTTAAGATAATTTCGACTATTTTATGGAAATTATTTCATGGAAAATCTCAATTTTGTAAGATAATTAAAGTTTTCCTAATTTTTTAATAATTTACACTATTTTAATAATAATAATAAAAATAAATTTATATCTTTAAAAAGTCTTAACCTAGTCATAATTATCTTTAAAAAAAAATACAGAAAATCCCATTTTTTAAAATAATTTAAATTATCCCGTTTTATGAAAATAATTCATTAATTATTCATCAATTATCTTTAAAAATTTAAGATAATTTCGACTATTTTATGGAAATTATTTCATGGAAAATCTGAATTTTGTAAGATAATTAAAGTTTTCCTAATTTTTTAATAATTTATACTATTTTAATAATAATAATAAAAATAAATTGATATCTTTAAAAAGTCTTAACCTAGTCATAATTATCTTTAAAGAAAGAATACGGAAAATCCGTTTTTTTTAAGATAAATAAAATTATCCCGATCTTTGAAAATAATTTATTAATTATTCATCAATTATCTTTAAAAATTTAAAATAATTTCGAGTTTTTTTGACTATTTTAAGGATGCATATATTTTTTAAATCATGGTAATCTCAATTTTGTAAGATAATTAAAGTTTTTTTAATTTTTGAATAATTTATACTGTTTTAATAATAATAATAATAAAAATAAATTTATATCTTTAAAAAGTCTTAACCTAGTCTCACAATTATCTTTAAAAAATTTAAGATAATTTCGAGTTTTTTTGACTATTTTAAAGATGCATAAAAAATAATCTCAATTTTGTAAGATAATTAAAGTTTTCCTAATTTTTTAATAATTTATATTATTTTAATAATAATAATAAAAATAAGTTATTTGGGTTAAAAGTCGAAGGGGTATACCCACGAATTTTGTTTAAAAATCAGTTTTTAATTTTTTTCAAAAAAACTATGGGACGTAGAAAAAAATGGTTCAAACAAAAGGTGTGGGAAATAACAAAATTGACAATTAGGTGTTAAAATATTGCTTCTATCTCCCATACAGCCTGAGAAAATCGGGAAAAACCCTTAATTCAAACAGTCCAATTTTCCCCATTTGTATGGAAAAAATTGAACTTTTTCTTTTGCCGCAGTAACCCTCTTTTTAAAACACACCTAAAAGTATTCTACACTTTTCTTCGAAAAACCACCGATGAGGAAGTTATAGGCATTTTTTAATTTTTGAGCAAAACTTCCCCAATTAGCTCCGAAACCAAAATTTTCTCACTTTTCCAGGCCCAGAATGAAGGATTATGACTTCGACACTGACCACCTGCACGCGTATTTCGACGGTAGGTCCCTGATAATTCGACCCCCGACCCCCGAAACCCCTTAAATAGTCCGTTTATTACAGAATCCAGCGACGAGGACGAGTCGCTAACATGCCTGGACTGTGACAAGATCTACTCGGGCAAGCGCAATCTGCACAAGCACCTGCTCGCGCATCACATTCAGCAGCCGATAGTAAAACTGGACAAAATCGAGCCCGTCAATCCGCCCCTGAAGATCACCCTTAAAGTAATTGTTAATAATAATAATGTTTTTATCACAAGTTTCACTTTTTCTCGGGAACTTTTGCCTTCTCGGATTTTTTTATAGAGGGATAAAAGATTCAGAGTAACTGGGTGAACATCTCGGTTTTTGAATGAAGTCTCTATATTTTATAGTAAAAAAGTTATCCCAAATTTTGGGAATCATCCACATTGTAAAAATGGTAAAAAACCTAAAAGTCATTTTTTCTCAAAAAGTTTTAGCTATTCAAAAAAAATTGTAGATACTTAAAAGATTCCAATTAATTAGTCTTCTATTTCACTTTTTCTTTCAGGTCTCTATCTTTAATACTGAAAAAATTATACCAAATTTTGTAAATCACCCAAATTGTATACATGGCAAAAAACCTAAAAGTAACTTTTTCTCAAAGACTTTTAGTTTTCCACAAAATATTGTAGATACATAAAAGGTTGCAATTAATTAGTCTTCTACTTCACTTTTTGTTTCAGGTCTCTATCTTTAATAGTAAAAAAGTTATCGCAAATTGTGAAAATCATCTGAATTGTAAAAATGGTAAAAAACCTAAAAGTCGTTTTTTCTCAAAAAGTTGTAGTTTTTCAAAAAATGTTGTAGATACATAAAAGGTGCCAATTAATTGGTATTCCATTTAATTTTTTATTTGATGTCTCTATCTTTTATAGTAAAAAAGTTATCCCAAATTGTGAAAATCATCGGAATTGCAAAAATGTTAAAAAATGTAAAAGTCACTTTTTTTCAAAAACTTTTAGTTTTTCACAAAATATCGTAGATACATAAAAGGTTGCAATTAATTAGTATTCTATTTCACTTTTTGTTCCCGGTCTCTATCTTTAATAGCAAAAAAGTTATCTAAAATTTTGAAAATCATTTGATGGACAAAAATGGCAAAAATCATAAATTTCACTTTTTCTCAAAAACCTTCGATTTCTCGGATTTTCTCATAGAGGCATAAAAGATTGAGAGTAACTGGATGAATATCTCAGTTTTTGAATGAAGCCTCTATCTTTAATAGCAAAAAAGTTATCCCAAATTGTGAAAATCTTCTGAATTGTAAAAATGATAAAAAATGTAAATGTCACTTTTTCTCAAAAACGTTTAGTTTTTCAAAAAGTGTTGTAGATACATAAAAGGTCTCAATTAATTAGTGTTCCATTTCACTTTTTGTTTCGGGTCTCTATCTTTAATACTGAAAAAATTATGCCAAATTTTGTAAATCATCTGAATTGTAAAAATGGTAAAAAACTTAAATGTCGCTTTTTCTCAAAAACTTTCGATTTCTCGGATTTTCTCATAGAGGCATAAAAGATTGAGAGTAACTGGATGAATATCTCAGTCCTTGAATCAAGTGTCTATCTTTAATAGCAATCAAGTTATTCAAAATTTTGAAAATTATCTGATGGGGAAAAATGGCAAATATCATAAATTTCACTTTTTCTCAAAAAACCTTCGATTTCTCGGATTTTTTCATAGAGGCATAAAAGATTCAGAGTAATTCGATAAACATCTCAGTTTTTGAATGAAGCCTCTATCTTTAATAGCGATCAAGTTATCCAAAATTTTGAAAATCATCTGATGGGGAAAAATGGCAAATATCATAAATTTCACTTTTTCTGAAAAACCTTCGATTTCTCGGATTTTTTTATAGAGGCATAAAAGATTCAGAGTAATTGGATAAATATCTCAGTTTTTGAATGAAGCCTCTATCTTTAATAGCAAAAAAGTTATCTAAAATTTTGAAAATCATCTGATGGGGAAAAATGGCAAATATCATAAATTTCACTTTTTCTGAAAAACCTTCGATTTCTCGGATTTTTTCATAGAGGCATAAAAGATTCAGAGTAATTGGATAAATATCTTAGTTTTTGAATGAAGCCTCTATCTTTAATAGCAAAAAAGTTATCTAAAATTTTGAAAATCATTTGATGGACAAAAATGGTAAAAATCATAAATTTCACTTTTTCTGAAAAACCTTCGATTTCTCGGATTTTTTCATAGAGGCATAAAAGATTCAGAGTAACTGGATGAATATTTCAGTTTTTGAATGAAGCCTCTATCTTTAATAGCAAAAAAGTTATCTAAAATTTTGAAAATCATTTGATGGACAAAAATGGTAAAAATCATAAATTTCACTTTTTCTGAAAAACCTTTGCCTTCTCGGATTTTTTCATAGAGGCATAAAAGATTCAGAGTAACTGGGTGAACATCTCAGTTTTTGAATGAAGTCTCTATATTTTATAGTAAAAAAGTTATCCCAAATTTTGGGAATCATCCACATTGTAAAAATGGTAAAAAACCTAAAAGTCGTTTTTTCTCAAAAAGTTGTAGTTTTTCAAAAAATGTTGTAGATACATAAAAGGTGCCAGTTAATTGGTATTCCATTTAATTTTTTATTTGATGTCTCTATCTTTTATAGTAAAAAAGTTATCCCAAATTGTGAAAATCATCGGAATTGCAAAAATGGTAAAAAATGTAAAAGTCACTTTTTTTCAAAAACTTTTAGTTTTTCACAAAATATTGTAGATACATAAAAGGTTGCAATTAATCAGTATTCTATTTCACTTTTTGTTCCCGGTCTCTATCTTTAATAGCAAAAAAGTTATCTAAAATTTTGAAAATCATTTGATGGACAAAAATGGCAAAAATCATAAATTTCACTTTTTCTCAAAAACCTTCGATTTCTCGGATTTTCTCATAGAGGCATAAAAGATTGAGAGTAACTGGATGAATATCTCAGTTTTTGAATGAAGCCTCTATCTTTAATAGCAAAAAAGTTATCCCAAATTGTGAAAATCTTCTGAATTGTAAAAATGATAAAAAATGTAAATGTCACTTTTTCTCAAAAACGTTTAGTTTTTCAAAAAATGTTGTAGATACATAAAAGGTCTCAATTAATTAGTGTTCCATTTCACTTTTTGTTTCGGGTCTCTATCTTTAATACTGAAAAAATTATGCCAAATTTTGTAAATCATCTGAATTGTAAAAATGGTAAAAAACTTAAATGTCGCTTTTTCTCAAAAACCTTCAATTTCTTGGATTTTCTCATAGAGGCATAAAAAATTCAGAGTAACTGCGTGAATATCTCAGTCCTTGAATCAAGTGTCTATCTTTAATAGCAATCAAGCTATTCAAAATTTTGAAAATTATCTGATGGGGAAAAATGGCAAATATCATAAATTTCACTTTTTCTGAAAAACCTTCGATTTCTCGGATTTTTTCATAGAGGCATAAAAGATTCAGAGTAATTCGATAAACATCTCAGTTTTTGAATGAAGCCTCTATCTTTAATAGCGATCAAGTTATCCAAAATTTTGAAAATCATCTGATGGGGAAAAATGGCAAATATCATAAATTTCACTTTTTCTGAAAAACCTTCGATTTCTCGGATTTTTTTATAGAGGCATAAAAGATTCAGAGTAATTGGATAAATATCTCAGTTTTTGAATGAAGCCTCTATCTTTAATAGCAAAAAAGTTATCTAAAATTTTGAAAATCATCTGATGGGGAAAAATGGCAAATATCATAAATTTCACTTTTTCTGAAAAACCTTCGATTTCTCGGATTTTTTCATAGAGGCATAAAAGATTCAGAGTAATTGGATAAATATCTTAGTTTTTGAATGAAGCCTCTATCTTTAATAGCAAAAAAGTTATCTAAAATTTTGAAAATCATTTGATGGACAAAAATGGTAAAAATCATAAATTTCACTTTTTCTGAAAAACCTTCGATTTCTCGGATTTTTTCATAGAGGCATAAAAGATTCAGAGTAACTGGATGAATATTTCAGTTTTTGAATGAAGCCTCTATCTTTAATAGCAAAAAAGTTATCTAAAATTTTGAAAATCATTTGATGGACAAAAATGGTAAAAATCATAAATTTCACTTTTTCTGAAAAACCTTTGCCTTCTCGGATTTTTTCATAGAGGCATAAAAGATTCAGAGTAACTGGGTGAACATCTCAGTTTTTGAATGAAGTCTCTATATTTTATAGTAAAAAAGTTATCCCAAATTTTGGGAATCATCCACATTGTAAAAATGGTAAAAAACCTAAAAGTCGTTTTTTCTCAAAAAGTTGTAGTTTTTCAAAAAATGTTGTAGATACATAAAAGGTGCCAGTTAATTGGTATTCCATTTAATTTTTTATTTGATGTCTCTATCTTTTATAGTAAAAAAGTTATCCCAAATTGTGAAAATCATCGGAATTGCAAAAATGGTAAAAAATGTAAAAGTCACTTTTTTTCAAAAACTTTTAGTTTTTCACAAAATATTGTAGATACATAAAAGGTTGCAATTAATCAGTATTCTATTTCACTTTTTGTTCCCGGTCTCTATCTTTAATAGCAAAAAAGTTATCTAAAATTTTGAAAATCATTTGATGGACAAAAATGGCAAAAATCATAAATTTCACTTTTTCTCAAAAACCTTCGATTTCTCGGATTTTCTCATAGAGGCATAAAAGATTGAGAGTAACTGGATGAATATCTCAGTTTTTGAATGAAGCCTCTATCTTTAATAGCAAAAAAGTTATCCCAAATTGTGAAAATCTTCTGAATTGTAAAAATGATAAAAAATGTAAATGTCACTTTTTCTCAAAAACGTTTAGTTTTTCAAAAAATGTTGTAGATACATAAAAGGTCTCAATTAATTAGTGTTCCATTTCACTTTTTGTTTCGGGTCTCTATCTTTAATACTGAAAAAATTATGCCAAATTTTGTAAATCATCTGAATTGTAAAAATGGTAAAAAACTTAAATGTCGCTTTTTCTCAAAAACCTTCAATTTCTTGGATTTTCTCATAGAGGCATAAAAGATTCAGAGTAACTGCGTGAATATCTCAGTCCTTGAATCAAGTGTCTATCTTTAATAGCAATCAAGCTATTCAAAATTTTGAAAATTATCTGATGGGGAAAAATGGCAAATATCATAAATTTCACTTTTTCTGAAAAACCTTCGATTTCTCGGATTTTTTCATACAGGCATAAAAGATTCAGAGTAATTGGATAAATCTCAGTTTTTGAATGAAGCCTCTATCTTTAATAGCGATCAAGTTATCCAAAATTTTGAAAATCATCTGATGGGGAAAAATGGTAAAAATCATAAATTTCACTTTTTCTGAAAAACCTTCGATTTCTCGGATTTTTTCATAGAGGCATAAAAGATTCAGAGTAATTGGATAAATATCTCAGTTTTTGAATGAAGCCTCTATCTTTAATAGCAAAAAAGTTATCTAAAATTTTGAAAATCATCTGATGGGGAAAAATGGCAAATATCATAAATTTCACTTTTTCTGAAAAACCTTCGATTTCTCGGATTTTTTCATAGAGGCATAAAAGATTCAGAGTAATTGGATAAATATCTCAGTTTTTGAATGAAGCCTCTATCTTTAATAGCGATCAAGTTATCCAAAATTTTGAAAATCATCTGATAGGGAAAAATGGTAAAAATCATAAATTTCACTTTTTCTCAAAAACCTTCGATTTCTTGGATTTTCTCATAGAGGCATAAAAGATTCAGAGTAACTGGATGAATATTTCAGTTTTTGAATGAAGCCTCTATCTTTAATAGCAAAAAAGTTATCTAAAATTTTGAAAATCATTTGATGGACAAAAATGGTAAAAATCATAAATTTCACTTTTTCTGAAAAACCTTCGATTTCTCGGATTTTTTCATAGAGGCATAAAAGATTCAGAGTAATTGGATAAATATCTCAGTTTTTGAATGAAGCCTCTATCTTTAATAGCAAAAAAGTTATCTAAAATTTTGAAAATCATCTGATGGGGAAAAATGGCAAATATCATAAATTTCACTTTTTCTGAAAAACCTTCGATTTCTCGGATTTTTTCATAGAGGCATAAAAGATTCAGAGTAATTGGATAAATATCTCAGTTTTTGAATGAAGCCTCTATCTTTAATAGCAAAAAAGTTATCTAAAATTTTGAAAATCATTTGATGGACAAAAATGGCAAAAATAATAAATTTCACTTTTTCTCAAAAACCTTCGATTTCTCGGATTTTCTCATAGAGGCATAAAAGATTGAGAGTAACTGGATGAATATCTCAGTTTTTGAATGAAGCCTCTATCTTTAATAGCAAAAAAGTTATCTAAAATTTTAAAAAATCATTTGATGGACAAAAATGGCAAAAATAATAAATTTCACTTTTTCTCAAAAACCTTCGATTTCTCGGATTTTCTCATAGAGGCATAAAAGATTGAGAGTAACTGGATGAATATCTCAGTTTTTGAATGAAGCCTCTATCTTTAATAGCAAAAAAGTTATCCCAATTTGTGAAAATCTTCTGAATTGTAAAAATGATAAAAAATGTAAATGTCACTTTTTCTCAAAAACGTTTAGTTTTTCAAAAAATGTTGTAGATGCATAAAAGGTCTCAATTAATTAGTGTTCCATTTCACTTTTTGTTTCGGGTCTCTATCTTTAATACTGAAAAAATTATGCCAAATTTTGTAAATCATCTGAATTGTAAAAATGGTAAAAAACTTAAATGTCGCTTTTTCTCAAAAACCTTCGATTTCTTGGATTTTCTCATAGAGGCATAAAAGATTCAGAGTAACTGGATGAATATTTCAGTTTTTGAATGAAGCCTCTATCTTTAATAGCAAAAAAGTTATCTAAAATTTTGAAAATCATTTGATGGACAAAAATGGTAAAAATCATAAATTTCACTTTTTCTGAAAAACCTTCGATTTCTCGGATTTTTTCATAGAGGCATAAAAGATTCAGAGTAATTGGATAAATATCTCAGTTTTTGAATGAAGCCTCTATCTTTAATAGCGATCAAGTTATCCAAAATTTTGAAAATTATCTGATGGGGAAAAATGGTAAAAATCATAAATTTCACTTTTTCTCAAAAACCTTCGATTTCTTGGATTTTCTCATAGAGGCATAAAAGATTCAGAGTAACTGGATGAATATCTCAGTTTTTGAATGAAGCCTCTATCTTTAATAGCAAAAAAGTTATCTAAAATTTTGAAAATCATTTGATGGACAAAAATGGTAAAAATCATAAATTTCACTTTTTCTCAAAAACCTTCGATTTCTCGGATTTTTTCATAGAGGCATAAAAGATTTAGAGTAATTGGATAAATATCTCAGTTTTTGAATGAAGCCTCTATCTTTAATAGCAAAAAAGTTATCTAAAATTTTGAAAATCATTTGATGGATAAAAATGGCAAAAATCATAAATTTCACTTTTTCTCAAAAGCCTTCGATTTCTCGGATTTTTTCATAGAGGCATAAAAGATTCAGAGTAACTGGATGAACATTTCAGTTTTTGAATG